>NC_080659.1:5282425-5882425 GCF_027579445.1 Ammospiza nelsoni
AAAATAAAATAAAATAAAATAAAATAAAACAGAATGAAATAAATTGAAATAAGATAAAATAAAATAAAATAAAATAAAATAAAATAAAATAAAATAAAATAAAATAAAATAAAATAAAATAAAATAAAATAAAACAGAATGAAATAAATTGAAATAAAATAAAATAAAATAAAATAATAAAATAAAATAAAATAAAATAAAATAAAATAAAATAAAATAAAATAAAATAAAATAAAATAAAATAAAATAAAATAAAATAAAATAAAATAAAACAGAATGAAATAAATTGAAATAAGATAAAATAAAATAAAATAAAATAAGATAAAATAAAATAAAATAAAATAAAATAAAATAAAATAAAATAAAATAAAATAAAATAAAATAAAATAAAATAAAATAAAATAAAATAAAATAAAACGCCAATGACTCAGACAAACCCCCGTGGGCCCTGCAGGTTTTGCCCCGGGACATTTCCGAGGCCGGGGAGGAGATGCTGGAGCTGCCCTCAGAGCTCTTGCACTTGCAGGAGGGGTTTTTATTTTATTATTTTATTATTTTATTTCTTTTATTATTTTTTATTTTATTATTTTATTATTTTTTATTTTATTATTTTATTCCTTTTTATTTTTATTTTTATTATTTTTTATTTTAGAGTACCCCCTTTTAGCTCCAACTAATTTTTTTATCTTGAAACATAAAGATAAATCAAATCACTATTCCTTCGGGATAAGCAGATTCAAATTGCTGCATGATTTTTTTATCTAAATAATATTTAAATTTTCAAAAGGGGGGGAGAAAAACCGAATTACATCTTTGTGTGGCAGATCATAAATCACGTAATTACAACGGGAACCTCTGCGTCTTTCCAGCACACCAAAATCAGACTACACAAATTCTTATCTCATTGCTGGTTAATTAAGGATTATGTCTGAGCATCTTCTTTTTAATTATCACAGAGCCCAGATGATTTCTAATCTCCTTTTTGCCCGAAATGAGAGAAGGCGCGCGTTGCTTTTTGTTTTAAGGTCGGTGATTTGGTTTTGAGGTATGGTTTGACAGCTCACGTTTTAGGGTTGTTTGGGTTAATGACACACGCAGACACTGATGTGGCGCGCGGTTAAATGGTCTTTATTACTTTTGTTTTGGGGTTTTATAGTTTTGGGGGTTTCTATGTTTGGGGGTTTGGGGAGATAAAGGCACGGAGGGGTCGGGATTTGGGGTTTGAGATAAAGGCACAGAGGGGTCAGGATTTGGGGTTTGGGGAGATAAAGGCATGGAGGGGTCGGGATTTGGGGTTTGAGATAAAGGCACAGAGGGGTCAGGATTTGGGGTTTGGGGAGATAAAGGCATGGAGGGGTCGGGATTTGGGGTTTGGGATAAAGGCACGGAGGGTTTGGGATTTGGGGTTTGGGAGATAAAGGCACGGAGGGGTCGGGATTTGGGGTTTGGGAGATAAAGGCACAGAGGGGTCGGCATTTGGGGTTTGGGATAAAGGCACGGAGGGTTTGGGATTTGGGGTTGGGGAGATAAAGGCACAGAGGGGTCGGGATTTGGGGTTTGGGGAGATAAAGGCATGGAGAGGTCGGGATTTGGGGTTTGAGATAAAGGCACAGAGGGGTCGGGATTTGGGGTTTGGGATAAAGGCATGGAGAGGTCGGGATTTGGGGTTTGAGATAAAGGCACGGAGGGGTCGGGATTTGGGGTTTGAGATAAAGGCACAGAGGGGTCGGGATTTGGGGTTTGGGATAAAGGCACGGAGGGGTCGGGATTTGGGGTTTGGGAGATAAAGGCACGGAGGGGTCGGGATTTGGGGTTTGAGATAAAGGCACAGAGGGGTCGGGATTTGGGGTTTGGGATAAAGGCACAGAGGGGTCGGGATTTGGGGTTTGAGATAAAGGCATGGAGAGGTCGGGATTTGGGGTTTGAGATAAAGGCACAGAGGGGTCGGGATTTGGGGTTTGAGATAAAGGCATGGAGGGGTCGGGATTTGGGGTTTGGGATAAAGGCACAGAGGGGTCGGGATTTGGGGTTTGGGGAGATAAAGGCATGGAGGGTTTGGGATTTGGGGTTTGAGATAAAGGCACGGAGGGGTCAGGATTTGGGGTTTGAGATAAAGGCACAGAGGGGTCGGGATTTGGGGTTTGAGATAAAGGCAAAGAGGGGTCGGGATTTGGGGTTTGGGGAGATAAAGGCATGGAGGGGTCGGGATTTGGGGTTTGAGATAAAGGCACAGAGGGGTCGGGATTTGGGGTTTGAGATAAAGGCAAAGAGGGGTCGGGATTTGGGGTTTGGGGAGATAAAGGCACCGAGGGGTCGGGATTTGGGGTTTGAGATAAAGGCACAGAGGGGTCGGGATTTGGGGTTTGGGATAAAGGCATGGAGGGGTCGGGATTTGGGGTTTGGGATAAAGGCACAGAGGGGTCGGGATTTGGGGTTTGGGATAAAGGCATGGAGGGGTCGGGATTTGGGGTTTGAGATAAAGGCACGGAGGGGTTTGGGATTTGGGGTTTGAGATAAAGGCACGGAGGGGTCGGGATTTGGGGTTTGGGGAGATAAAGGCACCGAGGGGTTGGGATTTGGGGTTTGGGATAAAGGCACAGAGGGGTCAGGATTTGGGGTTTGGGATAAAGGCATGGAGGGGTCGGGATTTGGGGTTTGAGATAAAGGCACAGAGGGGTCGGGATTTGGGGTTTGGGAGATAAAGGCACGGAGGGGTCGGGATTTGGGGTTTGAGATAAAGGCACAGAGGGGTCGGGATTTGGGGTTTGGGGAGATAAAGGCATGGAGGGGTCGGCATTTGGGGTTTGGGATAAAGGCACGGAGGGTTTGGGATTTGGGGTTTGGGAGATAAAGGCACAGAGGGGTCGGGATTTGGGGTTTGGGATAAAGGCACAGAGGGGTCGGGATTTGGGGCTTTGATCCCTGGGCAGATTGCACAGGGATCCCGTGGGGGGTCAGCAGAAAATGGGAAAACCAGGGAGGGTAAAGGGTGGGTGCATCAAAGGGTTGGAGAGAGCGTGGTTATCCCACTTTATCACACATTATTGTCCTTTATCACACTTTATCACACTTTATCACACAGCAGGGTCCCTTGGGGTTTGTCTTTTTTACTTATGGTTAGTAGGGAATGGAAAAGTACTGGGTAAGGAGTGGAAAGTTACTGGATTTAGTGGGGTAACATTTTTACTGTTAGTGGGGTTACATTTTTATGTTAATTTTTTATCTATGAATAACTGAGGGTCTTATCTATGGGGAACAGAGGGTTTTGGCTTTCTGTGACATCGCGACATTTTTCGCAGCGCCTCTCCCTGACTACCACAGGCACGGTCCAAAATGGGCCCTAACGAATTCACAATTTGCTGTTTGGGGGACTTCAATAAAATTTCCTCTGCACAGCAGATGAGCAGTGATAAAGTGAATTTCCAACGAGAACGTTTGGTTCCCTTCGGTTGGCACCGCGGAGGCAGAGGGGTCACTTTTTCACTTTTTGGGGGGTTTCACACGCGGTTCTGTGGCTGCACCAAAATAAAAGATGAAAATAAAATATGAAAATAAAATATGAAAATAAAATAAGAAAATAAAATATGTCCCTGCTCTGAACATGAGTGATGCCGAATTTTGCCCCTAGAGGCGATAATAAGCTGCCCGGAGACCGGATTTAAGGCCTACGGGCAGGAGGTATTTATTGGAGAAATCACTACATGGATTTCTAAGTTATGTACAGCAAAAGGAGGTTTTTATACAATTTTAAACAAGGATTACATCATTTATTACATGCATATTCATAGGCAGTATAGGCGGAGTCTTCCAGGAATTCTTGGTCTTCCTTAGTTAAATTTTAAGACTTTCCTAATTTGGGTGTCTTCCCGTTATCCTTGGCGTGTTTTTCCATGGCTTGGCTGAAGTTGTGCTTGGCTTGATTCTACCGGCTTGGCCGGTCACTTTCACTTATTGGCTTCCACTTCTGTTTCTTCAAATATTCTAATTCCAAAGTTTCTTCTGTGAGTGTATTTTAGATTAATGATGCCGAATTTTGCCCCAAAAGGTGAGAATAACTGCTTAAGAGACTCAGCCTAAGTCAGATAAGCAGGAGGTATTTTATTGCGACGCGTCGGAGAAATCACAGAATGGATTTCTGAGTTTCTCGTAACAAAAGCAAGCTCTTTTATACAGTTTTGGATATAGGATTACATCAGATCATATACGTAAT
Organism: Ammospiza nelsoni; assembly: GCF_027579445.1. Taxonomy (NCBI): domain Eukaryota; kingdom Metazoa; phylum Chordata; class Aves; order Passeriformes; family Passerellidae; genus Ammospiza; species Ammospiza nelsoni. The sequence continues at coordinate 5,286,636 of NC_080659.1, forward strand.
CATGAATATTCATATGGGGCGTGGCGTAGGCGGAGCGTGGGCGGGGACACCTCTTCCGGTTGCCTTCATCATGGGCTGGGGTCTCCTGATGAGTCTTCCTCTTTAAACTTTTGAACTTCTTTCCTAATTTGGTCAATTCCCGGTGTACTTGGCTTGGTCTCTATGGCTTGGCAAAGTTCTGAGGGTCGGTTTGACATTGTTGCCTCTGAACATGCTCAGCCCATCAGTTCCCCCTATCCCTATCTCTCTTTCCTGTCACTGTGTTCCATGCTTTAGCTGATTCATTGCTCTATGTGTTTCCTAATACTATACTTTCTTCAAATGCCTCACATTCTATGTTTTAACTCATTATTTCTTGGAGGCTATCTGCTTTGGGGCTTCATTAACTTATCTAGATATCTGATCAAAGTTCTTCCTAATAGTGTATTTTAGGTTATTTATTAAATTCTGCGATTCCCTTGATGTACTTTTAGTGTCTTTTAATTCTTTTATTTCTCAGAAACTATTGTTCATTATAATAAATGGCTTCATGAGCAGAAACTTCTCCCCACCTGGAGCTTTTCCCGCTGTGTCCTGCTGATCCCATGATCCCAGGTGACAGCACACACACACAGATGTTATTTCTAAATGTGAGGGGTTGTTTAAGCCCAGCACACAGCAAATACCTTCTAATTCAATTGGCTGAATCGACACAGGGAGATTATTAGTTTTCAGTAAGATTTGATTCAATTAATTAGCCTGAAAATATCAGCACAGCCAGGCGAGCAAAGAAAAACAGAGATAAATCCCTGCCACGGCACTGCTTCATCTTTTAAAGGCAATTAACTCTTAGTTATTAGCTTTTAATTAGGGAATAATAATGACACCATTAATACAGTTTATTACACTTGTCAGCAGACAGCTGTTCCGAGCAGGCCCCGTTATCAGATCTCGGCTTTTGGCTGCTCCTGGCAGGGAGGGGGCAGAGCTGGGGGGGCCTGGGCTGGATCCCCCTGCCAGGGGAGGGATGGGGCAGAGCAGGATGGGGCAGAGCAGAGAGGGATGGAGCAGAGCGGGATGGAGCAGAAAAGGATGGAGCAGAGAGGGATGGGGCAGAGAGGGATGGGGCAGAGCAGAGCAGGGATGGAGAAGAGGAGGATGGAGCAGAGCAGAGAAGGATGGAGCAGAGGAGGAGGGAACAGAGAGGGATGGAGAAGACGAGGATGGAGCAGAATAGAATGGAGCAGAGCAGGATGGGGCAGAGCAGAGAAGGATGGAGCAGAGCAGGGATGGAGAAGACGAGGATGGAGCAGAAAAGGATGGAGCAGAGCAGAGGAGGATGGAGCAGAATAGGATGGAGCAGAGCAGAGGAGGATGGAGCAGAGCAGAGAAGGATGGAGCAGAGCAGGGATGGAGCAGAGGAAGATGGGGCAGAGCAGGGATGGAGCAGAGGAAGATGGGGCAGAGCAGGGATGGAGAAGAGGAGGATGGAGCAGAAAAGGATGGAGCAGAATAGGATGGAGAAGAGGAGGATGGAGCAGAGCAGGGATGGAGAAAAGGAGGATGGAGCAGAATAGGATGGAGCAGAGCAGGATGGAGCAGAGCAGAGCGGGATGGAGCAGAGCGGGATGGAGAAGAGGAGGATGGAGCAGAGCAGGGATGGGGCAGAGGAAGATGGAGCAGAGCAGGATGGAGCAGGAAAGGATGGAGCAGAGCAGAGCAGGATGGAGCAGAGCAGGATGGAGCAGAATAGGATGGAGCAGAGCAGGGATGGAGAAGAGGAGGATGGAGCAGAGCAGGGATGGAGCAGAGCAGGATGGAGCAGAATAGGATGGAGCAGAGCAGACCTTCCCTCCCTGCCAGGCTCCAGAGGAGCTCCAGGGCTGCTCTCAGGGCTCCTCCCTCTCCTGGCTCTGCCTCTGCCTCTGTCCTGGAGCCCCCTGAGCCTTTCCTGGGTTTGGGGGGACACTGGGGCTGTGCCAAAGGTGCTTCCACACCTCAGCTCACAACACCGCCAAAAAAATCCCCTGGTTTATTTTAATTCTTCTCTTTGGATGTGCTGAGCAGAGCAGGGCAGAGCTGATTTGGAAACAAAGTTTTAAAAAAATAATTAAAGGAATTAAAGAAAACCTTAAAGAAATTCACACTTGGAAGAATTCTGCCCATTCCCAATCTCATGCCAGGCCCATGTCCCTGTGTGCCAAGGGCGCCAGGAACACCTTGGAATTCTCTTTCTTTTTGCCCCAAATTTATTGTGGAACTTCAAATCCTGCTGTAAGAGCAACAGCCACGACCTTGGCAGTGGCCAAATGCCTCAAGTTTTCATTTCTGTGTCTGCTGAGTCACCAAAATAAAATCTCCAGAGGCCAGCGATTACCCAGCAAACCACATTTCCCATTATTTTTCCCATTATCTTGTTTCACTGTGTTCTAGCAAAAACTGGAAACCATTTCCAGGGCACAAGCCTGACTTCACTGTGGTTTTTTTATTCCTTTATCACACAGGAATTAATCTTACCCCAAATTATGCACGCAGGATGCTCCAACAACACAAAAACACAATGCCATAAATTTCCCCGATCTACTCTGGAGTTAATAAATCACCAAAATAAATGTGAAATATTCTGGTGGGTTCCACCACCTTGGTTTTAATTTGTTTTCCTTGCTCTGGACTGGAGGGAGCCCCAAGGGAAACACCAGGAGCTCCTTGAACTGAATTTTCTTCCTCCTCTCCCAACACAGATCCTGAGGAAAGAAAGGAACAGGGAGAAGGAACAAAGGAGCTGGGAGAGCCTTTTTGCAATTTTCTGCAGGAAAGCAGAGCTGTTACACTGAAAGCAAAGTTGTACAAAAGGGAAAATTTCCCCCACTGAGCACTGACATGAAAATAGGGAAGAGGAGGAGGAGGATGGCAGGGGAATAAGCAGATTATAACAATGGACCTGGGAAGGGTGGCACAGAGAGGGTGCAATGCAGGGGAAGGAAAAGGGAAAGGGGGAAATGGAAAAGTGGAAAGGGAACAGGGAAAAGGAAAAGGGAAATGGGAAATGGGAAATGGGAAATGGGAAATGGGAAAAGGGGAAAGGGGAAAGGGGAAAAGGGAAACGGGAAAAGGGAAAAGAGAACAGGGAAAAGGGGAAAAGGGGAAAGGGAAAAGGGGAAATGGAAAACTGGAAAGGGAACAGGGAAAAGGAAAAGGGAAATGGGAAATGGAAATGGGAAAAGGGGAAAGGGAAAGGGGAAAAGGAAAGGGAAAGGGGGAAAGGGAAAAAGGAAATGGGAAAAGGGAAAAGGGAAAAGGGAAAAGGGAAAAGGGAAAAGGGGAAAGGGGAAAGGGGAAAGGGAAAAAGGAAAATGGAAAGGGAGAAAGGTGAAAGGGAAAAGGTGAAAGGGAAAAGGGGGGAAAGGGGAAAAGGGAACTGAGAAAGGGGAAAAGGGAAAAGAGAAGAGGTGAAAGGGAAAAGGGGAAAAGGGAAAGGGGAACTGAGAAAGGGGAAAAGGGAAAAGAGAAGAGGGGAAAGGGGAAAAGGGGAAAGAGAACAGGGAACAGGGAAAAGGGGAGAAGGGAAAGGGGAAACGGGAGAAGGGACCTTCCCCTGTCCCAGGTGCCCCAGTCCCTGTCCAGCCTGGCCTTGGGCATTCCAGGGATCAGGGGCAGCCCCAGCTGTGCCAGGGGTGCCCCTGCTGCTGCTCAGGGCAGAGCTCCACCAGCTCTGTGCCACCTGCAGGTGCTTCACACCTGGGTCTGAGCACCATCACCTGAAGCCAGAAAAAACCTGAGGACATCTCTCACTTCTGAGAAAAAAACTGCAGGGAAATTTATTTGGACAAAATGGACCGAGCCCTTGATTTGGGAGTATCACAGAAGTGAGAGGAACCGCAGCGTTTAACGAGCAGCCAATTGTCTCTAAGCTGAATTAGTGAAAAATGTGATGATAAATTGTTCCTGGAGCCCAGAGCCGCCCCTGAGCTGAGGGATCTCACTCTGTTGTGCTCAGGCAGATTTTTCCCTTCGTGCTGACAAAAAAATCTCACACTAATCACCCAAGCCAGGCCACAAAGCTCCTGGATTGCAGTGTTAATTCCGTGTTCCAGCTGAATCCCAGATTAACCAGGCACACCACAGAGGCTCTGAGCTCTTCAGGTGACGAAGAGAAGGAAACCTCAGCTCTGAGCAGAGCAAATCACACTCGCACCAGAGCCCTTCTCCCTCCTCGTGCCTTCTCCACAGAGAAAACTGCCCAGGGGCTTTTCTGCACCTGAATCAGCTCAAATTCATCTCTTTGGCCAGGCAGGTGAATCCCTGCAGCAGCATCTTGGCCTGCATCAGGGGGAACTGACCATTCACCCCTGATCAAACACGATTTGCTGCATTTTCCAGAGATGGCTCAGTTAAATGAAGCAGATGAGCAGAGGATCTGGCCATTTCTTTATTTTTAAACCCTGATCTGGGGCACAGGGGAGGGGATCGCTCCTGTTCCAGAGACAGGCTGGCTCCTTTGCTAGGGCATATTAGCAGCTGGCATCTGCAATGGCAAGGCTGGGCTGGAGAGGTTGAGCCGAAGCGAACTGTGCTGAAACAGAGCCAAAATCCTGTTTGTTCCACAGGAAAAGTGGTTAAACTGTGGCCACTGTGCAATTCCAAACCGTATTGCACAGTGACCTTTACATTTCCCCTGTTGGAAACCAAAAATTTAATCGTTTTGCTGCTTTCATGCAGAATAAATAACTCCAGTGATTTTCTATTGGTGAGCAAGTAACCCAAGGACTTCTCCTCTTCTGCTACCAAAGCTGCCAAATAATTCTGTGTCAACAGCTCCAGCTCCTTTGAGTCTTAGGATTGTGCCAAAATTGCCCTTTTTTGTGTGCCTGTGCCAGCACAGTCATTCTTGGGAGCAAGAGATGACCTGAAAGCTCTGGATGGGGAATTAAAGGTGTTCAAATGGAGTTTCAGGGAGATGCTGTTTGAGGAGGTTCAACAACCTCCTGCTGCACAGGATTTCAAACTTAGAAATGAAGAGACTTCAACCCCCCAAAAAGTGTCATTCTGAAATGCTCAACAGCTTTTAATTAATTTTGAACCCAGAGGCAGAGAAAAAAAAATAGGCAAAAAAATACATCACAGCCTTAATCTAGGGGGAGAAAGGAAAAAAAAAATCGTTATTTTTATAGCACATAATCAGACACAAATATATTTCACTGGAGGAAGGGGTAGGAATGTGCATTTCCTATTTCCTTTTCAATAGGCTGCCCTGAATCTGCACAAATCATTCCTAAACCAAAGTGAGGGATTTAAAAATCAACAAAAAGAGAGAAAAGCCTTGCGCCAAGGAAGGGCATTCAACAGTTCCAGGTTCATGTTTTAACATAACTCTGAGTAGGGGGTGAGGGGACACATTTGTGTTTTTACAATATAAATAGCATTTGGGAACGGTACTACACATGGACACAGCTACTGCAGGACTCGAGCATGCAGAGGAAATTCCCCGTCGCTCACAACCCCTCATCCCATCCCACCCTTCCCTCCCACCTCCAAAAAAATTCCTCTGCTGGTTAAATTTCTCTTGCAATTGTTTTAAATATTTCTCGCGTGGCCTGGCAACATCCTCAGTGTTTTATACAGCAAGTTTTCTATTTAATCACATTTCACCCGGTAGGAGACAGCTCTGTGGGAGGAACAACCCAGGCTCGGGAGAACCTTGCCAATTTTTAAACTTTTATTAGCCTCAGTTTGGTTTTATTCGTGGAGACATCTACTGAAAACGTCAGAAACTCAGGAATAAAGGAACCCAAAAGCAGAACCCCGTTTGCAGGCACAGGAAAAGGACCTGTAGCAGAGGCAGGAGAAAGGATGGGACCTCCAATCCTCAAGGGAGAACAAAACCAAAGTAAAAAAGGAATTAAATTGCTTTATTCTATCTCCACTCTTTCACTAGGACAGTTTAATACCCATGGAGTCTCTTAAGATGCTAATCTACCATCTGCTGGCCCACAAATCCTTCCCACTTATTCCCTTAAAGATCCAGCCAGAGCTTTGCTTAACAGCCTCTCCCCAGAACAACGACCACCTTGCAAAGGGGCTTAAAAATAATAATCAAAACAAGAATATTGTGTCTCTCCACCCAGCAATTTCAGGGAATTAAGCGGGGGAGATTGCAGCGCAGCACTCCAGGTTGCTGGCTGGGCTGTGCAGGGAGGGCAGGGTCTGGGTGCCCTCAGCTCTGCTCTCCCCCTGCACCTGAACCTCCCCAGCTCACAAAGCACTGCCTCCTCCTCTCCTCTGAGCTGCCCGAGCTCCTCAAAGAGAAGGGAAGGTTTTCCAGCGGCTCCAGCAGGGTTTGGAGCAGGCTCTTTGCCAAGCTCCACATCAGCTCTTCAGCCCCAGGGAATTCCAAAGGTCCGGGTGGGAGCTGCCCCTCCACACTGCGGGGCTGGGCTCTGCCTTGGGTGCTCCTTCAATCCTCAGAGAGCTGAGTCCAGTCAAGGCAGGGCTTGCACTCCTCTTCCCCAGGAGGAACTCACAGGCTCAGTCTTTGCTTAAGGAAAGGATGTCACGACAATCGGATGTTTGAGGAATTTCTTCTTTAATAGGATAAAAGAAAAACATACAAACACCTCCCAGGCTTCTGTCATGGAATGATTCTCACACTGTAAGGAGCACAACTCAAAAAAAAAAAAAAAAAAAAATTAAAAAATAAAGAGACAAAGGAAAGAGAAAGGAGAAGTGCTAAGGGAGAAGTGCTGCCAGGGAGCCTCTGGCTCGTGGGGAGCTAACACAAGCAGCAACAGAACACTTGCCAAACCAGGGTGGCACACTGGAACTCAAAGCCATGCTGACCCTGAACTAGAAAGCAACTGTGATGGCAAAGATGGGGAAGGAAGGCGAGGGGCATGACCCAAACCTGGCCACTTCTTCCCTAAGCCCCTCCCTGGGGACGTGGCAGCGATGCCAACATCCATGCCAGGGCGTGCAGAGAGCCACTGGCAGAAACACCCCAGCGTGAACATTGCTTCCCCACCTTCCCCAGCTTACAGAGACAGTGTTTCTTTACAAAAGAACCCAGAACATTCCAGGACATCTGCTCTTGCTCTCCCTCTCCCCGCTGTAACATCAGTCACAATTCATTTGGGGGTGAGGGGGGAGGATTTAATTTATTTTCTGTTTTAAAGCCATAATCTAGAAAAATGTTTTGTGGAAACTTTCATTTTCCTATTTTTGCTTGCTTTTTTTTTTTAATAATGCTCATTCATAGAAAACTTCACAAAGGTGACGTCTATGTACAGAAAACACGATTCCAAAGGCTGCTTCAGTAGTCAATGTAATAGCACCTTGAAAGACAAAAGTTTGACAGATTTGAAAAAGTCATTTTGTTAAATTTTAACCCTTTCCTCATAAAAAAAAGAACCAGTCACAAAGCTCCATCTGTAGAAACTCTTCCAAAGTTTCCGTGTGAAAAGCTGAAGGGTTTCCAAGCTCCCCAGCTCTTGGTCAGCAACTCCTGGCAAGGTCGAGGTAGCAGCCAGACAGGGATTTCCTGCAGTCCAAACCAAGAGGAGATGAAAGAAATTCACAGCAGGCTATTGCACAGGGCTGGTCTTCCATGCCACAGTTTCCTATTTATTTTTTTCCACTAACTCAAAAAGGGTTAACTGAATATTCTGGATGAATCCTGGTTAAAACATGTTGCTCTGAGTCCCAGGCTGGTACTGTGTCTGCAACAGGCTCTCCATGAAGGCCAGGTAATCTGGGGTTTGTCCATATTCCTCAGGATTCCTGGCATTCCCCAGCCGGGGACGCTTGGCTGCTCTCACTTCATCTCCTGAAAACACATCTTCCTGAGGGGCCCCGGTGCTGAGGGACTGCAGGAGACACAAAACAGCCATCAGGGCACAGCAGGAGCACAGGGAGACACCCACAGTCCCCCCTGGGCTGGGAACACTCTCCGGCCCCACCACCGGGTTGAATGAAATGGCTTTAAAGGGTCTGAAAACACTCAGTAAGGCTGGAATTTAAAAAAAAAAAAAAAAAAGCTATGAAATAAATCCCTCATCTTTTCTAGGCTCACTAATTCCACTGTATGCACTTAAAGACAGCCTGATCTTGTAGATTGAGAGATTTATAGGTAAGAGCCACACTCTAAATCTCCAGTTTGGTGAGAAAAGGGGGTTTGGTCCCACGGAGATAATCAGTTCTCCAGAAAGGCCTGAGCTGCAGCCCAGCTCACCTCACCCTTGGACAGGATGACTCCACATAACTGAATTCATATGGTGTAAAATGATCTGAACATAATCTTTTAACCAGAGAAAATAAAACTCTGAGCTGAACACGTGCAAGGGGAAATCATTTCTGTGCCTCTCAAGCATCCATGGCCGGGATTTCTTCCACTCTGTGTATTTTGGGAACGACAAGCACTTTTACAGCCACAGAAACTGGAGGCTGCATTCACCTAATGTCTAAAAAACACATGAAGAAAATGTGCAGGGGTTCTGCAAGCTGCAGCTGGTTTATTGTTTGCTATTTTGGTACCCACCAGGCGAGACTTGACTCTCTTGGGAAGCTCTTCCTCCAAGGTATAAATATCCCCACGCTTCACCATTAGCTGAGAGCCATCCTCAAACTCCACCTGCAGGGAGGCAGAAGGTGAGCTCAGAGGCACATCTGAGCAGCCCATTGCCAGCCTGTGGCACAGCAGGGAGCACCAGGGGCCAGCTCCCATGGGTGTCTCTGTGGAATGAGCACTCCCAAGCTCTGGGGAGCAAGCTGAGCCCAAAAAGTGCTGCTTTCAATGCTGTCCAGGCACCTCTGTCTTATCCAAGTAGACTCATTCAGTGCTCCATGGATCCCAAAATATCTGTACTCCAGCTGGCCCAGCACCTCACATTTCTACTGATTTTTGATTCATATCCTGAAAAAAGCAGCTTTTCACTTATGATAAAAGCAGCCCTCTATTCAGGCCAATATGGTAATAAGAATTTCTTTCATCTTAAACAAAGCATTTTTACAGGTCACAAGGAAACAACTGCAGCTACTAAAGTACATTTGTATTTCAACCAGCAGAAATAGTCAGGCAGGTACAAAAAACTCCTCCCATGAAACCCGTTTTGCTAAGCACTGATTATATCATGAATTATGCATCAGATGTTCCAGGGATGTTTATTCATGGAAACGTGCACAGCAAAATGTTAAAACTATTAAAAGTTTTTAAGGGATTCTTATTTCCTTTGCCCAAGACTTTAATACACTTTTCTGCATAAAGCAGAAGCACACAGGGTACAGTTTAATAGGGGTGTCAAGTTCAGGCTGGACAAACTCAGAGGGAATAAATCATCTGCTCCCAAATCCTCCTGCTGCTCTGCCCAGCTCCAGCAGCCCATCCCTGGTGCAGGCTCAGCTCTCCCATCCTGGAGCACACCCCAGGGCTGCCTCTGCCACTCACCTGGTAAATCTGACTGATCTGGGCTGCAATGAACTTGGCCTTGTAGATGATCCCATCCGTCCACTGCAGCTGCACCAGCTCCCCCTCGGGAGGGGGCCCCATCTGGATGCAGTCCCTGCTCTGAGGACAGAGAGAGAGGGGTCAGAGACACGGCTCCAGCAGAGCTCAGGAGCCAGAGGTGTGCTAAAATCACATGCTAATGAGCAATAGGATGTATTTCTGCAGTTGTGATTAATTGTGAGCATCTCAAACAAAACCAGCCTGAGAGAGCAGCAACCGACTCCGGCAGCTCCTTCTGCTGCCAGCACCCAGCTCATGGACATTTCTCATTACAAATCCCACAGCATCACATCTCCTGCATCTCAAAAACAAGCAGGGCAACTCAGTGAATCAGTGGCACAATCAGGAAGGCAATGCATGAGCTGACAAATCAGCCTCTTCTAGACATTCCCTCTATTAAGTGAATTCCCTGTTTTGAACCAGAAGTGCTTACGAACAATCTGCTTCCCCCATGAATCACACTTGTCAGTTGAAAAATAAGATTATTCAACCACAAAACAAATAGGATGAAATTTAGAACAAACACTGCTTTCTGTGAAGTCATCTGCATTCAGCAAGATCACATCTTTGTAAAGCAACCAAAAAATAAATGAGATAATGTCAGAAACAAGCTCTGTCATGAAGAGCGGGATGAGATTTTCTAGGCGAGCAGCAACTTAAAAATTAAAATGAAAAAGTTAAGATTTGCTTTGCTGTTCCAGCCCAAGGCACAGCTCAGTCTGCAGTGCCTGTGACACAGCAGTGTCCCAGAGCTGCCTTACAATGATGCTCTCGGGGTAAACGTTGTCGCTGTAGGAGCCGTCGTCGAAGTTGACCTCGTAGAAGGTCTGGGTGCTGGTGCCGATGACCCTGCAGCGATAGTAGAGCCCGTTCCTGTTCTTGGTGATCACTGTCTGCCCCAGGGCCACCTCCCTGCGGAACGGGACCTGCAGGGACACAGCAACAGCTGCCAGACACAGCTGCAAAAGCTGCCACCAAAATTCCACGGAATCACAGGATGGTTTGGGTGGGAAGGACCTGAAATCCCACCCAGTGCCACCCCTGCCATGGCAGGGACACCTGCCACACTCCCAGGTGCTCCAAGCCCTGTCCAGCCTGGCTTTGGGCACTGCCTGGGATGCACCCTGTGCCACTGTTCCACCCTCTTCACAGCCAGGAATTCCTTCCCAACACCCCATCCAAACCAGCCCTCTTGCAGATTAAAGCCATCCCCAACAACGGCTTACTGGACAATCTTTCTGCATTAAAAACACAAAACGTTTTGAGCCTACACAGGCGGGGAGAAACTATTAAAAAAAAAAAAACAGAAGCCAAAAAACCCAACAAAACTCCAAATCCCTCAGCCCAGCCCAACACCTACGTTCTGGTTTGCTGCTTTGTGCTTGAAGCAGGTGATGGACACCACGTAGGGCCAGTCGTCGGGCTCCATGGGCACGCCGGCCGCGTGCGCGCACGTCACGTGGAAGGACGTGGAGCAGTGCTCGTAGGAGCATTGCACACAGGCCCCAGACACCTTCTTCATCCTCTTCCTGCAGTACACACACCTCTGCAAGGGAACACAGCTGGAGTTACACCCAGCTCTGCAAGGGAACACAGCTGGAGTCACCCCTCTGCAAGGGAACACAACTGGAGTCACCTCTGTAAGGGAACACAGCTGGGGTCACAGCCAGCTCTGCAAGGGAACACAGCTGGAGTCACCTCTGCAGGGGAGCACAGCTGGAATCACACACAGCTCTGCAGGGGAGCACAGCTGGAGTTACACCCAGCTCTGCAAGGAACACAGCTGGAGTCACCTCTGTAAGGGAACACAGCTGGGGTGACAGCCAGCTCTGCAAGGGAACACAGCTGGAGTCACCTCTGTAAGGGAACACAGCTGGAGTCACTCCTCTGCAAGGGAACACAACTGGAGTCACCTCTGCAAGGGAGCACAGCTGGAGTTACACCCAGCTCTGCAAGGGAACACAGCTGGAGTTACACCCAGCTCTGCAAGGGAACACAGCTGGAGTCACCTCTGCAAGGGAACACAACTGGAGTCACCTCTGTAAGGGAACACAGCTGGAGTCACCTCTGCAAGGGAGCACAGCTGGAGTCACACCCAGCCCTGCAGGGGAACATACCCAGAGCTCAGATCTCCCAAGAAGCAGAACCTGGAGCCCTGCAGAGCCCCCACAGGGGGTGGCACACGGCACAGAGCCCGTGGCTGCAGTGCCACAGCTGCAGTGCCACAGCTCTGTGCCAGGACTGTCTGGGCGCACCCACTCAGGATCTCTCCAAGCCAACATCCAGCAGAATTGTCATTCCCTGCCTCACCACTCCTGTGGCCATGCCAGCACCTCCGGTCACTCAGCCCTGCAGAGCCACGCTGGGCAAACACCCACCAGTGGCACTGCTGCACCCTCATCCTCCTCACATAAACACTGCACCTACACCTCATTAACTCCAACAGCAGCTGGATGCTCTCAGGTGCACTGCTGGAAAATAACATTTCCATTTTTCTGAAGGAACAGAACACAGTGACTGGGTGGCAATTTGCTCGATTATATTTAATGGGACATTGTATTGATCAGATCTCATGGAATATAAAATCATATAATGGAACAAAAATACTGTGTGTTTATTTCAGATGCATAAGCATATCAACCATAAATATTTTATTGGCATCCATGTCAGATGGGCCACTGTAGATAATTCAGTCAGTTTTGCAAACAAAAGAAATAAAAACATTGTACAAAAAATACCCAGAATTATCAGGGAAAAAGTCTGAAATCTCAGAGACATTTTCACACTCATTTTCTGCAAAGCAGATCCAGTTATGAGGTAAATCGATGTAAGATGTGGGACTGCTTTAAAAAGAAATTACATTTTCTCAAAGCTAAAAATCCTGAGCCTGATGGCACTGACAGCGAGCAGGAGCTGTAGTGGGAACAAGACAAATTTCCTGACTCCCTATAACAGCACCATTTCTTGTTTCCAGACCCTCGGAAATACAGAAAAGGAGATTTTGGGAATCCCAGTCTAAAAAATGGATCCTTGCATAATGTTTCCAGGGATCCATTTGGAAACACCACTCAGTTTTTAACATTTCCAGGAATCTGTCACTGATCAGCAAATCCCAGAATGGTTTGGGCTGAAAGGACCTTAAAGCTCATCCCAATCATCCAGCCCCATCCAACCTGGCCTTGGACACTTCCAGGGGTGGGGCAGCTTCTTTACCTTATCTGAGGCTGGCACAAGGCAAATCAGGGCAAAATTAATACCAAACACATGAGACAAATGTGCCTTTCATGATTAAAATGAACAAAAGATGTCCCTGACCATGGCAGGGGGTGGAACTCCAAAACCTCCAAGGTTCATCCAACCCAAACCATTCTGGGATTCCTTCTCCAGGAACAATTCTCTTCCTTGAAAGCAAAAGATGCCAAAGAACAGGAGATTTGTTCTTCCTTATTCCTGTGCAACACCCCCTCCCCGGCTGGGCTCTGCCCCACATTTCTATGAAATAAGTCCCATGAATTAACTGAAGGCAGTTTGTTTACACCAAAGATTAATTTGGCCTTTTTACACAAACGAACAAAAGCCAGGAAATTCAAAGCCAGAGCCTGAGTGCTGCCAGAACGTGGGTTTAGCCTTTAATAAGCTGAGCCTTTATCACTCTGCAAACCATGTTCCAGAGCTGATAAGCAGCAGGAAAGTGCCCAGCAGGCCTGAGGGGAGTCAATGGCACTGATGCCATTATTAACCTGTCAATATCCCCCTGTCCCAGCAGCTGCTGACACACAGGGGGCTCAGGGAGCATTAACCCGGCCAGGGCAGGAATCTGCCCCTCCTGATGCCAACAGGGCTCTGCCAAGCCAGGATTAGCACACACCCTGTGCCCACACAAACTCCCTGTGACAGCAAAGGGATGTTCAGAGCAAATATGATCAAAAGATAAATGTGAGTGACAGTGAGCCTGATGTGTAAGGAGTGATGGGGGAAGTGACAATTCTTGGCTGTGAGGGTGGCAAAACACTGGCACAGGGTACCCACAGCAGCTGTGGCTGCCCCTGGATCCCTGGAATATCCAAGGCCAGGTTGGACAGGGCTGAGAGCACCTGGGACAGTGCAAGGGGACCCTGACCATGGCAGGGGTGGCTCTGGGTGGGATTTAAGGCCCCTTCCAACCCAAACCAGTCTGGCATCTATGAAAATGCAGATCTGGAAGTGTGGGAGATGGGATGGACAGAAACACCAGTGCCAAGTGCTGTGGGAAAGCTGCACAAAGAGATTTAAAAGCATTTGCTGTGGGAGGGAAAAGAGTCCAAAGCACAGGAGAGAAATCTTTGAAATAAACGCACACCAGAGTCAGGTCACTGCTGAGAGTAAGAAATGGGCTGTCTGCTGCATGATGAACACTGCAATTCATTTACTCCACTGAGGAATGACAGCTAATTATTCCAAATTTCCACGTCATAAATAATTTACGTGCACAGGCCTGTAATGTGCCATCAATCTGGGAGCAGGAAACTGCAGTTCTGAAAATGGTGCCATACCCACAAATGGACTGAAATTCTGTGCTTGGTCCATGCTCAGAGAACAGGATATTCCTATCACCAGATCACTGCCACTCCCTGGCACCTCAGCCCTCATCACAGGAACTTAAAACAATAAAAACATATTAAAAATCAAATTATAACCATGGATAACCCCTACCCCCTCTCTCCTCCACTACCCTCATCTATTTACATCAACTATCCTCACATCATTCCTTCTCTCCTTTTCCAGCTTTTCCAGCCACAAAGGTCATCCTCCCAATTTTATCAAGTACTGCACCAAGTCCATCATTGCCAAAGTCAGGAGCTCCAATGCCATCACCTTTTAGTCTCCCTCAGTTTATCTTCCTAACTGCAGCTGCTCACCTCCAAAGCTCCTCCAGTGACTCCCCACATGCTCCAGGAATCCTGCAAATTCCCACGAAGAATCCTAAACCTCCCCACCATGGCTCGTGAGTCTCTGCACACAATCTTATCCAATTTACACTCTCTTTGTACCCCACAGCACCACTGCCTCTGTATTCTGCCATCCAAATTAATTGTTTAATCCTTACCTAATTGAAAACTCTAAAACTTTCCAAGTGAAGGGCTTAAAGCCAGGCTTTGACATTTGAGCTACAAGCCAGGCTCTGGCTAACAGCAGCACAAGGAATATGTGCCTGTAAATTCCAACACTGGCCTGTGTAAGTCAAGGCACTTCAAGTAAAAATTCTCCAGGTTCCCTGAGAAAGGAAGAAAACACGAGGTGCAAATGGAATACAACAGAAGAAATCAAACAAAATTTCTTTCCAGAGCTCCAGCAGCATTTGGACAACACTCTCAGGGTGGATTGTTGGGGTGTCTGTGCAGGGCCAGGAGCTGGACTGATGGCCTCTGGGGACCTCCCAGTTCAGGATATTCTGGGATTCTGTGACACTTTGCAGTTTTAACTGAGGAATGAATGAGAAATGGGTGCAGTGGGTCCATGCAGAGGCTCTGGCAGGCACAGGCTCTGCTCTGGACCACAGCAAAGCAGCAGAGTCAGACACACACAGACACCGCCCTGGCTCTGCAGCACTGCCAGGCAGCCAGGGAAGGGTTAAAGAATTAAGTCATGTTTCCTTGTGAGGCTCCATTAAGCAATAC
Organism: Ammospiza nelsoni; assembly: GCF_027579445.1. Lineage (NCBI taxonomy): Eukaryota > Metazoa > Chordata > Aves > Passeriformes > Passerellidae > Ammospiza > Ammospiza nelsoni. The sequence continues at coordinate 5,301,768 of NC_080659.1, forward strand.
AAGTGAGTGTTGTGTAAAAGGATTTTAAGTTCAGCGTTACAAGTGCTGGTAATGAAGAGGATGCACGTTGGAAGTGTCAGCTGATCCATAAAGAGCCACGGCTGCAAGATTTATCACCCTGGCACTGCACTGCCCCATCACTCCTGCTGAATAATGAATGCTTTTTACATTCACATTTGTGTACAAAACCCATTTGCACAACAGAGAAATAACTCTGGAAGCAGGGATAGGTTCCTCCTAATCTCTCACCCGGGCTGGCTGCACTAAGTAGCAGCTCTGTTAACGAATCCATCAGCACTAGCCCATCTATCACTGCTCCAGCACCTTCCCCATCCCACACTGTGTCACCCAGCTGACTTCTGTACCAAAAAAAGCAGCAAAAGCACAATTTATTTTGCAATAACACACTATAGTGATGGAGCATTAACTAACATTAAGATAAATTGCTCTGAGCTAATGAATCGTCCATTACTAATCCCTCGGATGAGGCCACACAGCTAAATAACAACTTGGAGCTGGGCTTGTATTAAAATCCTTACAGTCTTGCCTTGCAGTCAGGGTCACAGAAATGTTTATCCATTTCTGCAAGAGATTTCTTGATAGAAAGAGAGAAATGTTGTAAGGAAAGGTGAATTAGAGATGAACAATTCAGCTTCTCTCTAGTCACCGTGTCCCTCTGCACTCCTGCTGTGCAGCACTTGCAGTAAATGGAGCTTTTAGGCACTTTACACCTGACTGCAGGTGGGAAGGAGTCCCAGGCTCTGCCCAGGGTACAGCACACTCCCAGAGAGTAAAGGCACATCTGGAAATCAGAGCTGCTTGTGTGTCAAAGCACTGACAGGGCTCAGCAGACACAAATGCAGCTTTTGTTTGGAAATGGGAGCGCGATCACCTCCAATCCCAGCTGCCTCACGAACCCACACAATGATTTTCTGTCTGGTTACAGCTTTTCCCTTTGGCTCCTGCTCCCAACCACCGTCCCCAGGAAAAGGACACCCACCAGTTTCCACCTCTGCTCGGGGATGGCGCTGATGTCCACAGGATGACGCTCGATGACATTGAGGAAACGCGCCTCGGGGACAGCGATGGCACAGATCACATGGACCCACCTGGGGAGCAGAGAGAAGACACAAATCAGGGCCTGCCATCATCTCAATGAAATGCTCAGGAGGGCAGTTAACATTTCCCTGCCTCTCTCAGCATCGAGGCACATTTCCAGTGGTTGGCAGCCGTAGCAATGCTCCCAATTGACTGTTAATCAGGGTGGCACAAGGTAAATGTCTCTGGAACAACAGAGATCAACCTTCCCCTACACCTGATATTGCACAATGCTAAACATTCTCTGAGAAGACTTTCCTCTGAGAAACAGCCACATTCAGCAGGAGTTCAGGAGCTCTGCTGTCAAGCAGCCTGGTGCAGTGCAGGGCAGCACAGTCCCCTGGGCTCATTCTGCCAAGTCAGCGAGGAGCAGTTCCCTCCAGAACCCCAAAATTTGCTGCTACACTGAGCATTAAGACCAAATTCACAAGACAGGGAGATCAGGTGCAGCATGGACGGATAACACCCTCAGAACCAGCACTCACCGGCCATCAGTGGTCATCTGGAGAGCTCCTCCCCTGAGATTGCACAGGCAACACTCCTGTGGGAACACAACTCCTTCAGAATGGGCCCAAAAGCTCTGCCAGGCTCTTCATCCTCCCCAGAAAGTGCCCACACCCCACCTGGGATATCAAAGGCAATGTGAATCCTCCCCGCTGTGTCTGTGGAGTGCCGGGTGGGTGATGCCAGCGGTGCCAGGGGTGCTGTGCCAGCCCTTAGCACTGCCCATCTCCCATGTGAGATGTCAAAGGCAATGTGAATCCTCCCCACTGTGTGTGTGGGGCAGTGAGTGGGTGATGTGCCAGCCCTTACCCCCATGTGAGATGTCAAAGGCAAGGTGAATCCTCCCCCCTGTGTGTGTGGGGCAGTGAGTGGGTGACGTGCCAGCCCTTAGCACTGCCCATCTCCCATGTGAGATGTCAAAGGCAAGGTGAATCCTCCCCCCTGTGTGTGTGGGGCAGTGAGTGGGTGACGTGCCAGCCCTTACCGCTGCCCAGGCGCCGGCCGAGCACCGCGAGCAGGACCAGCCCTCGTTCACCAGCTCCGGGCGTATCCCGTAACAGCCTGCAACAAACAGAGCCACAGCCTGTCAGAGCAGCCCTTCCTCAGCACCTCTCAGTTCCACTCAGTTTCCCTTCTCATGATTTTTCAGTTCAGAAGCAACTCTGAGAGCATTTGAGGAACTCTATTCCAACAAAATCAGAAGTGGGACCAGCAGGTCTGAAAACAAACCAACCAAACCCCTCCACAGGTAACTCACATTTGTTTTTCACTTTTCTAAGGACTACAATAGCAAGAATTTGTTTCTTTAGGCAGGAACTGGGCTCCAAAGTACTGGGCTCCAAGGTGATGTCACCACTGCGGGAGTGCACTCACAAATGGAAACAGGGAAGGGCACTGAATTTTAGCAAGGTTGAAGCAGTTACTTTTGCTGAGTGGTGTTATGAGGAAGGACAAGGGCAAGGAAATTCAATACCTGCATTCCACATGGTTAACAGTATTTAATTTATGGTTATAGGAAGTCTTAAAACCATCTCATTCTACAGAGCATCAATTACTGCAACATGCAAACACCAAATCCTCCTACAACACCACCAAAACAGTAAAGTGGTATCATGCCCATTACGAAGACAGGGAAATAAGAACAAAAAAAAAAATCCTTAAAATTCTATAAAAGGCACTGAGGTTTGTCACTGAAAACAATGGGGAAAAGACACAAATACAGTTTGGAAAAGTAGATCTATGTGATTCCTGCAAGCTTGTAAAGTGAGTGGAAAATTGAAGATAAGCATCTCAACTAACACACAGCTCATTCCACCCAGCCTCTATCCCTCCTAACAAAATCTCATCCAGCCTTTACCTGTCCTAACAAACTGAACAGAAAATTTCAGCTGGGAACAACAATCTCAAATTCCTGAATTAAACTTAAAAGAAAACATTCAGAAAGCACTGGGATTGCCACCACAGCCTGATTTATAAATATCATCCACTTAACCAGATAAAGAGCATGTCAAAAAAAGTCAATACTATGGATCTGCAGCTGCTCTCCACATCTGAGGTCTCTTTTCATCACATGGCAAATCAGGGCAGCAAATTCCACCCAGGCTAGAACAGGGACAGGGAGTTCAGGCCAAAACTGAGCTGAGGGAGAGCCAGACCCTGAGCACAGCCTCAAGCCGCAAATGTGGAGGTTTAGATTGAAATTTAGGAAAAATATCTTCATGGAAAGGGTTGGAACAGCCTGCCCAGGGCAGAGGTGGAATCACCATCTCTGGAAGTGTTAAAAACATCCACGGATGTGGCACCTGGGGACATGGCTAGAGGTGGGCAGGGTGGTGGTGCTGGGCTGATGTTTGGACTTGGTGGCCTTGAAGGTCTTCTCCAACCTCAGTGATTCTGTGAGGGCAGAACAGTCCCATTTACCTCACCCCAGGTTGTCCCATAGGGATAAAGCAAGAAAAATCTGCTCTTTTTATGGATTTTTCAGTGCCTCAAAAGCCCAGAAACCTTCCCCAAACCTTCCCCTCTCCATAGGGCCTGGCTGCTGGAACCCAGCACAGTTTGAGAGGGCACTTCCCAAGAACACACAGGCTGCCAGCTGCTTTTACAGTCAGCCAAAATACACCTCACCACTGCAATCCTGCAATAAAAGCAAATGGATTCTCTGCAGCAAAGTCAAAGGGATGTCACAGAGCACAAGGAAACAACCAGGCACTGGAGCCTCCATCAGATTTAACACCTGTCCTGTCCTACCCTCAAGGGGAGGGTACAGCCAAAATATAAAGCTGAGTTTCTCTAAAAAAAGATGGATCTCAGGTCTGAGCCTGCATATTAACATCATCTTGCCCACAGCCCTCTGTCCTTAAATAGAATTTGGCCACATAAACCATTCTATAGACTGGACTATTGCAGGCCTAAGGATGGACAAGATGCAGAACCCTGAATCATGAAGGGAGGATGAAATTTTCCTCCTCGCATCCACTCTGCATCCCATGGCCTGATTAGTCAGAAATGACCATAATCAGAGATTCAGCACAGAAACAAAAGTTGCTTCCAGTTCCCCAGCCCTGCTGAGCTGCACGGGGACCTGCAGACTCTAAAATTGGAACAACAAAAGTAATTCCAGCTGATGCAAGTCAAATAAGATTCCCCATCTGTCAAGATCAAACAGCTGAACAGTAATTCGTCACAAATGTTAACTGGATGCTGTACAATCTCCACTGAAGGTACACTCCACCAGGATTAATCAGATCTTCTTTTAGACATAACTATCAGGGAAGCAAACAGACATATGTTCCCTTTTGTAATCAAGTGCCATTACTACAAGCACTATCACAGACACTAATAAAATATATCTCAAACTACTCCATAATCTCTGCTGCATGCAGGAACAATATAGCCTCCCCCAGCAGAACAATATTGGAACAAAATATGTGAGAGAAAAGAGTGCAATAAAGCCTTTGAGTTCTGCTTTATTACAAAAAATGAAAGGTATCAAAAGAAAGAATCTTTTCTCTGAGACAGAGAAGAATCAGCCAACAAAAAAAGCAGTAAAAAGAATATTGGTGTGTATTTTTAAGATCAGTGGCTGCCAAGATGGACTTGAATACACAGATGTGCTTGGAGAGAAAGGTTCCCTGTCCATGGCAGGGGATGGGAACTGAATGAGCTTTAAGCTCCTTCCAACCCAAACCTTTCTGGGATTCCTGATATCCTTGTACCTAGAAAGATAAAAATGGGAGTGACAGGATACAAACCTGCCAAGAAGGAACTCAAATACAGCAACACACAAACTCCTGATTTCCGGGGAGCCAAAGGCTCTGGGGAAGATGAAACACTCACTGGCATGAACCTGCAGGCAGCATTTGGCACAGGATATCAAGGGACTGGTTCCATCCTCTCCAATGTAGGAATTTGAAGGAAGGGGCTCGGTGTTTTCTCCACTTGAGGTAAAGCACATCTCTGGGATCAGGGGCTTGGTCTTCTGCCCACACTTGGAAAGGTGCACGAACGAGGACGGCTCCCCTGTGGAGGCTGGGGCAGCTTCCTTCTCCACCTGTGAGGACTGCAGAGAAAACCCCATCACTGGAACCTCCTCTTCCTGGCCACGGTGCTCCCTCTCCACTCTGAGCACTCCCCTTGCAAAAAGGTCACCCAACACCTGGCACCAAATAGCCAACAAACAGCCTAAAATCCTGATTCCCTCCTTGCTTCTTCCCCTTTTCTTAAGGCATCAACTGGGATCTGTAATTTGTTGTGGAAGCTCAAAGAAGCATTAGAATAACGAGCAGCTTTTCCTGGTTTTCTTCTGCAAAAAATTCCTAAATTGCAGCTGAAAACACCAAGGAAAAATAAAAAGGAAAATATTACTAAAAGCAAGGCCTTCCCTCCCTCTCTCCCATCCCCTTGGCATCCTTCCCTACTTTTCCTGCAAGAAGTTCTCCTGAAGGACACTTCAAGGTTTCTGGTAGCTGACAGAGTTAATAGCAATGGATAGAACCAGCTCAGCTGCACCCAGTTTTCCTCACAACAGCCAGCAATCAGAACAGATATTTTACTTTCAGTCTGTATAATAAATCAAGAGATTTTATTGAAGTGGGTTCTGCTTTCCTCAGGAAAAGCTTCCAACACAGCTACAAGTATCTAAGGCACGAATTCCTGGTGGGCACACAAAGCCAGATTTGGCTCTATGTGAGAACAAATCAATGCACAACTGCACAAATAACTAATTCATCTGATGAATTTTGCCTTTCTGCTTATAACATCTCCCAAAGCATATTGGTAGTTTCCAAAAAAAGGTGATGGATGTGCTTACTCAGTAAATTTTTATTTTGTGGCTTGTTTGCATAAATTCAGCAACTGGGGCCCGTATGGAAACAGGAGCCTGGTGTGACTTTTCTCTGCATGGAACAGTGTTTGCAAAGCTCTTTCAGTGTGATTTCAAAATGAACACTGAGCAAGCCAGAGAAGCCAGGAAAGATAACAAAAAAGGCTCCAGCCACTGCCAAATCCAAACACATTTCTTTGGTGTGCAAATTTGTGTGGGTTTGTCTGTATCAGAAATGTCTGCATCAGAAATGTCTGCATCCTAACTCAGCCCTGTGAGCAGTGGCAGAGGTTTAGATGAGATATTAGGGGAAATCTCTTCATGGAAGGTGTGGTCAGGCAATGGCACAGGCTGCCCAGAGAACTGGGGTCACTGTCCCAAAAAAAACATGGATACAAAACCCATGGATACAGAGGGGAGATGTGGATTTAGGGTGAATACAGTGGTGGGGGACTGACAGCTGGACTTGATCCTAGATCCATTTCCAACCTTAATGCTTCCCTGCCTCTGTGATGAGGAATTACCTGGTTATAGGGGTAGAAGAGGGTGCAGACAGCACAGTATGGCTCACTCAGGGCAGCAGCTGCATTGAACTTCCTTTCAGCTGGGAAATTAAGTGCTTTGTTCTTCCACTGGAAGGAAAGTAAAGATTTCAAAGCCTCTGGATCACTCATATCTTCCTCTCCAGAAAATGGAAACATTTCTAGAATGAAAAGGAAAAAAAGAAATCCCAAAACAATGAGGAGTAAGTAAAGGCAAAAGTGATTATGGTTAGAAGAGGCAAAAGGAGCAAGGGTGAGTTAAACAGCTCAGGTCTCAACAACACAGAAGTGAAATAAACAAAAACATTCAACTCCTCCATGGTCTCCCATATGCCTATGCCCCAAACACTTCCTTAAATGGACAGAATATCCCCTCTGGGGACACGACACACAAGACAGGAGCAGCAGTGACCTGAAGGAACTGGCCATGAGGAAGGAGAGAATGGAGATTTACTGCCTTTGTAACTCCCTCCCCTTCCCAGCTGTGAAACCTCCACCATCCTTTTCATGAAGACTTCATTTGAACTTTGTTAAGTTCTTTATTTTATAAACCTTTCAAAGGTCCTTGGCATTTCATGATTAAACCACTGCTGAATCCATCTGTGGCAGTCTGGGGGTCTGAGTTCCTTACCCTTCCTTATGAAGGAGCTTTGAGTCACTGTAAGTGTTAAAGACATTTTCCACACAAGGCTGAGTGTAAATCACTCCCTGCATCACCAATCTGCAAAGTTTCCAAAAGAACAGGGAACTCAACAACATCTTGGAAGAACATTATCCCCAGAGCTCAGCACATTAAACCAAATTGTTCACTGCTTCACTGTTAATTACTGGAAATAAGCAGTTTATGTTCTGCTCTACAAGTCTAAGTCTCCTCCCCAGTTCTCCCTCCCTTTGAAGATTTCCTGACTCTTGGGTTACCTGAAAGGATAAAAGGAACTTGGAGTAAAATGTTAATGGCTGAGTTTACATCTCAGATTTTAAATGTTGCCCATAACATATTTGTCAGACAATGTGGAAATTTTATTGTGTTTTATTAATCCCTTTTTTAAGGTGATGAGCGGTGGGTGTGTGGCTCTGTCACATTTCATACGAGGGTTACCCTCTAAAAAGTGTTTATTTATAAGACATGAATCAAAACCCACATTTCTCCAAATTTCAGTCGAGGCACATCAGGTGACAGAGCAGGATTTATGACACCAGTGAAATCAGTGAAAGCAGCAGCCTAATCCAGAGTGACAGATGGAGAGAAGAAAGGGAATGGCTGTTGTGTGCTGTCACCTTGGCTCCTCCCAGGATGGATCCACAAGGCATTCAGGATGGCTCCCACATTGCAAACAACTTATCAGAGCTGAATCTTTGTGTAAAATGTGCATTCCCTTAATTTACATGCTCACTGATCCTCCTGCAGCCTGCAGCTCATCCTGCACATCATTCCCTGGAAAAGCCTGGGGTGCAGAGAGCTGCCTCTATTCCCTGGTGGGGAGGGAAGAATCTGTTTGATCGGATTCTGCCCACCAGAGCTGTAAATCACTCCCCAAGAAATGCCAGCTTCCACAAGAGCTGCTCCTGCTCCACCAGCCAAGTCCCCAAACAGCATCCAACAAGTCAAAGCAGTGAGAAGAATCTGCCTAACGAGGATCCTCCAGCTCTGAGCTGGTTCCAAGGTCTCACACCAAAACAAGATAACAAGTCTCAGCTGCCTCTGCACACTTCAGTCCATGTTACACACTTGGAAGGCATCAAGTGCATCCTCCTTGGTGAGGAAAGGAGCTCTGTGAGCTCAGGAGAAGCCTTTCCTGCAGGAGGAAAGGCAGGAAAAGGCTCTAAAATCAATGGCTGCACTCCTGAAGGAGGGTGAATGGGAAAGATGATGTCCCCTGGGATGAGGAGCTGTGAGCAGGGACTGCCAGCTACACCCACGTGCCTGACCCAGCACACAAAAGCTCCTTACTGGGGCATTGTCCGTTTTCTGAGTAATGTGGAAAAGGCCTCAAAGTGGGAAATGACACCACAAAACAGTGAGAGGTAAGAATCTTTTCTTTCCCTTTGGTCCACACTGTTGGGGATTGGAATGTGGGGAAAGAAGAATCAGTGATGTACAGTTAAACACCAAAAAACATTTTAATTCTCATTTCTGCATCTGCCAAGGAAAGCTGGACCCCAACACTGATGTGAATTAGGAGGCAAGCAAAAGGTTGGAACTGACTTTCCTCACACACATGAGAGCAGATCTGACCTCCACTGCCTCCAAGGACCAGCTCTCATCCCACTGCAATACCCAAGGCAGAGCTTTGCCTTTAAGATATTATTTTCTGCAAACTTTTCTTTTCCCTTTGCCCATAATGCTGCCTCATTCTGCAGCCAGCAAAATATTTTTCTCGAGTGAAAAAAGAGTGGGAGGCGAGAAGCGACACCTCCCACTGGAGAGTTTTGTTTCCAGCTGGGTTATCAAAACGGGAACACGCTGCATTTCCTACCAGCTCCGTGTAGCACAGAGTTTCAGGCCACCCAGTTTTGTCAGAGGCTGCAGCAGTTCCCTGGCTCAGACAGGACCTGCCCAGGGCCCTGGTGCTGCTCACTCACCCTCGTCACTCGAGGTCTCCTGTTTGACCACGGACAGCGGCGAGCGCGTCGGGGGCTTGCCCAGCGGGTGCCGGCGGCTCTTCTTGATCTCCATCTTCATCTTGGAGAAGGCAGAAGCAGCCTGGAAGGAAGCACAACAAGCTGGATGGGCACCCCAAAGGAGGGAACAGGACAAGAGAGGCAGAGCACCTGTCAAAGAGAGTTCTTGGATTCACACGGAAAACTTTTCTCTGCCTTTTGGCTGAACCACTGAAGGCTTCCGAGCCAATTCCTGGAGCAGATAAAAGCCAAAACCAACTCTTAAAAAGTTGGGTAACCTACAGAGTTTTCTTCAAATCAGGACAGCCTCAGAACATCTGCAAGCTGCCAATTCCATCAGCTCGTGAAAAGTCTGCTCAATCACATACACAGCTGGGAACTCCACGGAAATCGTGACTCATGGAATCCCAGACTGGTTTGGGTTGGCAGGGACCCAAAGACCATCCAGTTCCAACCCTGCCATGGGGCTGCAGACCCCTATACCAGGTGGTGCTTCCACCCAGCCTGGCCTCGGAGCTGTCCTCACACCAGCCACCACAGCCTGTGGACCACTGACTGTCACAGTCACATTTTCTGGAAAATTCCCTTTGCCCAGGATTTCTCTCCTGGGAAGCTGAGAAGCCTCAGAGAAAAAGGAAAACAATAATTATCTCATTGCTTCTCCTGTGTTTTGCTGCTTTGAAATGTCATTGGACATTGTTTACCAACAGGTGATTGTTTCATTGGTTTCATGAGAATTGTTTTGACTTATTGGCCAATCACAGCCAAACTGTATCAGGGCTCTGGAAGAAGTCACAAGTTTTCATTATTATCTTGTTAGCTTTCTGTAAGTATCCTTTCTGTATTCTTTAGTATAGTATTCTTTACTATAATATAGTATCATAAAATAATAAATCAGCCTTCAAGAACATGAATATACACTCCAAGAACCCTCTCCTGAACAGCACCACAAATGCCATTCACCAGATTTACTGACTTCTAAAGGGTAATTTGACAGCAGCTGGCACTGAGAACTGTGCTGGAAAGTTTTTGTTCGTTAAGATGAACAAACCAGTTTGCAAGTGAATCTAAGGAGTCAGACTGATCATTCCTTCCCGCCACAAGAACTGACCTCGGCGGCGATCTCGGCGCGCTCGGCCTCGGCGCCATCCTGCTCCTTGCCAGGGCCCTGCTGGCGCCAGCCCAGCCCCTTCTGCGTGGCGAACTGCTCGAAGGCCTGCTGGCAGGACATGTGCTCCTTGTCAAACACCACCTTCTTGCTGCGGGGCACCACGTACAGCATGGGGATGATGGGCCGTGGCCTGAAGTCGTCCTCCTCGGCCGGCGCCTCCGATGGCTGCACCACGTTCAGGGGGGCCGCGGGCCGGGCCTGCTCTGGGCCCGGGGCTGGGGAGGGTCCTGGGGGCCGTGCTGGGCCCGGCCCGGCCTCGGGGGTCGGCTGGGGGGCCGGGATGGGCACTGGGACAGGCCCTGGGGGCTGAGGGGGGAACAGCTGCTTCTTCTTGCGCTCGCCCTTGGCCTTCGGGGGCCGCGCCTTGGCCTTGCACTCCCCTGTGGAGAGAAAGGTGACGCTGAGCCCTGAAATTCTGGGATGCAGCATTGCCCTCCCTTCCCAGAGCCCTGTGCTGGGCTAGCACGTTCCACCATGGAATTACTGCTTTCCCTTCCCAGAGCTCTGTGCCGGGCTAGCATGTTCCACCATGGAATTGAGCATTGCCCTCCCTTCCCAGAGCCCTGTGCTGGGCTAGCATGTTCCATCATGGAATTACTGCTTTCCGTCCCTTCCCAGAGCTCCATTCTGGGCTAGCACATTCCACCATGGAATTACTGCTTTCTCTCCTTCCCAGAGCTCCATCATGGAATTCAGCATTTCCCTCCCTTCTCAGAGCTCCCTGATGGGCTAGCATGTTCCATCATGGAATTGCTGCTTTCCCTTCTCAGAACTCCACTCTGGGCTAGCACGTTCCACCATGGAATTGCTGCTTTCCCTTCTCAGAACTCCACTCTGGGCTAGCACGTTCCACCATGGAATTGCTGCTTTCCCTTCTCAGAACTCCACTCTGGGCTAGCATGTTCCATCATGTAATTACTGCTTTCCCTTCTCAGAACTCCATTCTGGGCTAGCACATTCCACCATGGAATTGCTGCTTTCCCTTCCCAGAGCTCCACTCTGGGCTAGCACATTCCACCATGGAATTGCTGCTTTCCCTTCCCAGAGCTCCACTCTGGGCTAGCACATTCCACCACGGAATTGCTGCTTTCCCTTCCCAGAGATCCACTCTGAAAGCTGCACACACTCAGCTGTGCCTCAGCACTGACCTAGAGAAGCCACTTCAGAAAGAAAATACTTGTGTCATTTCTATGGACTATTAAATTCCTGACTGGAACACAAAGGCTGCTAAAAGCAACATTTCCTGGAGGGAAAATATCTAAATCCCTAGGAAACTGGACAGTGTGCCAAAAAACCTGTAATATGTCACATTAGCCATGACTCTGTGCTTCAGGCTTTTTGTCCTCCAAAGTCAGGGGCACAAAACCATCCACTGGAGCACAGGAGTGAAATATTTTTGTACCATTAATAAAATAAATATTTAAACGGTATTTTTATCTTTATGCCTTTCTTTTCCAACCTCTGTTTTTCTGTATATTCACATTAGCACAGAAATACAGGTGTACATGTGTATTCCTGTGCTGTATATGAATAAATATAAATAAAGACATACATCAGGAGGTGTGCTCAGATTTTTTTTTTTTGCTGATAAGGAGGTGCAATCAAGAGTTTGGAGACCCCCATTGTGTATCAGTAGTTTGCTTCTCACTGTGTTTGCAAGCACAGCTCTTATCTGGGTATTACTGTGTGTTAATGCACCCAACAGCCCCAGGAAATGAAGAACTGGAAAAAAGATACCTGAATCATTATTACCCAAAGATTTCTGCTATCAAGCTTTTTAAAAAATGCTTTTAAAGCATAAATCAGGTGCAGCACAGAGCTCAGCTGGATCCTGAGATATCCTTTACTCACACCCATGTCCTTGTTTCTCCCAGCTCACTGTCACTCGGTTTATCTGCACAGCCCTCATGGATGTGACAACACTTCTTGAGCAGATAAACATCTCAGCATTGTCACCAGAGGCAGAAATGGCCTGTAAAAGTCTTCCCCACCTCTCCTCCCTGTGAAGGGATTCACACACTCCCATTTTACAGCAGGGATTAAAATTCCTGCTCTCCACTGAGGGGAGTCTCCAGTTTGGGATATTCAGGGACAGCCTGCTCACCCCAGGGAAGGTTTCACCAACCCCAACCCACCCAGACCCCTCCACTTCAGGCTACACCAAACCTGACCAGCCCAACCCATGAATGGAAAACCAGAATAACCATCACACAATAGAGGTTTCTGCATGAAGAAGGGTGAATACTCCCACAATAGGATAAAGTGCCAAAATCCCTGCTGAAATCCCTTAGGGATCACCTTAACCCCAGCACTCCACAGAAGTCTGATCACTTTATTTACAATTTACACTAACTTATAAAAATGGGAACAAGTCCAGCTCAAATAATTATAGTTGTACTCATGTAGGCAGTCCCTCAGATAAACTGGTTTGTTCTATCACAGAGAAAGGAATATTGAATTTCCTTAGAGAAACAAACATATTGAATGAAAGGCAAATTGGATTTCTCCCCAGTTGCACAAAACCAGATCATATTTACTCTCTATACACTCCAAGAATTCTCTCCCCAACAGCACCACAAATGCCATTCACCAGCTTTATTGACTTCTAAAGGGTAATTTGACAGCAGCTGGCACCGAGAACCGTGTTTGAAAGTTTTTGCATTACGATGAACAAACCAGTTTGCAAGTGAATCTACGGAATCAGAAGCCAGGAAAAAGGGAGGAAAAATTCCAAGAGCCTTATCTGGCTATCCTGAACACTTGCAGGAAGGAAAAGGACCTGAAGGCACACATGCACAGGTGGGTCCAGAAGGAATGTCTTTCCTGTCCTTCCACTGCAGAAGGATGGCAGCTGTGGGTGGGACACAAGGTGACACAAGGAACACAAGCAGCAGAGCTGTGCTGCCACAATCTGAATTTCCCAGCTCAGGAGCAGCTGAGGGAGCTGGGAAGGGGCTCAGCCTGGAGCAAAGGAGGCTCAGGAGGGATCTTGTGGCTCTGCACAGCTCCTGACAGGAGGGGACAGCCAGGGGACAGCAGGCTGTGCTCCAGGGGACACCAGGACGAGAGGGAACAGCCCCACACTGCCCCAGGGGAGGGTCAGGCAGGAATTCCTCCTTGGAAAGGGCTTGGAAGGGGCTGCCAGGGAGGTTTGGAGCCCCCAGCCCTGGAGGTGCACTCAGGTTTGCAGATCCCCTGCTCACTCACAGGGGGATTTCTCTGCTCAGCACCTCCAGACAAGGGCAAAGCCTCAACACTCTCCTTCCTAACATCCCAAGACAACCTGCTAAAATTCCAAATGTATTAATAGCAACATAATAAATTATGAATATAAAGCTGAGTCATAAAAACCAAAAGTAAACACCATAAGGGATCTGGGTCAGAAATCCTGAAAACCTCGAGTTATAAATACTCAGCTTGTCCAAACAACCAACACAAAGCACAAGACCTACTTTGGAACCATGACTACTTTGAAATCTCATTCTTTCTCCTTCTCAAGGTCATGTCTTCTGGTGTAATAGAAAATGAAGCCAAATTAAAAACAGGGAAATAAAGAAAGGAAGTGCAGGAGGGGGTGGGAGCAGAATTACCACAAGCAGGGCCATCCAAACAGATGCTGTTTTCTTCTTCAAGACGAAACCCTGAGACACTGGTGAGAGGCAATGCAGACAGCAGGATGTGGAAAACTAGAGAAGCCATTGGGATTTAATTGCTGTATTGCAGTAGGAAAGCTGAACATTTGCAAGCAGCCACACCAAGCTGGAGTTTGCTCCAGTGGCACTTCTGCAATGGTGCTGAAAATAAGCTTTTCCCTCCTGAGCCAACAGTTACAGAGCTCTTCAGAAGTAGTGGAAGTGTATGATTTGGAAGCCATTCAGCTAGAACAGAGTTTTTATTATTCCTTGGCCATTCTAATGATCTCAGATCTGTCCTTGTCACTTATCTCTCGTCTCCGAAGAAAAATCAGCATTTTCGGGCCATTTATTACAAGCATCAAGTGTTAAACTTGTACAAGAGCTAAGAGCAGACAATTTAACACACTGCTGATGCTCTCAAGCTTAGGGCAATAGAAATTAAGTATCTGCACTGTGCAACAATGGTTTTCCAACTCCTTATTTCCCATGAAAAGAGAAAATACACTGTCTAGCTGAGAGACTGAACAAAGCCCTCAATGCTCTTCCCAGAGCTTCCACAGATTTCCTTTATGATCATTATCGAGGTTCTCTAAACAGTTTGCAGCATCGGTTTCTCCAAATGCTAAACAAATAATGGATATATACAATAGATGTAAATTAATTCCCTCTAAGTGCTGGAGAAGCCTCAAAGAGGGAGTGAGTGTGTCACAGACACAAAAAACACTTCTCCACACATCAGGGGGGGAAAAGCAGCTTTTTCCCAGCAAGAACTCCAAGCTTTTCTACACAGCCAAGAAAAAGGTGCAACAGAAAGAGCCCCCTGCACAAAGGGGGCTGGATGTGCAGAAGGAGTCCCAAAGGACTGGGAGTTGCCATTGCCTGGTTTTATTTTCAGCAAAGGTTTTATATTTCATGCAGAGGAAGCTGCAAAGCTTCCCTGCCCCAGCTAAACTTGAAGAAACCCAAGTGGGACTCGTGCAGCAGCTGTGGATCCCACCCAAACTGAGCTCTCTGGATTCAGTCTCTGAAAAATGGGAACATAGGGAGGGGAAGAGGAAAGATGAATTGCACAAGGCAGTGCACAAATCATTCTTTTTCAGGGCAGGACATAAAAATACATTTATTTGTTTCTCTATGAAATAATTTAAAATATTCCTCACATAATATATATTTTTTACAATCCTGGAATAGTTTGAGCCTGTAGAATTTTCAAGCCCTGCCAAAAAAGCTATTTGGATTGAATCCTTAAAGGGAGGGAAAAATCAATTGCTGCTGTGAATGATGACATATTTCAGTGAGTTTTTAATATTGGGGAAAACTCTGCTGATATTTCAACAGAAATCAACAGCAGCAGACAAGTTATTCACAGAGGTGTTTCAGAGCTCACCCCAGCTCCTCACTGCTCTGGCCTCACCTTCTCCCTCCATCCCTTTGCTTCTCTCCTCTTCCTCCACATCTGGCCCCCTTTTCAGCTCCTCTTTTACTTTCACATCTTCCAAGGCAGTTTCAATAGCCATGACATCCCCAAGAGATTTCTGATCCTCTGTTTTGTGTCTTCTGGGTTGACTCCTTTTTCTGTGAGACCTGAAAGTACAGAAGTGTGATTTGACATAAAAGAACAGTCTTCAAAATAGAAAACCATCACTGACTTTAAAAGCTGAATAAAAAACAAAAGGATCTTCTTTGCAGAGAAAACACAAGGTAGCTAAAATAGCTACAGGGCAGAAGAGATATCTGAAAGGGAGCAGATGAACCTTGCATAACACAACATTTAAGATCCATTCACAGCAGCCATTAATTGTCTGGGTTTCCTGAAGAGCTTTTTCCTACCATTACTAATGTAAGCTCACAAGCTGCAGTTAAAGTGATTTTAATTGTGTTTTCAATCTATTTTGCTTGTATTTCAAAATACAGATGAAAACTTGTTTAAATCTCTCTTTCATCCTCTGCCTCCATTCCATTATTTCTTTTCATTCTGTCCGTGCCTCCCTTTGGCAAACTGCTGGAAGTCTGCAAAACATCATCTTCCAGCTCTGAGACATTACCCAGCACTGCCAGTTCCCAAAAACACACCATAATGAATGCTCACAGCACAATCAATAGGCAGTCTATGATTTTTCAGCAGTAAATTCAGAAGGTCCAAGTCCTTGAAGAAATCTAACTAAAAAATATGCTTATTAATAAGAACAGACAAATACTAACGAGGCAATAGCAATGCTGTTCATTCTTTTTAAAGTCAATGCCACTAAGGCAAAGATTACAGGAGCCACAATGCAAAGAGAAATGGAAATTCAGAAGCCAGGACAAGATTTTTGGGCTGGGAACTGTACCCTGACAGACACTCCCTTCTGCTCAAGAGGGACAGGGAGGGAAAATTGGAAGAACAAGAGTCAGAAATTTGAAAGTCAAGACAAATGCAGTTTAATAGGTGAAGAAAGAATTAAGAAAGAAAGAAGCCCAGGAAATCCACTCAGCACCTCCCTAGGCAGAGCAGTGCCCAGCCAGTCCCCAAAAACAGCACCTCAGAAGCCAAACCCCTCCTTCCTCCTCTCCCCCAGTTTTTATGGCTCCCCATAACATTTTATGGCACAGAATTTCCCCTTGGCCACTCGGGGCCAGCTGGGTCCCCTCCCCAGCTCTCACCCACCCCCAGGGTCCCTCTGGGCCAGAGTGGGACCAGATAAAGCCTCGACACTGTGCAAGCAACAGCCAAAACTTCAGAGCCCCAAATCCCAGTCACTCCATCCCAGCCAGCCCCAGCACAGGGCTTTACAGAATCTGCAGAATTTCTCCTTGAATTTCAAGTTTAAATCTAACAAGCTCTCCTTTTCCAAAAGGACTGATTCAGAAACTTGTGATTTTTTTCCCCATTTTCAGCATGTAGGCAGTTCTTCTTTGGTTGAAAGCTGCATTTTCCTTACAGCCTCACATCCATCATCGTGTGACAGAGACTAAAACACACTTTACTCATCAGTCCCAAAGTCTAGAAAAGCTAAAAAGCAGCTCCCCATCCTCAGAGCCCAGAAAACTCAGCTGCTAATTACATTTGGAGCACAACAGAGTTAAGAGCCCTTAATCAGCCTTTAAACTGACAAAGAAGGGAGAAAAAAATTCCACCTGAGCTGAATGATGAATAGAAAAGCAAGCTGATCCATATGCACAGGGACCTCTAATTGCCAGACTCTGAGCAGATGGTGGCCCTCCAAGAGGAGCTGGTGCCTTCACACCTGCAGGACAGCCACCAGCAGGAACAGGGGCTGAGCCCACAAGGATCAGCTCTGCTCTTCACCCATACTCCAAGAACACACCACCTTCCCTGGGAGGGGAGTGCAGGGTGGGAGGTGAAGATAAAGCTGTAAGACTTTGCCACTGCAGCTGGAATGTTCTGTAGCTGAAGGAGGAGTTGAGTCAAGCGTTACAGGCTGGTTTTAGCAAAGTGTGCTTTACTCCTGTGGTGTGGAAGTGCCAGGCAAAAATTACAGCGCAGAGCTTTATACTCGCAGGAGAGAAAAAAAAGATCTGTTTTGCAGTGCTCTTCTCACTCAGGGGTTGTGGGGGAGAGAGGCAGAAAGCTCAGCATTTAAAGAAAGTGCTTCCAGAACTACAGGCTGAAGGCTGAGCACTTCCAGAAGTGAAGCTGTTCTGTGTCTGACAAATTCACACACCAGAAATGAAATGGGGACTGGACTAAAACAGTCTCTTGCTGAAGCCATAAAGTAAACAAAGTTGGGTTTTTTAAGGTAACCAAGTCTGACTGACCTTAGAGAAGAAATAACACCTCTCTGCAGAGTTTAAAAGCTCCATTTTTCCAAGAGAGCTGACAAAAAAAGCAGCGTTTGTACTCTTTGAAGAACAGAACCACAAAGTGACTTAAATTAAGTAGCTACAACTGTGAAGGTTTGGGCAGAGGTGAATCCCATCCCTCCATCCTGCTGAGAAAAGTCAGGCTTCAAGTAAAACCATGTCTTGGAAAGACATAAGCACAGGAGAAAGTACAGCTAAGGAGCATTGAACAGCTTCAAAACTGCTTCAGGATAATGCTGGAATAATCCAGGAAACGCTGAATAGATAAGCAAAAAAAAAAGCACCTGGATCTTTTGCAATAGGCTCAGGCTGAGACAGAGGCTTCTCTGCTGGGTAATAGGCTCAGGGAGGGAAAATAATCCTTGGTGTTCATAGAGCACCTTCCAGTGTGCACACCAGCTGCACCAGGAACCTGAACAGTCCCAAAACTGCAGCAGCACTTCCACCAGTGAGCAGCTCCTTTTTCCCACCCCAGGTACATCACACACCCCTGGCAGCCCAGGAGAGCAGCTCCAGAGGGAAAACCAGAGGAGCCATCAGACAGTTGAGGTTCTCCAGTGACGGAGAGCACAGAAATACAAACCAAGGTGAAACCTGAGGAACCTCAAGGCCTGAATATTCCCTGGGGGCATTCATAAAAAGCTCAGTGACTGAGGAAAGGAGTCCCAGAGCTGCTATTTAAGGGATTGCCAGGAAAAAGAATGAAGGGGTGGATGTTGCTGAGGGAAGTCACATACCGGTGTTTGTTGTCCTCTTCCTCATCTCCTATCCTATAAAGCAAGATTCCAACAGGAAAAGGTTAGCATGCCAAATTTTCAATTCAAGCATGCTGTAACACACAAAAATCACAGACTTGTAGAAAATTAATACAAAGATCAAAGGAAGCACAGAAAGGCATGCATTAAATCCCCTTTGCAACTGATGGGCTTTTTTAAACTCCTGCTTTCTGATCAGTGAAGCTCTAAATGTTCACTATAGATTTTTTTTTTTTTTTTTTGTCTTCAGGATAAGAGATGAGATGTGAGGAAGCACAAAGTGTCCCACTTTGAAAAGCATGTGCTTTTATAACATGGGAAGGAAACAGGACCACGAGGGACACATTACCCCAGACAAATGGCATGAGGAGCTGTATGAAAAGAACAAAGGCAGAAAATAAAAGAGTTTGAACCATCTCCATGGAGGAGTGCAGCGTTTCCAGCTGAGCAGTTGAACTCCAGGCAGGGCTCAGCCCCTCTCTGGCTTTACCTGCGGAGCAGCTTCGCCTTCAGCTCTGCCTTGGTCTCGTTCCAGGCATCCAGCTCGGGGCTGCTCAGGGCCGTGGGCTTCATGTGGTCCAGCACAGCACTGTCCTTGCCCTGCTTCCAGAGCTCGTAGCGTTCTGGCTGCAGCACCCTGACAAACACGTCCATGGAGATCTTCACCATGTCCTTGCGGCACGTGCACTGCAAGAGAGCCCACAGGGTCACAGGAACGGCATTGGCCAGGGGAAAACCAGCTCTGCCCACACTGCCTGCTCCTGGAACACCAGCTGCCACCCCAAAGCTCTCCCAGGCTGGTGGAAAACTCCTTCCCAAGGATTTTTGTCGGTTTCTCGGCTGTTTAGGTGACCTGGAAAGGCCCGGGGTGGCCTTGGACAACCCGCGCTTCAAAGGACGAGAAGAGGCTCCAGATCTTTTCTCGGTCTTGGTGTTTATTAATTGTTTATCTAAAAGATTTTCTCTTGGCCCGACAGAGGTCTGCACAGCAGCCAGCCATGAGCACACAGCGAGCCCCCGGGGCAGTCACCTATCTTTATACTCAAAGTTACGTATACAATATTTATCATTTTTCCCCAATGCCTTCTACCCTTATTAACCAGTGCACTTTTAGTAATAACCAATCCCAAAGTGCCACCATCACCACAGAAGATGGAGGCCGAGAAGAAGAAGAAGAGGACACGCCCCAATTCCTCCATCTTACTTCTTTAGACCCCCCTGTACAGAAATCCTAAATTCTGTGTCTTACACTCTAATTAACTTATCCCTTCACCATTTACCCCAGTGAAATCCTCCTATCCTCATACAGGTGTCGTCTCCTGTGCAGGATCAAAGTCCAGCCACCAGACACTTCTGGCAACATTCCAGGACTCCCAAGCCCCCCAGGGGTGGTCTCAGTCCCTCTGCACCTCAGTCCTGAGGTGCTCAGATCCCACAGATTTTGTTCTCCCTCCAAGCCCCCCAACAAGCCAAAGCCTCCTGGGAGTGGCACTGCTCGAGTTCTGTGCTGCAGGCATTCGACACAATTACTCTGTCTGAGCCTGCCCTCAAGCCCATTTCCCTCCACCAGCCTCTCTCTGGCAGAGTTTTCCAGGCTGAAAAGATATTATTGGTACCACCTCATAACTCAGAAAAGCCTTACAGGAACCAAAGCCTGACCTAGAGCACAGGGCAGTTAAACTTCATAATGATACATTCTGACATGGCACAGCAATCCTGCACAAAAGGGAAGAAATGAAAACCCTGCAGTAACTATAACCTGCATCCAAAGCATGAAGCGGGAGAAAATGTGCTTTATTCATTTCAGCTGGCATATGCTCATTAAAACTAACCTGGAGTCACACCCCTGCCATTGCACAGAGAGGACTCACAGGTGGTTTTCCTTGGATATTCCCTTTGCTGTGACGGATCAACAGACTGAGTGCAGCAAAGGGATTCTCACCCTGGGCACTGATGGCAGTCTCAAAGAGTCAGCCTTTGTAAACTCCATCAGAAGAAGGCAGAGGATGGAAAAGGACCCAGGAACCCCCAGGTGCCTCTGGGGGCTGCAGCCACAGCTCTCCTGCTCTAAGGTGCAAAGCTTTGCTTGCACTAAATTGCTTTTCAACTCCAAGCTGAGGCTGAGGTAATTGGAGCCACTTTGCAGGGCTGGTTTGGGTTTTTTTCCACCTTTCCTTCATACCTTTTCAAAACCATTCTATCCATTCTTTTGGCAGAAGTGCCTGAAATTAAACCTGCTTCTCCCTTTTCTCCCTTCCCTTTTCACCACCATCACTAAATAATTTATGGCCAGAGTTGAGAATTCACTGAGAGAGGGAGACAGGAGATTCCTTCTGCACAGTTCCCCACCATCCCACACCCTCCAGCTCCTGTTTCTCACTGTGCAGGGGCTGGGGCAGTGCTGGTAACCCCAGCGTGCTGAGTGGGAAGGAGCATTTATGGACAGCCACTTTCAGGAAAACTCCATTTAATGAAAAACAGCTGAGGCCACAAAGGCTGGAAATGCAATTTGGCCACAGCATGGCAGGAACACAGATGGCACCCAGGCTCCCAACCCCAGCCCAGGCAGGAGCTTCCCACAGCACCTCCCTCTCTGCTGGCCTGAGGGACTCAGCAGATTTCCCTTAAGAAAATTTAAAAGCACCTGTGCAGAGCTAAAAGAGGAACACAAAGAGCATCCCAGCACAGCTCTGGGGATTGAACTCCTCAGAGGCTGAAAAATGGCTTCAAAGGGAGCTCTGCCCTTGGTGGTGCTGAGTTGGACCCAAGGGGTGCAGCACAGACTCCCCCACACCTTCAAATCTGCCAGCACAGCCCGAGGCACTCAGGGCAGGGGCTGCAGAGCAGTTCCAGCCCCTGCAGCCCCAGAGGCTCCCCCAGCCCCTGGGCAGAGCTGGAGAAGCCCAGGCTGAGCTCTGGGGATGCTGCTGGGCTGCACTCAGCACTGCCGCTGTGGCCCCCACAGCAGCCAAGCTCCTTTCTGTCCACAAATCTACCATGATGGATGTTTATATTTCAATTTTAATTTAATTCTATTGCTTTCACAGCAGCCAGCATGAATAATTTACAAAGCCTCCTTCCTCTGGGGCTCCTTCTGGAGCGTGCAGTGCTGTTTCCTCAGCTGCTGCAGTTGTGTCACAGCCACATCCCCAGCATGGCCAGGACATTGTTCCATGCCCTTCCTTCAGACTGGATCCTGCTGATGCTTCCAACACAGCTGGAGAAGGGAATGTTCTGTGTGTGTGTGAGAATGGGGGAGACCGGGAGGAGAGTGAGGGTACAGGAGGGTGAGGAATTGCCTTTGCAATCAATCCCTGCTTTGGTTGGTTCCTGGCAATGATCTCCAGTCCCACACCCTGCCTTCCCCCTTCCACACACACACAGCTGTATTTCTTTCAAAGTGTTTCATTGTGGTCATAAACACATGTATTTCCTAAAAGACATGGTGCCTACGCTCCCATCTCTTCCCTCCCTACCCCAGTTTCTGCAGAACATATCCTCCCAAATTCCCTCCAATTCTAACACTTTTCTATTCCACTATTATTAAACTTCATAGAAAAAACACCCAAAAAACTAACATGTCTACACTAAAACACCACCCCTAAGGAGAGATCTGAAACCTCATTTCCTTTACATGAGACAAAACTGAACCACAAAGCTCCAGTCTGGGAATTCACAGAATTCCTATGGATCAACAGCCCTGAGAAGGATTTCAGGGTGATGTGATCACCCAAAGCAGAGCACTGAATGGCAGCACGAACATCCTGTGCAAACGGCAGTGAGAAATCCCAGGAACCCTGAGATCCCATCCAGCACCTTCCCCTCTCCCCTCCATCCCTCCCAGCCCTGGGAGCAGCAGGGCTGGCAGAGCCACAGATCAAACAAAGGAATAAACAGAATATTCATAACTGCCTTCTCCAAGGAGCCACTGCAAGTCCTGAAAATGGGAGTGGAAAAAACCAAACAAAAATCAACAGCTTTAGGGTCAGTTCTGTGCCCTCGGTTACAGCGGAGCTGAGACCCAAAAGAGCAATTAGAGGAGTTTCCATATTCACCAAATCTGCAGGAACTTCACCCATTCCATTCTCTGAAAGCTTTTCCCAGCCTCACCTCTCCTTTTCCATAAGTTAATGGCTTTATTAACTATAAGCACATGGAAAAATACTGTAAGGAAATGCACAATTAAACCTTTTTCCAGCCTAAAACCGCAACATTCTTCCTTTCCTCATTATTTTATTATCTGCAACTCTAATTTGGAGCCTGTGGTAAAATATGTGACCACACCAGGAGCCCTGTCCCATCAATTCTAACTCCAAGACTGATAGGGGGGAATTTGTGGCTATGCAATGTACAACCATTATCTTATTTGCAATATTTTTAAACATAAAAACACAAATAAGTCTCTATAAAATAACAGTCAAATAAAATGGCTGTCTCCTTGAAGTCATAAAATCAAATGATTTATGGAAAAGTGCAGACTCATTCAACTTCAACCTTCAGCAACAGTTTTGGGAGGATATTTCCCTCAATTCCCAACTATTAACACTGAACTGAACCAGTTCCAGCACACAAGAAAGGTTAATGGAAAATAATCCTTTTCCTTACGCAGAAATAGTCACCAAAATTACATATTTTAAGTGGCACCACTGGTTTTCATGGACAAAACCCTTCATATTCAGATGAAAGCAGTTGGTAAGACTCAGCTGAGCCTCCCACTTTCCCTTAATGGAAATTCATCCATCACAAAACCCAACATGCTCGAAATTGAAGCTCTTTCAGCTTTTAAATGCCAGACTAAAATCTTTGCTTAAAGCTTTTCTACCTGCTTTACAATAAAAATGAAGCCTAAAAGCAAGTTCCTGGGAAGGAGGGGTGGAAAAGGAAAGGCAGCAGAGGAACACGGACAACACCTCCCAGCTTCTCCCTGGGCATTTCCAGAGAGAAGAATTTCAGCTTTTGGGAGAAACAAATCCCCAGCCAGCAGCAGGAATCCAGTTTGTTCCTATATCAGGTGTGTTTCTGGGATCTAACAGGACACAAAAACCCAGTTTGAAGCTCCAGGTTCCTTCTCCTCGCCCTCAGCCAGCCCAAGAGGGCTCCTGGCAGACGAACGGCAGCAATTCTGGGAATTGAGGATTCAGTGAATGAGGATTCAGCTTGGAGGAGGAGGAGGAGGAAAAGCCCAAAGTGCACAGTTGTGCGTTTAATGCTGGCGGTTGGAAGCTGTGGGAAGGAAGATGAGCCCTGACCCCCCGTTCGCAGAGTAATTAGCGGTATCAACAACAACCCAGCTCATTAGCCAACCCACCGGCAAGCCTTCAGAGCCTCACAAACAAAACCATTAGGAAGGATTGCCATGAACCCCCTGTCCTGTCCTGGCTGCAGGGCAGCATTGCTGCCGGCCTGCTCCCCTGGCTGCCCCCAGCTCCCGGAGCATCCCTGGGGTGCTGGGGCACAGCCACCCCTCCCTCCCTTCACACACAGCGCTGTGGGGCACAGAAATGCGCTGGGAGCGCTGTCCCAGAGCTGGGATCAAATCAAAATAATAAATAAAATTAAAATAGTATCATATTAAAAATAAAAATTAAAAAATATAAAAAATAAAAAATAAAAAATAAAAATAAAAATAAAAATAAAAATAAAAATAAAATAAAAATAAAAATAAAATAAAAATAAAAAATAAAAATAAAAATAAAAATAAAATTAAAAATAAAAATAAAAATAAAAATAAAAATAAAAATTAAAAATAAAAATTTAAAAATAAAAAAATTTAAAAATAAAAAAAAAATATTATCCCAGAGCTGGGATAAAATAAAAATAATAAATAAAATTAAAATAGTATCATATTAAAAATAAAAAAAAATTAAAAATAAAAATAAAAAATAAAAAATAAAAAATAAAAAATAAAAAATAAAAAAAAATAAAAAATAAAAAATAAAAAATAAAAATAAAAAATAAAAAATAAAAAATAAAAAGCATTATCCCAGAGCTGGGATAAAAATAAAATTAATAAATAAAATAAAAAATAGTATAATATTAAAAATATAAAATAATAAATAAAAAATAAAAAACATTATCCCCGAGCTGGGATAAAAATAAAATTAATAAATAAAATAAAAAATATTATAATATTAAAAATATAAAATAATAAATAAAAAATAAGAAACATTATCCCCGAGCTGGGATAAAAATAAAATTAATAAATAAAATAAAAAATATTATAATATTAAAAATAATAAATAATAAATAAAAAATAAAAAACATTATCCCAGAGCTGGGATAAAAAAATAAAATAAATCAATAAAATAAAAAATATTATCATATAAAAAATATAAAATAATAAATAATAAATAAAAATATTATCCCATAGCTAGGATAAAAAATAAAATAATTCAATAAAAATACTATCATATTAAAAATATAAAATTATAAATAATAAATAAAAAACATTATCCCAGAGCTGGGATTAAATAAATTAAATAAAATAAAAACTATTATCATATTAAATATATAAAATAATGGATAAAAAACATTATCACAGAGCTAGGCTAAAAAATAAAACAAATCAATAAAATAAAAAATGTTATAAAATTAAGTATATAAAATAATAAATAAAAACATTATCCCAGAGCTAGGATAAAAAATAAAATAAATCAATAAATAACCCATGCCAACACCCAGAAGGAGCTGCTGGCACTGAGACCCCCCAGGGACATTCAGCCACCCCACCCAGCACTGGAAATCCTGGAAATCCTGGAAATCCTGGAAATCCTGGAAATCCCAGCAAATCCAGGATTGATTCTGCTCACAGAACCCCACTTTGGTCTTTCATTAGCAAAAATCCTCTCCAGAACCTCCCAGCCAGAACTGCAGGAGAGGAGATCAGAAAAGAGCTGATAAAACAAAGCTTCCAGACCATTTCCAAAAAACAACCGTCCCCTTTCCACCTCAGCACAAAAAATGCTGTAAAAGTTCCTTTTTCTTGCACAGAATCAAGAGCATTAGGAGTGTTTACAAATAATACAAGAAAATAAGTATGAAGAAAGGTGGAAGAATTTGTACAGGAGCAATTTTGAATCTGTCTGATGGAAATAAACCATGGAAATGTTATTCCATAATAGATTTCTTTAATGTATTCCAAGCTTAAAAGGTCTAATTAGAGTAAAAGAGCAATTTTGAACGTCTGACAAAAATAAACTATGGAAATGCTATTTCATAATAGATTTTTTTTATGTGTTCTAAGCTTAAAAGGTCTAATTAGAGTCAGTTGAGGCATAGACACAAAGTAATGCAAAAATTCAGCTCTGATTTGCCTTATTTTGGGGACTAATTTTGCAGTATTACCAAACAGATTTCTGCAAAAACCTCACAAGTTTTATTTTCTTGGGAAATACAGACACATTGAAGGCAAAAAAAAACCTACCAAAATGTGAATAGTAAGAAGAAAGCTTCAATTTCAGCTGGAAAATTATATGCTAGACAACATTAAATCACAGATATTCCAAGTGTAAATTTGAGATTGTTTCTATATTTTATATACAGTACAGAAAAAGGAGTGAGCAGAAGGTTTAGAAGCAAGAAGCCATGTAAAGGATCCTGGGATGAGGCGAAAGCTGGTTTTTGCAGAGCCCAAAATGCAGGACCTGGGCAGGAGGGGCAGCCTGACCCTGTTTTATGTTGAGAGAGAGAATTCCAGCAGTTTTTCTGGAGTAAACAGGAGATAAAGGAAGGTGTGGAAGTGGCAGCCAGCAGGAACCCAGACCTTCTCCAGGAGTGGCTGCACTTAACTGAAAGGAAAGTGCAGAGATTGCTCCACTCCCATCCATTTATTTTCAGTCCGGTTTGCCAAAGAAATAGAAAAGCTGAGGTGGGATTTGAATTTCTGCTGAAATTCTGAAAGGGTCTCTGAATAGCAGGAGGCTCACTGTGACTACAGGGAGGGCACTTTCCTGAAACCCCTGCTTTAAAAGGGTTATTTGGGCAAAGACACAGCTGTTGAAATCCTCTGGTGGTGCCATCCAAGCGTTTTCAGAAACAAAAAACCAAGCAGGAACTGCAGGCTCATGGTGCAAAATAAAAAAGAAATTTAATAAAAGATATAGTAAGGAATGAAAATTATAATTTCCTGCCTGTCACTCAGCAGCTTTTTTCAACGACCAAACAGAAAAAAAAAAAAAAAAAAAAAAAAAAAAATCTGACAAATGGAAGACAATTGGCTGAGGAACTCCAAGTACAAAGGGAAATATTTCTCCCTAATTCCTAAGCTCTGCCTGTGCAGGCAAACATTAACTGTGCTATATACAAATAAACCCATCCCTCCTCAGCTGAATCAGGAATGCTCAAGTCCAAAGCAAATATTTGGATTACAGCTGACTCTGAAACGTTGTGCCAGGATCTCCAAGGCTGCGAAAACCCCTCTGAGCTCCCTTCTCCTGTCTCTTCTTGCTGCACTGTGACTGCGACACCTCATCACCAAACAGGACTGCAGCTCCCAGAAGCATTCCCTGCCAGAGCTCTGGGAGGTCTGGAATGGGATGAACCCACAGCACAACCCTGGGAAGGGCTGCTGGCAGCACATGGGACCAGCCCTGGCAGCCCCAGGGTCACTGCAGGGCTCCCCATCCCTGAACAAGGATCTGCTGCTCAGCTTTTGCCCAGGATCACTGCAGGCTTCTCCATCCCTGAACAAGGATCTGCTGCTCAGCTTTACCCCAGGACCAGTTCAGATCTCTCCCATCCCCAAACAAGGATCTTCTGCTCAGCTTTATTCCAGGATCACTGCAGGTTTCTCCATCCCCAAACAAGGATCTGCTGCTCAGCTTTACCCTGGGATCACTGCAGGTTTCTCCATCCCCAAACAAGGATCTGCTGCTCAGCTTTACCCCAGGGTCACTGCAGGTTTCTCCATCCCCAAACAAGGATCTGCTGCTCAGCTTTACCCTGGGATCACTGCAGGTTTCTCCATCCCCAAACAAGGATCTTCTGCTCAGCTTTATTCCAGGATCACTGCAGGTTTCTCCATCCCCAAACAAGGATCTGCTGCTCAGCTTTACCCCAGGGTCACTGCAGGCTTCTCCATCCCCAAACAAGGATCTGCTGCTCAGCTTTACCCCAGGATCACTTCAGATCTCTCTGCTGCTCAGCTTTTGCCCAGGATCAGGTGCAGGATTCTCCAATCCTGAACAAGGATCTGCTGCTCAGCTTTAGCCCAGGACCAGTTCAGATCTCTCCCATCCCCAAACAAGGATCTTCTGCTCAGCTTTAGCCCAGGATCACTGCAGGGCTCCCCATCCCTGAACAAGGATCTGCTGCTCAGATCTAGCCCAGGATCAGGTGCAGGAGGAAAGCTGAGCTTGGCCTCAGAGCCACCTTGGCTGGGAGGACTCAGCTGCAGCACCAGGCTCCTCCAGGCCAGATGGAGACATTTCCATCAGCACACCAGCTAAAATCTGGTGTTTCTTCTGGGCCCTGTCCAGCTGGATGGGGACATCCCTCTCTCACTGGGGCACCCTCAAGGCTGTGAAGGATCCAGACCCTTCCTCTGGACCTGACACTGGCTGAGAGCACAGAGATCCAGTCCTGAGGATTTCTGCACATCACAAAAGACAATTTGTGGAATTTCTCTG
Organism: Ammospiza nelsoni; assembly: GCF_027579445.1. Classification (NCBI taxonomy): domain Eukaryota; kingdom Metazoa; phylum Chordata; class Aves; order Passeriformes; family Passerellidae; genus Ammospiza; species Ammospiza nelsoni. The sequence goes on from NC_080659.1 coordinate 5,329,849, forward strand.
TCACAAACCACACTCAGCACTGGGGCTGGAGGAGCAGGAGGATCAGAAAAGCAGACCCAAGGGACAACAGCACCTGTTCTAACTAAAAACCCAAGGAGAGAAAGACTCCACATTCTCAAAAAGCTTTGGACCAAACAGGACAGCTCAGATTATTCACTTGCTATTCACCAAACCAAATTCCACTGGAATTTCTAAGGATCTACCCATCCTGGTTTCTCATTTACAGATACAAGTGGATTTACCCACTGTTAGTTTCCCACACTACTCTGCAGCCATCGCTATTTTTTTTTTTTTGCTAATCCTGACACTTGTTCTACCATTAGAGCAGGGCCAGTGTCTCAGCAGCTGATCTTTACACTCCAGGCTGGTTATCCTGTATTTTTTACAGGTTCTCTGTGGGATGCAGAACATTGCACCCATCTGGCAGGCAATTAGCACAGCTCTGCTCTCTGAGGTGAACCATTACCTTCCTGCCCTGCACTGCACCACTGCCACACAGCTCTCAGCACAGCCCAAACCTCCTCCCCAGGATAATGTCCAGGAGAGCATTACAAGGGGCTAATTATGAACCTGGCCTTGTCCCCGTTCTCCTGAGGGCAGGCAGGACAAGAGAGCTGTGCTGGCAGCCCAAGGAAAGGAGGAATCCCCACCTGGGTCACTGCAGGCACAGCAGGAGCCTGCAGAGCTTTGCCCAGCTCAGACTTCCCAAGAAATTCTATAAATGAGTATATAGTCAGAAAAAAAAAAATCCCCAAACCTGTCTGCATGTGAGCAAGGACAATCTAATTGTGCCTGGGAACAAATAAATCAATGAAGCCATTTCTGAAATATAGGAAAGTTGTGGTAGTTAATTAAAAATCACATACTCAGGAACGGTGTGGGTTGGGAGGGACCTTAAATCCCATCTCATCCCATGCCTGCCATGGCAGGGACTCCTTCCATGTCCTGGAATGTCCATCCTGGCCCTGGGCACTGCCAGGGATCCAGGGGGCACCTGTGCCATGGCCTGCCCACCCTCCCAGCCAGGAATTTCCTCCTGATGTCTCTGCAGGAATTCTCCCCCCACAGAGGTGCAGGCAGCTCCAGTGCACACCCTCAGCTGATCATTCCCCAGGTCCCCGCTTGACCTCACATGAAATTTAAACACAGCTTTGCCCCCACAGAGTAACAAACTCTCCCTCAGCTGGGACCCCCAGCCCAGGTTCATTAACACTGGTTTGGAGCAGCATTAAGCAAAAAAGCTCAGAACAGACAAGTGCCACAGAGTGCAGTGGGAATAAATTGGGCATCTCCTTCCACACTTCCACTTTGTGTCCCCAGATCTGCTCCTGCCCTGCTGCTGCTTGTTCAGTAATTTCACGCTACGCTGCCTAACAATGTAAGCATGGAGGCTCCATCTAAAACTGCACTTCCCAAATGTCACTTGTTTGTGAACACATGGCTGAGCCCAAAATTGCTTTTAATATTCGAGTGGCGCCTGCTGGCTCTGTTGTAGTTAAGGGTCTGTCTGAATTTCCATGATAAACCCCATTTTCTGGGGTGTAATACCATGACCACTCACTACACATAAACCTGCTTTACAAGGTCACAGCAGACAATCACCAATTTTTACATTTTTAAACCAAGACTGCTTGGCTATTTTTGAGTTTCAGACACCTGACACTGATTTGAGGTCTCTTACAGTTTAAGGTTTTTCTTACCATCCCTTTAACTCCAGAACAAATCCAAATGTCTGACCAATCCCTGGAAGTGTCCAAGGCCAGGCTGGACAGGGCTTGGAGCAACCTGGGATAGTGGAAGGTGTCCCTGCCCATGGCAAAACTTCCCAGATTCTACTGGGAATGAGCTTTGCTGGTCAGTTATTCTGCAGACTTCAAACCAGGAGAGCTGTCACAAACCAAAGTACACCAGGAACCTGCCCTAATGAGAAATAACCACACAAACATAACTCTCCAAACTTAACTGAGTGCACAGATTAGAGGAATCCAGGTATTTTCAATGTTATTACCATAGTGTTATTAAAGCTTAAAAGTATTTCCAGCTTATTCCTTCCCCTCCAGTGTGTACCTAATGAGTTGTGCTCAGTTACATCAGTCACCTTATTCACTGTGAAACGCAGTTTGGATGCACCAGAAAACTAATTCCAATTTACCAATCCCAAAACAACCTGTTCAGAACCTGAATACGGCACTTGAGAAAACCATTCCTACACCTTCAGAATAAAATGGAGCTGGGGGTGCTCAGCCTGGAGAAAAGGAGCCTCAGGGGTGAACTTGTTGTTCTCTACAGCTCCCTGAAAGGTGGCTGCGCTCAGGTGGGGTTGGGCTCTTTCTCCAGGAACTGACAGATCCAGAGGACACAGACTCAAGCTGCACCAAGGGAAATAAAGGTTGGATATTGGGAAAATGTGTTTTACAGAAAGGGTGAAAAAGTTCTGGAATGGTTTTCCCGGGGAGGCGGTGGAGTCACCATCCCTGGGTGTGTTTAACAAAGCCTGGGTGTGGCACTGGGTGCCAGGGCTCAGCTGAGGTGTTGGGGCTGGGTCGGATTTAATGACTTTTAAGGTCTCTTCCAACCCAGTGATTCTGTGAATTCTGTGAGTTCTGTGAATTCTGGGATTCTGTGAATTCCATGAAAACAAATTATCGAGAGGCAAAACCAGCGACATGGGACAGTGACAGAGCACACCCCAAAGCAGAGGCACTTTGTGTGCTCTCCTCAGCAATGAGGACAAACAGGGGGCATGGCTGTGTGTGCCAGGGCTGCCCCAGCTGTCCCTCCCAGCTGCCCACCTGCGTTGCCATCTTGCCGTAGTCGATCCAGCGCAGGGTGGCGAAGTTGGTGGACTCGGCGCAGTTGAAGCCGTGGTTGAAGCCAGCGTGGTACCCATAGGGGAACGTGATCATGAACTCCCCGGCTTCCTGGGTGATCTGCAAAACACAGGGAAAAGGAGGAGACACCCCACAGGTCACTTAATGCAGCAGCCTGAGAACAGAGACTCGTTAAAAACCCCAACTGATGAAATCTCTTCCCACTGGAGGGTCGGCAGAGCAGCTCTTGGCTGAGCCTGGAACACTCCTGGTGAACTGCAGGAATACTCAAGGGTTTCTCTTAAGGGAAAAACTCAGAACAGTGGACAGAAGGGGTCACATACCCAGAGCTATTTACACCTGCAGGCTCCAGTTACAAAGGGGTCTCAGGCTGCAACATTCCAAAAGATCAATGCAATGGAAGAGGCAGAGCTTGACCTTCCCTGTCCTTCCAACCAGCAGTGCTGACAGAGCTCTCCCAGCTGTCACAGGCCAAGAATTCAGCCTGGATTCCTTCCCACAGCCACAGCCCACACCCCAGCAGCTCTGAGCCCACAGAGACCCCAGGGGACTGCACTTCCCCACACAAGGATGGGGCCAAATGCAAAATGGAAACACACAGAACTTCAAACACTTCCCCCTCGGCTGGGCCAACATCTGAACTCGCAGATGTCATTAACAGAAGAATAATTCAAGAAAGAGGGAATAAAAGCTGCTGTGATGCACAAGAAGCTCCTGCGGGATTTCAGGAGGAGGTGCTGAAGTCCAGCCTGCACCCAGCCCCTCCACAAAGCCCAGCAGTGCCACTCTGCTGGCTCCAGGAGATGGACAGATGATGTTCCTGTCAGTGAATGCACATCCTGATGTCTCCATTTCAAGCCCACATCATCCATGGCACTGCTGTCAACATTATCCCACAATAAATTAGAAAACACTCCAGATGATGGATAGGCCATGCAGAAAAGTAATAACTATTGAAGGAAAGCCAGCACAAACTGCCACTCATGAAGAAAGCCCCAAATTTACTGACTTCTGCAAGCTCTTGAGGAATAAATGGAGAAATCAATAGGAGATTACAGAAATACACATTTTTAATTATTAAAAAGCCCTAGTATTGATCTGTTTCTTTTTTTTTTTTTTCCAGAACAGCATTATAGAGATTTATAAATGCTGCCTATTTCAACCTCATTGAAATCTGCCAAGGATTTGGATGAAGGGATCCTATCTCTGTTCCTCAGGAAAAATGGCACCTTTCCCCTGTTTGTGAATAATAAACTTCACTGTTTCAGGACAGGGCTTGGAGTTTGGGACAGTGGAAGGTGTCCCTGCCCATGTTTGGGATTTAAGGTCCTTTCCCACTCCATGATTCCATGAAAGCAGTTTGGAGCAGGCCTCTGTGACACTTCCCCCACCCACAGGCAGCTCTGGCTCCGTGTGCTGGGAACAGCCAGCAGCAGCAGTTTGAGTGATTCTGCACAGATACAAATCCCTGTAACCACCCCTGGCTGAGGAGATTTACTTCTTGCCACAAGACCTTAAGAATAAGCACGTTAAAACGATCATACCAAATAAACATGACCCCTCTTTTCAAATCAGGGCTTAAGAGCTGCAGGGATCCTTCCAGGCTTAGAGAGCAGCATGAACACTTACACAACAGGGAACCAGCACAGCCAGCTCCACTTTGGGTCACGCTGGATCCACGGAAAAATCAAAAAGAGTTTCAGAATCACCAGCGGGGCTTTGCTGCCCCTTGATGAGCCAGACCATCCTTATCAGCTCGTCACTCTCTACATGAGAGGCTCCCTCACTGCCAGAGTTTGTTCAGTGACAGCTTTGCCTCTCTTCAGCGTCTCAGCCAAAGCCCAAATTCTCCTTTTCACAGCAGAGCTGGTTGGAACCCCAGGCTGCACTCAGCACAACAATGCCCTTGGAAATGAAGCCAATTCCCCCAGAGGTTCTGCTGGGTTGACAGGAAAGAGGAGCTGTGCAGGGACAGCCTGCAGGGACCTACCCTGTCAAAGGGAATCCCATATTTCTTCAGGATGGAGGGAGAAATGAGGGTCATCTTGTGACGGAGGAAAGCATCACATCCCTGAGAGCTTCCTGGGAAGAATCCTGTGGAGACATTCAGAGGAAGAGCATCACTAAGGAATGTCCTTGGGAAAACAACACAACCTGCCAGATTCCACATCAACCTGCCCTACGTATCACTACCTAAAGGGAAAAATGTTAATATTCAGGGAAAGGAAAGGGCTTCATCCCAGGCAGTGGCACGAGGGACACGTTCACAGTGGTCACCAACAAGTGGCAGAGGCAGCAGGAGCTGACCCAGTCAGCACCTCATCACCCCCAAGTGTTAAATTCTGCCACTGAGTTATAAATTCTGCCACTAATCACAAATAATTAATTAGTAACCAATGCCCAAACCCCTCACTGGCAGCTCAGCCCAATTTTCCTCGCTATGTCCTTCCCTCCAAGTGGCTGACTCCACAACAAATTGTGTGTTTGTAGGGACTCAAACCCATCACAGCTTAGCAAAACAAATAACCCAAGCTCTGGAACCAACATTAATTGATGAGACATAATGGAAGGGGTTTCAGAAAGTCAAAAGGATTACTGGATTCCAGGTTTACTTATATTTTTGCTCTAAAAGCATTTCAATTCAAATTATGACTGTCTGCTACCCAGTCTGTCGTCCCTCTCTGCAGTTCCTCTTTTTAATGCACAGTTTAAGTGGCTCTCATTAAAGCCACTAATAAAGAAGCACATTTTAAGTGATTAGCACCAATAACATGGCAACACATTAACATTCTCTCCATGGGCTCCATGGCTCTCCCAGTGAGCCCATTTACAGCTCAGCTATTCATTTTCCATATTAATTGCACACTCATTTCTCCATAGTAAACTTCTCCCCACTGATGCACAAGACAGGGGAATGGCCAGGCAGCAATTTTGGCTCTTTGCAGAGTTAAATCATCACCTACCCAGCTTCTAGAGACAGGAAACTAAAATAAAGACCAGATCATTGATAATTTGCTCCTGATTTTACAGCACAAACCATCTCCGTGCCTCAAAATTGATCATCCGTAAAAATTAGTTACAAACAGCAAGAAACTTATTATTGCTCCTGTCAGACCTGGAGTGGTATTTCAGAGTCTGCAGAACACAAGTCATCTGATTGATTGACTTCTCATAAAAATTACTTTTTTCATCTATTAAAACCTGGCAAATTACTGAGCTGTAGCTTTGCAATGCAACGTTTTTGAGCAGCCATTTCCAGTGTTATTTGTATTTAGGGATCAGGGAGCTCAGCAGGAGAACAGGAGAACAGCACCAAGCCCCAGGACACTCATCTCAGTTACTCTGCATTTACTCCACACAATCAGCTGGACAGCCTGGAGTGTGCTCAGCAGGAAAAGGCAGCTCAGGAATTTGTCTGTTGTCTGGGAAATCAGCATTAGAACTTTTCTTTTGCATCAGGGTAGAACCTTCCAGATTTCCCTGCCTGCTCCTACCTTCACCAGCAGATTTAAACCACCCCACTTGCCTCGCTGGAGATAAACCACAGAGATTTGGAGTTAATTATTCTGGGCCAGCAGCTTTTTTTTTAGCTGGGCAGCTCCTTGAACATTTGCAAGTGGACAAAAATAGAAACAACACCAACAAATTAAAACATATCCACTTCTGCAGCCAGACATCTTCCCTGAAGCTTGAGAGGTGGGAGTTTGCCACAGCTCAAAGTAACTCTCCCTTCCCCTCACTCCCATTTTCCTTTTCTTTTTCCCTCCCTTTCATTTTTTCTTCCTTTTTAAGATGAACTTTATTGCACTGAAAATAAAGGAGGATGAGGCTAACATAAAAGGAAAACCACCAAATACAAAATATATTTATAGGGTGAAGGAGCAATGGCTACAAACTGGAAGAGGGGAAATTTAGGTTCAATATCAGAAAGAAAATGTCTGTTGTGGTGTGGTGAGACACTGGAACAGGCTGTGGCTGCCCCATCCCTGGGAGCATTCCTGATCCAGTGGAAGGTGCAATGAAAGGAATTTTAGGGTCCTTTCCAACCCAAATCCTTGTGGATTAAACCCACTGCCCAGACATGGGAGGGTTTGGCCTCAATGCCTCAAAACCCAAGGGGTTTTTAAGGAATTTTAGGTCAGGTCAGGTTTAGTTGAGTTAAGTTTAGTTGAGTTTAGTTGAGTTTAGTTAAGTTTAGTTGAGTTAAGTTTAGTTTAGTTTAGTTTAGTTTAGTTTAGTTGAGTTAAGTTTAGTTTAGTTTAGTTTAGTTTAGTTTAGTTTAGTTTAGTTGAGTTTAGTTTAGTTGAGTTTAGTTTAGTTGAGTTTAGTTTAGTTGAGTTTAGTTTAGTTGAGTTTAGTTCAGGTCAGGCCATGCCACGAGACCGAGGCTCGGAGGGAAGGGTTGGAAGCAAAATTAAAATTCCCTGCCAAGTTCTCTGGCTCTGAAGCTGCTCCCCAGCTCAGCAGGTTCCTCCAGCAGCCCCTCAAGTGCCCAGCAGGCTCAGTTAGTGCCAGTCCTTGCCGAGCCCAGCCCAAAGCCAGGCTCACCTTTAGCCAGGCGTTCCAGCCTCTTGCCGTGCTCTGGAGGAATGGCGTACCTGGGAGGAGAGAACAGAACAGACAGAAACCAAAAGATCATTAGATATGATGAAATCAATACATCTTTAACGTAAAAACAGGGAAAGGAAATGCTAGGAACAAGTGGGGCAATAATCCTGAGCACAGCACACGATGGCTGGCAATAAAACCAAAATTCTGCGTGTCTGAAAGGCATCAGTAACACACAATCCATGGAAAAAACAGCATTTAATAAAAGTCCTCAGACGTGTTACATGGAGTGTGTGTTTTTCTGGCACCTTCTCAAACAGCATCACAAGATTGCACAAAGTAGAAGGAAAATGGAGAAGACAAAGTGATGATGCAGCAGTGGAAACCCCAGGAATAACTTGAGTGCAGGGAACAGCAGGTGTGTTCTCCATGGGGAAAATATCTGCAAAATAAAACTGTGCTAAATATTAATAAGCAAGAAACAGATGGGCTGGAAAGGTGTGAAGGAGGGTCTGTGTGCTTTGGAAAAGAATAAGCCTTTTTCTGTGCAAATAGCTTTCATTTTATTCAAAAAAAGTGAATATTCTTTAGCTCAAGCAGTCATGGCTCAATCCTTATGTCCCTGCTGGATTTTATTGTCTGATGTGAAATAATGGAATTCAAGTACTCAATAATTTTCTTGATGAGGTGACCCTGAAAATGCAGGGCCTGCTGATGAAAACATCATTAAAGGGTGTAGGGAACAACTTCTACACCTCCTAAAGACAATGTTCTTAGATTTGGGGTCAGTAAAGCGCAAAAGAATCGGGCTGGAATTTTTCTTGGAGTGCAAATTATTGAACATAATTCTGGAAAAACAATCAACTGTCCCTCAGGTCCCAGCCACAGGGCTGGGTGTGCCCAGCACGTCCAAACACCAGGGAAGTTTCAAATGGGCTTTTTCTTCCCAAAAGCTGTTAGTTCTCTCAGTGCTTTGAGGTTCACAGCATCCTCAGGAGCAAAGCCCAGGTGACAGAGATTTATGTGTTCAGGTTATAAGAAGGGAGCTGAATACCTGGACACATTTCAACATGTTTAACATGATGACACACAATAATATTGCCAGTGGAAATTTGTAAATCGTTGGTTACATTCTGCAGCAAATTAAATATGGCTCTCCCTGCTTTTTGTGACAGAGAATTCTGAGAATTTACATTTGTGGGAATGGCATTTATTGCCAGCTATATCTTCTCTTCAAAGTGAATAATAAAAAATGCATTATTTTTGCTGTTTCCAATAAAGATGTCAAACCCATCCTTCTCATTATCCCTCACAGGGATCAGGAAATTGCAGGAGGGAACTCAGCAACAGGTGCCCAGCACTGCCCCCTCAGAATGCACCTGAATTTGGGGGTTTCAGCCAGACAAATTCTGCATTTCCCCGTGTAAAACCACAACTGGAGAAGCAGCTCAACACTCAACCCGTGCCAGGAAATCAAACACACCTGGGCTGGCCTGGCAGGGGCACGACAGCACACAAATCCCACACAGGGCCCTGCAGGGTTTAGGCACTAAGCTGATTTGAACTGATGGCTTGAGAAAAAATTTAAGGTAAAACACTATGCAGCACCTAATCTTGTAAAATAATAAATGCAGCAATGGACTCCCAACATTCCCTGACCAAAGTTTGACAGTGCCTTAAATTGCATAATTATCAAACAATTCAATTTCATTTGTCTGGGACAAAGCTAGTGGCTTTTATTTTACAAAGACCATTCATCACTTACATAAATGTGATAAAACTAATCCCGATCCAAAGCTCCTTTGTGGGATTAATGTCCCTTAAAACAGGGAAATGAGACATTCCATTCCTTCTGGGAAAAATGCTGAAGGATTGGGAAAGAACTAATTTATGGCTACAAGGCTGCTGATGATTAATGTAATATCCCCAGTCTACAATGCAACCTTCACTTAATTAGTGCCTGTAATTGGGAGTTGTAAAGATAAGATTAATTGAATCTTGAGGATGTTAAAAGTTTAATACATTGGAACACGGTTATTGTGTTATCTGAAACTGCAGCCTGCAAAAAGCCAAGCAAGGCTTCAGAGAACAGCCCATGGAGAGACAAAGAAAAAAGACTTGCTTGGATAGAAACCAGCCAGAGAGGAGGAATTTCCAGCTCATAAAAAAGAACTGTATGTAATAATATACAAATCAAAATACCCCAGCACAGAATGGTAATAGCTGAGTCCAATTTTAGAAATTAACTTTTTTTCTTTGGGCCAGTCTTTAGGAAGCAGAGCCTACACATCCCTCTGCGTTTATTCTTAGGAATTCAAAATATTAACTGCAGAAGAGAATTAAAAGTAGGTCAAATTCTGCTTTAAGTTATGCTCGCAAATCTGATTTACATAAAGATAGGCAATAAAGACAGAATTTGGGCTGCTATTTAAAACCAGGAAGAGAAGCAGAAGGCTCCTGCACGTATGGCACAGATTGAGCTGCATCTACACACAAAATGATTGATTGTGAGGCAGAACAACAATGGGAAGATTAAAAACTGCTGCAATCCCAGGGGTGCTGCCCCTCTGGGCCACGAGCACCCAGCAGGGCTGGCTCTGGGTGCCACTGATGCCCCCTGCTCTCTGTGAGAGCCAGCACCCCTGTGTCCCTCAGCACAGTTTGTCACCATCCCCACAGCTCAGCTCAGCTGTAGAACCCCAGTTCCACAGGCGAAAAACAGCCAATAATTTCCTTTTCTTCAGGCATGACCGCAGGAGCCCCCAGTGCTGGGAACACTGGCCTGGATGTGCCCCTCTGTCCCCAGGACAAGGGACACTGATGGCCACAGAGCCAGAGCAGCAGGTGTGATTTTTTTCTGGGTGCAGATAAATCAAACCTCCAGCCCAGTTCCAAGGCCCAGCCTTGCACAGGGTGACCAAGACAAAGGGCCAGGCTTCACCCAAAGCCTGCCACTCAGCACTTTGGGGATTACAGCAGGAAAAATGTGCTGCTGCTCTGCCAGGGAGCGGGAGATTTACACAACGGGGAAAGAAAAAGCAGCTCGAGATAAAAAAAGTTATAGTTCTGTGACTCAAATGTCATCTTACCCCCAAGTCAACAACCTGAAAGTAATATACTGAGCCTTTTAAATTACCTTTTTCTACTTTCCACCAAAACAACAGAAAATCCCTGAAGTGGATCAAGTACCACTTGTACACATCTAGAACTTGCTGTTCTCTGGGAAAGACTCTCAGCTCCCAAACTTATTTCATGAAGCCTAAATCCAGCATTTCTGAGCTCTACTTCCACGCAATTTTCTGAGCCCTTGAGTCAGAATCACAAGTCCAAAAGGTTTTGCCCCAAAGCTATAAATGAATCAGAAAAAGATCATCCTGGAGTGGTGGCTTGCTTTTGTTAATATAGAATCCCAAAATGGTTTGGGTTGGAAGAGATCTTAAATATCCATTTCCACTCCTGCCATGGCAGGGACACCTCCCACTGTCCCAGACTGATCCAAACCCTGTCCAACCTGGCTTTGGGCATTCCAGAGACCCTGGTGCTGCTCTGGGCACCTGGGCCAGGGCCTGCCCACCCTCCCAGCCAGGAGTTCCTTCCCAACATGAGCTGAACTGGACAATCCCCTCTCTCTCCTTAACACAAAAGAGAGGTCTGTCCTATTTGCCATCATAGGATATCATTAATAGAGTAATTTTCTTGGTGTTTTGTTTATTCCCTTGGAATGGGGCTTGATGGATGTGGATAATTATCAGACTATAAAAGCCAGCAAATGTGCTATTTTCTATCGCTCTAAATCATCAAACAAATAAAGTGTGAAACAGCATTTCTGAATACAATTTTCCCCTCTAATGGTTTAGAATTATTAGCAGGAACAATGAGAATAAATAAGCAAATGTCTTGTGAATTAAGAATTAAACAAGTGTGTCAGTAAAAAGGAGCATTCAGGCCATCCTGGGATGCAGGGACGCCTTTGGGGGCCACCAAGGAATGATGTGACAGAGAATTCACCTGGGCAGCTTGTGCTGCTCAGGGACCTCCCAGGCCCAGGTTCTCCCCTCCCTGCCGCTTCCTCAAAGGCAGCCAAGCTCAGTTTTGGTTTCCAGTGGCCAAAACCCTAAAACTCCATCCACAGTAAAGGCCTCATAGCTGTTTTCTGCTTATTTAAGAGGATTTTTCTCACCTGAAGCCATCCCTGCCTTTGGCAGAGGACCAGACCATCCTGTCACTTCACCCAAAGCTTCCAAGACCTTTTCCCACTCCAGCTGTCACCCCCAGAGGTTTTGCCAGTTACACCTTGTTCCACACCTCATTTACACTCTCTTGCACCAACACAGACCAATTAAGCAGTGATTAGTTCATCAAATCCCACACCCCACTCTCTGGGACTCTGGGCTCCATGGGCAGGGGGAGGTTCAACCACAAGACTCTGGAAATGTCACTTCAGTGCCATTCCTGGGAGAAGGTAAGAAACTCAATTTCACAGGGTCTGCACAAGGTCTGCCCAAGCAGGCCCCACACAGGTTAACACTCCATAATTATGGAATAAGGAACACAAACAGAACAGGAGCAGCACATTTAAAATGTCCAGGCCAACGTGTCAAGCTGGGGTGAGTTATCTGTCTTCAAAGCAGATTTAATTGTGCCAAGAACAGTGACCCTTCAAGACTCAAATGCCAACCTGCTCTCAGCCATGACAGGCAGAATGAAAAGCTGCTATTTCAGCCTCTGAAAGGCAAAGGGTGCCCATAAACCCAGAATCTGAACCCTGACCTTCAACATCTTTAGCCCCTACGACAGCAGCAAAGAAAAGCCTCCAAAGAAAACCCCTTGGTCCATCAGGAATATTTATCACCCAACAGAAGCATTAAGAACCAGCATTAGCACAGGGTGGTCCCTCCCTGCAAAGTTCAGATCCTGCTCCTGAGGCCTCACTTTTCTACAAGGTAAAACATTAAACAACATCTCCTCGCTGTGTCAGAGCACAGCTCAGGGTAGAAGGGAGGGTTTCCATGCTAGAATCCCCCAGAATATCCTGAGCTGGAAGGGACCCACAGGGATCCTGCTGTGCAACACTATTTTAAGCAGTTTTGCCTGTATGAGGAAAGAAAAAAGGTATTTTAAGAAGAACAGGTTGTCCCTTTATTGGTAGCACTGTCACCTCCCTTCCATGGTCACATCTCTTTTCCTCGCCTTAACCCTCCTCCTAATTAATCTCCCTTCATCCCTCTCTCCCAACAATTCATTAAAACACTGAAATCAACTCCCTTTCTTCTTCCCCTCACCAAATCTGAGGTTGGGCCACGCTGAATGGGCTGGAAATTTCCCATTTCCCCTTCTCAAGATCCTGGTTATGAAAGGAGAATCCCTGGCCTCCCTCTCCTCTCCCCTTCTGCTGTGGCTCCTTCCATCAGCAATGCAAACCCTGCCTGGAGATAAGATCACACAGGGAGCAGAGAGCTCCTAGGACAGAGCCTTTATCAAGTGCCTGCAGTTTTATCTTGAATGGATCACTTCACAGGACAATGGATGATGGAATTCAGTATCTTTAACCAGCAGTGTCAATGATTTCAAATAATGACATTTTTATTGAAATACACCCAGAGTGAGAGATAAACACAGAGGCTGGGGAGTATCAGCTCCAAAAGCCATAATTAGGAGTAAACAGGTAATCACAGGACCAAATCACAACTCCAAAACACACCAAACACAACCTGCCTCCCACAAATGCTAAATGCAACCCCTGGGGAAGCAGCACAGGGAGAAAATCAGGGCAAACCTGCTCAGAAGGGCCTGGGCACCACCAAACACACCCAGTATCACCCACAGGGCCCATTTCACTGCAGACAATCCCTTTCCACACACAGAACTTGCTCATCACCCACAATGTGAAGAAATGGCAGCGATTTTGCTGCCACTGGAGCAGCAGGATGAAAAACTTCCTCCTTCCCCGAAGAAACTGAAGTTGTGACTGCAAAATCTCCATTTGTTTTCCAGGGATGGGCAGGATATCTCAGGTTACTCTGAGGCTGGGATCAAATCCCTGGAGATTGAGCATTGGGAGATTAGAGTCAAGCCTAACTTGTGCCAATCATGTACTTCTGAAAGACTCTGCAACCCTTAGAGTTGCCTTGAGCTAGAAATAGGATTAAAGAGCCATTAGTTTCAAGAAGTGACATTAGACAGGAGCTTTTTAAAATTCAGATTTTAAAGCAATATGAATTTTCAAGAGGTACAACTGAGCTCCAAGATTAGCACAATGGGCTACTTTCAGTGTGATTCACTCACCCCCGACTCGAGGAACACAAAGAGGAGATTTTTCCAGAACTCCAAATGCAATTTTCAAATACTTTTTTTTTTTTTTAAATGCAGAGAATTTAATGTGAACAACCATCTGCTCTTGGAAGGACTCTCTGTGCCCCAGTCCAGTCAGCTCCACAGCACAAGTGCCAGGCACAAAGCACAAAATTGCAGAGCACATTGGAGTTTCTCCCTCCACATGTAAAAATAACCCAGAGCCTGCCTCTGCCTGCAGTGAATGAGCAGCATGAAGGAGCCATTTTACTAAGAAAAGGTGTTTGGGGAAAAACATTATGAAGTCATTTACTCATTCAGTTTAGCCAAGAAGATAATTAGTACACAATTCAACAGAGATGAATGACTACAATATTCATCCCCTTGCCATTCCCCATTATTTGTTTGGAAGAACCTGTTCACATCAGATTTATTTCCCTAAACTGGCAATCAGATTATTAATTACTGGTTGTTTTTGTACTGGATACCATACAAATAGAAAGAAAAGCAAAGATTATGCTTCAAAGAGCCTGTATTCTGAAATAATAGCTCATTTCAGCTCCAGAAACAAGGAGAAAAAAGGTAACCAGGGGAGATCAGAGCTATCTGTGCCTTGTACCAAGTGACCTGTGTGAGCTGCCTCCCTCACCGGGCACGGCAACACGAATTCCTGAAAAAAAACAGGATAATTGCCTCCAGCAGAACAAAAGAAATTTGCTCCTGAGTAATGAAAGATATTCTTAGATTAGGAAACCCCTTGTGCTAGAGGTGCAATGCCTCTACACACACACACTCTTTTCTTTTCTGAGGAGGAAAAAATCCAGCATTCCAAAGGTTTAATGCTCCTCATCCATCAAACTGCACCGTTCCCAACTACAACTGCTTTGAAGTGAGAGCTGTGTTCTTGTCAGCATCAAAGCCACAAGTGTTGTAGCTGAGATTTGATAAAGATCACTGACACAGTTTGTAAAGTTTCCTTTGTTTCTCCTGTTTGATCCCCTCTGTGCGGCTGATTGGGCAGCTGGAAATGAAGTGGATGCAAACCCAGCACATTTATTCCTCGGAACATTAAGGGGTTAACGAGTGCTCAGCTCTCAGACAGCACCGAGTGCTATTTAAGTGCTGTCATTACTACAGGCTCCTCTTATTTTAAACCTCACTTGTGCTGCACTTGGCATCACCCCTCGACAATTTTCCCTGCTGAGTAAAGGAAAAAAAAAAAAAAAAAATCCCGGCTGATTTCTGCCAACGTGTTAACAAAATGTGAATTAAGACAAAGCTCTGCAGCAGCACTCCTGCTCCCTCCCAGCCCTCCCAAGCCCTGCTGCCAGCTCTGTGCCAAGCTGGAATCTGCAAGCTCGCTGTCCCACGGGGAGGCAGATCAGGCTGAAGGAGGGAGATGGAGCATGGAAGCACATCTCCCTCCCCTCCAGCCCCTGCTCTGCTCAAAAGCCTCTGTTATTAAACCAATCTGTGATCCTGTCAGACTTCCATAGATCTTCATTTCAAGCCAGGCCTGAGCTCTGAGCAGACACTTTGAGAAGGCAGGTAATGGTCGGAGCAAGAGCACTCCTGGATCAAAGAGCTGCTTCTCCCCGTCCAGCTGGGGCTGCTGGGCTGCAGCCACTGCAGGGACCACCCCAGGATGCTGCTGTGGCCCCAGATCAGCACCTCCTCCTGCTAAAACCATCCTGGAAAGTGCCAAGAGGAAGCACAGGTGGGAAGGGTCTCCTCTTTGCTGGCTCAGGTACAACAGATGAACATCAACCTCTACGATTTCTAATTTCAACCGACGGAACAGGCTCAGCAAAGATGGACATAAAACGCAGGGACTGAAAAGTGAAATGGCAGCAAAGCACAAAATAATTCCATGCCTTTTGCAGCAGGTTTGGGTGAAAATAAAAAACCAAGGAGGGGAAGCACAAACAGCAGGGAGCTGAGTGAAAGGGGTGCTGAGGCTGAGATCTATCCGTCTGTGCCTCCTCAGACAAGTCCCACAGTGATTCCATCAATCCCCAGTCTGGCTTGACCTTCATTTTCTGGCATTTTCTCTCAGTTAGAAGAGGGTGAATGAAGAAAGGCAATACTTGAGCCCTAACTCCCCAAATCCTGTGCCTCCTCTGCGGCACAAAAATGACCTTTTAATAATCTGTCTACAACAGCCTAATGAAAGACCACAAAAACCTGAGTCTATTAAAAAGAGAAATCTCCACTATTCCAGTTGCAGCACCTGATTGGGAAGATAATCCAAGGCAGAGCTGATTCAGGTGCTGCACAACGTGGTGACCCCATGGATTCTAGAGCAAACCAGCAGTGAGCACTGTCCCCTTGCTGAGGGACCCCGCATCCCTCTCCCACAGCACCACCTCCAGGAAAAGGGGCTGGGGAGAGGGCTGGGAGTGCTTTGTGTTGATTAACTAATGACTGCAGCTTGCAGGGCTGGATTAATGACTCCCTGCTCTCAGTTATCAGGGAATTACAGGGGGATCCAGCTCTGCATCCCAACACATCCCTCCTCCCAAGCATCTCCAGCAAACCCACATGCACACGGATTCTCAGGGCAGAAAGCAAAGCAGATTTC
The DNA here is from genome assembly GCF_027579445.1 of Ammospiza nelsoni. NCBI lineage: Eukaryota > Metazoa > Chordata > Aves > Passeriformes > Passerellidae > Ammospiza > Ammospiza nelsoni. Next base: position 5,346,100 of record NC_080659.1, read on the forward strand.
ACCTTCATTTTAGAAAAGTCAGGAGAGTGAAAAGCTGTTCTGCCTGGCCATACTTTATCTCACTTTCCTTTTATCCCTTTTAATGAATATCCCTGTTCTTTTCTCTCTCCCTTTTATCAACAGAAAAGGGTCTTGCTCTGCCAAATCTGCCTGAGAGCAAATGGTGTTGCAGTTAATCTATAAATCAACCATCACCATAAATTCTGCTCTTTCTCCATCCAAAACAGCAGAGCTGTAAAACAGATTACACAGGACAGCAGGGGCAGGAAGGAAATCTGGGAGCTGGGAGGAGCTGCCACCACAGCCAAATGGCCTTCCCTGCTTCTCCTTTCTCCCCACTCCACCCAAAAATACCCAAACCTCTGCTGCCAGGCCTGGGACACTTCTAGGAGCAAGGACACCTCACACACTTCCCATGGAAGATGATGCAGACCTTGGGGACTGAGGGAAGAAAGGGAATTCAGGAGAAAATTCTGCAGCCCAACACCAAGAAACAGGAAAAGCAAAACTCAGAAAAGTAAAAATTCTCATGCGGAGCATCAGCTGTGAATCCCAGCTGTGATTCCAGCGAACGCAGCCCAAGGAGCCTCAGCATCTCCAGGGTGCAGGGGCTGGAGCAGGAGCAGAGCAGCACAGGGATGGTGAGAGGGTGAGGGGCAGCACCCTGTAAGTGAACAGTTAAGCTCCATGACTGCTTTAGGTCATTTTCCTCCTCCAAGGCATTTTTCCAGGGATTAACATTTCCTGTCCTGAGGGGAGAGCACAGGACCAGAGTTCAGCACACAAAGCTGCAGCTCTTGCAGACCAGAGTGAGAAATAAACCCGGGGAGAAGCTGAGCAGCTCAGATCTGCTGCTGCTCCAGGAGGGGCTCTCAGCCAGGGCCAGAGGGGCTCCTTTGAGAATCCCTCCCAAGGGAACAGCCAGTCCTGGCTGGAATCTCCTCCCCTCACAGGCCTGTGGGAAGGGGAGCTTTCCCTGCTGACAAATGCATTAAACTGTAGATGTACAGAAGAGCCATGGAACCCCTGACTGGTTTGGCTTGGAAGGGAACCTTAAATCCCACCCAGTGCCACCCCTGCCACGGCAAGGACATTTTTCCACTGTCCCAGGCTGCTCCAATTCCCATCCAGCCTGGCTTTGGCACTGCCAGGGATCCAGGGGCAGCCACAAGCAGGATTTGCCCTCCTTGACTGGACTTGCCCTATGCAGGGAGCCTCACTGGGAGGGAAGAAAGCAGAAATTCTTGGGGTAACTCCACGGACTCTCAGGTTTGCAGTCCTTTCACAAGACAGAATTCCAGAAGTGTTTCTGGGATGTAATTGTATCTGTGACCAGTGCTTCCAGCTAATCATATTATTTTAAAGTTCCTTTGGTAATTTGTCCTTAATTCCACACAAACTGCTGTTCTGGCATAAAGTGTACTTTGTGATATCAAAGTCAAACAGATTAGGCATGATCCACTTCCAGCGAGGGAGTGTTTTGGAGAGGAGATGATATAACTTAAAAGCTAAAGCTGGCTCCCTGTTTTAATTAAAGGGGATTAAACATCCATCATGATAAGGGAAAAGGGACATTTTATAAAAATCAATTACCTTCCTCAGTGTCAGTCTGCTTTAACACCTGTGGTTTCTGGGAGAAGGGAGAGTGTAAAACCCCACCAGCACCCAGGGAAGGTAAATTAAATACAGTTACTGTACAGTTGGTAAATTACATAAATACTGTTACTGTACAGCAGGACCACAAAATATCCAGGAAAAATAACGGTATCACCCAATCAGGTGGTACTGACAAAATAAAATGTTACACTCCTAAAGTGTATCAGGCAAATTCACAAAACTCAGATTCAAAGTTTCCTGCAGCACTTCCCCAGCCAGGAAGCCTCCAGGTGGGACTGCACATCTTTATGGAGATAAAAGTGCTGGTGGAACACCTCAGCATCTAAAAATAGTCTTTTGGAACTGCAAAGGCTGAGCCACATCCATTCCTCACTAAAATGCCATAATCACCATGAAGAATGAGGCCTGGCACTCAGTTTTGTTGCTTCTGTCATTATAAAATCAGTTTCTGCTCGCACTGTTTGACAATATGCTCAATTTTAGATCTCACACAGGAGTGTATGAGGTAATTATACACAATATGTATAATTGATACAGCAAAAATTCCCACCACCAGAGGTTTAATATGGGGCTGCAGAATTAAATACATTTCAGTTATTTCAAAAGTTTGAGACTGTGAAAAGGTGGCAATTAAATTCCTAATGCGAGAGGGACATTTTTGTGTAATTTGAGAAAAAAAGCGAGTGAAAGGCTGGATCTGGCAGCTCCTGCCTCAGGGGCTTCACATGAGGTTACACAACTGCCCCCAAGCCTGGGGTGCTGCATGGCAGAGCCCACACCTCCCATGCCTCCTGCTCCAGCTGTCAGCCTCAATTTCCAGCTGCAGCAGCAGCGCTGTGAGAAGGTGAGGAGCAGAGCCTGTGCCTGGGAACAGCACACCCACAGGGAAAATCCCTCTGGAAAGGAGGGTTCTCAGGGAAGCAGCTCCTTTCTCCCCTTCCCTGCAGAAGGCAGCAGGGCTGGCGGCTCCTCACCATTCCCACAGCCCCAGATAATTTATGGGAGACACAAAGAAAGAGTTACGGCTTTTAACGAGCAATTTTGAAGCAGATACTACCAATATACTGAGTCCTTGGTTCCACTGAATAAATATCTCTGACAGGCAAACAATAACTCTGCCTCTTATTTTAGAGCTCAACCCCAAACTGGTAGACTTTGTAACTCTCCACACTCCTGCTATTCCCTGAGGTGCTTCCAAGATGATCACTGTCAGAGCCACGGAGTCTATAAAAAGGATGAAGGAAGCTGGGAAATTTCCACAGAGGTGGTGCCAGCAAAACAGAAGGAACATTTCAGCCATCCCCAGCAAAGCCAGGCTGCAGCACTGCAATTCCAGCAGTGCAGCCCAACAGCTCCCCCAGCTGAGCCCTGCGACAGCTGCACTCACTCCCAGCACAGCTCAGGTACCTGGAAAGTTCCAGATCTGCTCCAAGGGGATTCACATTTACTCTCTGCAGCCAGTGCTTGCTCAGAGGAGAGCTGGAGAACTCTTGAGAGGAGCTGTCACGGTGCAGAACAAGGAGTGGCTTGGCAAGTGGCAAACTGCTGCCTGATGCTCAAGGGAAGGGCAGGGAGGCCCTGCCAAACCAGCAGTGGCATCCTGTCACAATCCATCCCATCCTGTGTCACACACTGTCACCTACCCATGAAAACTGCACTGAAAGTCCTGCTGGGACTGTGCTGCTGGCCCTGAGCTCCTCATGGGACTCTGCTGCTGGCCCTGAGCTCCTCATGGGACTGTGCTGCTGGCCCTGAGCTCCTCATGGGACTGTGCTGCTGGCCCTGAGCTCCTCATGGGACTGTGCTGCTGGCCCTGAGCTCCTCATGGGACTCTGCTGCTGGCCCTGAGCTCCTCATGGGACTCTGCTGCTGGCCCTGAGCTCCTCATGGGACTCTGCTGCTGGCCCTGAGCTCCTCATGGGACTCTGCTGCTGGCCCTGAGCTCCTCATGGGACTGTGCTGCTGGCCCTGAGCTCCATGGCCAAAGGGCTTGAGGAGCTTCCCAAGGGCTGTGGCACCATCTGCTGGAGATGGCACCAGGAAAATGGGTTGGAATTAAGGGACTATGGAGGAAGAACTGACAGGATGCAAACTGAATCATATTCTGAGCTGGAAACCCACAGGATCATCTGTCCAACCCCCAGCCCTGCACAGACACCCCAACAATCCCAGCCTGTCCCAGAGCAGTGCCCAAACACTCCTGGAGCTCTGGCAGCCTTGGGGCTGGGACCATTCCCTGGGATGAACCTTTCCCTGGGATCAGTCACATCCCAGTCATAACCCAGAACCACATTTCTGGAGCTCCACTTGTTTAACAGAGGTAGCACAAGAGATTCTGTAAAATCCTCCCGCAGCTGCCTTGGACAGCGAGCCCAAGGAGCAGGAACGTTGGGAAACAGATTTCATGATGTGTTGGGAAGGGTTTTAAAAACTGCCATTGATGTTCCAGAGAATCAGCCCCTCCCTGCACCCTTCCCAGGCCTGGAAAAGAGCACTGGAGCCATTCATTTACAGGCTCCTGGCTCCTGGGGGCTTTTATGTGCCACAGGCACCGAGCCCCAGAGCCCCCAGGGAGCCACAGCCCCGAGAGGTGGGAGGATGCTGCTGCCACTGCCAGGGCACGGTGACAGCACAGCCTCCCTGTGACATTTCTGCTCTCATTTGCACGCAAATGTCAATATTTATTAGTCACATCCAGATTTTCAGCAAAGCTCCCATGGGTTGTTGAGTCTCTGCACTTATACTTTTAAATTGCTTTAAAAAGAAGCATATTGGCTCTTGGTAACTTATTCCAGACTTCCTACGTTCTTTATTTCATCCTTAACTATCTACTGCTTTTGTGGGAAGTGATTTCCAAGCAGTCTATGCATCAACAGTGTTGAAAAATGCTTTACCATCATGCCAAAAAATGACCATGGAAAAGTAACCTTTTCACTTAACTCGTCCCTGGAGCTGTGAACATATTTATGTATTTAAATAATGGAAATGTGAAAGTAACAGATGTTTCCTGCCTAGAGCAGAGAGCAAGAACAACAGTGCTTCATTATTGTAGTGCCTCTGAAGCATCCACACATTCCCATCCCCATTTGCTCTCCTGTGCATTCGTTTGCAAAAATCCCCAAGTGCTGAAATCTGGTTTTAATCGTGATGTCAACAAGTCTCCCTAATCCTGCTGAAAGTCAGGAATTAGGCCTCTGAGCAAGCCAGCATGAAAGAAAGTGAAATTGCTTTTAAATGTAAAGTAGGAGGGAAGAGGAGAGAAAAAATGGGAATTGAGAGATTAGGTAAACCTGATGGAATTTGGTAGAGCTGGGGAAAGGATGTTTTAGTGGTGCCCAAGAGCCCTCACTTACCAGGACTTGGGCTCCCCAAAATGCAAGTAGTTGATGCTGTAGAGATCCATGTCCTCTGTATGCCAAGCAAAAGTTGTCTTCCACATGCCAAAGTAGAGGTAGGGAGTGTTCACCCCCTCGATGATGATGCCACACTCGTGCTCCACCATGTCCAGGAGGGTGTTCAGGTTGCCAATGTTCCACTCATCCACGTCCTGGAAGGCAACAGGAATGGTTTGTGCTGGGAATGGCAGGAGCAGGCACAGCCCCAGCTCCCTGCAGGGCCTGCATTAACTGAACCCCCTCTGCCCCCAGGAAGGTTCATTTGGTGCTCCAGCACTCTGCAGAGGCTCTTGCACTGAGCAATTAACTGTTCTGTAACGAACACAGCACACATTCAGGGTAAATCACACTCCTCCCAGATGTTCTCCTCCTAATCACAAACACCCCAGTGTGGCCAAAGGGGCAGAACCTTCTACCTCAGCCCAGAGCTTCAGGTGAAACCAGAAACCACCTGGGAACAGCTGTGCTGGTGCCCGGCTGTGTCCCACCCTGATCCCAGCAAGGGAAGGATGTGACACTCCCACCAAACACCAAACCCTCTGCACCCCTGAGATGTGCACGGCTCTGAGCACCTCAGATATCTCTGCTTATTCTAATTAATCCCATATTAAACCTCGCTGATAATAAAAAGACACTCATACATTCACACACAATCAGACAACACTCCAAAGAAAGCCACTTCCCACTCAAAAGAAAACTACAGAGGAAGAGATTTAAATTATCTGCCTAAAAAGAGTAAGAAGAGAGAAACCTTTATCATTTACAGAATTACTTGAAGCAGAGTATGAAATTTCACCATGGAAAAGCTTAAACAATTTGAATTGTAAAATAATTCAGTGTGCAGGTGCATTGTATCCTAATGGAGCTGCCTACAAGGAAAAGATCCAAATGCAAATAATTTAAAATCCAAATCTAAATAATTTAAAATCCAAATGCAAATTATTTATGTTAAGACTCGAAAAATATTTTTGATGTAGCACCATTTCCTTAAAATGCTGGTTATCTGTGGCTTTCTAAGGAGCTTCAGCAGAAATCTCCATTTTATTCCCTTAAAAAAGAAACAAAACTCAAGGTATAGACAATTTTTTGTCACAGTTTGCAAAAGAATTTGTTTAAATCACACTTTTCCTCATTTTTCTACTAAAAGTCAGCTTTTCACAGCTTCCACTGACTGTTATCCTAAATCTCAGGGGAAGTTTTGTAATGAGGGGAAAACCACAAAGGTATTGGGGTTTTTTTTAGGGTGGCTACATCAGTGAAATTCTGAATTACTGCTCCTCAATGAGAAAAGTAAGTCAGAAAAAGGAAATAAATGAAGGAAAGCACTGCACTTACTGCATCATACAGGGAGCCACTGATGTCAGCCCCATAGATGGGGGACACAAAGGTGAGATTCTTCCAGTACTTGCGCTCCAGGTCCTCAAAATCCTGGTGCCGAGGGGTGCAGTACCTGCCAGGGAACACAGGCATGGGAGGAGCTCTGAGGCTCTATTTCACCTTTAATTCACACAACTGCTGCCTTTCCACCTCTGCACAACCCCTCTGGGGCAGGCTGGATGTGCAGCACCACATCCCCATCCCATGGAGACGTGAGGTGAGGTTATCCCACAGCCCTCAGGTGCCAGGAAAACTCCAAAGCTGATTATCCTGGAATGGTTTGGGTTGGAAGGGCACTTAAATCCCACCCAGTGCCACCCTTGCCATGGCAGGGACACCTCCCACTGTCCCAGGCTGCTCCAAGCCTCAGTGTCCAGCCTGGCCTTGGGCACTGCCAGGATCCAGGGGCAGCCCCAGCTGCTCTGGGCACCCTGTGCCAGGGCCTGCCCACCCTCACAGCCAGGAATTCCTTCCCAAAATCCCATCTCAATCCACCCTCCTTCAGCTTAAAGCCATGGCTGCATAATCTCAGTCCTGATTAAAACCCAGGGTCCTCCAGAACTGTGGAGCACTCCAGACTCTGGAACCAGGATGAGACTGCAGTGGCACATCCCAGCTGATGAAGTGCCCTGCAGAGCCCCCAGGCACTCTGGAAGACACTCGTGTCACCAGTGTCAGCCCAAGCACCCCAAAGTATTTGGATTTCTACCCCAGCCATGGAACACCTTTTCCAGAAGAGCCAAGAGATCTTTTGTTTGGTCCCAAGCCTTTCTTTTCAGAAAGATTCTCAGCCCAAATGCTGACCCTGAACAATCCTTCTACACCAACTCCCAGAAAAAGCTCCAAGATACACCCAAGCCACAAACTGGTCTGAGACTCAATAAAAGCAGTTTCCCCCCCAAATGCTCCACATTTAACATGGCTGCACTTTCTCATCAGCCAGTTTTGGGCAAGAAAAGCCTCCCAGGAGCTGCCCCGTGCCCGTGTGGAGCCTGCAGCACGCACTTCTCGCTGTTGGCCAGGCGCCGGTACTCGCCCACGGTCATGGGCTTCTTCTGGATGTTGTACTGGGTGAAGAGCCCTGACTGGCCCGTGACCACCTGCTGGATGGGAGCTGGGATCACCATGTCATCGATGTCATCGTAGGTGCGCCGTGGCTTCCACTCCTTGGGGGGGATCACCTGCAACGGGGACAGAAACATGGAAATGTCACAGATACTGCAGGGGACAGAAACATGGAACTGTCACAGACACTGCAGCTGTGGGGAGCAACTGCAATGGGGACAGAAACATGGAAATGTCACTGACACTGCAGGGGACAGAAACATGGAACTGTCACAGACACTGCAGGGGACAGAAACATGGAACTGTCACAGACACTGCAGCTGTGGGGAGCAACTGCAATGGGGACAGAAACATGGAACTGTCACTGACACTGCAGGGGACAGAAACATGGAACTGTCATTGACACTGCAGCTGTGGGGATCACCTGCAACGGGGAACAAAACCATGGAACTGTCACTGACACTGCAGGGAACAAAACATGGAACTGTCACAGACACTGCAGCCCTGGCTTTGGGGACTTGTCAGCACTTGGGCCATGCCAGCACAGGCTGATGAGATCATTTGCTCTGACAAGGACTTGTTAGGAGTGGTGTTTAGCTGGCCTTAATAAAGCACAGTGGAGAAATAAAGCTGTTAGGCATGGAATAATTCTTATTTCTTTTAAAACACAAGTCAATTACTGGGTTTATTGCTGCTCTAAAGAGAGCTGGCTATTGATGAAGAGCTCTCCGTGGAATGTTTCCTTGTCCACTCAAGTGTACAAGCAATTACCTTCCAGGACTTTGCTAGGGAGATTATTTTAATAGAGCTTGTTGGTGACTTCCAGATATTGTAATTACTTTACTTGTAGGATTAATCTGAGCATTCCAGGTCAGCCAGCCCTGCCTCACCCAGCCCCTCACCTTGGCCAGCTCCTGCCCTCACCTTGCCCAGCCCTCAGCCATCCCTTCACCTTGCCCAGCCCTGTCCCAGCCATCCCCTCACCTTGGCCAGCCCCTTGGCCATCCCCTCACCTTGCCCAGCCCTCAGCCATCTCCTCACCTTGCCCAGCCCTGTCCCAGCCATCCCTTCACCTTGCCCATCCCCTCACCTTGGCCAGTCCCTCAGCCATCCCTTCACCTTGCCCAGCCCCTTGGCCATCCCTTCACCTTTCCCATCCCCTCACCTTGGCCAGCTCCTGCCCTCACCTTGCCCAGCCCTCAGCCATCTCCTCACCTTGCCCAGCCCCTCACCTTGCCCAGCCCTCAGCCATGCCCTCAGCTTGACCAGGCCTGCCCTCGTTCAGCCCCTCACCTTGCCCAGCCCTCAGCCATCTCCTCACCTTGCCCATCCCCTCACCTTGCCCAGCCCCTTGCCCATCCCCTCACCTTGCCCATCCCCTCACCCATGCCCCCACCTTGGCCAGGCCTGCCCTGTGGGCTCCCTGGGACTCCATGAAGGCGATGAACCTCCCGAAGTCGCGGAACTCCTCCAGCGAGGGCCGGAAGGTCATGATCTTACAGCCAGGGTTCTGCGGGCTGGGGTTTTCCGACCCCATAGCTCCAGTCCTGCACAGGGACACGGGGAGGAAAATATACTGGTTAAACCCTTGGTTTCTAACTCCCAACTCTAAGGAGTTCCACAGAAAGCCTGCAGAGATTTTTCATTTCCTCCCTCGGCTCCCGCAAGGGGGAATTTGTAAGAGCGACCCTCTGACATGGACATGAGGAGCTCCCAACCAAAAATCCACTTAGTCAGGAACTCCTGACACCAGGATCACCCGAGAGCCCGGCCAGGGGCTAAATATAAACCACATCTGCCCCCAGTTCAGCACAGAAAGTGGTGCCACAAAAATAACAACTCCTCACCACCCTCAGCTCTGTCACTGTGCACAACTTGCCACCACGCAAGTTTTCCACCAAAATGCTTCACCATTTTCTGTTTAGTTCCAAACCCAACAGCTTTCCAAAATTTGGGTTTTTTTCATGTGCCAGACAACATTAAAAATTATAAAATTAAGGTTTTGGGTTTTTTTAACGTAGCTTCATTACACTTTGTCTTTGCAATGTACATAAACAGAACAAAGTGTCAGGCAAGTCTTATAAGAAATACGGACACACAATTCCAAACATCCAAAACAAACTCTCAAACCATTCAGGATGAAATAATGATTTTTAAAACAGACTTTTTAAAGGTTATGCTGGAAATCTGTAAGGGAAATACAAGGTTTTAGTGGCGTTTCAGCTGCAAATATCCCCAGGAAGGAATTCTCCATGAGGAGGAGCTGCAGCAGCTCCACACTCTGAGCACTCACGAGATGGCAGTGCTGGGCTGTGGAGGATGAACTGCAGGGAAACAGCTCCCGCCAGCTTTCACATGGAAAAAAAAAGCATTAAAAGTGTGTTTAAACTGATTTCAGAGCAGCCAAGAAGTATTGCAGATGCTCCTGGAAGTAGTCACAGTGTTAGGAAAACACAAAATGAAGCAGGGAGTACTCCCAGCTCTGTGTTTGAATGGGTGAGTGTGGCACAGAACTTACTCCAGAGACAACCAGTGCTCCCAGCTCCTGGAATTAAAACCACCTAAAATGGGCAGACTCCACACCCAGGGCACCAAAGTTTCATTTTAACTGGGTAAAACTTTTTATTTCAAAGGCACATGAACAGTTTTCAGTGAAATTTTAGAAGCCAGAAAACATTAGAATTTTACACAGTAACTTTTATGCAAATTTGCTTCAAAACAAGGATCTGCAAGTCTTATGTCCTTCCCCAAGGAGTCTTTAAAGGAATTTTATGCATAAAATCACAGTTTCTCACAGGCAGAAAAGCCTTTCCCAAGCCAGGAGCCAGGGATGCAGAACCCAGTCCAGAACAAAATCAAATTATGAATCCCAGTATTGCAGGAAATCCCAGCGCAAAACCAATTGAGGGAGAAAAATACCATTTCACCCCATTCACCCCAAGATACTTCACTTCTCATCTCCAACAGGAATTGTTGGAAACAAAAGGGCCATTTAAACAACCCCTCCATCTTCAGGGCGGCCCTGCCCAGGGAGATTCCCAACCTTGCCAAACAAGGAACAAAACTTGCCTTTTTTTTTGAGAACAAAACCTGCTGTTTCAGGGTCAGCACTGGAGGAGAAGCAGCAGATTGATCCCTGCCCATGGGGAGCCCTTCCTGCACAAATGTTTTGCAGGAACACAAGGAGGAAATCCCTGGGATGAGCCAGGGGAGCTGGGGACCCATCTGCCAGGGGTTTGCTCAAATCCCCCAGGAAAACAGGGCTGAGCGGGAGGAAAAGGGGCTGCAGGGGAGCGGGACAGGGACAGAAACCACCCCAAATCCTGCCACAGCCTTCCGGGAACGCTGGGGCTATTTTTGGGCAGGGTCTGGAGATGGCAGGGGCCGAGGGGAGCGGGGAGCAGGAGCAGGAGCTGGCTCAGGAGTGAATTCCATCCTGAGCAGGAGCCCTGCCAGCACCATCTGCTCCACACAGGCTTCCCAGATCTGCAGCTTTACCCACAGCCAGGGCAAAACAAACAGCCAGAGCCAGGCTTGATCCCATCCTTCCCTCAAGATTCTCTCACGAAATTCCAGGTTTTAGTCGATAAACTCAGAGCAAAGAGCGGAAATATGCGTTCCTGTAAGGAAGGGAGATCAAAAAGTGCTTCATGCAAAGGTTAATCAATTAATTAAAGGATAAAACTACTTCCTGCAAAGCTTAATTAATTAATTAAAAGGTTCTACTGCCTCAGTACAAGCAGCATCACCTGGCACCCTGGAATTCTTTAGTCCAGACACAGCAAAACACAGGATTTTTCCACATGCAGTCGCATCCAAAGAACATTCCAACAACCACCCTAGATAATGTACATTGAGCTAATCAAACCAATTAAGCTATTACAATAAAATGGCCACAGAGCTCATGGGAAGGGGGGAATCAGGTCCATGAGCTCAGTGAGATGTGGGAGCTTCCCCCACCAGCCCCGGGGAGCTGGGAACACCCAGGGCCAGGGAAAACAGGGGGAGAGGAGAATTTCTGTCCCAAGTGCTTCCCACATGGAATTGTTTTGGGAAAGCAGTGCCAGGACTCGTGGTCACCTCCATCTCAGGATTTGTGGTCACCTCCATGCCAGGATTTGTGGCCACCAGGACCTGTGGTCACCTCCATGCCAGGATTTGTGGCCACCAGGACCTGTGGTCACCTCCATGCCAGGATTTGTGGCCACCAGGACCTGTGGTCACCTCCGTCCCAGGATTTGTGGCCACCAGGACCTGTGGTCACCTCCATGCCAGGATTTGTGGCCACCAGGACCTGTGGTCACCTCCATCGCAGGATTTGTGGCCACCAGGACCTGTGGTCACCTCCGTCCCAGGATTTGTGGCCACCAGGACTCCTGGCCAGCTCTGTCCCAGCTCCTGGGATCACACAGAACACACAGCAGGACGGGGCTGCAGCTTCCTCTGGGATTTTCAGGAGATGGCCCCAATTAAGCAGTGCCCTAAGGAGCTGCCAGCATCCCTGGAAGGTTCCAGAGCAGAATCTGACTGCTCTGAGCACACCGAGAGCCCTCCCAGCCCCAGCAGGGCTGCAGGTGAGGGCCAGGTGGGAACAAACCCTTCTCTGAGTACTGACAAGGAGGATTCTGCACTCAGAGCCCCCAGCAGCTCCTGAAAAGAGGAGTGAAGGTATTTGTCTCAGCTGGATACGTTCTGTTTCTTTGTGAGACACTAACAACCTGAAATATTATGAAAACCTTCTCATTTTCAACCATTGTGAGGAAGCACAAAAACTTGTCTCCAGAGGGACGATCTCGGTGCACACAAAGAGCTGAGTTTTCATTTCAATGACTTTTACTTTTCAATGAGACGTTTCCCTTCCAAAACTGACGTGAACCAAGGCACTTTTGTGACTGAAATCCTGCACCTGTGGACTGGAATCTTTGTACAGCACAGAAAAAGTCCAGCTGAGATCAAGGATTGCTACAGGACTGACAGACTGGGAATCCTTCCTCCACGAAAAGGGCTGGGATTTCTGAGCAGCTCCTGCTGCTGCCCCACTGCTGATCTCCTTCCCCTCTACCCCCAAGAATCAGATTCCAGCATTTGGACAAACAAAATGTAAATTTTTAAATGTGAAGTTTGCTGTTGCTCAGCCCAGTTTTAAACAACTGTGCAATTACAGCAAGGATTTAAACTAACACCTTTCCCCAAAAAAATATTTATAGATAGATAAATATTTATAGATTATATAAATATATTATTATATATAATATTATATTATTATATAATATAAATATATTATTATAGATATAATATTTATAGATTCAGTTCATCACATTTTTAACATTTAAATTGCTTTGAGTTCTGTATAGCCTCCATATAGGCTAAGTTGTTTTAAACAACTGTGCAATTACAGCAAGGATTTAAACTAACACCTTTCCCCAAAAAAATATTTATAGATAGATAAATATTTATAGATTATATAAATATATTATTATATTATTATAGATATAGTATTATATATTATATAATATAAATATATTATTATATTATTATAGATATAATATTTATAGATTCAGTTCATCACATTTTTAACATTCAAATTGCTTTGAGTTTTGCATATCCTCCATAAAGGTTAAGTAAACACAACAGAGGAAATATTTGGGAAAGAGGAACAGAGACAACGTTCCCACTCAGCACAGGGATGAAGATCTACAGTGCTTGGGATTTGACAAATTGAGAGTTATTTTCTATTAAATTTTACACTCCACAAGACTCCTCCACAATTCCAGATCCTCCTGTACTTGAAATCAAGCAGCATATGTAGCTCATTAAGGGAAAACAAAATTTTCCCTCAAAATTTCCCCTCTTCACACACTTCTCTAGCAACAAAATTATTTAGTCACAAACTGTATTTAAAAGGGGAAAAAAAAATGGTTACATTTAGGAGCAATAATTCTGGATGACTTTAAAACAGTTTATTATTGCCTGAGGCAAGTTAGTTAACATGTAATGGTTATTTCTGACTAAATCCAGATCAGAACCTCAAAAACTCAACAGTTTGACTGAACAGACAAGATAAAGTCACCCCAAAACCACAGAAATCAGTTCACAAAGCAGCGCTGAGGCCCAGCCTTCCCCAGGACTGCAGGAGGCTCAGTTTGCTGCATGGCCCGGTTATCTCTGCTGCATTTATTATCTCCACTGCTTCAGGAGTCTTTAAAAGCAACTTAAACCAGGGTTATAAAGGGCACTTCACATGGGCTGAGCCGTGCAATCTGAACGGCAATTCCAAGTTTTAACCCATGGCACCTCAACCCAAGGCAGCAGCACTGCAAGTGTTAAAATAAACTATCCCACAGTGTTTATTGCTACGGGAAAGGACATCAGAACCTTGCAGAGCAAGCAGGAGCCTCGATTACTTGTCACAACTTAGGGGCAGAGCCATTTGCTACCACGCCTTAATTAAGGTGCTTATTTTCATTTATATTTTCATCGGTCAATCACTCTCCTGTATAAATGAGGCAGCTCCTCAGTGTTTGTTCCTACAGGAAAGGACATCAGAACCTTGCAGAGCAAGCAGGAGCCTCGATCACTGCAGAGCTTTGCCCAAAAGGTGATTCCTGCATCAGAAAACACCTTAATAAGGACTAATTTCCAGTTTTCCTTCCACAACCCCGCCAGAACAGAAAGCCTGGAGTTCTCAGCAACTTCCCTAAGCTCCTTTAGATTTTTACAACAAAAGCCCTCAACAAATGGGGCTGTCAGCGGCGTTTTTAACCACCGTGCCCATACAAAAGGAAGCCCTGGGCTGGTTTTGTGCCCGAGGCAATGCCCGGGCTGGGTGTGACACACTGACCCACTTCCAGCTGCCGCCACATGCCGGGAATGCTCCGGAGCTCGGGCAGGGGAGCAGCGAGCCTGGCACGGCCCCGCAGAACCGCAGCGAGCCGGGACAGGTACCCCAGGAACCCCCAGGTACCCCAGCCTGGCACGGCCCTGCAGAACCCCAGGTCACCTGGACAGGTACCCCAGGTACCCCAGGTACCCCAGACCAGCATGGCCCTGCAAAACCTCAGCTCACTTGGACAGGTACCCGCAGAAACCCTCAGGTATCCCCAGAAATCTCAGCCCAGCATGGTCCTGAAGATCCCCATCTCACCTGGACAGGTACCCCCAGAAACCCCCAGAAACCCCAGGCCTTCCCCAGCTCACCTGGACAGGTACCCCAAGGAACTCCAGTCCCTTTCCTGGCTCACCTGCCCAGGAACCTCAGCCCAGCACAGCCCTGCAGAGCCCCAGGTCACCTGGAAAGGTACCCCAGGTCCCATAGGTACCCCCAGGCACCCCAGCCCTTTCCTGTCTCACCTGCCCAGGTACCCTCAGGTACCCCAGCCCCTCCCTGGCTCACCTGCCCAGGTACCCTCAGGAACCCCCAGGAACCCCCAGGAACCCCAGCCCCTCCCTGGCTCACCTGCCCAGGTACCCCCAGGTACCCCAGCCCCTCCCTGTCTCACCTGCCCAGGTACCCCCAGGAACCCCAGCCCCTCCCTGGCTCACCTGCCCAGGTACCCTCAGGAACCCCCAGGAACCCCCAGGAACCCCAGCCCCTCCCTGGCTCACCTGCCCAGGTACCCCCAGGTACCCCCAGGTACCCCAGCCCCTCCCTGGCTCACCTGCCCAGGTACCCCCAGGAACCCCAGCCCTTTCCTGTCTCACCTGCCCAGGTACCCCCAGGTGCCTCATTCCCCCCCAGGCTTCTCCCAGCCCGCACCCATCTCACACCTCTCAGCCAAACCCGCAGCTCCAGGAGTGACAATTTAAAGGCTGAATTAACCCCAGAGCGTGGAGGTGAAATGAGACAATTTGGATCTCTCCCAGCTCTGCTTTATCCAGGTCTCTCTGGAAGCTGCAGCTCCAAACTCGACACACCCCACCCAGGTAAAGCTGTGCTGCTTGTTCTGCCAACTGAGATCAAATGTGGGAAACGCCACAAAAACTTCTTATCTGCACCAAAACCTCACCAAAGGCCTCTCCACTGCCCTGGGCTGTAGCCAAAATTGTGAAGGAATATCAGAAAGCCTCAGAAATCACCTCAGCCCCCCACCGACCTCCAACATTCACTTCTTGGGCCATATTCAAAAGCAGGATTTCTAGGAGATTTAGGAACAAAAGGGCAATCCTGTGCTCTCTGAGGATCTGGGAACTGTGGCTTGTTCATGAGCCTTATAAAACATAAAAATAACGAAGCTTCAGGTCACTTCTGCCAGGAGTGAGGCACACCCAGACCAAGGAAGGGCAGAACACAAAAGTGTCCTCCTGTGTAATCCAGTGAGAGCATGGCTGAGGAGCTGCCTCATTTATACAGGAGAGTGAAAATGAAAATATAAAGGAAAATATAAAGGAAAATATAAAGGAAAATATAAAGGAAAATATAAAGGAAAATATAAAGGAAAATATAAAGGAAAATATAAAGGAAAATATAAAGGAAAATATAAAGGAAAATATAAAGGAAAATATAAAGGAAAATATAAAGGAAAATATAAAGGAAAATATAAAGGAAAATATAAAGGAAAATATAAAGGAAAATATGCGCCTTAATTAAGCCATGGTAGCAAATGGCTCTACCCCTAAGCTGTGACAAGACAGAACATATTTGGTCCGGAACAAAGGTTAAAAAGAGAAAATCTTATTAAGCAACAACCAGTTTAGTGGAGAGCACTGAAAAGGGAGGAACACCTTTCTCATATCCCACAGTGATAAGTCATTAATATCCCCCAGCCTGTGGGAAATGACAGGATTCCTGCCAACATCCTGCAGCATCCAGGATCTCAGCCGCTACTGCAAACGGACAAACCCCCTTGAATTCCTCACCAGATGACAAATAATTCCTTCCAGCAGCCCCGGAGGATCCCAGTGGCATCCAAAGCCATTAAGCAAATCCCTCACTCGTGTGACACATTTAGCTGCCATCCATCTTTGCTATTAACAGATGCTCCAGTGAAGGAACGCGGGGCAGCACAGGCTCTGCAAACCCTTCCCCACAGCACAGCCTGAGCCTGGGTGAGTCAGGAAGGGGAAATCCACCAGTTCTGATTCCTCCTGACTGCCCAGAACTCATTGAAACACCAAGTTTCTCCCGACTGCCAAGAGCTTTCCCTCCCCTGCTGCCTGGCTGGCTCACAGTGATTATTTCTGCTCTCAGGTGCATTGCCTGCTCTCAAAAATGAGATTTAAACTTGCAAGGTGAATCAGAGCCTCCTGATGCTGACACTGTTTGCTGGACATCCCAGGAGGAAATAAAACACAACCCTGCATAAATGTGAAATCGTCCCAGAGCCCTTCCAGCAGGGCTGGCCAAACTGGTTCTCCCAACGCACAGCAAATTTCTTACGACCTTTTATATGGAAATAGCTCCGCGTTTTCAGGAGCTGTCTGTATTTTGGGTGATCTAAACCACCTGCAGAGCTGTGAAACTCCCACTTGAGCTTAATCTTTCCTTGGTGCATGACAGGAGTTGAGAACAGCTCCCAGTGAGAGCAGCAGTGTCCCCACAGCTCAGGTGAGCCCTTCCCATGACCAATGGCCAGGATTATCTACAGCAAACGGGTGGGAAAGTGAATTTTGCTCCTGACTTCCCATCAAAAGCTCATTTTTTTTAATTTATAAAAGCCCACATTCATCCTAAAGCCAAACTTGGAATGTGACCTGTATACTTTGAGTCTTTACCAAAGTGCTCTGACTTACTGACAAAACTGACTCCTTCTATATATTTTTATATACATAAATATATTTTATGTCCTTTTGTATATATATTAATATATTACATATTTCATACATCATGTTTATATGTAGGACCATATATATATATATATATATATACACTATATATATACACTTATACACTATATATATATGTGTATATATATACACTTATATATATATATATACACTTTTTAATATATATATTTTTATATGTATTATATATATATTTTATATATATACATACACTTTTTTGTTTTTCCGGTCCCACTGGGCCAGTCAAGGCATTTGTCTCTTTCCAATCAGCACAAAAAGAACAATCCACCACGTAGGGGTTAGACAGAATTTTCCTGTCAAAGGATGCTCCAGTGAATGTCTCATCCATGAACATCAGCTCTGGAACAGGGAATCACTTTATATCCACCTACACCTCCTTTGCATGGGAGGAACTCCTGCCTGTCATGAGGCAGGAACAGCCGAGGATTCCTTCAGGATTCCTTCAGGATTCCTTCAAGATCCCTTTAGGATTCCTTCAGGATCCTTCTGGCACTGCAGGAGTTGCTCAGCCCGCCCCAACTTCCTTCTCTTGTTACAGGGAAGCCCAAGAACTGGGAACTCGCCGTCACGGAGCAATTACTGGGGGCTCCAACAGTTACTTGATGTAATTGCTAAAATGTAACTGTGAGTTTGGCTTTCTAGGCCTGAGGTTTCCCTGACTCTGTGAATTTCAGTGAAACCGGAAAAGGAAAGTGACGAGAAAAAAGCAAAAGTTCCCGGGAAATAAGCAATGTTGTGGGCGAAATGCTATCAGGTTTCAGTCAATTTTAAAATTGACTCTTTTGGGTTAAAGGAAACTTTGTTTTGGGAGGGTCATGCTTGCCCTAACAGAGATTTCCCCTGGCCCAAACGAGTTACAGAGCACAGATGCAGCGTCGCAGGGCAGAGCAGCAGCTCCATCCCAAGGATGAAATGGATCCTCACTGGTGCCCTCATTGCTCAGCACACCGGGGCCCAAAGCTGCCTCTCTGCATCACCCCTGGCTCCTCAACACCTTCAGAACCACCCAGGAAAGCCAAGAACACCTCTGGGTGAATCCCGGAACATCCCAAACAGAGAGGGACTCACGGGAGAATGCAGCGCAGCCCCTGGTCCTGCACAGACAACAATCCCACCCTGGGCAGGGCCGGGAGCATTCCCTGGGGAACCGGGCAGTGCCCAGCACCTTGGGCAGTGCCCAGCACCATCCCCTGAGCCCCGTGCCAAGCCCTGGCACCGCTCCAGCCCCTCCCGGGCTCCTGTCCCCGCTGGGTTTCCTGAAGGGTTCCCCATCCCCTCCATCCCCTCCATCCCCTCTGCTGCGCACCCAGGAGCGGCTGGGCCGGGCCGGGCACACGAAGCCCGCAGCTCCCGAGGGTCCCGGGCTGTGCCCGGGGACAGCGGGGCTGTGCGGGTCACACCGAGCAATTGACAGAGGAACTGACAGGAACGGGAGAGAAGCGCCGCGGCCGGGCCCAGGCTCTGACAGTGCCGGAGGAGGGAAGCGCCGACAGAACAGCCCGGCCCCGGCCGCTGTCACCTTCGTGCCCCCGGTTTCCCCAGCACCGAATCGCGGAACCAGCGGCGGCTCCTGCTCGCCCCCAGCCCCCGGGATCGCCATTGATCCCCGTGCGCGGCCCGAACCCCGCGGGCGGTGAATCCCCGCGGGCAGCCCCGGCTCGGGGCACCGGGACCCCGGGGGTGCCACCCACACAAAGCGCGGCGGGGCCGGTGCGGGCCCGTCCGGGCCGGCTGCGGGGGAGGCCGCGCGGGGGCCGCGGGCCCGGAAGGGAGCGGCGGGGACGGGGCCGCGCCGGGAGCGGCGGGGCCGGGGCGGGCGGCGGGCCCGGCGGCGCGGGGGGCGCAGCGCGGGTGGCGGGTGCGGGCCCGCTCGGGCCGGGGCCGGTGGCGGGGCCGGTGGCGGGGCGGGGGCGCGGTCCGGCCGTACCTGCGCGCGGGGCCCTCGGCGGCGCGGGGGGCGCAGCGAAGGGGGGGCGCCCAGGCGAGCGCAGCGCCCCGCGGCCACCACCTGCGCCCGCCTCCCCGCCGCGCCCATTGGCCGCGTGCGGCACCGCCCTCGCGCCCATTGGCCGCGCCGCCGGTGACGGACGGCGAGTCCAGCCAGTGGTGAGCCCGATCGCCGAATAACAAGGCGAGCGCGGGCATTGATTGGCCGGCGGCGCGGAGCGACGGTCCGCCCACGGACGGGCGGGGCAGCGGGGAGCGCTCCCGTCACTCATGCGCTTTCCGCCAATCGCAGGCCGCCTTCTGCTGCCGGCGGCCCGCCCCCCAGCGTCAATTGGGCGAGGCAGAAGCCGGGCGAGCGCTGATTGGCGGCGCGAGGTGCCCGTCAGGCGCGGGGCGGGGCGGTGAGGACGTGAGGAGCCGCACAGCGCGGGGCGGGGGCGCTGCGGCCGCGCTGCGCCAATGGGGGAGCGGCGAGCGCGCGCGCCCCCGCGCGGCCGGGCGGGGAACGGCGGGGACGGAGGGGGACACAGGGGGGACATCGTGGGGGACAGCGGGGGGGACAGCGGGGACATCGGGGGGGACAGCGGGGGGGACAGCGGGGACATCGGGGAGGACAGCGGGGGGGACACAGGGGGGACATCGTGGGGGACAGCGGGGGGGACAGCGGGGGGGACAGCGGGGACATCGGGGGGGACAGCGGGGACAGCGGGGATCGGCGGGGGACATCGAGGGGACAGCGGGGATTGACGGGGAGACAAGCAGGGATTGAGGGGGACAGCGGGAATTGGGGACCGGCACTGACCGGGGGGTCCCGGGACCACCGATCCCCATCCCCGCCGCTCCCGGGGCTCGGCCGGCGCTGCCCGGGGAGCTCTGGGGTCCCGGTCCCCGCCGGTGTCCGGGCACAGCTCATTTCCATCCCGAATTTGCCGATTTGCCCTCAATGAGGCCGAGCAGAGCTCGCAGTCCGTGCCCGCGCTGGATTCCCAGCACAGGAGCCGCTCCTCGGTTGGGTTTTTGCTGCTGTCGCTCCCCCGGTCTTTCCCCAGGAACCTTTGTTCTGTTCCCGCTCCCATCTCGGGGATTTGCCCCACAAACGGCCCCGGGTGAGGGTGGGAGGTGAAACATCAGCCCAGCACGGAATCCCTCGCTGAGCAGCGCAGCCGTTTCCCTGCTAGGGCTTTGTAATTTGGGACAGATAATTTTGGCACATCTCACCACAAAGTGTCCAATCTGCAGGGGAATTGTAATTGTTGCTTTAAAAAGCCACCAACAGAACAGTACATTGGCACCTATGGAGGAAACAAAGTTTGTTTTTCAAGTTCCAAGTAACAGCACAACCAATAAACCAAGGAAGTCGTTGCAGTTATTGCATTTTAAATGCAGAAATACTTTCTCACTTTCACTCACTCACCTCAATTCTTCCCATCACAACACAGAATAAAAAGCACAAGGACATTTGCAATGAAATCTAAATATCTGAAAGTGTTTCACGTTAACAATGACCTTAAAATAAACTTATTTTAAAGAGGGCAGATGGTGCTAGTGCTGCTTCATTTCAGAGATTTTGTTTTTACCACCTTAATGGTGCTTTATTTCCTTCATCTGCCTTTGTGAAAACCTCAGTGGCTGAATTAATTCCTCTGGTTTGTGGAGAAGCTCACCCTTGCTCCTGTAACACCTCAAATATGATGCAGGACTTGGCATTTGCGACAGTTTTGGAGTTTATTCATTAAATGGACAAACAGTTCCAACTGCCAGTTGGTGTTTGTGATTTTGGAGCAGTGGAAATGAGGATTCGCCAAACTTGCAGTGAAAAATCAGAATGAAAATCTCAACCCTTAGAAAAATAAAAGGTTTGGCTTAATGGGACATAAATTCAACCAAGGAACTGGGTCTGGAAACCCACTCTGGATCAAGAGAATTGAAGGAGAACAGTCAACAATTCATCTGAAAAGATATTTATTTTGAGAACATCAACTTGCACATTATACAAAAAAATTGACAAATTCACCAAAAAACGTATAAAATGTTGCAGGGTCTTTTTCCCTAACATATTAACATAATCACCTTGCAAAGGGTAAGATTTGAGGAAACCAATAATAGGCACAATTGTTCCAGTCTGTCTGCAGAAAAGTGTGATTAAAAACATCCCTGTCTTGCTGAGGTATCAAACTGCAAACTTTGGTAATGTTAGAGGGAGACCAAGGGAGCCTTCTCCAGGCATGGCCAATACAAAATGGTTCATACAAAAGCCAGAATTGGTTATTTTTCATTTCCAAGTAGAAATGCAGCGAACAAAGAAAAAAACTCCCCAATACACCTATAACTAGGAAACCTGATCCTCTGCAAATCCCCACTAATCACACACAGCTACAGTGATCCACGCTCCCAAAGAATCCGGCTGGCAAGTCCCAACAATTCAGTGCTTATGAAAAAAAGGAGACCTTGATGGTGATTCAGAGCCCAGTCTTCCAGCAAAGGACAAAAGGCACTTAAGAATGGCTTTAGGATATTCCACAATGGCATTTCGGGACAGGGGACAGCGCCCAGCTGAACAAATCCTTCCCTAAGAGAAGTCCAGTGAGGTAGTACTTCATATTGCTCCAACCACTTGGCTCTAAGCAAGCAGCCTTCTGCTTCTGAGATACAAAATTAGCAGGAAATGGCTTTTTGTCAAATGTATAAAACCCAGTTCTTACAAAAAAATAGTAAAAACCCACTTGTGGTACAAAGCCAGGAACCACTTGTACAAATTGAGTATCAAAATGCTGCCAAGGTGATGCACGAGTCTACCTTGATGGCCAAATCCCCAGACAGTGAAGATTGTTCTAGCAACCAAGCCATTTTTGGAATAAAAAATAAAAATAAAGGGGGCAGAGGGGCACTCTGAGAACTTTCCTCATCATTAGCAGCCTCACCGGAAGCACTTTCAGTCCATTATTAGAAACAAATAATTCTGTACTGATGAATGGCAGGTTTGAGGGGATGAAAAAACAAAAAATAAAATTGCAAAGTTCAACACAGAGAACAAAAACAAAACCCACGAACGTACAAAAGGATCATCCTTGGAGTTTACAGGTTTGTTTTCAAAACCAGGAAGATTTCAAACCATTGTTTTGCGGGGGGGGTGGGCGGGAGAAAACACAGACTAACCTTTTTTTTTTTTGTTTTAAATTAAGCCCAGGGTGGGTGTGGCCGGCAGGGAGGGAGGAGGGAGGGAGGGAGAAGTGCTCTGGGGGATCACCGGCCGCGGCCGTAGCCGGGGAAGAGCTGGGCCAGGACGCTCTGCAGGGCCTCGTTCACCTCCATGCTGTAGCTGCGGCCCAGCTCGTAGCGGCACGCGGGGCAGCTGAACACAGAGGCCTTGAAGGACCTGTCCAGGCAGTCCTGGGGACAGCAGAGAGCAGGGTCAGGGACAGGGAGCTGAGCTGGGCTCACTGGGGACAGCTCTGACACAGAGAGCCAGCCCTGAGATTCGTGGGATGGGATCAGAGAGAACAGGGGCACTGCGCTCCCAGCTGGGAGCATCGCTGCTGCTGGACACAGCAGAGAGCAGGGCTGGGATGGAGAAACCCTAAATCCCACCCAGCCAATGCTGCTGGACACAGCAGAGAGCAGGGCTGGGATGGAGAGACCCTAAATCCCACCCAGCCAATGCTGCTGGACACAGCAGAGAGCAGGGCTGGGATGGAGAGACCCTAAATCCCACCCAGCCAATGCTGCTGGACACAGCAGAGAGCAGGGCTGGGATGGAGAAACCCTAAATCCCACCCAGCCAATGCTGCTGGACACAGCAGAGAGCAGGGAACTGATCTCTCCCAGCTTACATGTGATGGAGAGACCCTAAATCCCACCCCAATGCTGCTGGACACAGCAGAGAGCAGAGCTGGGATGGAGAGACCCTAAATCCCATCCCAATGCTGCTGGACACAGCAGGGAGCAGGGCTGGGATGGAGAGACCCTAAATCCCACCCAGCCATTGCTGCTGGACACAGCAGAGAGCAGAGCTGGGATGGAGAGACCCTAAATCCCATCCCAATGCTGCTGGACACAGCAGGGAGCAGGGCTGGGATGGAGAGACCCTAAATCCCACCCAGCCAATGCTGCTGAACACAGCAGAGAGCAGGGAACTGATCTCTCCCAGCCTGGATGGACATGGAGAGACCCTAAATCCCATCCCAATGCTGCTGGACACAGCAGGGAGCAGGGCTGGGATGGAGAGACCCTAAATCCCACCCCAATGCTGCTGGACACAGCAGAGAGCAGAGAACTCCTGCCTGATTGGGATGGAGGGACGTTAAACCCAACCCAGCCAGTGCTGCTGGACACAGCAGAGATCAGGAATTCCAGCCTGGCTGAGCATGGAGGGACCTCAAAGCCCATCCAGTGCCACCCCAGCCATGGCAGGGACACCTCCCACTGTCCCAGGCTGCTCCAAGCCCTGTCCAGCCTGGCCTGGGCACTGCAGGGATCCAGGGGCAGCCCCAGCTGCTCTGGGAATTCCATCCCAGGCCTGCCCACCCTCCCAGGGAACAATTCCTCCCCAGCAGAGCCCAGCCCACCTTGCAGACGTTGTGCTGGCACACGGTGGTGACTGGCCTGAACACGACCTCCTGACAGCAAATACACAGAAAGGCCTCCTCCACTTTATTCAGAAATTTCTGCAAAGAGAACATTCAACCAACTTAGTGCTGAAAGATAAATTAACCCAAACCCCCACCATTAAATGCAATTGATCATAGAAAGATTCTCAACAAATCTTAATATGCACAATCTGTCCCATTAAACCTGCTGGGGGTGTTTACACTAAAATAAATAATTTTAGGTCTGAAGCTGTTCTTTAATTCAGTCAAGGGTTTGTGGCTGGGGACAGCACAACTACAGCTGGGGGGAAATGCCCAACGTACCGGTCCATCTTTGAGAGCCTCCAGGACCTCATTCCACAGTTTTTCATTGGCTTCATCACTTTTTATAAGAGATTTCTGCTGGGACGTCAGCTTGTATGGCTCAACTTTAGTTTTCTTTGGAGTCCCTGCTGGAGAGGAGATGGGTGTTTCCTCCCCACCTGAAAGAAAACACAAAGATTTTTTTTAAAAAACCAAAAAGCCACCTGAAAAGAGTAACCAAGTAAAATGCACAAAAACCTCCAAGGTTTCCTAGATCCACTTGCCTACTCCACAAACCTGCTGATTTCCTTTTCCTCTTCCCTTTCCCTGGGGTATCAAACTCATCATCTCCATTATTTTCTTTTTCCTTGTCTTTGTTTGCAACAGCTTCCAAATATCCTTCAGGATACTGCAGGGAAACAAATCAAAGATCATTCAATGCCAACACACTGGTTCAGACTTGCAGACCAAGACAGGTCCAAGAGTGACCTCTGGAGAACAGCTCCAGGGGCACTTTCAATCTATTTAAGCAACAGAACCCTGCTGTAGGGAAGCACTTCACAGCCTATAGAAATTCCATACCAGAAACAAAGTGAGTTTTGTCCTTCTAGCTTCTTTATGTATAAAAACAAACAACTCAGCAGACCGAAAGCATTTATTAATCTCAATTTTTAGCTAAGGAGCATGTAACAGAAGAATCCCTGCTCTCCATCAAGTTGAGATTCCAGGTGATGTCCCAGGGCAGTACCTGCATTGTCAGGCCAAGCTTTTTCATCCTGTCCTTCCCCTCTTTGGTCCAAGGAGCAGGTTCTTCATCGTCCCTCCTCAGCAGGTAACGCCACACCAGGAACCCAGATTTCCCCGTCTCAGGCCAGTATTTCACCACCTGCAAAAGCCACAGCAAGTCCATGGCCCTCTGTCCAAGCCCCCTGGCCACGAGCACACGCTCTTGTCCCAGCTCAGCCCTCCTCACCTTGTAGATGCCATCGTATCTGTTGCCCTCCAGAGGAGCATACTTGCTGTGCTTGCCTCCCTTGACGTTCCTGACCACCCTGACCGGCTTCCCCGCCCGCCAGTCCTTGGCCTCAGCCCCGTGCTTGTCGTTGATGGGGGCACTGCAGTTCAGAGCCAGGGCCCTGCAGGAGAGGCCAGAGTTCAGTGTGTGCCTGCCATGGAACCCCTGTGTGTGACACTGACACCTCTGCACTCAGGGACCCTCCTGATGGGGGCACAGTTAATTGTTCATGGCATGACCTCAATGCACCAGCCCAGAGCAGCTCCTCCACTCAAGCCCAGGCTTATCTGAGAGTAACAGCTCAGAATTACAAATGGTCTGGTTTCCAGTGGCTGCAAAGGTCTCCAGGAGAGAGCAGAACTCCCACACCAATTTATTGCTCTGTTCTTTAAGTGTCAGCCAGTATTGCAGGTGACACCAACCCCACCCAGTTCCGTCCCCTTGCAGGGCACTGAAAGGAGCATCCCCATTCTGTAACTGATCTGCAGCCAAACCACAGCCCAGACCCAACTCTGGCCCTTGTTCCAAAGCTTAAACAGCCCAACAACCCCTGTGCTGACAGAGTGCCAGGTGCTGAGGCCAGAATGGAGCACAGCCATTGCCAACCTGTTCATGTTGGTGAGTTTCTGGTCACAGGACTGCTCTGCCGTGCGCTTGTTCCCAGACAGGTCCCGGCCCCCACTGCCCGTGTAGGTGAAGGAATTCCCATGATCCTGAAATGAACACGGATGGATTTCACAGTCACAAAAAGAATTCAACAAAAGCAGGAGAGTCTTTTAACCAGGTAGGTTTAGCAGGGCATCCTCAAAGAGGAAAGATGCTTCCCGTGTATTTAAGCTCCCAGACTGGGCCAGTCTCTGGTTGTCCCTCAGGCTGCCAGGAGAGGACATCAGGTGACAATGGTGACAATGCTGTCTTGTCACACCCCTGAGCAGCCCAGGCTCACACAGGATCTGCTGCAAGTGAACAGCTGGCAGCACAGCCCACGAGACTGCTCCAACGTGGGTGTAAGGCAGACCTTGAAAAGTCAGAACTCTGGGATCAACAGATCACTGCAGCTTTTCCTTGCCTCGTTTGCTTCTGAAGGAAATGGGTGAAGCTGGGCAAGTGCTTGGTGTGGAGTTTCAACAGGTTTGTTTGGTTCTGTGCATAAATAATCAGAATCCACTCACAATGTCATCTTCATATCCTCCTGCCAGCACCAAGGAGTAGGCCCCATCGTTGCTCCTGCCGTGGATCCCTGCCACGTGGGGCCTGTGCACCCCAGACTCGCTCACCTGGGAGACAAAATCAGCTTTGGAGGCACCTGCCCTCAACAGGCCCCATCAGCACTGGCTTTGAGCTGAACCAACTGTGCTACTTCACATTTGCTTTCCATGTGTCACAGGGGGAAGCTGCTCTCACACTCATCCCCCAAAAAGCTCCAGACAGAATGAAGAAAAATAAAAATGCTTCTAAAAAATAAGGCACTGACTGTATCAGTAAATTGAACACATGGATAAGGTTTGTGTGCAAATCTAACTATCTGGATATTTCTTACTGAAATTGCTTATTAAAATGCTCCAGGTATTTAAGAATAATACAGATATTAAATATTTGTATCAAGTTTTGAAAGAGTTGTAATAGCAGCCTTCCCTCAATACCTGAAAACAAGATCTGGATAAGCCAGTGCTTTTTTCTGCCCCAGCTTTCTAACAGGATGAGAAACCTTCTGTTTCATGTACGTGGATATTTAAGACACCCTTGGCAGGGCACACTGCAAACCTCCAGGACAAACCACTGGGAACAAATCCGCTTGCTTTGGGGTTTTTGAGTTACCAAAAAGAGCACTACAACAAAATAAACCAGCACTTGATGGTCCAACAATGCAGCATTAGTTATGGAACACTTGATCCAGACAAAGCCAGAATTCTTTTCCTGCTGCACTTCCATATATCCAGTGACACACACATTTCCACATTAACTGTTTCAGTTTCTTGCAGGAGCTGGGTAACTCCAATTTTTCCCCACAGCAGGTCAGGCCAGGATTCAGCCTCATACCTGAACTCTGAATTTCCACATGGTGCCCACGGGGATGCCAGGGATTGGTCCATAGTGGTTGGAGGGGACGATGGTGCATTCCTTGGTGCGCCCCACACACGCCATGCCCTGGGCAGAGAGCAGCATCAGCCAAGAGCCCAAAGGAACAAACACAACTCCAAGTAAAACAGCTTTGGACTGACCTTGCCCCAGTCTCTCCGGGAGGAGGAATTAGCAGATGCCATCTTTTGTTTCTTTTTACTTTCTTTTAATTTCTCTCCTGCTAAAACCACCTCACTTGCATCATTTCGACATTCAGGGCAATACCTAAAGTCAGTGAAAATTAACAAGTAGCAAAGCTTTCAGTTAGGAACATTTCCTCCAACCACAGTGAGTTACGTTACAATTTCCCCATGTGAAACCAGACAGGACATGGAAACACTTTCCATGCTGGAATTTAACCTACAACAGCTCCTGTGCAGATGTATCAGGAAACAGCTGTGATATAAAATCATTGTATACAGTATTGAAACACTGAGGGAACAAACCAGTGCATTTCAACTGACTCTGTGTCTATTGAAGGATGTATTTCACTACCCACAACTCTCACTGTACGAATCTCATGCACAAACCTGCCTGATCTGATGATGGGGCCTGCCTGCAGCGACCCATAAAAGCCACTGCACAGCTGAATCCTCCCAGCATCAAGAACTCATTTGGTCCTCTTTGGATCCCAGGCTGGTTTGGGCTGGAAGTACCTTAAAGCTCATCTCATTCCAAGCCCTGCCATGGCAGGGACACCCTCCTCTATCCCAGGTTACTCCAAGCCCTGCCCTTAGGCAGGTACACAAAAAAGGCATCCAGATCCCTAAACTAGGAAAAGGAGTGTGCAAGCCATGGGCTTAAAACCTACTCTCATTAAGCTCATGAAAAGCTATGAAGTTTAAAAAAAAAAAAAAAACCTTAAACATCCACATCCCTGTTCCTAATTAGATGTAACTGTGACACCCCACACACCTCCTCAGAACCTACCAGTCCTCATCATCTGGGATTCTGCTGAGGGGAGGGTTCAGGCAGTAGATGTGGAAGGCCATGTCACACTCGTCACACATGAGCTGCTTATCTGGATCCTGCTTCCCCCCACAGATGTGACAAGCACAGACCCTGCAGGTCTTGTTTGGGTTGTCCTTGCAGGCTTTACACACGGGTCCACTCTGTCCTGTGGGCAAACACAAACCATACTCAGCAAGTGCCAAGATCAACTGGAAATGGTCAAAGGAGGCACAGCTGAACGTGACTTGGAGCCCTTAAACCTTTAACCCTCACAGAGACAACTGGCAGGACATGACAAAGTAAGACAGACATGCAAGAACTCCACGTCAGACTCACGTTTTGGGGTTCCAGAACTGATGGGAGAAGCAGTGCCTGGCTCTTCAATTTTATAGATTTCATCCACTAATATAATTGTGCAGTCATTCAAGGAATCACCAGCTTCCCTAGAAGAAGGTGAGAAGAGATCAGAGTTTGGAAGTATCCCACAGCTCGAGTTCACAGACGCCAGCAGAGCCACTCAGACCTCAGAAAGCTGAAGCAGAGCAGGAAAATTCCATTTATCCCACATGAACAGCTTACCCAAGTAATATCTTTGCATTGAGCTCCCTGGTGGTTTTGGTTTCCCTTTTCTGCAGGATCTCAGCATCGTACCAGAAGCCCCTCTCCTTGGGCTCATCGGGGTTGTAGTTGACCATCACCACCTGCCCCACATCCAGCTGGTGCCACTTGAGGATGGTCCGTGCCCGCGCCCGCACGTTGCCCGAGCTCATCTGCACCACCCCATTCTCTGGGTAACTTGAAGGGAGGGACACAACAGAAATCACATTCAACATCAGCTCTGGGGAGGAACAGGTGTTACGCTGACAGGTTGATTTTGCTGTGCAACACAAGAATATCATCAAGGATAAAATCTCCTCCCACACAGACACAGCCAGAACCAACCAGTCTGACTTTGATATTATTGCCTCCCTTCAACCCTTGGACACCAGCATTCCCTGTAAATGCTGGTATCCATAAAAACATGATTGACACAGCCAGAACCAACCAGTCTGACTTTGATATTATTGCCTCCCTTCCACCCTTGGACACCAGCATTCCCTGTAAATGCTGGTATCCATAAAAACATGATTCCAGCCCCCAACTGCAATTCCAGAATTCCAACTGCAAAACAACCTTACAGTTGCCAGGGCCCAATGACATAATGACTGTGTCACTGCCCAGTTCTGTTTTAATTTGTGCAATATCTGCAATAAAATTTCCCATCAACACCACGACCCCAATGACTTTATTGGCCAAGAAGGCAACAAAACAAAAACTCACTCATCATATTTCACATGATAAATCACATCCTCTTCAGGGACAGCTGTGGGCTGGTCAGGGTCTGTGCAGCTCTCAGCTGATCCAGTGGTGGGTTTTTTCCTGGTTACATTCACAACTGTGGCTTCAAACCACGCTCCCATGTCCGTGTCCCGAGCATCCACCAGGTCATTGATCTGTACAGAGCCAAGAGCACAGCTCACCAAAAGGGATCTGCAAATTAGGTATTCATTTCCAATCTACTTAAAGATTTAACCATCTCAAGAACTGCACCATCATCAAGATATTTAAGTGACCACCCTAAAAATTAAGATTTCCTCTGCTCTCCTGGTCCTGTTGTGCAGCCCTACAGTCTGCTTAGGTTGAATTTGTAAGGTTATAAACCCATTCCACACCAGCACATGTAAACCCAGCCTTGCTGGTGAGCCCAAACCATTATTGGTTAGTCTGTAATAGAGTTTCAAAGTGTCTTGCTCGTAACCTGGCAAAGACATCACTAGATCTGCAATAAAACCCATTGAAACAGAGAAATAAAATTATTCTGAAACAGCTGCTCAAGATTTTCTTTTGTTCATTCAAGAAAGTTTCAGCTTTGACAAATGTAGTGACTCCAAGCAAAAATACTGGGAAAATTTGTAAAAAAAAAATCAAACCAGACACTCTGAATACTTAAAAAAAAAAAAAAAAATTAGTGTATTGTAGTTTAATTTCAAAGGACAAAATGAAAAAATTAAGTTTTTGGACCTACAGCATTTTGCATTGAATTGGTTTGTGGCTTGGTTGGTATTTCTGTCGTTGTTGTCGGGATGTTTGAGAGGAAGAAAGGCACTGCCCACACAACTGGAGTGCGAAAGATTTTCAGCGATTCTCCAGCACAGAGAACAATTCCCCAGGCCAGGCGCGGTCCGAGGGCTCCCAGCGTGTGAGCACCCACCTTGTAGAGGCCGAAGCAGGGGTCTGCCCAGTCGGGCTGGGCGGCCGTGCCCGGCTGTCCCTCCAGCTCCAGCGCAGCCTCCCCGTTGTGGGAGCTCTTGTCGGACTCGCTGGGGCCGGAGCCGCAGCCGGAGTCGCTGTCCGAGAGCTCGGGGTCCTTGTCCTTGCTGCCAGCAGGCAGCACGGCCGGGCTTTGTCTGACCAGCAGCTGCACGATGTCGTTCAGCCCCACGCTGTAATCGAACAGGGAGTGCCCATCTTCCATCTGCAGGGAAAGCAGGGAACCGCTGAGGGATCCCCTCACGGAACCGCTGAGGGATCCCCTCACGGAACCGCCGAGGAATCCCCTCACGGAACCGCCGAGGGATCCCCTCACGGAACCACTGAGGGATCCACTGAGGGATCCCCTCACGGAACCACCGAGGGATCCCCTCACGAACCGCCGAGGGATCCGCTCACGGAACCGCTGACGGATCCCCTCACGAACCGCCGAGGGATCCGCTCACGGAACCGCTGAGGGATCCCCTCACGGAACCGCTGAGGGATCCCCTCACGGAACCGCTGAGGGATCCCCTCACGGAACCGCTGACGGATCCCCTCACGGAACCACCGAGGGATCCGCTCACGGAACCGCCGAGGGATCCGCTCACGGAACTGCTGAGGAATCCCCTCACGGAACTGCCGAGGGATCCCCTCACGGAACTGCCGAGGGATCCGCTCACGGAACTGCTGAGGAATCCCCTCACGGAACTGCCGAGGGATCCCCTCACGGACCCGCTGAGAGATCCCCTCACCGAACCGCCGAGGGATCCCCTCACCGCCTGCACCGCGCTGCCTCCAGCCTCCCATCGAGCTCAGAGCCCGCCAACATCCACCACGTGGCTTGGGAACCATTACCAGCCAGATCTGGGCCCTTCTTCTCTCTCAGCCCCTGATATTTAAATGCTTTTTTTTCAGTCTGCCAGAGCAAGGCAGCCATGCTGCTCTGGACTCGCTACCCAGCCTCTAGGAGATCTGGAAAAGTTTGCAGCACATTCCCTACAATTAAACAACCACAGACCCTCCACATCCCCGTCAGAACTCAAAGATAATTCCACATTACCTAAAAAAAAAAATTATTTCTTCCTCAATTCAGACACATCCCAAATGCTAATGCAGCTTGTCTTTATATTTTAATTGTGTGTGACCCAGATTGTTGTTACACCATCTCCATAATGCTACGAATTGTTACACCATAATTCATAGCACTAAGTAGAAGCCAGAGTTAATCGCACACTTTTCTCCCAGCAAACGCACATTTTTTCCATCAAAAGTAAAATCAAAAAAGAGTCAATTCAACTTGAAACCACTCGATCGCTCTTCAGCGTAGCCTGGCGTGTTCCAATTTCACACTCCCTCTAATTCTAAGAGTTTATCTGGTACAGTTTGTAGTCAAATCAGGACCCTGCCCCTGCAAAAAGAGAAGTGCAGAGGCAGAAAGAGGCCCCTCAATAACCTCTCAAGAGCTCAAAGGAACACAACCATTTTAGAGTTAACATGTAAGGCCGGAGCCCACAGAGCAGTCAGAAGTTCAGACAAGCTTCCCCACATATTTAAGGTCTGACTAAGAAATTATACAGGAAATGATCATCCCTTTCCAGCCTAAACCACCAGAAAAAGCAATCCCTGGAGCTTTGTTCTCTATCAGGGGGAAGCAGAGCAAAACCACAAAAATTTACACTTCACAGGAATCACTATGATAATTCAATTCTGATTTATGGCATCAAATGGCTGTGGAACAATCCCTGGAAATCTGACTGCACAGGAAGAGGTCTGAGCTTTTTGCTGGTTCAGAGATGAAAACTCCTCGAGGTGCAGAAGAACACACCAGGAATGGGTTGTTCCTTCTCAGGCAGGACACAGTGTCACCAACATGGGAACAGCAGCAGAGGACACGAGTGACAACAGGTGCAAAGTGAAATGGAAGAGCACAGGAACAGCACAGGAAACCACAGGAGCTCAAAGCACAGGCAGAAAGAAGAGCCCAGCACCGAGGACAAACCTCAAACAAAGGAGGCAGGTTTGAACTAACAGCTAATTTCCTAACCCCACTGACAAACACTCACGGGTAAGAAATGGAACATTTGCAGGGCTTCCAACAGCCAGACAAAGCACAATGGGAACAAGGCCTAAGAGAGGCTGGGTCACGTTCCTGCCCGAGCCAGGGAACACTGGGGCTGCAGGAGGAGGGGTTCCCTTTGGAGGGCAAGGACAAACTGAATGAAAGTTGCCACTTCTGAAAACCTGCTTAACCCCAGACCTCAGGGACAGGCTGACAGGTGGCACCTGCCCTGAACCAACCTCCCTTATCACTCGATTTACAACACAAATGGGTCGTTAATGCACCCAAATCTACAGCAACCCGACAGAAAGGTGATGCTACACCATCCTACAGGCCTCTGTTTATGCTAGAGCTGGTACCTGAGCTTAGACTGAGGCTAGTCCAGGTGTCACACCTGCTAATTACAGAGTACAGTTAGCTCGGGACTGCCTAAAACAGAAAGAAAAGCAGCTAGAAACAATTGTCCATCTGCAGCCAGCTCAGCATCCCGCTGCTTTTCCTGAAATTAATCCTGTGATCAACCAAACACCAGCTTAGGAGTTTCTCTAGCACGAAGGTTTAGCAGCATAGGACTAGGTAGACTACAGCAATTGTATTTTTAAATGGTTTTGATTGACTTCACTGCTAATTTAGTTACATTATGAACTGACAGGGAATAAAACAGCTGTGCAACAGCAATTGTAAACGTATTATTGAGAACATAATACAGCACTGAGCCACTGAAGTGCTCTGTACCTAGTGAGAATTTGATATCAGCTGAGAAACTTCAAAATCATGAGATGCTTTTCCCAATTTACAAAGGAAAATTAGATCTTTATGGATTTCAGAGCGGTGTAACTTGCAAGGCTCAAAAACATTAAGTACTTTAAAGACCATAAAACCACTGGTAATTTGCAGACACTTCATAAAGGCGATGTCAAGGCAGAAGAGCAACACATTAGGTAGAAAACAGTAAAGCAAAGTAAGAATAAAGGCAATTCTGCAGCGGGCTCCTGTCCTGGCAAACCCACGGACGCGGGAGGGAGCGGGGATCACTAGATGGCAGCAAAACCCCTTATTTCCATGCAATTAAAAATAAATAAATTAGAACACCCGTCCCCAGCTGGAGGGGAGCAGGGCCCGGCTGGGGGTGTCCGGCACCGCGCTGCTGCCGCTCCCTGCTGTCAATGCCCGCGCCGCGCCGGTACCTGCTTGCCGCGGTAGAAGAGCCGCTGCCGGTGGGGCTCCACGCCGAACACCTCGTGTATCCGCAGGCGCAGCCCCTCCACCTTGGTGAGCTTGGAGAGGGAGTCCACGCGGTGCGTCTGGCTGCCGTCCATGGTGCGCACCTGGATCCACATGGCGCCGGCGCTGCCCCGGGAATGGGACCGCGCTCAGCGGCGGCACCGCCGGGGCGGGCCCGCACCCGCGGCCGCGCCCCCCTCACGAGCCCGCCGCACGCCATTGGCCGCCGGCCCGGCCGGCTCGGCCGCTGATTGGCTGCGAGGGGCCGGCCCCGCCCTCCCACGCGGGAGCCTAACGGCTCCGCTCGCGCCGGCCGTATCTCGCGCCACAATTGAAACCCGCCCGCCGCGCCCACGCGCCAAGTCTCGCGCGATCATGCAAATGAAGAGGGGATAAACGGGGTAGGGGGCGAAGCGCGTGGTCTTAAAGGGGCCGTCACCGACAGAACGCGGCCCGCGGCCCCCCGGCCGCACACCCGCCCGGGACAGGCGGGGAACGGCGGGGCGTCAGCGACCCCCGCCGCGCCCGGACCCGCCCCAGCCCCGCCGCGTCATCCCCGCGCAGCCCCCGGGGCGATGCCACTCCCCGGGCCCGCCGGGCACCGGTGCCGCCGGCACCGCCCCTGACGGCCACACCCCCTCCCGCGGGCCCGTTCGGGGACGGGGGTCGGTCCCGCTGTCGCAGCCCCGAGCGACGCGACCCCTCCGGGGCACCAGACCCAGCTGTCACCGCCCGCGCACCGCGGAGCGCTCCCGCCGCTTCCCGCACCCCCTGGGCAGGGCGGAGAAACCCCCGCGTCCCTCGCTGCCCTCCCGCTCCCGGTGCCCCCGGCCGCTCCCCGGCCCGCGGCGGCAGCGCCATGGGCGGCTGTGCCGGGGCTGGGGGTCAGGGCGGATTCACCGGGTGCGGTGCCGGTGCTGGGGATCCCGGCGAACTCACCGGGTACGGTGCTGGGGCTGGGGGTCCCGGCGGACTCACCGGGTGCGGTGCCGGAGCCGGTGCCGGTGCCGCGCGCGCTTTCCGCGGGCTTTGGAGTTTGGCGCGGAAAAGCCCCGCGCGCGCCCCGTGCGCGCCCATTGGCCGCCGCTGGCGGGAACGCGCGGGCGGGGCGGGGCCGCCGCCGCCGCTTCCCGGGGCCCGGGGGGCCCTGGGGCGGAAACGGGACCGGGAAAACACCCCCGGCAAACGGGGGCGACAGCGGGGATCCCCGCCAGTGACCCGGCCCGGCGCCCCCCGCTCCGCTGCGATACCGGGGGCAAAACCCCCCGAATCCCCAAGGGCTCCATCAGCCCTGAGCCCCCGGGGCCGCGGGCACGGTACCGGGTATTGTCCTCAAACCCGGTGAGCCCCAGGGAGAGGAGACTCCAATGACCCCTCTATGACAGCCACCCTTCCCCGGGGGTCCTGTTCTCCCAGGGGGGCTCCAGGAGGGCTCTTGTCCCCCTGGGGGGCTCCAGGCCCTACCCTGATGCGAATAAACCGAATAAACCGAATAATCC
Source organism: Ammospiza nelsoni (assembly GCF_027579445.1). Classification (NCBI taxonomy): domain Eukaryota; kingdom Metazoa; phylum Chordata; class Aves; order Passeriformes; family Passerellidae; genus Ammospiza; species Ammospiza nelsoni. Next base: position 5,381,352 of record NC_080659.1, read on the forward strand.
GAATAATCCGAATAACCGAATTCGAATAAACAGAGCAATCCGAATAAAGCAAATAATCCGCAAAAGGGCTCTAACTCCCCAGGCCGTTAGCTCCAGGGGCGCCCATGGCGCTGTGCAGGGCCCCACTGGTGACAACGTGGCCCGGGTGACACGGCAGGGCCGTGGCGTGGCCGCGTGAGCCGACAGAACGGGCAGATCCAGCAGGATGTTTATCCCCAAACCCACCGATGCTGTGAGGAAATCTAAAATGATAATATTTGCTTAAAACAACCACTGGATGGGGGAAAGCGTGGCCAAGAGGCCCCTGAGAGAAGCCTGCTCCAAGAGGAGGATGAGAGGCCGAGGGTTGGCGCTTGTGGGGGAGAGAGGCCGGGCCGGGGCCGCGGGGATGGCGCGGCCTGGGCTGGAACAAAGGAGCACGAGGCGCGGGAGGCCCGGCACGGCGCGGCACGGCACGGCGCGGCACACCCCGCTTCCGTGCTCCCCTCCCCGCCCCCACGGCCTCCCCTCGGCACCAGAGCACAGCCAGCAGCAGGATGTGGTGCCCTGCCACGTAGGGGACACGTAGGGGACACACAGGGCAGGTCCCATCTTCCTTGGAGCCGCCATGGGATGAGCCACAGTCGCGGCTGACAGGAGCCCAGATGGGCTCGGTGCCGCCAGGCTTCATCTCCTCCCAGGGCTGGAGGCTCTGCCTGACACAGAGTCATTGCTTGCCCTTGCAGATGTGCTGGAGGATGAACCTGAAGCCACCACAGCACTTCCTGCAGCCTGGGAGGGTTCTGGGAGATTGGAATTCCTCCCTGCCAGAGTGCCCAAGAGTCGTTCACCACCCCTGACCCAGCTCATCCCTCCCACAGCAGGGACAGACAGGTCCCAGGTCCCCCAGTTTCTGCACTGGCAGGATGTTCTGTGGAATGGAATATCCCTCTGGCCACTCCTGGCCGTGATCCCACCCAGCTCCTTGTGCCCCTGCTCACTGGCAGAGCCTGGGAAACTGAAACGTCCTTGATTTGGAGTAAGCACAACTCAGCCACAACCACAACATCGGTTGTTATCAACATTATTCCCATGCTAAATCCAAAACACAGCCCTGGACCAGCTACCGGGAAGAAAATGAACACTATCCCAGCCAAAACCAGGACAGAGGCACTGGCATTTATGCTTTTATGTGCATAAACAGCTATTCTTGCACAGCTGTTCCCAAGGTCAGGTGCTGGGGAGCCCAGGTGAGTGCTGGAAGGGGAGCAGGACCTGGAGAGGGAACAGGATGGGGAGCCCAGGTGAGTGCTGGAAGGGGACCTGGACACAAAACAGGGCCTGGGGAGCTCAGGTGAGTGCTGAAGGCGAGCAGGAGTGGCTCACCTTGAGCAGGCACAGGAGACAGGAGGGTCCTGCTGGGTTCCTGCAGAGGGAGGGCAGCAGAGACTGCAGCAGGTCCTGAGCCAGGAGGGTGCTCTGAAGGCCTGGGGGCACCGGGAAGCTTGGTGGGCTTTGCACAGCAGCAAATGACACTGACCCAGAGCTGTCCCCTCCATGCCCAGGCAGCTCTGGGAGCCCAAGGGCTTCGCCGACCTGAGGAACAGCACCAGAGCTCCTCATGCCCCAGCCCTGAATCATCATTCTCATCCCTTCTCGTGCCTGTGCCTGCCCCAGGCCAGGTGACAAGGGGACGGTGACCATGGCACGGTGGCAGGTTACTCATGCACTGGGAGAGCAGCAGGATGATTTCCGCTGCAGCAGATGAACACTTGCAGTGGGAACTCCAGTGTCACGTGTGGCCTCTGGGCCCCAGGGGGACAATGCTGAGCTGTGACACACCTCAGAGCAGGGAAAGGAATGGCTCCAAACACAGGGGTCTGACCCTCCAAATCCCACACACGCCTGCAGGTTTGCACTCCACAGAAATCCCAGGAAGGGACAAGTGGCTCGTCCCCAGGCAGAGCCAGGAGGCAGCTGAAGGACTCAAGAGGCAGCTGAAGCAGCAGAGCTGAGGGACAGGGGCTCCTGGCTCCCACAGGAGCAGCAGGTGGGGTTCACAATTCGCACCTGAAGGATCCTGCCCTGTGTCTGGATGCTGCAGCTTTGCTCAGGGCTGCACAGGGCTCCCAACCAACACAACTCCTCTCCCTTCCCCAAACGTGTTTCTCCACTTCCTCCCACGCCCTTCCCACCCCACCAAACATCTTAGGGTGATTTTATCTCAGATTTAAATCTGTGTCTTTCATACAGCACCAAGGGTCACTGAAGCAATTGTGCAAAGCTTTGCTGTGACACTGCAATCTCCCAAATCCAGTGTCCTGACCCTGCAGGCAGCTCTGCCACCCAGCAGGAAATCCCAGCACTGACATTTTACCCTAATACCAAAGCCACTCATTAGATATTAAACACTGCCTGGTTAATTTTAATCACTGGTTATCACTTCTCCCATTCCCCTGTGCCCCACCATTGCTGTGCATCATGCAGACAGTGCTGTTTCACTCACTTAGGGGATGAAATAAAACCTGTCCCATGAGACTTTCACCATCCCCACAGCACTGACCACTGGGGCACCTCACACCCAGGAACACCTGGCAGCTGGATCACTGCCACCTTACCTGGGGATGCAGCACTGGCCATGGCAGACCAACACACCAAAATACACAGGACTCATTTCTTGACTCCCTGTTCCTGTAAAAAAAAAACTTCATTTCATCAATTCTTCACAGGACAGACAAGAACAATTTTTATTTCCCTTACAAACATCACAGTTGTTAAAATCTGGCTTCAGTTTTAGTACAAGATATCAAACACTTCAGAACTGCATCAAAAATTTAAGGTCCTTCCCACCCAGGCCATTCTGGATCCTGTGACTCTGGTGATGAAGGAATATGGAGTTTATGTCACACAGACAAATGCACAAGGACTGTGTCCACCAGTGCAGGTGATCAAACAAGAGGCAAAAGCCACAGTTTGTAGCTGGGGAGGCTCAGAGTGGACACTGGGAGCAGCTTCTCCATTAATGCAACATCCAGACCCAATGGATCCAGCACCCAGAGAGGCTGTGGGACATCTCCATCCCTGGGATGTTCCCAGACTCAGCCAGGTCCCATCTCCCAGGACCTCCTGAGCTCCAGAGCCCTTTCCAGCCAGCACTCCCAGCTAATTCAGCCTCAGGATGAGGATTCCTTCCAGCCCCAAAGCTCAGGAGTGACAATTCTCTACATTTTTGTCAGCTTAACAGCACATTTTTCAAAAACCACTGGCACCCCCACCTGCCTGAATGGCAATACAGAACCAGAGCCGAGGTCTCCTGCATCCAGAGGCCCAAAACAAGGTGACTCAATCACTGTAATAGTGTTAGAAGACTTCAGATAATTTTTACCTGTGCCTCAGTTTCCTCCCCCGCTGATCTTGACAACAGACAACAGGAAGCCTAATTGATGTTTTCAAACCAGTTTTTGAGAGCTGAAGATGAAAAGGCACAAATAGAAAAGCATTAACTGGAGTTTTCAGTATTTGTTATAGCTGTTAAAAAGCCCTGAGCTCCCTGGAGCCCTGCACTGCTGGGCCCTCAGCAAGGATAAAAACATAAATCAAGCAAAATCCCAGCAAACAGGAAAAGCAGAAAGTTTCATCATCAGTTGTCTGCAGGGCCTGGCACGGGCTGAGGTGGGAGAGCTCAGGGAGACACAGCAGCCCCCGTGTGGGGAGGGGGAGCTTTGCCAAGGAAACGTCAGGATGATGATGATGATGATGATGATGGTGATGGTTTACACCACAAACAGCACGTCCTGCCTCTCTGGGACTTGGTGACATCTGTGACCCCTGCAGGGAGCAGCCCCGGGGCTGGGGGACAGAGAGGGGCTCACTCCTGTCCCAGCACCCCATCTCCAGGTAGCTCCAGCGCTTGGCCTCCATGAGCAGCTCCTTGAGCAGGAACAGCTCTGGGGCACGGGGGGATTGTTGGGGGGGCTGTGCAGGGCCAGGGGACCCCAACTCAGGGTATTCCACAATCCCATGGCCCCAGGGGGATGGACACCCTCTGACAGATCCCCTGCCAGGTCTGTCCCTCCTGAGGGGACGAACAGCAGCTCCCAACACCCGCCATGGCCACGAGGGGACCCCAGCCCCACAGGGGACCCCCAACCCTCACCCGCAGCCCCCAGGGGACCCCCAACCCTCACCTGCAGCCCCCAGGGGACCCCCAGCCTCACAGGGGACCCCCAACCCTCACCCGCAGCCCCCAGGGGACCCCCAACCCTCACCCGCAGCCCCCCGGAGACCCCAGCCCTCACCTGCAGCCCCCAGGGGACCCCAGCCCTCACCTGCAGCCCCCAGGGGACCCCAGCCCCTCACCCGCAGCCCCCAGGGGACCCCCAACCCTCACCCGCAGCCCCCAGGGGACCCCCAACCCTCACCCGCAGCCCCCAAGAGACCCCAGCCCCTCACCCGCAGCCCCCAAGAGACCCCAGCCCCTCACCCGCAGCCCCCAGGGGACCCCAGCCCCTCACCCGCAGCCCCCAGGGGACCCCCAACCCTCACCCGCAGCCCCCAGGGGACCCCAGCCCCTCACCCGCAGCCCCCAAGAGACCCCAGCCCCTCACCCGCAGCCCCCAGGGGACCCCCAACCCTCACCTGCAGCCCCCAGGGGACCCCCAACCCTCACCCGCAGCCCCCAGGGGACCCCCAGCCCCTCACCCGCAGCCCCCAGGGGACCCCCAACCCTCACCTGCAGCCCCCAGGGGACCCCCAGCCCTCACCTGCAGCCCCTCCCCGCTGAGCTCCCCTGCCATTGGCTCCCGATTCCCTCATCCCCGCTGCCAGTCACCCTGCGGGGTATTTAACTGGGGCGGCGCCCCGTGCTCCCAGTCACACCAGTGCTCCCAGTGCTCCTAGTCTGAGCGGTGCCGGGCGCGGAGGAGGCAGGTAAGGCTGGGCTGGGGGTGGGAGCTGGGGCTGGGGGGCTCTGTGACCTGTCTGCGGGCTGGGGGTGCCTCCCCAGGCTGGCTGCGTGGCCCCGGCTCGGTCCCCACAGGAGCTGTGGCGCGGAGCTCCCTGGGTGTGCCCCAGGCCCTTCAGCACCCTGGCAGCGCAGGAGCTGGGTGCTGTGTCCCTGTGTGTGAGGGGGCTTTGCTCTCTGAGGCCAAAGGTGACATTTTCTGGTGTTGTGATGTGTCTGCCTTGGGTAACAGCTGAGAGGCTTGAGGGGTGGAACCAGGTGAGCCTTTCCAACCCAAACCGTTCCCTAAAGGCTCCTTCCCAGCTTTGAGATGGCTCCTCGGTGACTCTGTGCATCTCTGACCTGTGCTGGAGCAGTTTGGGGTTTAAAAGCTCTGTCCTGCTTCTTGTTTGCTGGGGATCCACAGTTTCTGGTGTTGTGATGTGTCTGCCTTGGGTAACAGCTGAGAGGCTTGAGGGGTGGAACCAGGTGAGCCTTTCCAACCCAAACCGTTCCCTAAAGGCTCCTTCCCAGCTTTGAGATGGCTCCTCGGTGACTCTGTGCATCTCTGACCTGTGCTGGAGCAGTTTGGGGTTTAAAAGCTCTGTCCTGCTTCTTGTTTGCTGGGGATCCACAGGGGGTGACTCCCAGCGGTCACCTGCATGTGCACAGGTGATGGTGGGGACAAGGTGCGGTGGCAGCCCGGGGACAGGAGGTGCAGGTGACCAGCCCGGCATTCCCTTCCTGTGACAGCGCTGCCAGCCCTGCCCGGGGCTGTTTCTCGTGATGCTCTGGTGGAGCTGAGTGACACAAGAGCTCCTGCTCGGGAGCGCCCTGGCCCTGCAGGGCTCTGCCAGCCCCCAGAGGCAGCTTTGGCAAACGGGATTAGCGCTTCCCAAGACTAACGAGGCTTTAAATGTGGTTATGACTACCCTGAGCCGTGGATGGCTGGGAAGGATTGCAGCTCCTGTAGCTGGTTCTGCTGAAAATTCCAGATGGGAATGTGCTGAGCTGATTGCTCTGCAAGTTACAGCTTCCAGATGAAACCAAGAACTCTGTCCTCATGGAAAGATTGGGAAGTCCTGAGAAGCTGTTTCAGTTAAAACTTCCTCTCCTCTCTCATAAAATATCTCTGTTCCAAGCAGTTACTGACCCGGTGGTGGCCACTGGCTGGTGTTTAATTCTGCTGGAGGTGCGTGGGGGAAGCCCTGCATCCATCAGCAAGGGTGGCTTTGATCTTTGAGGTTTCCTACTGCTGCTGGTTTATCCAGAAAGGTGAGATGGGCACCTCGGCCAGCCCTGGAAACTACTGTCCTCAGGTCAAAGCTGGGAATCGTTTGATATTCCTCCTAAAACTAATTCTGTCCTCAGAGCATTTGCAGCCCATTCTCCACAGACATCCCATGACCCAGCTCTGCATTTTTGGGAACGGGGTATCAGTGGTAAATCTCGAAAAGAATGTAAATAGGTGCTTTAACCACAATTGAATTCCTGTGCCCTGATTAGCCCTCCCTGCTCACATCTAAAGCACTAAATTTAGTTTGTTTTCCTCAGTGGTCATTAAGGAATTGCCAGTTAAGCCACGGAACCAGCCATGCTGGCTGTGGCTCGGTTTATCTCCCAAGGTGAAATCCCTTGGAAGGGGGAGAAGCTTCCTGAACATGAAGATGCTGCAGGAGCCCACACCAGCAGCCTGTTCTGATGGAGCTGAGCTGCTTCCCGCAGGGAAACCTCCCAGCCAAGGGGAGCAAAGAACCAGTTTTACATGAACTGGTCCCTGCCAGTGCCAGAAATCAGGGAGCCAGCCCTTGCTCCTTCACTGACTCCAAATGGGCAATTACCAAGAGTTCAACTCCTGAAACCAGAAGATCTCTTGACCTTGATGCCAGAAAAGAGCACAGAAGTTTCATTGTTCTGACACCACCTGTTTCAAGAGCTTTCTCCAGCAGTGACCTAACATTTCAGATGTAGCAATGGTGTGAAGTCATCTGCTCATCACTTTCATATGAAGGAAACCACAACCAAACCAAAGTGCTGCTGTTTCTGTTCCTCTGCCCACTGGGATTTCCACTTGCAGCCATCCTGGCTTGGCTGTGGCTTCTCCAAAGGATTCAGAACCACCTGACCCACAATTGCCAAGCACTGGGCTTTCCTGCAATCTCTGAAGCAAAGCAAGGGCTGCTCAGCATTTCTGCAGGGAAAAAGAAAATAAAGCCATGCCATGGAGATCTGCCCACACTGCAAATCTGGGTGTTGCAAAACATGGATTTCTCCTCCACAGTGCAGAACAAACCTTGCTCCAACATGACTGTGCTGAAGGATTGTCCCTGGCAGGCTGCATCTATAATCAACACAGGATCTCTGTACTTCAGAGGGTGATCTAACCTTACAGCAGTTTTTACATCAGCCAAGAACTTACTCCTGAATTATTCTAACCAGGATCCTCCCCTCTTCCCTTTGCTGCTGCCTCTGCGCTGGCCCTGACACCAAGGCCACCACCACAGTGTCAAACTCCACAGTCTGAGCTTTTTCCACCTGTCCAGAAGTAAAGTAACTGAGCAAAGGAGTTGTTTGTGATGGTGTTGAAAGAGCTGTGCTTTGCCCTGCAAGGCTCCAAAGCAATAACAAAGCTGCCCCGAGGCAGAGCAGGAGGGGCAGCCACTGACAGCAGCCCTGTGGACTTTGGGACTCAGATTTGATATTCAGCCTTGCTTTCTTTGGAGCGGCTTTTTCCTCCCAGCCTGGTGAGGATCCAGTGGTGGTTAATAATAGATAAATAGGGAGGGCTCCCAGATTCTCACTGGAGAGGCTGCAGGTGACAACTTGTGTGACAATTTTGCTATAGGCATGGGACACTCAGCATCCCTACCCTGCTCAAATCTCACAGAATTCTGACTAACTCAGTGGTTAATGCAGCAATATTTGGTGTTTTGCCAAGTCACCTCCTGAGATGTCCCTGGCCAGTGGCAGAGCCCATCCAGGCTCACAAATGCTGGTTTCACTACTGCTCTCCATCTCTCTGTTCCTGTTTCTCAGCAAAATCAAAACCTTGCACGAGGCAAAGAACACAAGAAACAAGACAATGGGCTCCACCACAACTCGGATGGAAAGTTTTTTTTTTTTGGGAAGAGTCTGCCAGTGAGCCTGGAGCAGTGCATGGCTTGGAAATCCAGTTTGGGAGGAATTTTGGTTTGAGGGTTTTCCACTGGAAAATGTCACAGCAAATCTAAGAATAGGAGTTAACTGGCAAAGGACAGAAAAGCAGACTGTGTCCCAAAGAACAAATGTGCTGAAATCCCTGCTGTGCCTGGCTAAGGCTCAGAGTAATGCTGGCTTTATTACCATTACAGGAGTGTCCAGATACCATAGGAGATCTGTGCTGGGAGACCAATACCCGTTCAGGTTATTGCAACATTTTATACTTCTTCAATCCCATTATGTCATGAGAATGTCTCTGAGCCTTGGTTTCACAGGAAGTGAGATTTCCTGCCTTGCTGCCCAGTAGGATGTGAAGGCAAGTCTCCAGGTAGCCATGGAATGCTGCAGCTGGGAATCCTGGCTCACCCTCCAGGGAGAACTCCACAGGATTTCCATGTCCTTCCCAGACTGGCTAGATTGTTGTATTTTCTCTCCCCTGCCCAGCTGAGGAGGGGGTGATGGAGTTGTTTTAGTGGGTACCTGGTCATCCCACCCCACAGAGCAAACACAATACAGATAAAATAGTTCTCCCCTATTTCTAACCTGACCCTTCCTGGGAGCAGCTGAATGATGGATCCCAGCTTTGCTGCCCTCTGCTTTTCCCCTGTCCTGGCAGGATTTGATTTCTTTGGAGGCAATGAAGTTGTGCTCATGATAATCTTGTTTTTCCTTCCAGCTGCAGCTGAAGTCAGTATGGCCTCAGGAAAGACCCCAACCCCAGACCTGCTGAAGGCTGAGGAGCAGCACACTGTGGTAGGTGCCAGGACACCCACAGCAGTTAAATCACCCACTCACATGTACCAAACCTCTGCCAGCACCCCAAAACCAGGCTGGGGGGACAGAAAGATTAGCCCTGTGAAGCTGTGGCCAAATCAAAACCCCCTCAGTACAGAATTGTTTTGCTCAAGAGACACCTTCAGGGCTGGCCAAATGATGCAAGTGTTTCTGAAACAGGAGCTGTTACAGGTCCTGCTTCACACCTGGTTTGGTGCTGAAATTGGTGTGACTCAGAATTCACTAGCACAGAGTTCACAGTTCTCAACCCTGGCTTGTTGGAGGCCTCTGGATGAGTTGAGGGACGAGGAGATGAATTTGCTGGGACCTTTCTGGACAGACACATGGCTGCGTTCATCACCAGCTCGGGCTGGGCTCTAATGTCAGGGTTTCTCTCGGCTTTAGAGCGCTGTCAACCGAGTCACCAACCTGCCCTTGCTCAATTCTGCCTTCAACCTGGTCTCCTCTGCCTACAACCAGACCAAGGAGTGCCACCCCTGCCTCAGCGGTGTCTGCAGCGTGGCTGAGACCGTGGCTGCCGTGGCTGTGGGCAGCGTGGTCGGAGGGGCACAGCCCATCCTGAGCCAGCTCGAGCCACAGAGTAAGTGCAGGGCTGGGGGACCCCTGGGGCAGGAGGGCAGGTTCAGGTGCCTCCAGGGTGATCCCACCTCCCACAGCACCTTCTCCTCTGGCACTGGGCCTCCCACCCAGCAGCTCCTGGACACTGGACTGCCTGGGAATTAAATTGTTTCCAGCAGAAGTTTGATTTCTTGAGGTTACTGAGCAGTAACTCCCTGCTTGCTGGCTCTCGCTGCATGTTCTGACCATCCCAGGGCTGGAGCAGAGCTCAGTCTGCCTTACCCCAACACTTTTCAACCCTTTAAACCCACCAAGGGCAGGTGCTACAGTGCAATTGGATTAAAGTCTGCTGTTAGAAAGCTGGGAAGGCAAAATGGAGATTATTTGAACCTGCTGCATTTTAGGGTTTGTTCACTTTTAACAAGATGCCCACACACATCCCACCCTAGAATGGGGATTAATTTTTCTGGGGCTTGTTTTCATGACTGTATCTTGGCCATTGTGGGGTCAAAAATCCATCCCCAAATGTAAGAATAAACTGGTGCCTGTTGTCTCTTCCAGTTGCTCTTGTGAATGAATATGCCTGTAAAGGTCTGGATCAGCTGGAGGAGAACTTGCCCTTCCTGCAGCAGCCAGCAGACAAGGTAAGGAAAGGCTTTTCCTGGGGAAGCCATGGCTTGGTGGGACTGCTATGGGTCCAGAAGAATATGGGGAAATAAATAAAGCTCAGCAGCAGGGAAAGCTAGAGAGGTGTGAACATGTCCATGAGGTGTGCTCACCTCCCTGGCCCGCCCACACACTGCAAGCACCACTAACCCAAGTGGAAAAGCTTTTTCAGGGAGGGAAAATATATTTTGGAACAACAACAACAAAACCTTTCTCTGCCTCTCCCTGGTGCAGGTGATCTCAGACACCAAGCAGCTGGTGGCCACCAAAGTGACATCTGCTATGAACGCTGCCTGTGAGGCCAAGGAAGCGGTGGCTGACAAGGTCACTGAAGCTGTGGACCTCACTAAAAACGTGGTTGAGGACAGTGTCAAGCTGACCAGGTCTGTGGTCACCTCCACTGTCAGCAGTGCTGTGGAGGCTGCCCAGGGTGCCAAGGAGCTGGTGACCAGCAAGGTGACAGAGGCTGTGGATGTCACCAAGCACATGGTGGAGGACAGTGTTGACCTGACCAAGTCTGCTGTTGCCTCTACGATTGTCAATGCAGTGGAGGCTGCCCAGGGGGCCAAGGAGCTGGTGACCAGCAAGGTGACAGAGGCTGTGGACCTCAGTAAGCACCTTGTGGAGGACAGTGTTGACAGAACCAGGTCTGCTGTGACTTCCACCATCACTGCAGCCGTAGGGGCTGCCCAGGGAGCCAAGGAGCTGGTGACCAACAAGGTGACTGATGCTGTGGACAAGGTCACCAAAGCCGTGGATGTCACCAAGCACATGGTGGAGGACAGTGTTGACCTGACCAAGTCTGCAGTTGCTTCCACGATTGTCAGCGCTGTGGAGGCTGCTCAAGGGGCCAAGGAGATGGTGACAGACAAGGTGACCAAGGCAGTGGACCTCAGCAAGCACATTGTAGAAGACAGTGTTGACCTGACCAAGTCTGCTGTTGCCTCTACGATTGTCAACGCAGTGGAGGCTGCCCAGGGTGCCAAGGAGCTGGTGACCAGCAAGGTGACAGAGGCCGTGGATGTCACCAAGCACACAGTGGAGGACAGCATTGACAGGACCAAGTCTGCTGTTGCTTCCACCATCACTGCAGCTGTGGGGGCTGCACAGGGGGCCAAGGACCTGGTGGCCAACAAGGTGACCGAAGCAGTGGACCTGACCAAAGGGGCTGTTCAAGACAGCGTTGAGAAGACCAAATCTGTGGTCACCTCTACGGTCAGTACAGCTCTGGATGCTGCCTATGGCACCATCACCAGCAAGATCAACACAGCCCTGGAGCAGGGCAGGGAGGTTCTCCAGGAGGGTGTGGAGATCACCAACTCAGTGGTGACCAACAGCGTAAGCAAGGCCAAGGCAGTGAGCCAGGCAGTGGCTGGAGGTGTGGAATCTGTCCTGGGAATGTCAGAAGATCTGGTGGATCATTACCTCCCAATGACCGAGGAAGAGCTAGGTAAGAAAATCTGTACCTGGCGCTTGTAGATGCAAGTCCTTTCCCATGTGAGTAGAGAGCACCTGACACAGCAAGATGCAGCTTCTGAAGCAGACAGGTGCTCTGAATTTGTCACCAAGTTGCTGGCTGTCAACACCAGATTGCCACATGGCATGGGACAGAGTTCAAGCATTTGCTGGCTGGTCCTCAAAGTAAATAAATAAATACATGGGTTCATGCTTCAACCTTTCCATCGAGTCTGCTTACCTGAAGATTGAGCAGGGACTAACCTGCCTTTAGCACATGAGCAACTACAAACCCACAGCAAGCCTCAGCCTTCATGTTTTCCAGTGGGTGATCCAACCTCTCCCACGCCTCCCAGCTGCACTGTGTTCTTGTTTCCCCCAGGTAAACTGGCCACCACGGTGCAGGGCTTTGGCGTGGCCTCCCTGGAGGAGCAGAAGAGGCAGAGGAGTTACTTTGTGCGCCTGGGCTCGCTGTCGGGCCGCGTGCGGCACCGAGCCTACCAGCACTCCCTGGCCAAGCTGCAGGGCTTCAGGCACCGCACCCAGGACCCCCTGGCACGGCTGCAGCTGGCACTGAGACTGGTACCAACACGCTTTGCCCTCCTTCTTCCTGTCTGTGGCCTTTCCTGCCCTGCTATCCAGCTGGAAGCTCTTCCTCCATCCCCCGCCAGCTCCGTGTCACCTTGGATCCTTCCCTGGCAGGGAAGAGCTTGTGCCTCTCTGTGTGTGCTTGCAGTACAACCTTTCCTCTCGTTTTTCCCCATCAGATTGAATCTGTGAAACAGGAGGTCGGCCAGAAGCTGCTGGAGGGGCAGCAGAAGCTCCATCGGCTGTGGGTGGAGTGGAGCCTGACGCAGCCCAAAGGAACCCAAGTCAGAACGGCGTGCCAGGCAGAGGTACCCGGGGCACGGAGCAGCCCCGCGGGGCCGGGCCCTCCCGAGCCCGCCCTGAGCAATTCTCTCCCGGCAGGTGGAGCCGCGCACCCTGGCCATGCTGAGGATCATCACCCAGCAGCTGCAGCCCGCCTACCACCGCCTCAGGCTCAGCATCCACGGCCTCCCCAGCAGCATCCAGGAGGCCGTGTCTCGGGCCACAAGACACCTCCACAAGCTCCACAGCTCCTTCTCCAGGGCCGTGTCCTTCCAGGACCTCTCCAGAACCACCCTGGCCCGCAGCCAGGACCGCGTGGCGGAGGCCCGCAGGTCCCTGGATGTCCTCTTTGAGTTTGTCACTCACAACACCCCTCTCAACTGGATTGTGGGGCCCTTCAGGGCCATGGCCAAGGTGGCACAGGACAGCAGAAGGCACAGGAAGGAAGAGATGAGGTGTGATAGAAAATTACCCAAGTTGGAAAAGGCTCCGCTATCACAGGAGGTGACAAAGGCACCTGAAGAGGCAAAGGGAACCAACAGGCTCTCAGAAAAATGGTATGAAGTGCTAGACAAGTTGGAGGAGAAGGTAGGGAAGGACACAGAGGTGGCCCTGGCTGCAAAGGAGATAAAAACCAGTGCAGCAAAGGAAGATCTCTGATAAATCCCAGCTCTTCTGGCCAAGGCTACTTGGCTAGAACAGCACTGGATCTTCTAATTGTGTGCCCACTTGTGCCATGGGTGCCTCTGCTCTCTGAATTGAGAGTCAGATGTAGTTGTAAGGAGGTCTGATAACCAAGGTGGGGAAATTCTCAATCTTGATTTACTGTTTTTAAATCTAACTGCTGTGCTGAAAGGGGAGATGGGACCTGCACTGCAGCCTTTTAACTCAGCCCAGCTGTAGCTGTGAGTGCCTAAGTCTTGCTGAGACAAGTTGTGGGAGAGAAGTGATCTCAACTTATTTTTAATGCTGGATTTGTTTTTAATTTGCCCAAGCTGTGGAACTCTTGAGAAGATGCTATGCTTGACCTTTGATACCATCTCCCACCTTCTCCACATTTAAAAATACAGGTTCAGACACAACTTCCTTTGTGCCTGTTGTACTTCTGGGAAGGCTCAGCCCTGCAGCACATCTGGCACAGCTAGGGGCAAGGAGCTGCTTCTTAAGAAGAGATTTCTCTTCATGGATCAGCCAAACCCTTCTTCCTTCATGGAGAAGCACTCGGCAGTGTGGGGTTTTCCTTAATCATCTTTCTAATTTCTGTGAATGACTTGAAGGATTATCTGTGAGTAACTCCATGTGTGAAACACTTCACAGCCATTAAATGAGGCAGCTTTTCCCAGGAGTTACTCGGCCATGGGATTAGGATATCCTGTTATTAAAATAGGGGGGGATTTTAATCCAGGTGCCGGTTCTTTCCCAGAAAATGCTACTTTGTAATAATTTCTAATGTAACTTATTTTGGTAACTGTTCCTGGCATTGTCCCTGTGCCAGGGCTGGTGAGCAGACACTGGAATAAAGCGTGACCTGTGTTCAAAGCCATGGGGGTTTGCGTGTACCTAAAGCTGCGGGGTTGTGTTCTCTGTTCTCCCCTTACCTGAGCTGTGATGAAGCCTTGCCTTTACCAGCTCTTGTCCCTGGCCAGCTGGTCTGTTCCCTGCACTTGCTTGTGATAAAGCTTTGCCTTTACCAAATCTTGTCCCTGGCCAGCTGGTCAGTTCCCTGCTCTTGCTGGAGGGGGAAAAAACAAAGTGCCTTTAGCAGGTCCCATGCTTTCTTAAGCAGAAAAATACCTTAATTGTTTTATTTTCCTGACTTCTGTACTCCTGAGGCTCAGGTGCATCTGTCCATGCCCCCTGTTCCTCCTCACCCCTGCATCCTGGGCTTTGCGTTGCTCGTCCCTATTCCAGCCGTGCCCGCAGGGGAAGCTCGGTCCCTGCCTGTCCCCAGCGCTCTGTGTCACCTCAGGCTGGGGAAAGGTGGGGGTGGCTCACCCGGGCAGGGCCCTCGTGCTGAGGTTCCCGGTGCCGTCCCGGTGCCCGGTTCCTGCTCCGCCCCGCTCTGCCCCGCCCGCGCTCATCGGCCCGCGCCGCTTCCGCGTGTCCGGGCACCGGCCGCAGGTAGGCTGCTCCCCTCCTTCCCTTCCGTTCCCCTCCTAGCTGGCCCTTCCCTTCCCTCCTTTCCCTCCTTTCCCGGCTGCCCCCCTCCTTCCCTTCCCTCCCTTCCCCTCCCGGCTGACCCCTTCCCTCCCCTTCCTGCAGCCCGGCCGTGCCACCCCGGCCCCGGGAAGGGAGGAAGGGCAATTGGGCAATTGCAGGCTTTTCGTGAGACAAGAAAACAAAACTGAAATTGGAAAGTTTCTCTCTAGCTGAGAGTTATTTCGGGGCGTTTGCTGGAGCTGCCTTTAAATAGGGAAATATTCTGCAGCAGGCTCAGGCAGCGCCCGGAGCGGTGTGGGGACCCCACTCCTCCCCTCCAGACACTCCTGTTTAATTAAAATCCCATCAGAGGCCTGGGGTGAGTGCAGGGGCTCCGGGATCACCTGTGGATGGGGATATAAAGTCTCCCAATGAAAGCAGGACGTGGAGCTGCGGGGACAGAGTCCAGAGGAGGCCCTGGAGCTGCTCCAAGGCTGGAGCCCCTCTGGAGCCAGGCTGGGAGAGCTGGGGGTGCTCACCTGGACAGGAGCAGCTCCAGGGGGAGCTCGGAGCCCCTTGCAGGGCCTGAAGGGGCTGCAGGAGAGCTGGAGAGGGACTGGGGACAAGGGATGGAGGAACAGGACACAGGGAATGGCTCCCACTGCCAGAGGGCAGGGCTGGCTGGGATATTGGGAAGGAATTCTTTCCTGTGAATCTTCCCTGATAACACAGGTTATTGGCTGGCAAGGGTTTCCTCTACACCTGTTTCATTCCTCGACTGCCATCACAAGGAGCCCTGCAAGACCCCCCGGAAGCAGCTGCCTGAAGGAGACATTTGGATTTACCTAAATATAGCATTATTTCATCAATTATCTTAAACCAGTTGTAATTAATGTGAAATGAATGCAAAGAATGTGCTCTCTTTGCTTAATCACAGAGTTGGGATAATGCACAGAGCAGTGGCACAGCTGCAGGCACGGAACAGATGCAGAAACATTTGGGAGGTGTGAGAGAGAGCCTGGCAGCTCCAGAGCATCCCCAGTGCCCACAGCACCCCTCTGAACGCTGTCCTCTGTTCTCCTCACAGACTGCCAGCACTGGGAGACCCCGGGCACTGAAGGTTTGTGTGGTACCAGGAGTGTGAGTGGGGCACTGCCAACCCTCTGCCAGAAGATGCTTTTCCCATCCCTGCTCCAATGTGTGACCTGGGCCAGCAGCTGCTGAGATGGCACAGAGTGCTGAGCTGCAGCCCAGCTTCGAGGATGTGTTCAACATCCTGTCCCAGGCCCCTGCAGAGAAACTGCTGAGCCTCAAATTCAAACTGAAGTACCTGGTACCTGGGCCCTGCAGCAAGTTACTGCAAGCCATGGTCCTGCTCACTCTGGGGCAAGAAACGGATGCAAGAATTTGTCTGGATGCCTTGAGGGACAACCAAGCAGCCCAGTACGTCCAGCAGATCAAACTGGGCACTGCAGGAGTGCAGGAAGATGGGGAGGATTTGCAGCCTCCCCAGCTGGATGCAGGTGCTGTGGCACTGCTGGCACAGGTGTACACGGTGCTGGCACAGGAACAGCTGTGCAGTCCTGAGGCCAGGGACAAAGCCTGCCAGGCCAGCAAGGACACCCAGCGGGGGACACTCAACAACATCCCACCCAAGGAACAGGACAACGAGGGCTCTGCAGCCAGCGGGGGCTCAGGGGACAGGTTTGGGACACTGAGATCCCACGAGGACGCAGGATTTCCCCACACAGCCAGCTCCCACTGCATGGTGAGGAGCTCACCAGTGGAGATCAGAGGCAGCTCAGACCTTTCAGGCCCACGGACCCTGTGCTCTGTGGGGAGCTCCTCCCTGTCCAGCTGTCTGGAGATCAGTGCATCACCAACAGTTGCTTTTCACACCCAGCCCTCTGTCCCCGAGTGTGTCCCCTGGCCCAGCCGTGCTGGACACCCCAGTGGGGACACAGAGAGCCATGACCCACAGGAATCCAGCTGGGTCAGCACACCAAGCTCTGCCCCTGGGCAGGGCACAGCTGCTCAAGAGCCCCAGCCAGAGAAGGTGCTGCAGGTCAGTCCCTGTCACCCCAGCCCTGTCCCCGTTCCTGAGACACCGCTGCCCTCGGAGCCTGCCCAAAGCAGTGACGTGTCCAGCACAGTGACAGAGCCCCACGCACCGAGGGAAAAGCAGCATGAAAAGCAGGATGAAAAGCAATTACCTGCTGATGTCCCTGACTCAAGGGCTGCAGTGGATACTGCCCCTGCCCTCATGTCCACCCAGGACTCCTCCATTCCAGCAGGCGTTCCCTGTAACTCTGCTTCTATTTCAACCCGTTCCCTTCCTCCTCCTACTTATTCCTTCTCCTCAACTCTTCCTCCTCTTCAGGAATCTCCCTCCAAACTATCATATCCCCCTCCCCTGCCTTCATCCCCCTCTCCAGCCAGGCCTCCTGCTCCCCCAGCCACGGATCCAGCAGAGCCAGATGGTGCCAAGTTCTTCACATTTGTTGTCCTGCATGCCAGTGAAGATGAGCTTGTGGCCCACGAGGTCAAGGACCTGCTGGAGAGCATGGGGGTGCCCAAGGGTGCCACAGCCAGCGAGGATTTCTTCATCGCCGGGCGCAGCCACATGAGCTGCTTCCAGGACGCCTTGGAGAACTCTGCCTTCATCATCCTCCTGCTGACCAAGAACTTTGCCTGCAAGCTGTGCCTGTACCACACAGACACTGCTCTGATGCAGTCCATCCTGGACCCCTCCAAGCTGGACTCGGTCATCCCATTTCTACCCAAGGCAAACGCCCTGGAGCGCAGCCAGATCCCCAAGATGCTCAGTGCGCTCGTCATCCTGGAGGAGAGCTCTCCTCTCTTCCCCAGGAGAGTGCAGAACACGTTTAACCCCGCGAGGATCAGGGAGAAGAAAGCCATGTGGGAGCAGCTGCAGAGGGAGAAGCTCCAGGCACGTTGGGCACAGCACCAAGCCCAGCAGAACCTGGCTGCCCTGAGCCTGGGCTCCTCTCCCTGGGTGCCTCCAGCAGCACCACGGCCACCGTGGCCACCAGGGCCATCAGCCCAACGCTGGTGTCCCCCTGCCCCCATGGACCCCCCTCCTGCTCAGAGGGGTCCTCCCCCTTCCCAAGCACAGCTGCCCCCAGGCCACTACAGCCTCACAGCAGGCCAGGCACCCCTCATCATCCAACATGCCAGCATGGTTCAGATCGGGAACCACAACGTGATGCAGGTGGGCACTGCCCCACCTGGGCCAGGGCACAGCCAGGAGCAACCCAGGCACAACCTGTGACCCAGAGACAAAATCCACTTCAAATCCTGGATTACGGTGATTCTGCTGGCACTGGGACTGTTATTCCATGCATCAAGAGTGCCATTTTCCTGAAGCACAAAAGAAAATTCTTCAATTTTTGTTGGAAAAAAGATGTGGTGATCTCTTGAAAATGTTTTCAAGTAACTGAGAAAATTATTTTCTTGATTGTCTGGAACTACTTGAAGATTTTATAAATAAATTTTAATTAATTTATTTATGTTCTTCTGGTTCTTTCTTGTAGAATTAGAAAAGGCATGTCAGGGATATATGGAAAACTATTCTGCATGTTGGCTGGAGGGGCTGGGAGATGGCACTGACCAAATGCTTTGAGGGCCAATCTGCAAGGGATGCTTTGGGAAGCTGCCTTTAAGGAAAAAGCAGAATGAAAAACCAAAACCAGTGAGCAGAATAATGCAGAAGGGTGGAGAAATCCAGGAATGGAGAGTGGAAGGGGTAATTCTGCAGGATCTGAGCAAGAGATCTACCAGGGTGGTACCTACTGAGCTTTAACGCCAGGAGGGCACCTGGAGCAAAGCCCTCGCTCCTCCTCCCATGCTCCAGGCACAGCCATTTTCCTGATCGTCAGCAGAGGTCACCCCAAAGCCACCGAGAGACGGAAATGGGGCTGTTCCCTCCCGGAGCAGAGCCCGGAGCCAGTTCAGCAGGGCTGAGCTCCAGGAGCCACTCCCTGCTGACGTGGTTGGGATCAGAACTGGGACGTGACCCCATTGCAGGGTGACACCCCACTGCAGTGACCCCATTGCAGGGTGACACCCCAATGCAGTGACCCCACTGCAGTGACCCCATTGCAGGGTGATGCCTCAATGCAGTGACCCCACTGCAGTGACCCCATTGCAGTGTCACACCCCACTGCAGTGGCCCCATTGCAGTGTCAGCCCCCATTGCAGTGACCCCACTGCAGTGACCCTATTGCAGGGTGATGCCTCAATGCAGTGACCCCACTGCAGTGATCCCATTGCAGTGTCACACCCCATTCCAGTGATCCCAATGCAGTGACCCCATTGCAGGGTGACACCCCATTGCAGGGTGACACCCCACTGCAGTGACCCCATTGCAGGGTGACACCCCACTGCAGTGGCCCCAATGCAGTGTCACCCCCCATTGCAGTGACCCCATTGCAGTGACCCCACTGCAGGGTGACACCCCACTGCAGTGACCCCATTGCAGGTATCCCTGCAGCTCTGTGGGTGCTCCTTGGCTGTGCCAGCAGGTTCCAGGAGGATCCAAGCCCATCCCTGCCCTGTCAGGGTTTATTCCACACTGCAGCCTTGGTCCCAGAGCCCTCTGAGCCCCAAGCCAACCCAAGTGAGACAGATGTTATGAAATCCTTGGAGGAGGCTCTGAGCTGCCCCCAACTCTTGGCTTCCAGCTCTCAAAGATTGGATTTTAACTCTGCAGGACCCAGTGACAATGGATTAACTCATCCACTCCTTCCAGAGCTTCTGGCATCCTCCAAGTGCTCCATTTCCTTTGATTTTCCTGGTTTCTCTCCTCCATAGCACCACTCAGAGCTGTTGTGTTAGTGCAGTTCCTGTCCCCTGCCGCTGGTGCAGGACAGTCCCTCCCCTTGGGAGCCCTCCCACACCCCTCCCTTCCCAGCTCCTCTCCTACTATAAATAATCATGCAAAATTAGTCAGCTGGAAGCTGCTCCAGCTTGTAAACAACCTCACACAGCCACATCCAGCGTGCCTGGATCACACACAGGGGAGGCAGAGCTGTGTCTGGGGTACAGGAGCCTCTGCAGCCACCACAGCGCAGAAAAAGTTCCTGTCTGTCCAAGAATTAACAAAATAATCACTGAAACATTGCCCTGCCCCTCACAACTCCGTGTTTTGCCTAAATGGAGTTGGCCCTACAGTCAATCAGGCCTGTTCAGTGTAATTACCCCTAAATCATGCAGTGATTTCTTCCACCCTGTAATTACTATCAACATTTAATTGCTGGGCCCTCTACGTAATTACAGATTATTTGTGTGTTTAAAAAAAAGTGAAGCTTTTTCCATCACACAGAATTTTCTCCTCCTTGGGGCTCTTGCACCTGACTGGGTCCCCCAGCTCCCTGACCACAAGAGTTCCAGAGCTGCTCCTGCCTGGATTAACCCCTTCCCTCCCAGCTCTCTGGGTGCAGATGGAATTGCCCTGAGGCCACCAGGCAGCTGCTCTCCCACACCTGGACATCACCTGCAGCACAGGAGGAATGGGACAAGCACAGCCCCAGGCTCTACAGACACTGCTTAAATGGCATTTTTACAGGAGGGCACCATCCTTCAGCAAGAACTAAGGATGGAGCAATAAACAACAGGACAAAAATTCAAATATTTTATCCACCCACCCTCCCTGGAGAAGACCAAGCAGTTTTGGGATCCAGGTCTCTGAGTGGAACTAACTCCAGTACCATGAATTCCTCTGTTTTTACAATCCCTGATGGATTTGGGGTTGGAAATCAAGTGTCCCTCCTTCTGCTTGCTGTGCCCACTGTCCCACATGTGTAAGGCAGTAATTCCTGAATCAACACAGATCCTCTCACGTTGTTTGAGTTGCATCAAAATGTAAGGCAAAACACAGAAGAAGAGGGGTAATTTCAGTGTCACTGTTCCTCTTTTCCAGGGGAAGTTTACCAATGCAGCACAGATTGGTTTTTCACATGAGTAACCATTAAATGAACCAATCTCACCTGAATTCCGTACCCACAGTGTCCCATCCCTGGGAAACAAACTGAAAATGAGGGAAAACCCCCGAATACAGAGGCTTATCAGGAAGAAGTCCAAGGCACTTGCATTCTAGCAGCCATTTTTTGTTTTATTATTTAAAGTTAAGAGCGCTCATCAGCTCACAAAGGAACAAATCCCATTCCTGCAGTTTAGTTCAGGTTTCAGCCAAAAGGAAAAAAAAAAAAAAATAGAAGGCAGCTAAACTAACTCTGCACTTTACAGCTCAATTCAAGTTAAACCTCCTCGCTTTATAAATAAATGTTATAGTTAACACTGCAAAATGTACTGGCAGATCTACAATACCTTGAAGGGGCAGAGAGCGTGGTTATTGAGGCTGATAAATACAAGTAGAGAAGCTTCAGTAGCACAGAGAGCGAGGGTGGGGCCAGGGGTCTGCTCTCCCAGGTGGGCCTTTCCCAGAGCTCCAGGCAGCTGCTCCCCCTCTCAGCTGTGCTTCCCACCCTGCTCAGGGCCAGGGAAGGAGCCACAGGCTGCCCATCACCGCCTGCATGAGGACAAACTGCTGCAAACTCTTTGTTTTCCACCACGGAGGGGTCTGCTCATAGAGGCAAAAAACCTGCCCTGAGACTACAGAGTTAAAAACAAGGTGTGTGCAGATTCTCATCAAAGGAAGGAGCTTGCCCAAACAGCAGCCAGGTGAGATTTCAAATTCCACCTTGGAAGTAGCACCATCCTCAGTGAAGTTACAAAAAAAAAAAAAATTAAAAAAAGGAAAAAAAAAAAACACTCAAAAGCCCAAACCAGCTGCTAAGAACCCACTGCATGAGATTTCAGAATGGGGCAGTAACAGAGCCCAAGCACATGATACTAAAACCTCAGAAGGACAAGGAGGGACCTTCAACTTTCATTTCTTGCTTCTTCCTTCAGCCCATCCTGGGGCAAACCCACCACAGACACTCACTTGCTTTCACAGCCCCCTCCAAGCACCTCCACACTGCAGGTACCTCCTGGCCTAAGGGGCTTGCAAGAGCTCAGCTTTGAAAATAGCTCAAAATGTGCTGTTTTGGCTCCCAAACCATCCACATTCACCCTTCCAGCTCAATCCCTGCTGGAGCCAAAGCACCTTCATGCTGGGAATGGAGCAAATGGGTGTGCAATGGACAAGCCAAGGGCCTGAACACCACATCAGGATTTTGTTCTTAGTTTTTTCCTCCCCATTCATAAACTACAACATCTGTGGATGAAACCGTATAACCAGAACTGACCTTCCTCTATCTTACAGGATTGGAGAAGTCTTGCAGCATAGATAGGGCCTGGCTCTACGAGAGAAAAAACATCCCAGCTTTATGCACAATCATGGAAATCTCAGGCCTTTAACAGCATTTGCTACTTGGCCAACCAAGAGAGAGACAAACCCCATCCTCAGCACACCCAGCCCTGTGCCACCCCTGGGCAGGAGCCCCTCGGCTGTTGGGCACGGGCTGTCCCAAACCTGACAGGAGGGAGGGGAAAGGATTAACTGGAGGAATTTCATTCCTCACTCACTTTCTATCTGTTGGGTGTGTGGGGTGGGAAGGGCCAGAGCACGTGGGGGATGTGTAGCTGCTCCAAAGCTGAACACTGAGTTAATCCAGCAGTAACAGAAAAGGCAGCAGGTCCCAGAGAATCTCCATTTCCATCCTCCTCAGGACACGATGGTGGCACAGGGAAGGGCAGGGGCTGTGGCCTCTGTGGACAGAGTGCACTGGAGAGAGCTGGTACCTGAAGGTGACAACGAGGGACAGCCACGACCTCTGGGGCCTCCTCCTCCCCTGCCCCGACACGCCAGCTGGGTGGTGACAGACGGGGACAAAGCTCAGCACAGCGACAGCCCTGGGCACTTTGGCACAGCCAGCCCGAGCCCTCCAGCTGCACAACCTCAGCGGGGCGGGACAGGCTGGGGACCATCGTGTCACGCCCTAGTGCAGCTCAATGAAGGCTTCCAGCTCCTCGGGGATGAACCCCTTGTAGGGAATCTTGTGCTTGTCCAGGGCGCGAGCAGCAAGGCACTGGAGGGTGATGTAGTTGAAGGGCTGCATGGTGCTCTTGGTGAGCAGCTTCTCGTCCAGCAGCTCGTAGGCCGTCTGCTTGAAGGCGTTGGTGGCATCCATGTGCGCCCCGGCCTCCATCAGGGCGCTCATGATCAGCGGGCAGTTGTTGCGGGCGGCCACGTGCAGGGGGGTGTTGTTGTCATAGTCCCGGCTGTCCGGGTCCGCCCCGCACTCCAGCAGCAAGTTCACCACGTGCAGGGACGGGAATTTGCCCACGGGGTACCGCCCCACCGTCGTGGTGTCCTTGTCCACGGCCATGTGCAGCAGGGTGAAGCCGTTCTTGGCGCGGGGGCTGCACTTGAGCAGGCGGTAGATGGTCTGGCGCTTCTGGTGCTCCTGCTCCGGGGTGCACTCCACCTTCTCCAGCAGGAACACCAGGTGCAGGATGATGGCCAAGGTCTTGGTGAACTGCGCCGAGTCGGCCACGGGGTCCTTGCCGTGCACCAGGGCCCTCTCCACCTCCCGGACCCCCTTGCTCAGCACCCCGATGAGGTCGGAGAAGCCCAGGTGGGTGGCTAAAGTGCCTTTGGAACGGTCCTGGAGCACGTAGGAGTAAAGCTCGGCAAAGGAAAGGAAACTGCTGGCGGTCATGGGGCTGAGGGGCTCCAGGTTGCCTTGCTGCATGTCCAGGGCGTACTTCCACAGGTTAATGCAGCGCTCGAAGTTGCCCGAGTCGGCGTAGACGGCGCCGCGGTAGCGGATGTAGTAGGAGGTGTCGGGGTGCGACGGGCCCAGGATGCGCTCCCGGATCAGCAGCGCCTGCATGCGCATCTCGTCGGGGTCGGTGATCAGGGCCTCCAGCTCCTCCAGAGAGCTCACCTCCCGCGAGTAGTCGTAGGCCAGCACCAGCTGCCGGGGCTCGGGCTTAGGCAGGTACTTGCCGCCCTCGCAGCGCAGCTCCATCGCCCTGCGCCAGTACTTGTGGGCTCCCAACAGGTCTCGTTTCTTGTCCACAAACGTGGCGCCCAGCAGCTCCAGCGCTTCCACGGCAGCCTCTCGAGTGCAGAACACGTTCGGGACCTCGTCCTGACCGGAAGCCGAAGCACCGCAGCCCTCGCAGCCCTCTTCAGCGCAGCCCCTCTGATGGCTCCCACCTGAGGCGCAGCCCCCCGCGGCCTCGTCCTGCTGCAGCCCCCCCTGGATCAGGTACTCCACGATGTTGGTGTGGCCGGTGACACTGGCGGCGAGCAGAGGGGTCATGCCATAGCCGTCCTTCTCCATGCGGGCCTTGGAGCGGAGCAGCAGCTGCAGGATCTCCAGGCTGCCCGACTCGGCGCAGTCGTGCAAGGCCGTGTTTCCCTTCACGCTGCGCCGGTTCACGTCGGCCCCTTTCTCCAGCAAGTACCGGGCGATCTCCCGGTGCCCTTTGTAGCAGGAAATCATCAAGCACGTGTGGCCGTGCCGGTTGGCCACCTCCAGGTCGGCCCCGCGTTCGCCCACCAGGTACCGCACGATCTCCAGGTGCCCATCGAAGCAGGCGGCCCGCAGCGGGGTGGAGTTGGTCAGCGTGGTCTGGTTCACCGAGGCGCCGTGGTCCAGCAGGCTCCGCACCACGCCCAGGTGCCCCGCAGCCGAGGCCGCCCACAGCGGCGGGGCCCCCTCGATGGTCTCACCGTCGAAGCTGACGGAGCCGCCCTCCTCCACGCGGGCCCCGCAGTGATCCAGCAGGTACTCCACCACCTCCAGGTGCCCGTGCCGGGCCGCGATCAGCAGCGGGGTGCTGCCGGCCCCGGGGCCGCCCCCGCCGCCGGGCCCCGCCGTCAGTGCCTCCAGCTCCTCTCGGCTGCGGCTGCCCAGCAGCTTCTGCAGCAGCTTCAGCTTCCCGTCGCGGGCCGCATTGTACACGGCCGTGCGCAGGTCCATGGAGCCAACGGCCGCCTCCAGGCGGCGGCGGCGCAGCCCCAGCGCGGCGCGGGGCGGGCGGGGGGCGGCGGGACCCCCTGCCCTCAGCGCGGCGGGACCTTCACCGCCCGGGCCCGGCCGCCATCTCAGGCTGCGCCGCGGAACAAAATGGCGCCGCGCGGGGCGGAGCGCGAGCCGCGGGGGATGATGGGAATTGTAGTCCCGGGAGAGGCGCTTTTCAGCCGACTCCGCACCGTGCGCACTCTGTTTCCCAGAAGGCAGAGCGGGCGGGAGGAGAGGTGGGAAGGATGTGCACCCTCTCCTTGCGGGGCCTGCTGGGCAGCGTAGTTTTCTCGGCCCGCTGCGGTAGCGCCGCTCACGGGATTGTACCAGAGCCAGGACTACACTTCCCAGCGCGCCCCGCGCGGCCCAGGCGCTGTCCAGGTGTGTCTCAGACTCCCAGCGTGTGCTGCTTTCATAGCGGTTTTATTTCTCTTAAATCCCTTGATGTTATGGCACTTCAAAACACAGCGGCTGCACAGCATTAATGTGACGTGGTTTAATTGCAGGTTTTATGAAGCCATAATGTCCTGAGCTGTAACGGAGCCACATGGATGACGCAGGCCAGTCTGCGGCCCTGCACAGCTCTGGTGGTGCGTTTTAAAGTACGAGTTTCCTGCCTTGGAAGTGGCAAAGCCTCGCCTCCACCAGCGAACACAGATTTAGTCGCTCCAATTCCCCCCACGGGGCATTAGGTCCAGCTCACTCCATCCCTGAGCGACAATACCTGCCCAGAGTGAGGGAAAACACTCAAGCAATAAATAGCTCGGCTTATATGAGCAAAGCTTTACTCACCAGAGTCTATTTTTAGGGCATAAATTGAGTTTAGGTGTCCCTAATCTTTATACAGAGAACTGGCACAGGGTTTCTCCCATTGTATTTTATTTATAGCTGGTTTTTTCCTACCCAGGGAAATAAGCTTAGTCTCATTATTTCCATTATTATTATTCTGTCTGTCATGATTATTATTATTCAGTCCATCCACCCATTTTAGGTCTCGTCTGGAATTACAGTGGATTATCCCACTGATGCCTGTTGCCTTCACACAGAATATCACTTTTGTTGCTAAGAAACTGCTTTTGCATAACAGGCAGCAGGAGCCCAGTTTTCACTCCAGCAGCTTCTGCAAGTCCCCGGGAGCAGCAGCAGCAGCTGCTCCTGGAGCAGAGTGTCCGTGGCACAATTCCCACTGCAGGTCTGTGCCCGGGGATTGTTCCCTGGGAGGCTGGGATGGGATTCCCAGAGCAGCTGTGGCTGCCCCTGGATCCCTGGAACGCCCAAGGCCAGGCTGGGCATTGGGCTGGGAGCACCTGGGACAGTGGGAGGTGTCCCTGCCATGGCTGGGGTGCCACTGGGTGGGCTTTGAGGTCCCTCCAGCCCAAAACTTCCTGGAATTCTGTGGCACAGCGACTTTGTGCTTGAGAAGAAAAGGGGCAAAGGTGCCTTCAACACCTGCAGGGTGTCTGTGCTGAGCAAGGGCAGGAGGAACCAGGAACCCTTCAGCTTGGAAAAGCCCTCTGTCACAGACATTTTTTCATAGAAAACCTTTCTTTGGGATTTGTTCATCTTCTGGGAAGCTGAGGCCCCAGAAGAAGAATGTAAACAATTGTTATCGGCCGGTGTGGAATGCAACAGGTGCAGCGGTGATTGGTCTTCTGTTACTGTTTGGATTTGCTGACCACTCACAGGAGAGTTTGTCCTTGCTTTCTGCTGGACACAGAACTTTGTTATTCATTCTTTTCTATGCTATTCTTAGCTTAGCAGCATCTGCAACTTCTCTCCTTATTCTTTTTAGTATAGTTATAATGTATTATATATCATATAATCAATATGATATATAATACATTATAAATCCAGCCTTCTGATCATGAAACAAGATTCTCGTCCTTCTCTCACCCTGGAGACCTTCATCAGGTCACTGTAATAGCCCTCAGGACCACCAAGTCCAACCTCTCCCCTCGGGGCTGTGGAAACACAACTCTGGGCACGAGTTCATCACGTCTGCACCCAGAAAAAGCCCCCCGAGTTCCGTGTGAACACATGTGGTGTGTCAGGGCATTCCTGGGCTGTGAATACCCAGCCCGGGAGTGTCCCTGTCCCCTGTGAGCACAGGCAGTGCCACCCTCAGCTGCCAGGCTGTTTGTGCTGCAGGTCAAGGCACAGACACGGTGACATTTCCTCTCCCCGCTGGCTCTCGTGTTGCCATGGGGACCAGATGCACTCGCTCTTTTATCTGAAGTATCTATTAACCAAAGCTTCCTATTAATTTCCCCTCCACAGAATCCATTAGGAATTCACCAGAACACCACGCAGGATTTTAGGTCCCAAACCCAGCTCTGGGTGGGCTCAGAGACGTCGTGGGGTAAAGTGCAGCTGATGGAAACGGGTTTGCCATTAATAAGAGATTTCTCAGTAATGAGGGAATAAAGAGCAGGAGGAGAAGTGGCACAGCTGCCTCTCCCTGCAGATCCCTGGGTGTGGAACGTGCTGGAGCCTCAGGAACTCACCCCAAACCTTTTATAGACCAGGGCTCCAAGCCTGGCCTTGGGCACTGCCAGGGATCCAGGGCAGCCCCAGCTGCTTTGGGCACCCTGTGCCAGGGCCTGCCCACCCTGCCAGCCAGGAATTCCTTCCCAAAATCCCACCCAGCCCTGCCCTCTGTCCCTGGAAAGCCATTCCCTGTGTGCTGTCCCTCTGTCCTTTGTCCCAAGTCTGTCTCCAGCTCTCCTGGAGCCCCTCCAGGCCCTGTGGCTGCTCCCCTGTGACCTGTGCCATCCCCTGAGGGTGCCAGGGACATGAGGCTGCTCCCCTGTGACCTGTGCCATCCCCTGAGGGTGCCAGGAATGTGTGGCTGCTCCCCTGTGACCTGTGCCATCCCCTGAGGGTGCCAGGGACCTGTACCTGCTCCCAGGTGATCTGTGCCATCCCCTGAGGCTGTCAGGGACCTGTACCTGCTCCCAGGTGATCTGTGCCATCCCCTGAGGCTGTCAGGGATGTGTGGCTGCTCCCCTGTGACCTGTGCCATCCCCTGAGGGTGCCAGGGACCTGTACCTGCTCCCAGGTGTTCCAGCTGAGCTCCAGCTGCTGCTGCTCCTCCCTGGAGCTGCCGGGATCCTCCCCAGCTCAGGAATTGGGTGAATCCCCACAGCTGGGGCAGCAACGAGGGGCTCTGAGCCCCCACATCCCTCCTGCAGACCCCACAGAGGACACCCGTGTAGGGTTTTTGGGATAACACAGAGAAAGCCCCAGCCAGAGTTCTGGGAATGAGAGGGGAGTTAAATCCCCACGGGAGGAAGAGCAGATAAAAAATGAGACGTTGTGACAGGGCTGCCAGGCTGCGTGGCAGGAGGGTTAATTTTTTGTGAAACTGCCATTTCATATTCCCTTTCAGACAAGCAGAATTACACGGTGCTGGCTGCTGCAGGAGGAGCATAATTTCCTTCACAGAAATAATGACAGGGTACTTAAAGAGCAAGTGAATGGATGGCTGAAGTACTGGGCAGAGACTTCAGAAATCCAGGCTGAGCCCTCACCTTTACAGAAGGCTCCTTTGGTGACCTTGGGCCAGTCATTTAATCTTCCCGTGTCTCAATTCCCTGCCAATAACACAGGAATAATAACTGTTCTCTGCCTGCCTGGCTTATTTAGGCTGCAAACTCAGAATTTACAGCTCGTGTTTGCTGGGCTTTGAAGCCCAAGAGCTTCAATCCGTGCTGAGGTGTCTGGGACAACCACGGGGTACAATGTGGAGAAAAACAAAGGGCTGGGATGGATGGTTTGGAACATCCTCACTGTGAAAGGCTCCAGAATTCCTGATCCATCTCCTCCCTCAAAATGTGGAGAAGTTTGGAGCTGTGCTAAGAGTTCTAAAAGCATCAAAATAATTTAGGAGCAGAGTCCATAGTGATTTATTAAATCCCTGAGTTCCTTCTGAAGCAGAGAGTGGATAATTTAGAAACCTGCAGAAATTTCCTTTGTGCTCAGTCAGGGCTGCAGCAGCTCCTCAGGTTTTTCAGTGTAAATTGAGGTTCCCGTGTACCCAGGTTTTATCCATCTCCAGCTTTCAGCAGTTTGTGTGATTTCCTGAAGGCAGGAGAGATGGGTCCCCGCTCCCAGAGCCGGTGAACACCAGATTGTCTCTATAGTTAAGCAATTTGCTGTACAAAGGGAACAATTCTAAAAATAGGGAGAAATGGCACCCTGACATTAGCAGGAACGATGACCCAATCCCCACCTTGCTGCAGGGCCTTTGTCCTGTAATGCCTCCATCAGCAGGGCTCTGATGACATTATTTTCTGTGCTTCTGTGGGGCACAAGGCTGCAGGTACCTGCGAGGGGGGATTTTGATCAGCCTGCCGAGGATGAACACGCTGGGGAGGCTTCTGGGGGAACACTAAATCAAAGTTTCATTTACATCAGACACCAGGCCGGCCATTGCAGCGCTAATGCCTGCACCGCTGCCCTCGACATTTGGCGTGGATTTAATCTGGCAGTGGGGAAGTAAAAAACAGGGGGAGAGAGAGTCCTTGTGGTTTATGAAACCTGCATCTTTCCTTTCAGGCACTATCAAATGACAGCGATTTGTAGGTTTAAAAGTCTTCTGGCAGCAGATTTCTGTCTGGTTGGACATCAGGGCTTGGAGCAGCCTGGGATAGGGAAAGGTGTCCCTGCCATGGCAGGGTGGCACTGGGAGAGCTTTAAGGTCCTCCCAACCCAAACCATTCTGTGATTCCTAAATCACACCTGCCACAGTACCAGTGATGTGGACAATGCTGAGCCAGGCGAGTTAAAGAAATAAAAAGGAAAAAGAGAAAAGTGCTCGACAGCACGAACAACCCAAATTATTAAAGATATTTCAGTGCTTTTACCACTGGCCTCGGCAGGATTCAAGAGTTTCATTTTCACACCTAAATACCTTTGAGAATGGAGGCTCTGAGTGGTGTTGAAAATTTGTTCTTTTTATATTTTAAGGCCCTGCTGGAAGCAAAGGGCTCAGCTCCCCAAACAAGCCCTGCCAGGCACTGAAGGCCCAGCAGTGTCTGGGTGCCCTGACCCTGCTCTGGTGTGTTTTGGGGGGTTCCTTGGCTCCTGTGCTGCTTTCAGCTGGGGCAGAGTGAATTTCCTTCTCAGTGGCTGCTCTGGGGCTGTGTTTGGGTTTGTGCTGATAACTCAGAGATGTTTTTGTTCTTGCTGAGCTCGCCCAGAGCCAAAGCCTTTCCTATCCTTGTCCAGCCATGCTGGGGAGGGGCTGGGGGTGCCTGGGACTGACCCAACTGACCCTAGGGATGACCACAGCATATAAATGGGGCCAAAGAAGGAATCGGGGGACATTTGGACTCCATGAGGAGCAGAATCAGCTCACAGGACAGGAGCTCCAGCACCCCAAAACACGTGCACACCTGGGCCGTGGCAGCCTGGGCTGTATGGCAGGCTATGATTTGTTGTCACCTTTACAAACACAACAACAAAATCACTAGTCTTCCACACAGAGCCAGGCCAGGAGAGCAGCCATTCCTCCTCAGGGACGTCTTCTCCCAGCATCCTTCCTCAGTTCTTCTCATCCTGCAATCCTTGTTCCTGTCACTCCTTCAGGGGCGGGCGCTGCTCTTCGCAGCGTTCCTCCTGAGCCCACATCAAACCTGCCTGTAATCATCTCTCCAATTTGTGCTGTTCCCATGAGTTTCTGCTCCATTTCCTCGCTCCAGAGACTCTACAGGGACATCAGGGCTCAGCAGGGGCTCCTCTGCCTCACCCTGGGATAAACTTCTCCAGGAGTGCTCTGACAACTGTCTCCCACCTGAATTTGAGTCTGACTACAATAGGCAAATGCAATGTGTGCTGGGGAACACTGGAGAAAAGGACTCTGCAAAGAGAAAGATAATGATAGTGCAGAGATTCCTGGAATCCCACTGAGAGGCTGATTTCAGCAAGGAAAACAAACCCCTTTTGCTGTTCCCTTTCTCTGGATTTGTTGATGAGCAATCTTTGGTTCGGGTCCAGCTTTTCTTTCACTGCCCAGGTTTTCTCTGTGAATCCCTCACGTGGATGAGGTGTGGAGAGACAGCGCTGGCTCACGCCCAGGGAAAAGATCTGACTTCATTCCTTGTCCAGCAGAGCTGTGCTCACCTCAGCCACTGAAATCAGGCAGGGAACAGCCTCTTCCCATCCTCACCCAGCTGTTCTGGGTACTTTTGTAAGCAGATGGGGGGAAAGGGAAAGAAATAAAACAATTCCTCAGCAGCCTTGGCTGCTCCTTCCATGGGAGGATGAAGAGGGTGCAGCAGCAGGAGAGGGTTTGGGTTTGCTCTGCTGGCAGGGCCTGTGCCCTGTGGGAGCTCATGGGGAGCAGTCCCATCCCTCCCTCTCGTTTTTGTAACATATGTGCTTTCTATGGACACTTTATTCTAACTCCAGATGGGTGTTTCAGTCTGGGGATTTGTGCTGCCCCGAGATAACAGCCCTTTGTGCTGGCCTAGGTAGCAGGAGTGTTTGTGATAGCTGGGGCTGATACCAGCAGATGTCCAGGTGGTCTTATTTAACAGGGAGCATTAGTGATACTGCCATTGTCCAGGAAATCAGATAAACGCGGGTCCAGGTGTCACCCAACACCCTGTTTGTGTAAGGACTGAGCCAGCTGCTGAACACAGGGGGATGTGTTCTGTACAGAACTGCTGTCACCCCAAACCTCCTGGGGAAAATTTAACCAGGAGCTGCACTTGGATGGTCCTTGTGAGTCCCTTACAACTCAGGATATTCTGTGATTCTAATCTGAATATCAAGTGCAACAGTAGTGAGTATGCAGTGAAAACATCTGGGGAGTGAGACAATATTTAGAAATAGAAACTCAGGACAATTCAGTCTTCAGCCCAAGATAACTGGAAGAGAGAATGAATTGTAAAGAAGAATGAGTTTGAGAGAGAAGACAGTTTGGGAAGTGCTAAGCTGGACTGGAATTCCAGGTGACCAGGACACTTTTCAGTCCTTGTTCTGGGACACAGCTCCACAAAGGGATTTACCACAAATCATTGCCAGACAGTCAGGTAAAAATCAAGACAGAGATGTGAGCAAGAGCTCCTCTCTTGGCTTCACACCCAGCCATCCCTGTTCAGAGTGAGGTAGGTGTTCAGTAGGAAACATAAATTGCAGGCTCAGAGGCATGTGAGGTTTTTGTCTGGACTGTCTCAGTGGGGCTGTGTTTCTCTGTGTGGTGTTTGTCAGGAGGGATCTGCCACTCCTGTTTGTCCCAGAGATGTCAGGGATGTGGCTCCTTGTCCTGGTGGCAGCTGGATCTCACCCCTCTCCCTGACACTGGGAGGCTCCTTGGGAATTATTTCTAAGGATGGGAGCTAAACTTAGCTCCAGAGCACGGGAAAAAGCCTGTCTGGAAAGAGTGGGGACTCTTGGCCTGCAGCTATCTCCGAGCAGGCTCATCACAGAGAGATCCCCAGCTGCACTTCCAGGCTGTAAATTAAACAAACAGAATTTCCTGCACACCAGACCACAGGGAGGGCAGAGAGAACAATGTGGCCTTATTGCTGTTATTTCCTTTGGTTTCAATCTCTGTCCTCTGCCCTCCACCTCCTCCCCAGCCCCGTGTCTCCCACTTTACCCGATTTGTCATTTATTACCGTGCTTTAAAGAGAGGCAGGGGGAAAAATGCTCAGTGCAAATTATATTTTGAGCTGTTGTGCTTTGCCTCTTTGGCGGATAATAAATCTCTCTGGCAATGCTCCTCTGTATAGGATTTGTCATTAAATGCAATTAAACAAACCCTGCAGGTGTCCATGATCAGGCCTGCAGCAGCCCATTCACAACTGCAATGTTATTATCAGCCTGACAACAAAACAGCAGATATTTCCTGCGCTCCTCTGATCGATGAGCTTGCCTGATTTGGAACTGGAGGGAGGAGAGAAGGGGGACCAGAGCGGTTCAAATGCTCTTTAGACTTATTGATGGAAAAGTCAAAAAGCTGCTCAGCAATCAGATGGAAGGTGGAGAGAGAAAAGGGCTGAGGGACAGAAGGGCTAAAAGGGCAAAATGAGAGAGGAGTGTTTGGGAGTCAAAAGGCAGAAACAAGGTGAGTTATCACATGGTGCCCTTCCACCCAGTGAGCTGCTTCATGGACAGCACTGGAGTTTAGGAGGCAAGGAGGGTATTTCAGGGAGGATTCTATGGCACTGGGGCTTTCAGTGTTGTCATGCAGCCTCCCTGCCCAGCTGGCACAACAATTCCTCTCACCCTGGGACAGGACTTGACTGGCAGGTTTTCCTGCTGTCCAGGGATGTCCGTCTGTTTCCACGAACTGCAGCACAATGGCTGGATCAGACACCCAACTAATGTCAAACCCCACCTGGAACAGTCAATGGGACTGGACGGGGCTTGGAGCTACCTGGGATAGTGGAAGGTGTCCCTGGCCATGGCAGCAGTGGCACTGGGTGGGCTTTGTGGTCCTTCCAGCCCAAACCATTTGGGATTCTGTGACTCTCTGAGCGCAAGTTCTTCCCTATCCTCATTCTCACCCCAAAGCATGTCCTGGCACAGCTTTGGGAAGCTGAGGAGGTGCCGCTGACAGGACTTGTCCAAAGCAGATGCAGCAACATTCACACCAGAGTTGCCGTGTGCTCTGACAATCAGGAACAGGAGGAAACCTCCTGTGGTTTCTGTGAGCCATCCCAGGCAGCCTGTGGAGTGTGAAGGTCAGGGATTCACAGGGGACTGGCTGCCATCAAGTCCGGTGAGAGAGAAGAATTTGCCAGCACCGGTGGAATCCTTCTGCCTGACTCGTTTGCTCAGCTCAGCCTCGGGGCGCTCTCAGGATGAACCTTGGGCCCCTCCTGTCCTCACCCCAGGAACCCTGGTTCAGCCCAGCTCATTCTGGGCACACAGGGAATTGCAGTGACAAGGGACAAAGCCCACATTACTGCTCTAGTGCCACCTAAACCAATGGATTTGGGGTTGGGTAAGGGGAGCCGAGGGTATCAGTAGTGCCTGTGTAGAGTGTAAGGGGTGATTATTTACTCCTACAATAAAAAGCTTCTGCAGGGGTCTTTGATTTAAGTTTTAGAGCCTCATCTCTACACTCTGTAGAATGTAGGGGTGATTATTTACTCCTACAATAAAAAGCTTTTGCAGAGGTCTTCGACTTAAATTTTAGAGCCTCATCATCCCACATAGCCTGGAACCCTGCTTGCTGCCATCTAAGGTCACACTGGGGCTGTGACAGCAGCAGCCAGCAGTTCTGTCATCAAGCCATGGGTGTCAGAATGAGAATTTCCCTGGAGCCTGCACCTAGATCCCCCTCTTAGACCCAGAGGGACAAGAGCTGGCACATCCCAGGGCCAGCCCGAGGAGCTGGGACTGCTGTGAGCCCTCACAGACCCTGCAGAACTGCAGATTTCCATCCCGGGAGCAAATCTAGGGCAGGATGGAAATGCACAACCGATTGGATCGACTTCAACAAACACCTTTTCCCCCTTCTTTCCACTTCTCCTCCTCCCCACCTCCAGCAGCTCCTCTCTGCGCGCTGCTCATCTCCCTTTGTGCACCTCTTACCCGCACTCTCCTCTCTAAACAGGTGCAGTTGCCACTCAATAGAATTTAATTACCACTTCAAGGGCTCTCACCGGGGTCTGCGGGAGGGTGGAGATGAATTTTCCCCAGGATTATGCGTGTGGCTGAGTTCTCTCTTCAGTCAGATGGTGATGCTGCTGCCAGCCAGGATCCTTCGAGAGATCGCTTCTCCGCTTCTCTGTTCGTGTTAACAAAAAGGAAAACTGCTGCTGAAGGGGAAAAAAAAAAAAAAAAAAAAAAAAAAAAAAAAAAAAAAAAAAAAAAAAAAACCCAGCCATTACCTGGATTAATTAGCAGGACAGCAAATGGGTCTGGAGAAAAACATTACAGAAAATTTACAGCCCAGGAGTCTCAGCTGGGCTTCCAAACTATTATTCCTTGCAAATCAGAAGTGGAGAGCTCAGCATCTCGGAAGATTTCTGTGGGAGACTGGGCTCTAAAAATACAAGTTGTTTTTAAGCACTTTACCTTTTTTTTTTGCTCCGTGCTGTTCCCATCACGGCTCACTGGAGAGACGTGCTGTTAATGCATCCTGCTGGGACCCTGGGGATTCCTCCCAGGGAACGGGGGTTCATTCCTGCCTCCGATGGAGGAATTATTCCCAGTGTTTAACTAGTAACAGAACATTATTTTTATTATTAAGATCCTCTTCAAAAGGCACTCCTGCAGAATGCAGAGCAGCTTATGCCTGCCAGGACTGCCTGGAGTTGTTTGCCCAGGGTGTGAGTGCACATTTGTGGGGATGCACACAGAAATTTGGATTTGTGCTCCTCTGAGATGATACATGCAGAGAGGAGCTGGGAATATAACAGCATCTTTTGGGACAAGGGAGATTTCCAAACATTGAAAAAATCGTTTCTTTCACACAACATTAACATTTCTAATTTTTTTTCATAAAATGAAATGTAGGAAGGAGAATTTTTTTTTTAATAGCAAATTAAGCAACAATTTGTTCTGCTGCAATTAAGTTTGTTTTCCTAAACAAGAAATTCAGCAAAACTTGGGAAATCTTGCAGCCAAACGGGCTTTTGCAGATGTGTTTTCCATGAAGCATTTTGCCTAGCTCCAAAACAGCTGGGTGTGTGCAACATCTGAGCTTCTGCTTGGCTTCTGTGCTGGGCTGGAGCAGAGTCCATGTGGGCTCTGTGCTCCCAATGCAGCCAGGGCTGAGCTCATCCCCAAACTCAATGGCTCAAAGTGCAGTAACTCTGCAGAAGGAGCAGAGTGACCATGACACCTGCCAGCCCTGAGGCATCCCTCAGCCCCTGGGAATGTTCTGTTCCTCTTTCCTCAGGCTCGGGATGGAGCCGTGCCCTGATAAGTGAAGAGGTGGAGGAGCTGGCCTGAGATGGGCAAAGGAAGTCACAGGTTCCCACTCACATTCCTCAGGTCCTCTCCTTCTCATGTAACTCATTCTTTCAGCTTCTATGATTTAAAATCCTTCTGCCCTCATCACCCCTTCCTCCCACCCTTCCTTTCCTTGCACATTTTGATTTCCAGGCCCATCTCCCACATGTTTTCCTGCCATTTCTGCAGGACTGGGGTGAACATTGATCACAGCCATCTCAAGCCCATCTCTCCTTTTTCCCAAAGAGCCGATGAAAATGTCACCCATGAGATAATAATCATGTTGCTTACATCCCTTAATTGCTCTCAAAGTACACGAAGAGGCTTCAGAGCCTCTTTGAAAGGCAGGTTCTGGCCTTTGGCACATTATTGACAGGCTGTTGATAAGCCCCTTTGTTGAGAAGCAATTTTGTCCTTTTTCCTGTACAATTTTTTGGTTTTTTGTAAAGACAGCCCTTTCAGAAGGAGTAGATTTTTAAAATAGAGCTGAGCTTTGAACGAGCAGGCATCAGAGTTATTCCCAAGGAGCAGTGGCACACGTGGGAGAGGAGAGCTACCAGCACACTTCATGCAGGACTCTGTACAGGAAATCAAACTGAGATGACAAATGGCTTCATCCTTGTTGCTTTTTAGGCCTTCCCCTCTCAGCCTTGATAATTAGATGTTTATTTGCAGTGTATTACTAAAGCATTGGACGTCTTGCGTGTTCCAGTGCATTGTTCCATGGTCAACAGGAGAAAGCGGATATTTCAGCTGTGCAGTGACTCATTTGTATCTATTAATGATAATTCTTAGGGGTTTTTAACACCTGCTGATAAAAGTGGACTGAGATTTCCTCATCACAACTGCCCCTCCTGGTCTCAAAAGCTTTGCGGGTTGGGGCAGGGACGGAGCAGAACCAGGCACACAGACAGAGCCTCCACCAGCAGAGCAGAGCCTGTGGCTCATCCCTGAGCAATTCCCATCCCAGAGGACACACAGGCTTTTAAGTGACCTTTTTAACAAAGATTTATTTTAATGTGCCCCTGATGTGAGCCAGGGTCCCTCTGGGGCAGATGCTGTGGGTCCCTCTCAAGGTAACCCCAGCGCAGCCTCAAGCTCCACTCTCCAACACAACCCGAGCAAAACCCCCAGGCTCTTTGCAACTCAACCCCAGCCCTGAGAGAAATTAAATTCTTTCCTTTCTGAAGCAATGTCCCTTGGAATGATTTTGCCCTTAATGAGCCCCGACTGGGCTGCTGTGTTCTGGAGCCACTGGTGTGCATGTTAACGAGGAGCTCTCTCCGAGTGCAAGTGTGGAGATGGCTGGCCCTGTAATGGGAGGCTGTTCAGCATCCTAAGTCCCACATTAGGCTGTGCCTGTAGGAACCCTGGCATGTTCCATGGAGACTGCCTGAAGGTAATCATCTCTCCTGGCTGTCCCTAACCCAGTGCTCAGCTTGCAGCTATTCCAGGAACTGCTGCAGACATGATAAAGTTTAGCCCCTAATGCATTCACCAGCAGCAAGGTGAGGAGAGCGCCTGTTGATTTGGGGTGAAAAGGGAAAGGCAAAGGGCTGTGGTATCCACAGAAACCTCCATCTCACTGGGATTTGGGTCTTGAGCCCTGGAATTTCATTGTTTTCTCTGAGTGGGTTCAAACCATGAGCAATACTCAAAAAACATCATCAGCCTCAAATTTGAGTCCTGCTTGATTCAAACGATGCATGCCAGTACTTCCCATGCCAGAAACCAATTTCATACATCACATCCACTTAAATACACATTGTACAACAGGTATAGGTACACACACACACACACATTTAGATTTGTGTGTTACATGGAATTAGTCCATTATTTAAAAATTCTGGAAAAGTTCTTCCAAACCCATTCCCTCATTGACAGACCAGCAGAGAGATATAACACTGCTCTCCTAGAAAAATACACCAGCTCATTTATATTTGAAAGTTGTGAACTCATTAGCTGGCATTTAATGTTCCACCCACCTGTGCAGCCCCTCCTGAGGTCACACAGAACCTGCCCAGAGCTCTGAGCCCGTCGTCAGTGCTGGGTGAGAACTGCTGAGATAAAATGTTGTCTGAATTAGATGGGGAGGATTAGAAAGGTGATAAAAGCTAAGCCAGGAGAAAATCAGACGATAAATAGGTCTGGCAAGATAGATGGATAATCTTCCTCCCAGGCCAAACCTGACAGGATAATCAGCTTTTTCTGTTCTCTGGTTCCATTTGCTCTCAGATCACCAGAGCTTTACAGATATCACTGAATTTGGTTTTCTGGTACCCTGAAAATGGGGATCACTAGGTCTGTCTTTATGGACAAGGGATTTGAGGCGCCTCATTTAGGAACAGCTTTAGGTTTCTGATGAGGGTTGCAAAAATCAGTCAAAGCATTGTCTTTTCTCAGTTTGTGTCTCATCTCTTGCTGTGCCCCAGGCAGGGCTGAGGAGAGCTGGTCAAAGCAGAGCTGCAGCCTCCTTTTCCCAGCTGAGCCAGAGCGGGAGTCAGTGTGTCCTGTCCCAGGGGTGTCCCTGTCCCCAGGAGCTCTCACAGAGCCAGGCACTGTGCAAGGGCACAGCTCTGCTGGGATCTGGGTTCAGCCCCTCACTGTCCTCCCGTCCCCTCTGCTTTCAGGCTACAGATTAGCTCTGAGCAGATCTAAACGACTCACTGGAGCAACTGAAAACTTTTTAAACATTCCCACTTGGGAAAGGGTTTGTCTGAACTGGCCTTTGCTCTCCTTGCTCCTGAAAAATTCCCGGTGCTCCTGATCCATGCAAGGTGTGAGCATGCAGAGCCCTGCTCTTTCCTGAAGCTTTGTTCCCCCAGATGGGGACTCCTTGTCTGAGGAGAGCAACTCAGGATAAGTTTTCCATCTCTTTGTGGCATTGATTTCTCCATGAACAATCGACTGGCAGCACAGAGCAATGGAATATTTGATTAGCCAGAATTACAGACCACAACATTAATAATTTTGTGAGCTGAACTGAAAAGATTTGCACTTGTTCTCACTGGGAATGGTGCAATTTTCTCCTTTCTAAGAGAAACTTTGCTCTAATGGCAGGGTGCATTGTCATCCCACAGGAGCAGGTATTGACTATTGCCTCTGAGTTTGGGGGGCTTGAATCCATGCAATTTTCACCTGGGCTGGAATCTTGTAGGTGGACTGTTCATCATGGCTCTGGATTTTCAAAAGAATTTAGCAATTTTGGACACCTTATATTTGTGTTTGAGACACTCTGAAAGGGACCGATTACAAGAGGCAGGTGCTTAGAAGTGCCTGAAAGTCAGGATTAATTGGAATATGTCATGCTGAGCACCTGAAAACAGTAAAATGCTTTGGAAAGTCACAGGGGAGGGAGTTGTGCTTCTGAACATGACTTGGGAAGAATGTACAGCCTTAAGTAACACAGGATAAAGAGATCTTTGCATAACATTATGGAAACATCCTTTAATCCTCAGTGCAGCCAAGTGCTTGACTTTAGTTTGATTCCTGAGGGAGTTCAGTGCTGAAGTTTGTGCATTTGTATTCTCCTGAAGTGGAGCCTGACATTGTGTGAGTTACTGTAGGTTTATGAAAAATTCTGAGTCTCCAAATGAAAATAAATCAAAAGGCAAAGTTCTCTTCCTAAGGCCAGGGTTTGCTGCAGGTCCATGTGTTCACCTGCAGAGCCACAGACTTGGTGTGCCGTGGAAGAGCTTCTCCTTGCCTTTCCTGAGCCAGAGTTCCAGAATCAGAATCTTTAAGTGCTAAGCACGCACGAAATAAAATTTCCGTGTCCCAAGGAGCTTTGAAGTCCCTTCCAACCCAAACCATTCTGCAATTCTATGACGTGGGTGAGCAGAAAAACCAAATCCTTTGCTCAGAGTGCCCCGAGATCCCACCCTGGCCAGGGACTGTGAAGCCTGCAGGAGTGGGGTGGCTTTGGTGGGGCAGGCGCTGTGTCCCCAGTGCAGCGTTTGAGAGAGGCTGCAGCTGAGCCCCGGGGCAGAGCAAATCCCTGCCAAAGGCATCACAGCCTCACCCTGTTTATCCAGGCTCAGAAGCTGTGGCAGATCCCGTGTCTGAAATCCACTCTCTTTTTCCTGCTGGGATTCCCCAGCACCTCCCAGTCTCCCAGCTACGACCAGATGCCACGATTGCAGCGACACACAGACAAATATTTGTGCAAGGCACACAGAGCCAGGAGCCTGGATCATTGGCTGTGTGCTGGGAGGGGAGAGGCCAAGGAAAAAAGGATCCTGTCTTTGACAGGCTTTATTTCTATTGAATTTTAAACAATAAAAATCTGGATGGCTGGAGGGTGTTTATTTCTAGCAAAACTTCAAATATTTGCTTCCAGCAGGTGACATGGAACCCTCCTGCCAGATTCATTTCCAGTTTACTCATTTTGAGGAATACTTAAAGGGTCAGGAATTAAATTGAATTAAGTTCAGACCTTACCCCGAGTCCCCTGTTCTTCAGAGACCTCTGGGTTGGATCCATCTATGAGATCTACAGAAAATTGCCAGTAAAAAAAAAATAGTGACAAAATACGCCCTGAACAAATGGAAATAAAACTTTGATTAAGCAAGACTGCACAATACAAAATTTAGTTGGCTTTGGGGATATGAGATCACCTGTCCTACTATTTTTTTATATTAAATATGAAATCTGATTAGGTAATTTCCCAGAATGTGGAGATAAACCATAAAAGCAGGAATAGGTATTTGGTACAATATCATTTTCTGGCTTCTTCTGCATGGCTTTTTGGGGCAGGAGGTGAAGAATATAGGATTTTTTCCCCTTATTTTACAGCTGTATTTCAAGGAGAAAAGCCTGATATTGGTGTTGGCAGAGAGAAGGCACTGCCCAGACTGAACCTCAGCAGCTGTTGGGAGATGTTAGGAGATTTATAGAGAGATAACAAAGATATCTCTCCACTCCAGTTCCCCAGGGAAACATTACCACCCTTACTTTGTTCAATGTCTATAAAATATGTCTAAAGGTTATGTGGATAATCAAGGCCTGAAAGGAAATAATTTTCTTTTCAAGTGTTTTTCTTCTTTTTTCCCCAGAAATATTTCATTCTGAAGTAAAAAATAGGAGTTTTCTTAAAATGGAGAACAGCTTTCCTTTCCTCTGAGAGGCCAACATCACTCAGGAGAAATACAAGTGTAAGGACAGATGTGGCCAGGCTGAGCCTGGATTAAATCACCTTGAGCCTCTGTTCAGCAAAGTGTTTAAATGCACATTTAATAGAGCTGGGGGAGAATTTCTAATGAACAGGGATTCATTCAGGGAATATCCCAGCTTCCAAAAATGGACATAAAACAAATGCAGCAAATCACTTCAGCTGGCAATAGCTCTGTGAAATGCTTAATTTCCAAAGTGCTCAAACACTTGAACATTTTATCTTTTTTATTTTCTAGATTAGATCATTGGTTTAATAATCTAAAGAGAAAATAATGTTTTATTTCAGTGTGAGCCAGAGATAAATACTTTATTGTTTTAGTTTTGTCAAAATTAAAAACAAAAACCAACCACTATTTAAAATTTGATCACACTCAATTTTAAATTTCTTTTCTCTGGAGGCAAGCATTTTGGGAAAAAATCCTCTATGATTTAGCCATCGAGCACTTCAAAAATAACACAATCTGTCAATGGACCCGAAGTGTGCCACTACTGCAAGGCAGATTTTGAGTAGCCAGATAGAATCACGGAGGAAAAATAATTTCAATTAACTGTTCATGAAGCATCATCTCCCAACAGTACCTTGGTGAAATGTCCTGTTTCTCCTACAAACTAGGGAATTTTAATTTTAAACTTTACACGTGAACTACCAGTCAGACACATTTTCAAAACGAGAGCGTTGGCTTTTCCAGAATAAAGCTTTGCTGTTGAGCAGACGTGGAGTGCGGGTTACGTTTGGATTCACGCAGTCACACCGTGCTCCCAAACGTTCCCATTCCCAGCCCTACCCGAGGCTGTGTCTCTTACCTGAGGATGTTTGGAAAGCGCCTCCATCCCTTCCCACCTCAGCCGGCCCTCGGCTCCCACCCCGAGCGGCCGCGGGCCCTGCGTCGGTGTCGGGCAGGGCTGGATGGGGACGGGACCGGGGCATCCGTGCCCGGTACCTGCGGGCAGGTGACCGGGCTGTGCCGCTCCCTTTGCCGCTCTCCCGCAGAGCCCCCTCGGGGCGGGACTCACCCGGCCCGGCGAGCATCCAGCGCCGCCTCGGTGCCTCCGGCGGCCGGTGATGTCCCGGGAGAGTCCCGCCCGCGGTGCCGGTTCCGGGGCCGGGCGCTGTCCGCGGTGCTGACCCGCGGCCGCTCCGCCGGGATCCGCTCGGGATCGCCCCGGCCGCCCCAGGGCCGGGGGAGAGCGGCCCCGTCCCCGAGCGCTCCCCGCAGCCGCCCGGTGGAGGCGGGAGCGGCTCCACAGGTGGCCGAGGAGCCCTGGCAGCGTCCCCGAGCCGCCTCCGCAGCCGCGGGGCTCACCCGAGCCGGGCTCACCTGTGCCGGGCTCACCGGAGCGGCGCAGGCCCGGGGAAGCTGCCCTGCCTCTGCCTCGGGGCTTTTATGGCCCGCCGGGGGGGCGGCGGGCGGAGCGCCCGGGCGGGGACTCCGCGCCTCGGCCAACGGCAGCGGCCGCTCCGGGCGGTGCGGCAGCATTACATCATGGGCCCGCGCGCCCGCCCGCCTTCAGCGTAAGAGTCTCAGCGGCCGGCGGCACCGGGGCCGCGCGGCAACGGGTCCGGGAACGGGGCAGCGCCGGCGGAGCGCGCTCCGAGCTCTCCGTGGCGGGGGGAACAGCGGGAACGGCCCGCGGGGAGGGAGGGAGGGAGGGAGAGCCCGCCTGGCTCCAGCGGGAGCGCGGAAGGTTTGCGCTGTGCCGGTCACTCGCTCCGGATTGCCCGGGACCAGCCTGTCCTCTCCATCCTGCCGCGGTGTCCGTCAGAGCGGGGGCTCGTACCCGCTGGTTTCCCACTCATTATCGTCCTGTTTTGGGGCTGGCACAAACCCCGACCCTCCAATTCTTCCCAGACACACCAAACTGAAAGACAGCCCTGATCTGAGTAGTTGGAATCTGTTTGGACCTCTCCTGTTTTCCAGAGCAAGGAGGTCAGGAACTACTCCCTCAAGTGTGCCAAGGAGCACAGCTTTCAGCACTGAGAACAAATTAATTTCCTAAAATTCATCTCCAGAAACACTCATGTTACTGGGTTTGACTGGGGGTGTCAGCAGGGATGGGCTTGAGATGCACATCTAGGACAGAAAACACACAGGTTGCAGACACCAATTTTTCAAGACTGCCCTAAGTTACCCTAGATGGTCAGTCTGTTGCGTAAAGCTTTGTCTTCTGGTATATCCTGTGCATGGGATGTGTTACCACATGACACCAAAGGAAAAATAATAATTGGTGGGAACATTAATTAGATAGAAATCAAAATGGTCCAGAATTGAAGGCTTGTCTAGGTAATACTTGAGACCTACATTCATGTCTGATTTGGGAAATTTCTGCTACAAATCAGACCTGTGGGTAAAATGGGGCTCTTAAGACCTGCAAGTAAGAGCAGATGACATGAAGGAGCCCATTTTCAAGTGGCACTGGATGCTATTCAAATTACAGAGCGATTACAATAAAGCCAGGTGCTCTGTTTCCAACTCTTCTTGTTTGTTTGTCTGTCTTCCCCCACTACCATGGATCACGGGCCAAATCCTTTGCCTGGCTTATGCCAACCCAGGCCCTACCCAGCCACAGCAACAGCGTTGTTTTGCCCAAGATAAAAGCTGGTTTGGGACAGAGTGTACCTGTGTGTGACACAAATCACAGCCTAGGAGACAAACCCTGCAGCAGGGCATGAGCCTGGCAGGACCTGACGACCTTGCCATGAATTAGTCACAGCACAAAGAATGTAGATTGGTGTTGGGGTAAGGGAAGACGTTACAGCCTTGCTGGTGCCTGGCCTAGGACCTTGGACATGCGTCTGCAAGAGATTTCCCTTCAGGAGACAAATCTGGAAGCCACTGCTCTCACTTGGTCCAGGCAAAGCAGAAATTTGGAGGAAATATGAAAAGAATGAGAGCTGAAGCTGTAAACAACATCTTGTGGAAAATGCTGAGGGGTGCCCAAGTCCTTGGATACCTAATTCCCTTAAGATCCTAGAAAGAAAACCCAGGGTAAAGCAACAAGCCCAATTCTCCCAGCCTGGCTGCAGAGCAGAGGGGCTCCAGGTCTCTGTATCACAAAGAAAAGCCATTTTGCAGCTGTTTACAAGGGATGAGACGTGCACAGGCACTGCCTGTTTCCCTGAGAGCTGCAGACTCTTCTTTTAGGGCTGTTGGGCAGGAGTTTGGACTCAAGTCCTTTCCCTGCATTCTAACTGGTGATGCTGTCCAGCAAATTCAGTTGAGGCTTGAGAAATATGATTTTCAAAAGGATCCAAGTGATGAACACAAGCTGTACCTGTCCAGCCCAAACTGTCTCAAGCCTGATCTACTCATTCAAAAGATTCTTTTGAAATGTTTGGCTTGTTTTGAGTAGAGAGCTGGGAACTCTCTGTGTCCATGGCACATTCATTCTCCCTGTTTTTTCCACCTGGGAAGACTCCTCTGCCTCACTCATTTGCCTTCAAGATTTGTTTCAGTGGAAGAGGGGATCGGACAGATTTTTTTCATGGAGAAATTCTGGGGTGAACTTAGAATCCACAACAAGAAAGGTCACTGTTTGATTTAATTATTTTGAGTTGTTTTCCACCCCGTTCTTGGAGCAGCCCTCGCCGCTCAGTAATTAGCAGTGG
The DNA here is from genome assembly GCF_027579445.1 of Ammospiza nelsoni. NCBI lineage: Eukaryota > Metazoa > Chordata > Aves > Passeriformes > Passerellidae > Ammospiza > Ammospiza nelsoni. Next base: position 5,425,648 of record NC_080659.1, read on the forward strand.
AGTGGAGGGGGAGCGCGCTGGACTTTGGCCCCATCTGACCTGGTCCATACAACATTTCTGATTAATGCACCTGGTCACATGGCAGCTGCCAGCGACTTGTTGCTGGGCATCCAGAGGTTTCCAAGGGAACCGCTCCCTCTCCTGCCGATGCTCCTCAACAAGTGAGGGAGAGCCGCGGTTCGGTCCCGACGCCAGCTGGACAGAGGACGGGGGCAAAGGTGTGGGGAGGAACACCCGAAACAGAAAGAACTCGCGTGGAGTTCGGTGATGCTGCTCGGGCAGAGCCCTGCGGGGCGTGCTCGGCTCCCCTAGCCCTGAGTGCCTTTGGCTCAGCCCTGCCAGCCCTGAGCGCCTTTGGCTCAGCCCTGCTGGTCCTGAGTGCCTTTGGCTCAGCCCTGCCAGCCATGAGCGCCTTTGGCTCAGCTCTGCCGGCCCTGAGCCCCCTTTGGCTCGGCCCTGCCGGCCGTGAGTGCCTTTGGCTCAGCTCTGCCGGCCCTGCGTGCCTTTGGCTCGGCCCTGCCAGCCCTGAGCGCCTTTGGCTCAGCCCTGCCAGCCGTGAGTGCCTTTGGCTCAGCCCTGCCAGCCGTGAGTGCCTTTGGCTCAGCCCTGCTGGTCCTGAGCCCCCTTTGGCTTGGCCCTGCCGGCCCTGAGTGCCTTTGGCTCAGCCCTGCTGGTCCTGAGCCCCCTTTGGCTTGGCCCTGCCGGCCCTGAGTGCCTTTGGCTCAGCCCTGCCGGCCACCGCTCACCCATCCCAGCCCACGCACCCCGCACACGCCCGTCCGAGCAAACCACACCACACACTCACAACAGCTCCAGAGCAGAGATGCTCCATGGGAGTTCTGCAAGAGGAGCTCGAGGACGTGTTTCAGACCCCTTTCCTGAGGTGTGTTTCAAAAGTCTCTTATAATCACAGAGGCCTCGGTGGAAGCTCTCCACCTCTGCACGCACGGACCCAGCCTACCTGCATCCTTTGCAGGCTGGCACAGAGCTCCCACACAGACCAATCTCCTCTCCCTCCCCAAATCCCTTTCCCTGCACATGCAGCTCTGCCCACACGCGGGCGGGGCAGCCTCCACACACAGCAGCTCCTCGCACCTCCCTCCACAGTCCCTCCCTGTGGAGGTGCTACCTGCAGGCATCAGGCTCTGAGCACCTCAGCCCTGGAGTGATCCCTGCCTGTTTGCACACACAGCAGAGAGCCACACACAAGTTGGGAAATACCTCCAATATCACTGAGTCCAACTGTTAACTCAGTGCTGCCAAACCTACCTACAGACCTTCCAGTGCAAAGGGAAACTGAGGCACAGGCAGTCTCTGTAACCTCTCTGCAGGTCAGAGAGTACTCAGAGCCACAGCTTTGAGCACAGCAGGAGGAGGCTGCAGGACAGAGGATCACAGAGTGGTTTGGGTTGGAAGGAACCTTTAAGATCACCCAATTCCATCCCCTGCCACAGGCGGGGACACCTTCCACTAAACCGTTTACATGAAGGGAAGGAAAAGATTCAGTCTGGTTCCTCTACTTTGTAACTTAGTAGTATGTCACAACGTTTCATGCAGGCGGTGTATCCGACTGAGGAGAAACGTTATTTGGACTAAGACCAAAGGATTTGCAAGAGGAGTGTCCTGAGTTTGGTTTGGGTAATGTTAGTTTTCATTCTAGTAGCTGGAGGCACGACCAAAACTGCCTGCGAGACAGCGTTAAGTGAAGGATGCACCAGGAAAGTACAACTCCAGGAGGGGCAGGGAAGGCTACGAATGAACAGCAGCTCGTTAGAGTCGAGGTCTGGACAGGCTCAGACGCTGCTGTGGGGCTGAGCTCCCCCTCCACGCTCAGATTACGCCTGCGAAAGGACAAGCAAGGGGTGTTTGTGTGGAATAACCCACTTTTAATGAGCCGTCTGCCAAAGGCACAATCGAGGAGCGGCAGAGTCGCTGACGCCTCGGGGGAGTGGGGATGTCTCTCCTGCCTTTATCTCGGTGCCGCATTGAACCCCGTGTGCCTGCGCTTGAACTGGTGACATTGAGACCATCGCAGACATAATGAGGAGGAAGAGGTCGCTCCGAGGCGTGTGCCTGTCCTTGGTGGGGTTTGTGCTCACGGCTCCCGCAGGAGACGCTCGGCTGCTGCAGCACTTGAAAGGAGAATATTGTAAAAAACAAAGCCCGTGCAAACAGAGTAAACAAGGAGCTTGAGAACTGGATCTGTCAGGGACTAGGGTAGCTTGTAAAGAGAGGTTAAGGGAAAAAAAATTAAATAAATAAAAACAAGCTGAAGAGCAAACAAGAGCACTGGAGGCAATATTTCCACAAGCATTAAAAGTAGAACCTGTGCTCCATTTTCAGAAGCGCTTTTAACACATAGAACTCATAATCACATGCCCTTCCAATAAAATCTGGGATTCTACTTCCCTCAGGTATTTTAGATGCTGCTTCTCTCAACACAGGGAGTCAGTGCCCCAGTGAAATTACCAGGCCAGTTTAAAACAAACAAAAAGAATTGGTTTTTCACACAGCACGTAATTAAATCTTGGACTCGTTTGCCACAGGATATCTTGTAGCCTGAAAATATAAATAGGTTCAAAAGGTTTTAGACAAGATTACGGAGGTTTGGTCTATCAGTGATGATTAAACCTAATAGTTTGGATGCAACATCCAAGCAGACCCCACAGATTGCTGGAAGCTACAAAGCTGCAGCTGGGAGAAGCCTTATTCTTTATACAGCCTTGTGACCTGTCCTGGGTATCTTCCTCTGGTCACACCCAGGCCCAGCACACTGGGACAAGGACGTGTCTCCTGTGGAGCAGTCAGACCATGTTTATAGTGCTCCCTGCACCCCACTCCAACTCAAACACCCAAGCCTTGTTTTGGATGAAAATGATGGAAAATAAACCCCTTGTGAGGCGCTGCAGCGTGTGCTCTGCTAGAGAGCAGTCTTATTCATTAAGGGAATGGTCTTGTATGCATTTGGGCCTGTTATCAGTGACACTCCAAAGGGAAATTGACTACTTAAACCTATTATATCACTGCTTTATTCACCGTGTGCTGCCATTTACCTCCTACATGACGCTGGGCTCTAATAGCACCAGTTCTGAGAAACCCTGCACATTAGCCACAAGCAGCTCATTAATCCACTGTTTTCATTCTTGCAAAAAAATGGGCTCCAACCACATGAGAGCTCAGATGCCGAGTGCTCAGCCAGAACCAAAACAGCTCTGTTGTGCCAGCAGTTCTGAGGTAGCCCCAAACAGAACAGCACTTGCAGCTGATGGAGCACAAAGGGGGATCCTTGGGCTTGGAGGAACGAGGGCTGTGCAACCAAGGAGCAGGACAAAGCTGTCAGCCAGCAGCTGCTGTGGGGAGACGTGGAAAATCCAATTCCTGGAGGCTCCAAGCCAGGACTGTGTGGTGTTCACTGGGATGCAGCTCCATCCCAGGATATCAATTGTCCCAGGCAGAAGGAAAAAAATGAAAGGCATGTCTTGAACTCCAGCACAGGGAGTCCACGAGCAGGCTGGCGACTGGCAGAATTAATTCCGAGCAGGTACAATGAGCTCTTCCTCGAGAGCCCTTGAGGAAAATGAAAGGCCCCATGTGCCAGCCCCAGGCACAGCCCGGGGAGTCCTTTGGCCGCTCCGCAAACACGAAGAGGTTGTGGCACAAAGCAGCTGCCACATCTGTTCCATCAGGGACAAGAGCCCTGTAAGGGCCTGGCCTTTCTCTCCCGAGCCTGCTCCTGCTCTGTGCTGAGGAGCCAAGCTGCTCCATCTCCTGGCTGCTGCATTCCCTGACCCAGCTCCTCTCCATCCAGGGCAGAGCTCCTGCAGGGCTGCGTGGGTGTCTCCAAACAGGATTATTGCTGCTGAAATCTCCAAGGCCAACAAACGAACCCTTAACTGGAAGATGGACAGGAGCTCGCATGAAAAAAACTGTTCATCTATGTGGGAGTAATAGAACATCTGTGTTCACAAACGAGGCACAAACCAGGAACAAGGGGCAATACTTCTTCATGAATGAGAGTTCAGGAATCTGAGTTCTGTTCTTCTGGTCACTTTTTCCTGTCTTATTTATCCTGCCAGCTCTGTCACATATCTCTCCCAAAACCATCAGGGTGCACAGAATGTAGAATATCCTGAGCTGGAAGGGACCCACATGGATCATCAAGTCCAATTCCTGAAAGTGTTGCTTTATTTGAGCTGGCTTAGTGAAAAATGTAAGCAGGGAAATCAGACTTAGAGGCGAGCAGTTGAGTTTATTTCTGCTCTTGGGAGAGGACATGAGTGAAACGGGAGGCAAGGGGTAGAGGGCTGCTGGTGGTGACAGAATTCCTGCCTGGCTGGGCTCAGTCCTGCTCAGGAGAACTGACAGCCCCACCATGCACACGGCCCAGGAAGACCGAGGTAGATAAAATCCCTCCTGCCAAAAGGAAATGTGATTCCAGGATCCTGCACCCTCCCTGCTCCAATGTGTCTGTGCAGAACAGCTCTCAGTGAGCAGGGAGCTGAGAGGCACTTACAGAGGCATTTAGTCTCACACAAAACATTCTCCTGGGGCACGAGGGGGATGGAGCAAGGCCGGGCAGACTCCTCTCATCCAGCTCCACTGAAATCAATACGTGATTAGACAGCACCTCCAGCCCTTAATATTCCACCTCTGCCCAGTACCGTGTTTGTGTTGAACAAGGAAGATCTGGGCTAGACATGGGGAAAAATTCTTTGCAGGGATGGGAATAATATATCCTGCAACAATCACTACCCAGCTACAGAGACCTCCGGAGCCCTGAGCAGTGTGGGTGCCAGGCCCCAGCTCCAGGCTGTCTCTGCCCCTTTCCAGCTGAAGCCGCCGTGCCAAGCGCCCCGACAAACAAGCTGCAAACCCCTCTCCCCATCTCCTGCCTCTCCCCGCCCTACCTGAGGCCCTGTTTTCTCTCGTGATGCTTCTAATGAAACTAAGTGGCTGCGAGCAGAAAGTTTCCACTTCCCGCCTCGGGGCTGATTAGCGCGGAGCTGCCACCGGCTGGACGGGGACCCTCGGGGGAGCGAGGCAGCCGCGCTCCGTGCCCTCTGCTCAGCGAGCACCATTAGAGCACCGACTGCCTAGCCTGGCAACCGAGGGAGCAGCACCTCGCTGCTCTGCCTGCTGGGGCCGAGGTCTCTGGAAAACACGGGCTGGTGCGTGGATGGATGATATCCTCCAGTCCTTGGCGCACAATTGCCGCAGCAGAACACAGAGAGGAAGAAGTGAAGTTCTTTTATCAGGCATGCTGCAACAATCTTGGCTGGTGCTGCTCAAGGAGAGCTGGTGTCACGTATTTGCAGAAAGAGTGGTCAGATACTGGAATCATCTACACAGTGATGTGGTGGAGTCATCATCCCTCGAAGAGTTCAAAAAAAGACTGGATGTGGCACTTGCTGCCATGATCTAGTTGAATTGTTAGAACATGGGTTGGACTTGATGATCTTACAGGTCTCTTCCAGCCTTGAATTTCAGTGATTCTGTGATTCTGTGATTTTTGTGTGTGCTTATTGCTGTCAGGAGACATTTCCCTGCATCCCTGGTGGATGGAGACTCTGTGTCCCCTGAGGGGGGGAAAGGGGCAGGTGCCAGGTGCTGCTCCATCTCTCCATCGTGAACAGGGCTGGCCCATGCCACACGCCCTCTCTTGCTCTTGGGCTACACTCCCACACCACCTCAGAGTCCCCGGCAGTTCCTGGAAATCTGGGCTGAAACAGAAGGCTTGGGTTGCCCTGTGATCACCTTTGGGATGCAAGGGGAAAGTAAACAAGATTCTGCTCAGCACTGCAGAGACCAACTGCTCCAGCGTTGCCTGGCAGATGGGGCCCAAGAGGGAGACCATATGTTTGTGAGAGAAGCCCTAAACTTCTCCCTGTGAGATCCTGGCCTGAAGAGATCCAACAGAGTTCAGTGGGTGCAGAGGCACAGGGGAGCAGCCGTGACCTGGAGGGTTCCTCCAGTCCTTGGTGGGCAACTTCCAGAGCTGAGCCAGGGCTTGGGCCTTGAGTCTGTGAGCTGTTGGGTTCCTGAGCTTTGCTATTCCCTACATTCATTTTTTTCTCTCTCTCTCTCCACATCTCCACCCTCTTTTCCTCTTGGCAGTCCTTCCCAAGTTCGTGCAGTGCTGTGGAGCAGTCTGTGTTCCCTGCTGCAGAGCTGGGCAGGGGCTGTGTGCTTCACAGCTGGCACAGCTCTGCCCTCTGCCACCCTCCTTGTGCCACAGAGCCCACCTGGCTGTGCCAAGGCCACCTGCCCAACCCCTGACTGCTGACACTTCACCTGGCTCCTGCAGCACATCCCAGTGGTGCCAGCAGGGGTTAAAAAGAGGCACACTGGGGAGGCTGGAGAAGTGCTGTCAGACCTAAGGGCAGGGGCTGGCATCTCAGAGAGAAGGGGATGGCATCCAGGGAAAGCTGGAGAAGGAAAGAGCGATTTGCTGCTAGTCAGCATGTCTGGGGAGCTGGGAACAGACTGCACTGAAGCGATAATAACACCTGGAACAGCAGGGTGGTCGTTCCCAGCTGGCCCCGCGCTGGGCTCGGGCTCTCTCACATCTCCCCCCCTGCAGCCAGGGAATCTGAGGCACTGGGGTGGCACAGGTCACCCAGGCAGGGAAGAGCAGAGCTGCCACAGCCTCCTGGCTCTCCTTCTGCCCCAGCTCCATCCTCCTTGCCTGGGGAGTGGGAAGGCGCTGGAGCTCTTGGCTTAATTAGAAGTAACAGCTGAAGCACTTGAGAAACAAAAGCTCCTTTCTATCTCTGCCCCACTTTTACTTGGGAGCCAGGGGTGGGGAGCAAATTGCTTGGAAGCCAGAAAGCGCCCTGGATCTTGTCACCATGGCTGCACAGGCACAGCCTCCTGTTATCTCCGGAGGAACAAAACCCTCCTCCCACCCTCCCTTGTCTCAGCTGGAGCTGATAAAAGGAGAAGAAATAAACAAAACAAATAATAGTAGTAATAAGAATAGAAAAATTCCCCAGCCCAAACCAGCAAATAAATATTCAGAGAATGAACCGATCTTCTGCAGAACATATTATTTTCTGCAGTGGATTTTGGGTTGTTGGAGAAGACTCCAATGAGTATTTCAGGTTATAGAGGCCATCTCAGGAATACTGGGATTTACACAGTCACAACTCAGGAGCATCCCAGACGATGCCATTTGCTGGAGAATAACAATCTCTACCTATATCCACATAATTGTACCATTCTGATTTATTTTCATATACGGATGTCTGCAGTAATAACATGATCAGCTATAACTTTTATGTCTTTTTGTTTGGAACCCACAATGATCACACTCCTAAGCTGTCAGCAAGAGCTGGATTCCTGCCTCTTCTGCTTCTGGGCCACCGCCCGTGCAGGGACGGAGAGTGTTGTGAAATGCTCCCTGAGCTCTGGCAGCCTTGGGGCTGTCACCATTCCCTGGGGAGCCTGGGCAGTGCCCACCACCCTCTGGGGGAAGAACCTTTTCCCAATATTTCACCTAACCTTCCCCTGACAGACAACACGTTTTTGTGCTGCCACAGTTAAACTGCTTTTGGTACCTGGGCACCTCCAGTCTCCGCTGCAGTGTGGGCTTTAGAATGTAAATCAGAATGCAAACCAAAGAGGGCTGTTGCTGTTTTTGTTGTGTTCTCACCACTAAACAGCTAAAAACACACCAAATAGTATAGCTGTAAAGCAGTGAAAACTAGCAACCATATATTTGTATTTTGAGAGAAATTAGGGCTATTATGGTTGCTCCAGACGGGCTTCCTACAGGAACTGGGTGGATAATTTCACTGGGTGCTTCATGCACCAGAGCTCTGCCCATCTGCTGAAGGGAACATACCTTTTAACAACATGTCTCGTTTTGGCTGCGTGCCTTCAGGGCCACCTCCCTACAACAGGCACTATTTCAGTGCTTAATTACATTTACTGTTAAAAAGGACAACTTATTTTTAGTGCCTGTCTTTGCAGTATCAGCTGGTGGCCACGGAATATTCCGCTGCCTGTGTGTGCCCATGGGAAGCAGCGTGTTTCAATCAGCCTGGGAATTATGTAGGCCATTGGAGCTGATGGCCCAGGGTAGCTCTAAGCTGTCTTGTATTAAAAAAAAAAAAATTATTCATGTGTGAACAAACAAATGAAGGGGAATAGGAACAACTGATACTATAGCTTAACCTAGTTTCCTCCTTTTGGCACTGGCTGGCACACTCAGTGCTTTGGCTCACCTACTTTTTACTATCAGTAGTAGAAATCATAACACTTGCAATTTTGGCATGCAAATTATGACTTTGTAATACAATGAACATTTTTATTAAGTATTGTTTTTTGTTTACAGCTTTTTCTTGCAACTGCAAAAGAATATCAAGCTGTCCTTCCAAAAAGACTGAATTAAATGGCTGATTATCTCTTTCCACTTTTCCACACCCACAATTTCCCCCACAAGTTTTTGTCCCAATGAAGCAAAGTGGGATCTGTAAAAGTCCAATCTGGGGTACAAAAGACCATTTATTTATTCCTGGGAGACTTGAAGGGGTGGACTCTTATTTTTAAACTTACCTGCCCTTCCTTTGCATATGGATTTACCTGGATAAATTCATTTAGACCATGACAACAGCTCGCTGAAAAGATCAGGCTCTGGCTGATAGCTCTGAGCACGCTGCTCTTGTGTCCTCCCATGGCCAGATAACATGAACATCTGCATTGCCACTGTAAAAACAGCAATGAGGATATTAATGAAACTGGGGGGAAAACTGGAACGGGGCTCCAGTGCTCACATCTTCCTGGATAACTCTCCCCAGGACTTCTCTCTGAAGGCAGACACTCAGATGGCTTTGAGAACCTGAGCTGAGATCATTTTGAGGGAGCTGCTGGCATTTCCCCAAACACACCCATGATAAAGAAGCCAGTGCAGGATTTCACAGCACACCAGGTGCTCGGGCCAGGAATGGACTTTTGGGGAACTTAGGAGGGGAAAGAAATCGGGCAATGCTGGGGATTGCAACTCAGGTCATGGAATCATGGAATACCCTGAGTTGGAAGGGTCCCCCAAGGATCATCCAACTCCAGGCCCTGCACAGGACGCCCCAACAATGAGGAGGGTTCCCCTGAGCCTCCTATTCACCAGGCTGAGCCCTCTCAGCTCCCTCAGCTGCTCCTGGTGCTCCAGACCCTTCCCCAGCTCTGCTCCCTTCCCTGGACACCCTCCAGCCCCTCAACATCCTTCTTGTCCTGAGAGATCCAAACCTTGTCGCCCCTTTGTCTCATAACCAGCCATGGCCAAAGCCCAATTTCCCAGCGTCGCACGGCTGTGGTGTGGCAGAGCTTGTTGTGCCCGCGCAGTGTGTGACCCCTCTGTCCCCTGCTGACCACGGCACCCCTTTCATGGCTCAGCATCACCTGCTGGGTGAGCGTGTGCCCCTCCACACACCCCCGAGGTGCCAGCACCCAGCAACTGCCAGCATCTGTGCCACTTGCTTGGCCTCTTTTCCTTTGTGCTGCTCCCCTCCGCCGTCGTGTGACAGCCATTGTGTGGTCCCTGCCGCACAAAAGCCAGCCTGACCTAATTTAAATCAGCGCTATTGAAGCCGTCCTTGTTTTATCTCCCGGCACAAGGGCTGCGCTCCCCGTTTCAGAGGCAGGAGAAATGAATGGCTAATTGGGGGGGTATTGTGCGCGGCAGCAGCGTCGTCTCCCGGCCCTGATTGTCGGCTCTCCTGCTCAGGGTGCTTCCAGCTCCCCTCTTGGAGCAGCCACGCAGGGTTTGGGAGTGGAGGGAGGAGAAGGGGAGAACGGGGCTGTGCAGCCAGCATGGTGTGTCAGGGAAACAATGCCGAGCATGGCTGCAGTGAGACCTGGGGGAGGGCTCCTCGCTCAGAAAGGGCAGATGCTGGTGATAATAGAAGAGAATATCCAGCCTTCCCCTCCAAATGAGCCCCCGGGTTCTTCTTTCCCTGCCACAGCCCTTCCTGGTGCTCTGGGGATCATCCACGGGGAGTGGGTGAGGCCCAGGGGTGGGAAGTGCTGGCAGTGAGGAAGTGTGGTAGGTCACGGGCTGGAAGGGAGAATGCTGCAGGATCTTTGTCCTGTGGGCAAAGTTTGAGCCGTCCCTGACAATGGATCTTTGTCAGAAAAGCCAGACCATCCCCGGGAGCCATTCCAGCAAGCAGCAAGCAGCAGGAAAAGGGCCCCAAAGGCAGCGCTGCCCACACGAGGAGCATCCAGAGCCCACGGCTCGGTGTGGTGCTGCCAGAACCAGGCACCACCACGGGATCCGGGTGGGTTTGGGGGTTCACACCAACAACACGACATCTTCCATGGAATTCCTGCCTATGCCTCCCACAGGTACCTCCCAAGAGCTCCCTCGCTGGCGCTGTTTGTTCTGCGGCGCCTCTCTCCACCATGGCCAGGCTGAAAGAGGGCTGCAGAAGAAAACAAAACCCAAAGCGTTTCAATCTTCCCATGGATGGCCTGGGGTCACTCACAGATCCACCTCCCCCTGCTCGAGGGACAGAACCTTGCCCCCAGCTATCGATCAGCTCTGCCCCAGCACGCTCAGCTGATGCTCAGTGCAAAGGTTGTAACCAATCCTCTCCGCAGCTCTGCCAGCTGCAGGCAAAAAGGGTTTCAATCCAGGATGTTTAACAACAACACGAAGCAAACAACTCCTGAGACGCAGGGTTTGTCACGGACTTGGATGTAACATTATAATCCTTATCATAAATCAGATCAGAATAAAACACTGGCAAGCCCTGAAGTTAAAGGACAAGTGACAACCTCTTCTCTACCCCTTTTGGCCCCAAATCAAAAGATCAGCTACAAAATTGTAAAATTAAAAGTAGATTTTATTAAGAGCAAGTGTTATTAAAAGTGAGGTTCTTTTTGCTTTCATCTGAGCTTATGATTAATTTCTCCCTTCTAAGCTTTTCTCTGCAGCCAGCAGAGCATAAAATACACTTCAACAAAGAAAACAAAACAGGAAAACATAATTCTTATGTTACCACCTGATTGCAAGGGCTGAGGTTTTACCAAAAAGAGAAGGATTGCCATTAAATAAGTTGTTAACATTGCAGTAGGGTAAGAGGAACAAACTTAGAGCTATCTGTGATTGTCAGCTCTTGACTGAGGGTGGTGAGGCCCTGGAATGGAATTCTCAGAGCAGCTGCCCCGGGATCCCTGAAAGTGTGCAAGGCCAGGTTGGGTGGGATTTGGAGCATCCCGGACAGTGGAAGCTGTCCCTGCTCATGGCAGGGCGTGGAATGATGAGATTTAAAGTCCTTCCAATTCAAACCAATCTGGCATCTTGTCAATCTGTGATTGTCAACAGGTCTGCCCTTGGGGCCTTTCCTCTTCCAGCCCCTGTCCCCTGGGCCAGGCGGGTCCTGTCCCTCATGGGCGGCTCTCCAGGGAGCTCCACTCCCTGTCGCCACTATTCTACCGACATCTGGTGGCAGCTGCCTTAGGGAAAAGCGACATTTCTTCAGCAGCGCCCTGCGCCCCCTCAGCGGGAACCTCCCTGTGGGGCTGTGTCGTCTCTGAGGGGACCCCCGAAGTACTGCCCGGGACACGCGCCTCAGTCCTCTCCTGAGACCAGCCGGTCTCTGGGAGCTCCAATCAGTCATTGATGATAATCACTGTGCGTCCCGCGCGGCGCTTCTCAGGGTTTGCAGGTTTATTTTGAGGTCGCCGCGAGGGATGTCCGCGTCCCCTCAGTCGCCATGGTGGAAACATGGGGCATCAGTGGGAAAGGCCATGCAGAGCGGGTTTCCGTAGTGTAGCGGTTATCACGTTCGCCTCACACGCGAAAGGTCCCCGGTTCGATCCCGGGCGGAAACACCTGTTTTTCCTTCATCTCGGAGTGGGTTTTTTTTGGTGTCTGTTCATTTTCTTGTTGTTTTGTTTTGGGGGGGGGGAGTTTAAGTTTTTGGTTTGGTTTTTTCTTTTGTGTTTTTTTTTTTTTTTTTTTAATTCTGAGTTATTTGTTTATTTCCCCGCCGTCTCCTCCGGGAGTCGGGAGGAGAAGTAACCGGCAGCACGCGCCTCCCGGCGGGGCTCAAGTGGGCAAAGCGCAGCCGGGCGGGCGCTCCGCGTGCCGGTGCATCTCAATTCGGTTCGGATCATTGAGAAATGGGGGGAAAAAAAATATAATGAGGAAGAACAAAACGAACTTGCGTTGGCCGGGAATCGAACCCGGGTCAACTGCTTGGAAGGCAGCTATGCTAACCACTATACCACCAACGCCTGCTGACAACTGTCTCTCCGGCTTCCCTCAGGAGCATCACCCAGCGGGATACAACCATTCTGCTGTAGCAGGCGGCAAAGCACAATGAAAGATGAGAATGGTTCCACAGCCGCCCCACGACGGCAATAAATGCGGAATTTGGGGCCAATCTCTGAGGGAGAGAAGGATCTTTTCTCCGTGCTTTTTTTACCCTGTATCAGCCTCAATTCTCTCTGTGCCCACTCTCTCCAAGAAGGTATTGCACGGACTGCCCAGGGAGGCGGCAGACTCACCGTCCCTGGAGGTATTTAAGGACAGACTTAGCTCCACGGTCTGGATGACAAAGTGACTATCGGCCACAGGTTGGACTGGATGACCTCAGAGAGCTTTTCCGACACCTAATGCGTTCATTTTCTAACAGCTCCCTACTCCCGCAGGCATCTCCCCCCCGCTAGAGGCACTGGTTCCTCCCGTGCCGCCCGGGCGCGCTCCCGCCGCCGCCGCGCGCGCTCCCGCCACTTCCGCCGCCGGGTTAGAGGTCGCGCCGTGGCCGCCGCCGCCCCCGCGCCCCCGTTTCCGGGGCTGCCCCGCGCCCGGGCCATGGAGCGGCACTGACGGAGCCGCCGCCGCCCCCTCCCTCCCCCCGCCCTCCCTCCCGCGCAGGAGCCGCCCCCACCCCCGCCCGGCACGGGGAGCTCGCCGCGCCCCGCGGTGAGTGAGGAGGGGAGGGGGGGATGGCGCGCACGGAGGGTCCCGCCCCGGCACGGGCACGGCTGGGTGGGGCCCGCGCCCGTGAGGGGCGGCTGAGGCGGGCGGGGAGCGCTTACCCGCTCCGTGGGCCGCATCCTCGCTGCCCGGGGCGGGGGGTGCCCGGTGGGTGCGGGGTTTGCCCCTTCCGTGGGTTCTTTCCCCCCTAAGGCATGGCGGCGGCCTCTCCTTGCCCCGGGGGGCGTTTGCTCGCCCGGCTTGGGCCCGGGCCTGGCCCTCGGGGGGTTTGCAGTTCAGTTCCCCCGCAGCTGCCCACGGATGGGGTGATGGGGGGTCCCTGCCCTTGGAGGGGGTCCCGTGTGCCCCCAGCAGCCCCCGCTGGGCGCAGGAGGGTGAGGGGCTGCTCTTGTGCTGCCCTTGCACGGCAAGGAGCCGTGAGGGACACGAGGGGCACAGGATGCTCCATCCCCGGGGATTCCCCCTCTCTGCCGTCCCGAATCCCGGCCTTTCCTCTGCACCAAGGGCAGAGCTCCCGGAGAGAGCTGCAGAGGGACACGGGCTGCTGGCAGCCTTTGCCAGAGCTCATCCCTCGCTGGAGGAATCTCCGCAGCTTTATCCCACCCTCGCTGCTTTAATTTTTGGAGATCTTAAAGCTCCCGGCCACGTTGTAAGGGCTCCTGTAGGTGACTGTTCCTGGGTTCTGTTGGCTCTTCCCGAATGATTCACGCTGGTTCCTGATCTCTTTTGTGTATTTTGCTCATTTTCTTTTTTTTTTCCCTGGTTCGAGACTTTACCGTTCCTTCCCTGTGTGAAATGCGTGATCTGGGCTGGGTGCAGTGAGGGTTCAGATGTTCCTCAGAGCCATTCAAATCACAGAGCAGCCGAGCCTGGCAGGACCTGGGGAAGTCTCTGGTCCAGCCCCTGCTCAAGGCAGGGTCAGCTGGGAGATCAGCCCAGGTTACTCAGCATTCCTGAGCATCGCTCCCTGCCTGCATCAAAAACTGCCCTAAAACTGCTGAACGCTGCTGCTTCCTCCCTCTCTGCTCTCCTCTGCAGCAGAGGGGTTTCTTTGTGAGGCTTTGTCTCTCCTGGTCCCCTGTGAGTTTACTTTTGGTGGAGAAATGGCTGTTTGGGGAGAGCAGGAGCCTCAATAAAGGGCACTGCCGGGTCTTGAGTGTGTCTGTGATTCAGAGGTAAAGACCTTTGTACTTGGGGAGACAGGACAGCAGTGAAGCGCCTTCCTGTGCTCCTGGAGAGCAGATGGGTGTGGGGAGCCAGGGTGGCAGCAGGCTGAGGCACAGGGCATTCAGGCTTGGAAGATAAATGTGGGTTTTATGTCCCAGGTGGGACTGTGACCCTCTGGCTTCTGGTGTGTCCTTTGTTTGCCTCTTCCCTCTAAGTGCATGGACCAGACCTCTGTTTGATCAGGTTTTAGTACCCGATACTTGCAAGAATTCCAGGATTTTGGGAAGGGGATGACAGAAAGGTTCAGTACTCAAGATTCTCAGATTTTAAGAATTTTCTGGGAAGGAACGAGGCACACCACAGAGTTCACTGGGCCTCATTGTTCAGATGAAGTCTCTCAGATTTATCAGGGCTGTTCAAACCCAGGCTGTGTTGGCAGAACAGATTTGGACCACAGAATGAAACCCAAGGATTTATTTGTGCCTCCCCACCCAGCTGGAAATGTGACCTATGGAAGATGCTTGTACCCAGCAGCTGTATGAAATCTCCTTTCTCCCCTCTTCCTCCCCAGTTTGCTGTCCTGCCCAGCTCTCTGAGTAGTTAATGCAGAAGATAAAGAGGGTTCGTCTGGAAAACGAGACTGCAGGAAGTTGGAGAAGGTACGTCCAGGCCCCCGTGTGGCCTCTGTGTGCTGTGGGACAGAGCTGCCATCACCTCTGTCCTGAGAGGAGCCCCATCTGTCCAGCCAGGATCTGTGAGGCAGGAAGTGACTCAGGACAATAACTTGTTTCACTCACTTCCAATATGGAGCTTTACAGTTTTTGTGGGTTCTGATTTCCCACCTGTGCTTGTTGTCCCCTCCAGACTAACACCTTGCCCAGAGGTGGCTCACCCACCTCACCTGACAGGGCACAAAGGGCATTAAAACAGCCCCAAGGGGCAGCTCCATGCTTTTGGGAGTGGAGAGAGCAGTGTTCCTGCAACAGCTCTGAGTCACCTCAGTCCCTGCCCCGGCGTGGGCCTCTCCAGCAAGGTGGAAATCTTCTGTGTGCCATTGCTGCCTGTCTTATGATGGTTAATAACTGGTGTCTTGATCCACTCACGTTTGAGTAATGTAATCCCCAAATCTGCTCTGAGATAAGTTACTCCATGCACTTATTTACTTACATACATGGTGTTGCCAAACACTGACTATGACTTTTTCCAGAGGTGGCTGTAGTGACAGAGGCAGAAATCTGAGTTTCCTTTTACTCTCTATCATGCCAGAACCTGTTTTAGGAGATTTTTTTTCCTTCTAGTGGGAGGTATCCACTAGATACCTCCCTTTGGAATTGGATGATCATTAAGGTTACTTCCAGTTTAAACCATTCTGTGATTTTGTGAGAATCCACCAAGCTGCAGCAGTGCCAGTGGTAATTCCCAACACTCCCACCTCAGTTTGTGTGGTGGCTGCTGTGCTTATCCCACTTCCCCACTCCATTCTGGTGTCAAAATCACCAGGATGAGAACAGTGCCAAGCTTAGAGCTGTGCTGTTCACATGATAAAATCATGGCAGTGTATTTTGGAAGGGGCTCCAGGCTCCAGTTCAGCTGGGGACAGGTACCAGTATCACATCTGTGGATTGGTTTTAAAGGTTAAACTTGCACTTGTGAGGAGCCAGCCTGGCTGAGTGAGACGGATTCATCAGCTGGGTGAGAGTTACCCAAGGGCCAGGCTTTGTGAGCTAAAGCCAGAGTATTTAACTGAGTTGACCTGCAGTGGGATGGGGTTGGGAGAATTGCTCTCAGTTTATGGATTTTCATGGTCTTTCTGTCATGTGTTTCTGACAGGCAGCACTTCTGCCTTCAGATGTGATTTTAGCTGCTGCAGTGGAGAGCCTGGATACAGGCAGAGGCCACAGACACAGTGTCTTAAAACATCCCACATCTCTTTTGTGGTTTCACTTGGGCTTCCTGCCTGCCTTTGATTGGAAAATACTCCTCTTTATCCATTTTCAAGCTGTGGATTTACTGCTGGGCAGTAGGTACCAGGAGTACCTGCAGAATTATTTTGGGATCTTGTTCTTTTGTTACTATTGGCACATTTTGTACAATTTTGGGACTTAGGAGTCTGAGGAGATGTTACATTTTCAGCCCTTGCACAGGGCTGATTCTGTTTCCTTGGAGCAAAATTATCCAAGCTAATTTTGTCCAGTAAACTGAAGTTCTTCTGAAATTCTCTGTGACATTCTTTCAGGTGCCTCTTGGAGGGACATCCTGCTTCTCAAGTGGGGTGTCAGAAACAGGTTTCCCTAGTCCTCAGCTCATTCCTGCTTTGCAGTGGATGACATCACTGACCTTGGGCAAGTCTGTGGGTCCACCTCACCTCAAATTAACATTTGTGTTAATGTGGAGGTGGTTCTTATCCTCTCCTTCCACACCTGCCCACTTGGAAATCTCTGAGGAATGTGTGCCACGTTTCTCAGGGTACAGCCAGGGTCTGCTCCTGCTGCCTTGTCTCTCTTAGCAAAGCACTTGCACCTTTTTTTCCTGATTTCCCATCTCTCTTACATCATTCCTGCCTCAGTATCTCCTCAGGTAAGTGAATGGGTCTGAACCTCTCTCCCCAAGTGATGGGCAGGTTTTCCTTTGGGATAGGAAGAGGATTCCACTTCCATGGTCTCACAGGGCAGGAGTTTGTGTCTTTATGATAGCTCATAGCTTTGATGACATATCCATCCGAATTCCTGGAGTGGTTTTCCTTTGAGTCAAGCTGCCTGTTGTCTGCACCAGAATCTGCTGCTTGAGTTTCCTTTAACAGCTTATTCCAGAGCCAGCCCTGGGAGAGGGAGTTCTCTGAGGTCAATATCTTCATTTACAGGATTCCATATGGGATGGGAGATGGACTTTTCCTTTCAATGTGTTTAAAATGAATCCTTGAGTGCAGAGAATCGCAGAGATCTGTAGTTTAAGGAGCACCTGCTTGATTTTAAGGCTCAATTCTCTCCCTCAGTTTTTTGCCCAGTTCTGAAGGAGAAGCAAGGATGACTGCAGTGGACACGCTCTCAGACAGCTCCGAAGTGGTCGAGATGGAGGATGTGCCTTCCCAATTCCAGGTGCAAAAGCATTCTTGGGATGGGCTGCGTGACATTATTCACAGCAGCAGGAAGTACTCGGGCATGATAGTGAACAAAGCTCCCCATGATTTCCAGTTTGTCCGGAAAACAGAGGAGTCCAGCCCGCACTCTCACCGCCTCTATTACCTGGGTAAGCCTCGTGCCAGCACCAGGGGAACCTGGGGCTCTTCCAAACTCAGCAGGGAAGGGGAGGGGAGGGATGGGATGGGAGAGATCTCCCCTGTGAGATTTGGGAACTGAGATTGGCTAACGTGGCTCAGGGCCCGCGGGATCTTCCGCAAAGCCTGGGACTGAGCAGGGACTCTCCGGTCCCAGACAAGCCTCAAACACAGGGATCAGCTGTGACAAGGGGAAGTGTTGGCCAGCAGCACTTCTGTGTGCTTTGTCACGCAGGGGATGGGCCAAGAGAAGGGACTATCTCGTGCCTCTGTAGCTTGGGAGAAGTGGGATTTATTTGCTTCATTAACCAGACTGACTTTCCAAGAAATTCGCTGCCAGTAATGACTAATTACATGTTGCAACATATTAATGGCAGGGTGGTGTGTCTTGCTGTATTAGGTATCATGAAGGTAGGATGCTCTCAAGAGCAGGGAAGAAAATTGAGGTGGGAATGAGCTGGCATTTCCCAGAGAAATATCCCTTTCCTTCAGTGGGACTGAAAGCAGAATTCTGTGTTGTACGGGTCCCTTGTTACAGATGGAGCCACGATGTAATTAGTGACAGTTGTTGGATTTTAGTAACTGCTGGATCATTTTGTGGCTGGTAACATGGGAAACTTTATAGACTATGAAGAGTTTGTTGTGCTTTGGGGCATGAGCTGATCATTACTGGGCCAGTACAAAAATTGCCAGATGTGCAACTCTGTGCAGTTACTGCTGCCCTGAAGTGACCCTGGTGTTCTTCCTTCTTTTTCCAGGTTTTGAGTGGAGGTCACTGTAGGATGCTGGATTTGAGGGACTGATTTGTGTTGTCACTAAGCAGCTCCTGTGTGTCAGTGACTTGATTTGTGTAGTTCTCATAAATTCTTGGGACACAAGTGCTGCTCTGAAGGGCAGGATCCAGAACTGGCATATTTTTCTTGTCGAGTCTGAGCAGTGAGGCTTGATTTAAAGCTTGAATGTATTTCCAGTTCACTTTCATACTGGTTTTGATCTAGATGATTAAAGAACTAAGTGGCTAATTTAAAATTTTTTTTTAATGTTCTGTTGTATGAAATGGCAACCAAACCAGCTACTGGGTGGTTGGTGTTCTGCCAGGGTGTGACTGTTCAGGAGCCAGAACCAGGAATGAGGATACACGAGTGCCTTTTCAGTGTTTCCTTCCTTAAGGAATTGTACAGGGCTTAGAGCAGATTAATCCCTCAGTTAAGATCAGCATCAGCCAGGTAATCCCAGGGTACCTCTGCTCAGATGTCCCTAATAAAGGGGAAATGCTGATTTAAATGCTGATTCTTTTCCATAATAAATGGACACTCCCAGAGATGGGGCAGCCACAGCTTCTCTGGGCAGCCTGTAAGTTCACAAGTGTTTAACTCAGTGTGCTGTTACTGCCCCAGCATGAAATAACATTTTAAAGTGTTTAAATAAAACTGAGCAGTGGATGGAGAGTCCTGATGAACTTTGCTGTAGGGTTGAATATTTCATTTGGAAGCAAAGTAAACTGTCTTTTGGGGAGGAAGGCAATATTTTCCTTGTAAATGCCAATTGATTGTAGTCAGCCTGAGGTCATTGGAGAAAGTTTGAACATAAGGGGAAGGGAAGTCCAGGTCACATTTGCCTCAGTGTCAGATATGAGTGTCCAGTCATTTGTTCCTCTCTGCAGTTTTTCTTGCATGGCCATCCTCAATCATTCCTGGGCCATCCCCACAGAGTTTTGTGTTGTATCGTGGCAGATGCTGCTTATGTTAAACACCACATGCTCAGCACTTTGGTGTTCCTGGATCTCTGAGGATTACATCTTCACATATTGCTCTGCTTCCTGAGCACTTATTAATATTTCAGTTTTAATTTGAAGTAACTACTGCTGGGTCAGCCAGCTCAGAAATCTCTCTGTTCTGCCCAGAACATGTGCAGAGTAGGCAGTATCAGGGCACAGATCCCTGTGTGAATTTCTGATCCAGGGAGTCTCTGCAGCATAAGTAGAGGGCAAGTTCATGGTCTTCGTTTTGGTGGAAGCTGTCAAAATCACAAGTCAGGATATTTGATGGTTGTTTTGGAAGTTGGATTAAGGCCAGGAGCTCATTTGATAACCGCAGTCAAAGGCTTATGTAAAATGACAAGGTCTTTTGACTCTGTAGGATACTGTTTCACATTTGAATGGGCTCTCTGGAGCTTCCAGGCTTTTCCTTCCCCCCTTGCAAGCTGCTGCCTTGGCCTGAATCAGGTCCCTGTAGCAAATTTCTGTATGAGAAGTGTGGAGGGTAATGTTGAGTCACCCATTCAGGGAGTGGTGCTCTTAGAGTGGAGCTGGAGCATGGGAGGACAGGCACAGAGGGGAAAGTTGGATCTAAAACATTCTGGAGAGGTGGGGTAGTGTTACATCTTGCTTAGGAAAATTCCAAACAAATCAAAATCTAAGTGGTTTAGATGTTATTCTGGGATTGATCTGGGAGCTGCTTGGGAAGGAATGTGGGTAAAGGTCTCTGGGCAGCCCCAGCCCCTGTTTCCAGACTTCTGTTTGAATTTGCTCTTTGTACTGGATAATTCATCTTGAGCAGGATGATGCTTTTGTCCTCCTGACAGGAATGCCATATGGTAGCAGAGAGAATTCCCTTCTTTACTCAGAGATTCCCAAAAAGGTACGGAAGGAGGCCTTGCTGCTCTTGTCCTGGAAACAGATGCTGGATCACTTTCAGGTAAGCCAGAGTGGGGAGAGCCTGGGGAAACCGGGTGATGCTGTGGTGGGGACATCTGTGTGGTGTGTGTCATCCTTCCTGCTTTTAAAATGTTGGGAAAGTTGAGTTTAAATTGCTGCTTCTGCCTTACACTGCTGTGAGTGCACCAGGAAGGGAGGGAACTTTCCCCTCCCTGTTTCAGTATCTTCGTGTCCTTTGTCACTGGCAGCATTGCAGGGTGTTGGTCTTTTCAGCCCTACTTGAAAAGTTCCTGGTGGAACAGAATTTGTCTGCCTTGACCCCATTTGGGCTGCGAGTTCTCTCCAGGGTAATTCAAGATCCCGGAAGAACTTTTGTTTGCAGTGTCTGACATGGAAACTGTTTGTGAAGGCTGCAGATAACGTCATTAAGTTAATTGGTTACATCTGATTTGCATAAGCAGAGCAAGCGCAGCTGTTCTCACTTCATGCTGAAGTGCCAACTGTAGAACTGAGAGATTCACAGCTCAGCCCTCCTGTAGAGGGGAATTTGGGGGGTTTAGGCCTCCTGGACCCCACAGCTGCAGCGTGGAGTACAGGAATTGGGCACCTGTACCCTGACACTGCTGCCTGTTTGAGGGGGGGTGCTGTGTCAGGCTCAGAGCACTCCTGTGAACGTTCCTCTCCTTGCAGATCCTTTCAGATATTCCTTTCCTTCACTTCTAGGCAACCCCTCACCACGGGATGTATTCCAGAGAGGAAGAGCTCTTGAGGGAGCGCAAGAGGCTGGGAGTCTTTGGGATAACATCCTATGATTTCCACAGTGAGAGTGGCCTGTTCCTCTTCCAGGCCAGCAACAGCCTCTTCCATTGTCGAGATGGGGGCAAGAATGGCTTCATGGTGAGTCTGCCAGGGATTGATTTCATGGGCTCCCCTCAAAGGGGCTTGATGGTTTGGATTGGAGATGGCTGCACGTGGAATCCCAGGCTGGATTGGGGTGGAAGGGACCTTAAAGCCCATCCCAGTGTCACCTCCTGCCATGGGCAGGGACATCTTCCACCATCCCAGGGTGCTCCAAGCCCCATCCAACCTGGCCTTGGACATTGCCAGGGATCCAGGGGCAGCCACAGCTGCTCTGGGCACCCTGTGCCAGGGCCTGCCCACCCTTACAGGAGGTTCTCCTGGAAGAACTTTTTCTCCTGGAAGAACTTCATGCACTGCAAGGGGCTCTGAGGTCTTCTCCAGTGAACATTCCCAGCTCTCCCAGCCTGGCTCCAGAGGGGTTTCAGCCTTGGAGCATCTCTGTGGCTCCTCTGGACCTGCTCTAGCAGGTCCACATCTTCCACATCTTCATCCCTTTGGTTGTGGTGACTGCTCTTGTGTCCTGTCAGGGCCACATTTGCCATCATCCCCTGGGCTGTGCTGCTGTGTCTGTTTTAGGCTTTGTCTGTGCAGAGCTGGGAGCTGATGTGGCACCCAGCTCTGTGTGTGTCTCTTGCCACAGGTGTCTCCAATGAAGCCTCTGGAGATCAAGACCCAGTGCTCAGGGCCACGGATGGATCCCAAAATCTGCCCTGCTGACCCAGCCTTCTTCTCCTTCATTAACAACAACGACCTGTGGGTGGCAAACATCGAGACGGGCGAGGAGAGGCGGCTGACATACTGCCATAAAGGTGTGGGGCTCCCTCCCCCCCAGAGGGAACTCCCTGGGGAATCTCTGCAATACCCCCATTCCTGGCTTATTTCTTACAAGTGCATTTGTCTTTTGGGTCAGCGTTTTCCAAGGACATGTAAAGGCAAAATGCAAATGCTGTCTTGTCTTTGTTCCTCTCCAGGCTTATCCAATGTTCTGGATGACCCCAAGTCTGCTGGTGTAGCCACTTTTGTCATTCAGGAGGAGTTTGATCGGTTCACGGGCTATTGGTGGTGTCCCACAGCTTCCACAGAAGGTCAGTCACTGTTCTGCTCATCAAATCCTGGCATGTGACTGCTGCCTCTGGCTAGGAATGAGGTTCTGAGCATGATTTTCCTGGGGAGATCACCTGAAGGAACAAAGCACTGAGGGGATTATAATTGTGCAGTGTTTGCAGGTGGTCAGAGCTGGGGCTGTACAGGTGTTCCCTCTGCACCAGTGCTCCAGGCAAGGCAGAAACAGCAGGAAATGCTGTTGTAAACATTCCTGCTCTCTGTCCCAGGTTCAGAGGATTTGAAAACACTGCGGATCCTGTATGAGGAAGTTGATGAGTCAGAGGTGGAGATAATTCATGTTCCTTCACCTGCCTTGGAGGAGAGAAAAACAGATTCCTATCGGTACCCCAGGACAGGTGGGTGAAACACGTGGGGCTGCTGAGGCAGCTCTGGACTCCTGCTGGAATCAGCACTGGAATTGGGGCTATAAACTCTGCATCATTAATCTGGGCACTTACTGGGATGTAGAAAGTTGTAAAAGTTGGGACCTAATTGCTCTCTGATCCCAAAACCTGCTGCAAGAAAAGCTGAACTTTAAATCCCAGCCCTAAATGAAAGGATTGCTGAGGAAGTGGAATATATCTGGTGGTAAATTGTGGAATACATTCTGAATCCCATCTTTCCTCTCCCTCCTGGGAACATGCACAGCCAGCAAGGGAAGGCAAAGCAAACTGTTCCCATTCCCAGAATGACTCTGGTGTTTGCTCACATACATATTTGATATTTGTAAATTCACACGGAGCCATTTCAGTAGGACCAGAGGCAGTTCTCCTTTAGAAGCTGTGTTTTGTGTTACCACAGAATGTTCAGCTTGATCATCTTGGTGTTTTTTCACTTCTTCTCTGCAGGCAGCAAAAACCCCAAGATTACATTGAAACTGGCAGAATTTAAAACAGACAGCAAGGGTAAGGTAAGTGATAACTCAGAAAGGGACATTGCACAGGAGGGTTTTTGAAGCTCCCTAGAATTAAAACAAGGTCACAAAGAAATCCTAAATAGTGTTAGTCTGGGTTTTTTACTCTCTTGTAATAGCTGGATCTCTAATGTGTTTATCCAAGAAACAGAAAGACTTGAAAATGCTGACAAGAATCATTCTGGGGGAGATTCAGCTGGGAATGTGGAGGGAAGGGGGAATTGGGGCTTGCCTGGTGCATCATGGCAGAGACAGGAGGGCTGGAGCCAGGTCTAATCTGGGGCTTCAGTCCCTGCCTGTGTCCTTTCCTGTGGCTCAATGCCAAAATCATTTTGCTTTGAAGCTGTTTTTCCCTTCTCTTCCTGCTCTTTATAGCAAGGCTTGCTTCTCCTGGCTTGACCTTTGCTGATGCCAGTAGCTAACCTTCCTTGTTCTGCCATCTCCCTGAGCTTCCCTGGGAGAAGGGGATGAGCTCTGGTGCTCTGATTTGATGTTGGGCCTTGGTTTTGCTGCAGATTGTGTGTGCTCAGGACAAAGAGCTGGTGCAACCCTTTGCTGCCCTGTTTCCCACTGTGGAGTACATTGCCCGTGCTGGATGGACCCGGGATGGCAAATAGTAAGTCCATTTTCCTCCCAAAATAACTTTCCCAAGGGCTCCTCTGGTTGCAGACCCTTGACATGATTCTGCTGTGTTCATGACCTGGTTTTAAAGCCCTGAGTGCCAGAAATGGCACATGAATATTTGGCTTCTTCAGTGCTGTGACATCCTAAAAGTAGGAACGAAGCAGAGCAGAGTGACAGGCTGTGGGGTTTGTCACAACCAGAGTTAAATGACATTGATACAGTAAGTGGGCAGTGCTGGGGAATTCTTTGGAGCTGAAGATGTTTAACACAGGTACAGGGTGTTTCCTGCTGAAAATGGGGGTGTTCTGTGGGCAGCTTTATCTTTGTTCATTGGCACAGCTTGTCCTGAGTCACAGAACAGGGTCTGTGGTGCCACATCCTTCATGCAGCATGTTCAAAGAGAAGGATTGCTCTGGGGCTGGCTATGGCTCCAAATGGGATACACAGTCTTGCCTGAAGAGTTCCACAATTCACCCCAATCTGATTGAAATTTTAAAGTTCTTCATTTTCCCCTCCCAAGCTTGGCTGTTAACTGGTGTGTGTGCAGATTAAGTTAAGGTGACTTGGCTGTCTTTGAAGGTGGCATTCTGTAACTCATCATTAATTTTCTGCTCTGGAAAGGAAATTTAGAGAGCTTTCCAGCAGGTAATCCCAGAGGTGATTGTGATGTTCTGCACCAGAGCTTATCTAAATGTGCTGAATATCTCAGTTCCTGAAATCCTGCGGTGCTGGGGGAGAACTGGCTCTTTTCAAATCTGTCTTTCATGATGAAACTCCCCTGGATGCACTCACAGGCCTTGGGGTGGCTGTGCTCTGCCATCTGTCATGCTGAGAGCTGCAGTGCAGCACCACTTCCAGGGACTCTCCTTGGAGGGGAGCAGGGCTGGGACTGAAGCAGCTCCTTCCCCTGGCACCCGTGTTGGGTCTGTGCCTCTCCCTGGCACAGCACGAGGAGGAGGCTGCAGACAGAGCTCTGGGAGGAGAGCTGGAACACAAACGGTGCTTCCTGGTGGAGGGGTGTCCAAGGAGGAGTTCCATTCTGGAGACAGGGCTGTGGTAGCAGTGCTCCCTTGGAACAGGCACTGGCAGATCTGTCAGACATCTCGCCTGAGCGATACCCCTGTGAAATACCAGAGCTGTCTGGCAGTACGTGTGTGTTGGCACAGCTTCCAGGGGATTAGAAAGCAGCAGTGATGAGAAAAGCTTTGCATTCAGATGCCCAAATCCTTTCTGGCAGCGGGGGGAAGAAAGGGATGCATGTTCTGAGTGTTGGAAAGGGACCTCTATTCTGTGGTGCTGACATTCACCTCCGACTTCTTTCCCCAGTGCCTGGGCTATGTTCCTAGACAGACCTCAGCAGAGGCTCCAGCTAGTCCTTCTGCCTCCAGCACTCTTTATTCCAGTCCCAGAAAATGAGGAGCAGCGTGCTGAATTTGCCAAAACTGTGCCAGAAAATGTCCAGCCATTTGTGATCTATGAAGAAACCACTGATGTGTGGATAAATGTAAGAGGCTCTGGGCTGGGAGGAGAACACGGGCTGCCCCTTCCTCCCTTCCCTCCCCTCAGTTAACCATTCTCATGTTGATTGATGTCCAGTTAAGTCCTTGCTATGGCAGCTTTGCTACTCAGTCCCAAATTTGGTGTTGAATAAATCACTGACAGGTTTCTCATCTTGCGTGGCAGGTTCATGACATCTTCTATCCTTTCATCCAGCCGGAGGGGGAGGAGGAAGAGCTCTGCTTTATCCGAGCCAACGAGTGCAAAACAGGGTTCTGTCACCTGTACAGGGTGACAGCAATCCTGAAGCCAGGCAGCCACGACTGGGTGCAGCCCTGTGTCCACAGTGAGGGTAAGGGCTGCAGCCCTGGGAGCTCCCCCTCTGTTGCCCTTCGGGGAGGGCAGTGATTGATGCTCGTGGTCTCTCTTGTAGATGATTTCAAATGTCCCATCAAGGAGGAGGTTGCTCTGACTGGTGGGGAATGGGAGGTGCTGGCAAGGCATGGATCCAAGGTAGGGGTTATTTTTATTCTCTTGCAGTGCTCAGCTCTGCATTGTCTGCCCCCAGTCCTGGCCTGAGCCCTCCCTTACGCCTGGGACCTGCTAGAACTGCTTAAGCTTCATTTTGTTGCTGTTTTTATTGCTGCCTCTGCTTCCCCCAGAAGTGCTGTAGGCCAGTGCACATGGATCTGATTGCCTTCTTAATCAGACTTCAGATTGCTCCTTAGGTAAATCCCAGGAGTGGGTCAGGCCATAAAAAAGGACACAAGTCTGAGGTTTAAGAGCAACAAAGAACCATTTTGTGGAGAAGCTGGGGATTGCTGCCTTTGCTGAGGCATTTTAACTGCAATGAGTTCTTGCTATGTGGAAATGTGTCCTGGCACTCAGAGTGAACTCTTGGTCTCCAGCTGATCCCTCAACAGAGCCTTTAGGAACAAGGCAGCTGGGGAATATAAAGCAATTTAGAATATGGAGAGGCTGTATCTGTTGTCGCTTGCAGAACAGCCAGAAATGAATTTTTATTAATCTTGTAGAAACCCAGTTTCATTTTTGCTTCAGGAATTAACTCCGAGTCTGATCTTTAACACTCCCAGGTGATTCTGTCAAAATAAAGACCTTGGCTGTTCATTTCCAATTAATCTGGATTTTCACTTCTCGCTTTTTAAAAGACCAACAGCTCCAAGCTTTTGGTTTCTGCTGCTTTTCCTCAATCTGCAATTAACCTGCTGTCCCTCCCCATGTGGATTCTCACTGTACATGCTGTTGATTTTGGCCACAGCTCTTCCCTGCATGTGTTATGGCTAAAATTGTGTTAGCAGCAATTATTTTGATGCATTTGTTGCTCCACAGGGCTCTGCCTGGTTTTCCTGGCCAATTGAGTTGGATGTTTTTCCCTTTGCTGTTCACAGGGGTCTTCAAACTGTGGGTTAGCCAGAAATAGCATTTGGAAACTGTAAGGTGGAAAAACAGTTCAGTTACTGTCGCTAGATCAATGCAGGATTTAAAAGCTGTTGCCTCTGTTCCTGCCTGACTGGGTGGTTTTTAGAAACAGCTTTATCTGGACAGTAAAACCTATTTTAATGTGTCTCAAAGTTTGGTGCTGAGAGCTGTTAGACTGGTCCTCCCACGAATGGGAATTCATTACCATGATGGCTGGAAAAAGGGACCTGTATCTTTATAATCCAGCCATGCTGGCTGTGGCCAGGTGAGAGTTGGGCTCTTCTGCCAGGTAACAAGGGACAGGAAACAGCCTCACGCTGCTCCAGGGGGATTTAGGCTGGAGATGAGGGAAATGGCTGCACTGGAAAGGTGATTAGGAACTGGGACAGGCTGTCCAGGACAAAATCACCAACCCTGGAAATGTTCAGCAGGGTGTGGATGTGGCACCTGGGGATGTGGGTTAGTGATGAACACAGTGCTGCTGGGTTCATGCTTGATCTTGGAGGGGTTTTTCCATTTTCTAGATGATTCCATGGTTCTGCAAGAAGCCATATAAGCACAGAATGTTCCTTGTTAAGAGGATGGCTTCCTGTTAACCTGCAGGGAGCAAAGCCCAGCTTTTTATGCCCATTAATAAGAAAATGTTTTGAGTCTTTAACAAAAGGGCTGAGGGACTGCTGTCTGTCACTGCACTGTGTTGTGTGCAGTTCTCCCAAGTGCTGTGTGTGTTCTCTGGCCTCCCAGCCCCCTGCCCTAAGCAGCCCTGTCATGGTCTGTGTGTGTTGTGGGCTGGCAGAGGAGCAGAGCTTGTCCCTGCCTGTCCCTGAGTCTCTCTCCTGGCACAGATCTGGGTCAATGAGGCCACCAAGCTGGTGTATTTCCAAGGCACCAAGGACACCCCGCTGGAGCACCACCTCTACGTGGTCAGCTACGAGTCTCCCGGGGAGATCATGCGCCTCACCACTCCAGGCTTCTCCCACAGCTGCTCCATGAGCCAGGTTTGTTGTTCCTTGCATTGATTCCTGACTGCCAGGGATCTAACTGGGAATGGCAATGACTCGTGGCCAGTACCAAGTCCTGAGTGCTGCTCGAGACATGGGCAGTGCAGCACCTCATGCCCTGACTGTGCTGTGTTCCCTGGCAGAACTTTGACATGTTCATCAGCCACTACAGCAGCGTGAGCACTCCTCCCTGTGTGCACATCTACAAGCTCAGCGGCTCTGACGATGACCCTCTCCACAAGCAGCCCAGGTTTTGGGCCAGCATGATGGAGGCAGCCAGTAAGTCCTGGGGAGGGGGCAGTGAGAACTCCCAGCAGTGGCCAGGAGTGATGGGGAGGGAAGGGGTCTGAGTACCTTCACTCTGAGGGAAAGTGAATCATGTTATCTTGTGAGGGAGATACTTCTCACTTGACCAGAAAATGTTCTGTGGGCTTTTGATGTGTTTCACACCTGGAGCAAAAGTCCTGCTCTGGAATGTACAGAGTTGTGGGTGTGGTTTTGCTTTGGAATCACTGAATGATTTAGGTGAGAATAGACATTAAAGTCCATCCTATTTTCATGCCCTGACATGGACAGGGACATCTTCCACTAGTCCAGGTTGCTCCAAGCCCTGTTCAACCTGGCCTTGAGCACTTCAAGGTGCTTTTAATTTGTGATTTCTCTGAAGAGGGAAGGGACAAGTACCTGGGATACAGTGGCTGCTCCATTCTGCACTGCAGGTTTAAAGGTACAGCTCACAGCAGCACCTGAACCCCTGCTGCAAACACATTGTCCCATCCCTGTTGTGGCACAGTGCCCATTGGAGAGCTCCCACCTGGTGAGGTTTTCCTGTGGAATCCCCTCCCTGTGCAGGCAGGTGGAGGCTGTGCTTCCCAGGGAGGGGCTTTGCTAAGCCTTGGCATGGTTTGGTGTGGAAGGAGCCCTGTTCAGGGTCACCTTTGGACAGGGCTGGCTCAGGGGGTGGGAGCAGAGCCTGCTCAGCCTCTCAGCACTGTGTGTGCCCCTCCTGCTGCAGGCTGTCCCCCAGACTACGTCCCCCCGGAGATCTTCCATTTCCGCACGCAGTCGGACGTGGAGCTCTACGGAATGGTCTACAAGCCCCACGATGTCCAGCCTGGCAAGAAACATCCCACGGTGCTCTTTGTCTATGGAGGCCCTCAGGTAAAAAGCCAGGGGAGTGCTGGGGTCAGGGCTGGGGCTGCTGCCCAGGGCAGAGCTCTGTCAGTCATGCAGCGAGACTTGCACTTTGGGTAGCAGTGAACACTGTGATGGAATCATGAAATCGTGGAATGGTTTGGGTTGGAGTCACCTTAAAGCCCATCCAGTCCCACCTGTGCCATGGGCAGGGACACCTTCCACTGTCCTAGGTTGTTCAGAGATCCAGCCTGGCCTGGACACATCCAGGGATGGGGCAGCCACAGCTTCTCTGGGCACCCTGTGCCAGGGCTTCACCACCATTACAGCAAAAAACTTCTTATAATATCTAATCTAAACCTACTCTTTCTGTCCCTGTGTTTGACCTCTGCTTCAAACCTCAGATGACTTTTCCAGCATGTGGTTTGATTTCTATGGTTCTGATAGCTCGATGAGTGGCTGCTGTCCAGCTCAGGATCCTCCACTGACACAGGGAGGCATTGAAAGGCAGCTGCTGAGCTCTGAAACTCTTTCTCCCTCCTTTGCAGGTGCAGCTGGTGAACAACTCCTTCAAAGGCATCAAGTACCTGCGGCTGAACACGTTGGCATCCCTGGGCTATGCTGTGGTGGTGATTGATGGGAGGGGATCGTGTCAGCGAGGCCTCAAATTTGAAGGAGCCCTGAAAAACCAAATGGTAACGTCCTCCTTGTGCTGGGAAATCTCTGTTTGTCCTTCCTAAGGGTTGTGGCTGCTCATTTCCTGTGTGAGTGTTTTTGTCTCAAGTTTCTACGTTTATCACATCCACTAACATGAGCCTCCTTTTTGCCTTTTAGGGTCAGGTGGAGATAGAGGACCAGGTGGAAGGTTTACATTATGTAGCAGAAAAATACGGGTTCATCGACTTGAGCCGGGTCGCCATCCACGGCTGGTCCTATGGGGGCTTTCTGTCCCTCATGGGGCTCATCTGTAAACCCAACGTCTTCAAGGTGAGCCTGCACCTTTGGGACACTTGGTTCTCACAGCTTCTGAACCTATTGGCAGCTGGAATTGGCATTTTGGTTTATTTGTGGTGGAAATGTCCCCCTGTCCTGCCTGCCTGGAGCTCCTGACTCCAGTCCTGTGTCCTGCTGCAGCTCATCCCTGGCTGGGGCTGGAGGAGGATGGCTCTGGGATGGGCTTGGTCTGCCATACAGGGAGAAACTGATGTGCTGTTCCCCTTCCCAAGTGCCCAGCACAGTTTCTGGATCATTCACAACCCCTCCTTGCAGAGGGAAGGCCTTTAGTGCTGATGTGCAGGAATTTTCCCCACTGTGACCACAAGAGGAGCAGCAGGAGGAGGAATCTGGGCTGAGTGGGCTTGCTGAAGGAGAATCCTGGTCTCAGTGACAGAACAGCCCAGAGCCTTTCTGCTGCCTCTCCAGGAAAGCAGGGGACACTTGGGCTGTTGAGCAGGCGCTAATGGCGGCTTGGTGGCACCTCTCTGTTTGACAGATTGCCATAGCAGGTGCCCCTGTCACCGTGTGGATGGCCTACGACACCGGCTACACCGAGCGCTACATGGACGTCCCCGAGAACAACCAGCAGGGCTACGAGGCTGGCTCGGTGGCACTGCACGTGGAAAAGCTTCCCAATGAGTGAGTACCCACCCCAGAGCTGCTCCTGGAGCTCTGCTCAGTGCCACAGGAATGGAAATGGAGGGGTTCTGATCTGCTTTAACTCGGCAGCAGCTGGGCCACAGCACCCCCAGCCCCCCTGGCAGGGAGGGCTTGAGGCCCATGGCCACAGCCTGGCTCTGTTCTTGCCTGGGTTTGGCTTGTCCAGCTGGTAGCTCTTTGCTCAAACCCTCTGCAGAGCTTTTATCTGGTGCCTCATTGTGTTTTCCATCTGGTTTCTCATCCTGTTTCTCTCCTTATCTCTCCTCCCATATCCAGGCCAAATCGTTTGCTGATCCTCCATGGCTTTTTGGATGAAAATGTGCACTTTTTTCACACCAACTTCCTGGTATCGCAGCTAATCCGGGCTGGAAAACCTTACCAGCTGCAGGTAGGAGGGGCAGGAGTGGGGAGGGAAGGTCCCATGGATCTGGAGGAAGTTCCCTGCTGTGTGTTCTGGGCATGGGAGGGGATGGAGGCAGATCCCCACATGCTGTTTGATGCTGGTGCCAGTGAACACCTCGCTGGACTCAGAGGAGGCCGGGAGGTGGCACTGTGGCTGTTCCGTGGCTGCCAGATGTGCCATGTGCAGGCAGAGCTGCTGCCCCGGGGCCTGGAACTTTCCTCCTCCATGAGCTGTTGTGTCCCACTTGGCAGGGGAGGCTGCAGTGAGGGAGGGGTGCTCCAGAGCTTCCCTGGCATTATTTATCCTGATGGAGACGGGCTGGAGGGAGCAGGGATGAGGGGAGGGGGAGCTCTGTGCCCGCTGAGTGACCAATGCCCCCTGTCTGCCCTGGCACAGATCTACCCCAACGAGAGACACAGTATTCGGTGCCCTGAGTCAGGAGAGCACTACGAAATCACGCTGCTGCACTTTCTACAAGAATACCTCTGAGAGCACGAGCCTCTGCAAACTGGACACTGACAGCTCACCTGCCCCGTGCCCTCCCGCTCCCCAGCAGCGTCCAACCCAGAGCACAAGGGGCTGAGTGCCCACGTCGGGCTGGGGATACCCCCAGGCCAGGGGGAAAAGCTGGAGGGCACCTTCCCTTTGGACAGTGCCACCTTCTCTCACTTTCCAAGCTGGAGGTCTGCTCCTGCTCGGCTGCTCGTCCTCCTCCTCTCCTCCAGCCTGGCTGTTCAATGCTTTTTTTGCTGCTACTCCCTCTCTCCTGGGAATCAATGGACAGTGGTCTGTGTCCCGAGGCTGAGGTTTGTGTCCATCTCTCTCTCCCCAATCCTTTTCCTCTTCCACTGCACCTGTGCAGTTCCCAAACTCTCACCTGCAAGAACTCAGTGCCTGTGTTGGAAACGGAAGAGCCGAATCAGAAGCTGCCTTAAGCCAGGAGTGCGAGGGAAGAGAACTACCTACTGCTCACCTGGGGATCTGCTCTGTGTCCTGGCCCTGCTGCCACACTGGAGCCCTGGGAGCTGAAGAGAGGTCTACAGAAGCATGCAACACTAGTCTTTTCTTTTTTATATCTGTCTATTTTCAAGTTTAAATTTGCAGAGCAGATGGAGGAAGTGGCCGGGGCCGGTAACGGCGCCCTCTGATCCTTCCTCTCATGGCCGCTCTCACTCAGAGTTGTGCCAACAGGTAGCACAGGCAGCTGGCTACAGCCAGAGCCTCTCTCCAGAGCTCACAGCAGCATTTGGGGTTTTGCAACACAAGATGGATGATATTTATGCAAATCCTCCCTCCCTCCGTTCTCTGTGCCGCCTCCTTGTCCCCTTGTCCTTCCCTGAGCTTTCCGATGTGCACTGAAATTGGCTGTGCTTCAGTTCTCTGCGGGTCAGTGACTGGTCCCCCTGCCCTGCCCGTCTACTCAGCAACGCTCTCTCCTGGTTTTTATTTACCTGGGCAACAGGAACTGCAGTTCTGGGGAGGGGGATTGAGCAATCACACCTCAGGGGAGCACATCCCCCCCTCAAGCCAAGGGTTCTGCCAGGGGCAAAACGAAAACACAAACAAAACCCACCCAAATGAACCACGTTGACCTGCCCTGGAGTATTTTAAGTGCGTATTATGAAAAGAAAATATTTTTATGGATTCTTATTCTTTTATAATTATGAGTGTAAGATGTAGCGACTCATTAAAATATTGGAAAGAGACGTGGTGGCTGCTTTGGGGGGCAGGAGGAAGCAGCAGCTGCTGCCACAGCCTGAGCAGCTCTGCTGCAAGCCAAGTGCTCTGTTCTTTCTGTGCCGAGCAGCGGAGAGAATATTAAATCCCTGATGTTCCTCGGGGGAAGCACGATCCAAGCAACTGAGGGTTGGGAATCCTGGGCTGTGTGCTGGCTCACAGTGACCTTGAGCAGCCAGCAGCAGCCTGGGGTGGGATTGGGGGTGCAGCTGCTCTGCTCCCCCTCTGGGACACGCTGAGCTGTTTGTGCAGGGCTGGGCCTGCCTCTGCTCGCCCTCGCAGCCCAAAGCTCCCAAACCTGGCCTTGCTTTGCCTTCCTCCGTGGGAGCTGCTGTTAATTAACCCGCTCTCAATGCCCTGAGGGTGCTGCTGGAGGCTTGTTCTAAACGCAGAGCTTCTTCCAGATGGGTTCCTGGGGATGGCTGGGAGCAGATTTTCCCCGTTCTTCTTGTCCCTGTGCCCATATAATTGTCCCAATATTGCAGCTGTGCTTTAGCTGCTACAAAGCACCTCAGGTGTGAGTTTTGAAAGGAGGGACTGGGATGGAGAAAGTTGCACCTCTGAGATGTGTCTATAAGAGCACCCTGCACCCTCTGTTCCTCACAGCCAAGTGGGTGCTGCTGGATGGTAAGAAGCTTTATTTTTGCAGAGTTTGTTTCTGTGCTTCCCTAATTTAATTTTTAGGCCTAATTTAAACTGCTTTTTCATGTCCCCAAAAAGCTGAGTGTTTCATAAAATGTCTTAAGACGCTCTTGTCTAGAAGAATTTGCAGATCTGTTGGCTCCTCTGATCCCCCAGCTTGCTGCTGGATTTTTTGGCACCCTAAAAAGGGGTCGGTCATCTTTTGGGGATTGAGAATCCCGAGAGGAATTAGCTGGGAAATCTCCTCGAGGAGCTGTTCCATATGGAACAGGCTCTGTCGGGGATTGAAACACAAATGATGTGGGAGGCCCCACCCCGGGCAGGGATGGGAGCAGGGTGGCTCTGGGTGGAGGATTTGCAGCTGGAGGATGAAATGAAGCTGAGTTCATTTCCTGAGTGAGTGGTAATGACAGAGGAACCAGCAGGTGCTGGGGAAACCAGGCAAAAAGCACTTTTCCTCAAGAATTTGGGACTTGAGAGTAGCTTGGGAGGCATTTCTCTCCCAAAACTCACCCTGTGGGGCTTTATTTTTAGGTGGATGGTGTGGAGGGAGAACAGATGTTCTGGAGGGCTTATTTTTAAAACAAAACCACTCCTCAAGCTACAGAATTAGCTCAGAAAAGTCCCTCCTTGCCCTGAAAGATGCTTGAATGGAAAACTTCCTGGCATCTCCATTCCCAAAGTGGGTGTGATAAAGGTGCTACCACAGCTCTGGCTCTGGGAAAGCCACGTCAGTGGAAACTCTGGTGGGTGCTTGGGGGTCTCAGGCACTTGATCTCTGTCCTGGGCCGTGCAGAACAACTGGGTCAGCTCAGGCATCCCAGAGTCCCCCAAAGGAGGAGTGGGGTGTCCAAGGACAGGGCTGGGCTCCGGGTGTGTCTGTGCTGCCCAAACCAAAGGGTGTAAATTGATCTTGGAGAATGCCCTGGGAGGGATTTTGGTGAAATCACAGGCATCCCAGCTCCGTGCTGGGACACAGGGACTGCTCCAGGCACGGCCTCTGCAGAGAGACCTCCTGTCCCTGGTCCCCCTCAGCCCCTCTCGGAGCTGGCACAGATTTCTGTGCCTCCCCTCTGCTCTAATCTAGGATTTTCCTGCTCTGGAGGCTCAGCCCAGGGTCCCTGACCCCCTCTCCCCATCCCCAGCCCCGTGCCATGGCCCTGGGGTTGATGCTGGCCCTGCTGGGCTGTGCCACAGACCCAGACCCTGCCCTGGAGGAGGCCTGGCAAGGGTGGAAGAGTCTCTATGCCAAGGAATGTCTGGTCCCTTTGCCCCTGACCACCGTGCCCATGTCCCTCTGTGCTGTTGTCCTCTGTCCCCATGGCCCCTGTCCATCCGCGCTCCTGCCCACACCCAACATGGCCGCCGTGCCGCCGCCGCCGCGCTGACCCCTGCCGGCCGCCGTACTCGCGTTTCCTCTCCAAGATGGCGGCGCCCGGCTGGAGGAGCGGCGGCCGCGCGTGGGCCGCGCTGGTGCTCGCGGCCCTGCTGTGCCTGGCGGCCCGGGCGGCCGCGGGACCGGGCACGGCCCCGGGAGCGGCCTCGAGCACGGCCGAGTTCGACGTGCGGCCCGGCGGGGAGGTTCACTCCTTCTCCCGGAGCCTGGTGAGCGGCCCGGAGGGAGGGAGCGGGAGCGGAGAGGGTACGCGCCCCTCGCTGATTGGCTGCGCGGCATGTCACTCGTATCGCCTGCTGTGGGGATTGGCTGGGAGTGAGGGAGGGCGGGGCGAGCGGGTGGGGGGGGCGTCCCCAGGGAGAGAGGGGTCCCCAAAGGGGGCGGCAAAGGCAGGGGGACCCCAGGGGTCTGCAGGGGAAAGGGGTCCCCAAATGTGACTACAAAGGCAGAGGGACCCTGGGGGTCTGCAAGGGAAAGGGGGTCCCCAAAGGGGTCTGCAAGGGAAAGGGGGTCCCCAAATGTGCCTACAAAGGCAGAGGGACCCTGGGGGTCTGCAAGGGAAAGGGGGTCCCCAAATGTGACTGCAAAGGCAGAGGGACCCTGGGGGTCTGCAAGGGAAAGGGGGTCCCCAAAGGGGTCTGCAAGGGAAAGGGAGACCCTCCAAGAGAAGGGGGGGGCAGGGAATATCCCAAGGGCAGGGAGAGGGGAAGGGGGTCTCAGGTCCTCATGGGAGGGGGCTCAGCAAGGGAAGGGCCCCAGTGCAGAAGGGGCTGGGGGTCCCTGGGTACCCCAGAACACGATTCCTCACCCGAGCACACCAGGCAGGAGGAAATGGTGGTGCCAGGGGAGGTTTAGGCTGGATGTTGGGAAACATTCCTCACGGAAAGGGAGGTGGGCACTGGCACAGTGGCACTGGCAGAGTCCCCATCCCTGGAGGGATTTAAGGCCGTGTGGCACTTGGGGACAGGCTCAGCGTGGCCTTGGCAGTGCTGGGCACTGCCGGACTTGGTGGTCCGGGGGGGCTTCTCCAAGCTCAGCAATTCCTGAAAAGCTGGTGCTGAACGAGGCTGCTGCTGTTCCTCTCTCTGCAGGGGGATTACAGCTGCTCCTTCACCTACTCGGCCCAGGGCGGCACCAACGAGGTGAGCTGGGCACCTCCTGCTGCAACCAGCTCCTTTTGCTCACCCTGAAAGGAAAAGAGGCTGGGAACTGTTTGTGTGAGAGCCCAGTCCTAACTGCAGGGAGCAGGAGGGGCCAGCAGGGAGGGCTGGGGGTGGTGGGGGGTGATTCTGGAGCTGGAGGGGAGGGTTGGGTGATTCTGGAGCTGCTGTGCAGCTGGAGGGGAGGGTTGGGTGATTCTGGAGCTCCTGTGCAGCTGGAGGGCAGGGTTTGGGTGATTCTGGAGCTCCTGCTGCAGCTGGAGGGCAGGGTTGGGTGATTCTGGAGCTGCTGCTGCCCCCGGAGGGCAGGGTTTGGGTGATGCTGTGCAGCTGGAGGGCAGGGTTTGGGTGATTCTGGAGCTGCTGCTGCCCCCGGAGGGCAGGGTTTGGGTGATTCTGGAGCTGCTGCTGACCCCGGAGGGCAGGCTCGGCCCCGCAGGGCTCTCCCCACGCTGAGCCGGCTCTGTCCCCCTGCAGCAGTGGCAGATGACGGTCGGAGTGAGCGAGGACAGCGCGCTCTTCTCGTGCTCCATCTGGAGGTGTGTCCTGGTCCTGAGCACGGCGGGGCAGGGACGGGGGCCCTGCAGGGATTCACACCTGGTCAGGGAGGGTTTCCCTCTGCCAGGGATGCTCCGGGGGCGTTTGGTGCAGCTGTTGGTTTGTAAATTCTCTGTTCCACTCTGCCCTGCTCGGTGGCACAGAGAGAGATTGTGGCACAATAAAAGATCCAGAGGTGGCTGTGGGGGCAGGGAGGGAGCCAGGAATCCTCCTCTCCTCTGCTCCTCCTCCTCTGCACCTCTGTGCCCATGACAAAGGCTCTGCTTTCTTCTTCCAGGCCCCAAGGGAAGTCTTATCTGTTCTTTACCCAGTTTAAAGCTGAAGTGAAAGGAGCCAAGATAGAGCATGCCATGGCTTATGTAAGTCCCAGCTGATCCCGGGGAAGCAGGAGTGTGGGAGGCTGCTATAAAACATGAATTAGACATGGAAAACATTTATTAGACATCTGTGCCATGAAATGTGCTCCATCACGTCCCTCATTAGAGGCTGGTGGCGGGCAGAGAGGGGCTGCAGGTGGGCAGCCTGCTGCATTGTGTGCCTGCCCTCGGCCACAGCATTGCCTGGGAGGGGGCTCCAAAGGGCACAAAGGGAGTCTTGGATTGCCTCAACAAATTGCATGTGACAAAGCAAATGAAACCTCTGCTGGTGTTTTTGTCTGGCTCATTCTTCCATTTCCCAGTTTCCAGGGGTGAGGCTTTCACTCACCCCAAGGACACGAGCCCGTGGTTTAATAGGACATAGAAAAGCAGACAGAGACTTTCCTTCAGACTTCCTTTGTGCTCTTAATTCTTTCCCTGCACGTAAATCTCAAACCCCTTCATTTTCAGTTGGTTTGAATTGTGTGACCTGCTGGATTGCCTCAGCCTCTCACCCTTCCTTCCTTCCTTCCTTCCTGTTTCAGTCTCAGGCTGCTGCGGGTGCCCTCAACGACATCCCCCTAAAGCAGGAGGAGTTTGGGGTCACTGAAACCACAGGTGTGTGCCTGAGGGGCTGTGAGGGAAGGGCTGGGCTGGGCTGGGCTGGGGGACACGCCGGGCACCACTTTATCTCAGATCCTGCTGGCAGTGCCATGGAGCTGGGTGCAGTGCTCTCGGTCCACCCCTGGCAGCTGGATGTTGTGGGTTAAATCCCTGGGTAAGCAGGGGTTTCACCCAGCCTGGCATGTGCACAACAGCAGTGGTCAGCACCCTGAGAAGGGCTCAATGGAGATGTTTTGTTGCTGCTTTTCCATCTGCTGACCCTGGTTTCTCTCTCTGTCTCTCTCTGCAGTGTCCCACAGGGAAGGCAAGTTCCGTTTCGAGCTGTCCAAGCTGATGATTGTGGCAAAATCCCCCCGTGACGAGCTGTGAGCCCAGGCCAGCCCTGGACAGGGCCCACGGCCACACCAGCACGGCAGGGAAGGCATTTCCTGCATTTCCTGCAGGGTTTTCTTTTGGTTGGCCAAACCTTTTATGTTTTCCACACTGCAAAGTGCTGGGGACCGACACGAGTGGGGGCTTGGAGGGCTGGGGACAGATTTGTTCTGCCTTGTGTCAGAGTAACAGCCCAGGAGGCTCCTGATCCTGCTGTGCCCCTTCCTGCCTGGCTCTGCAGAGGGGCTCCTTATCTGCCTGCCTGGCAAGAGCAGTGCAGGGAGATAAGGGGCTGGACTTAAGCAGGGCTTGCTAAAGGGAGGTTTTGACTCTGTGGTCCCTGGAGGGGAGGTGGGATTGCTCTCTCCACCAGCGTGACAGGAGGAAATCATTAATTCAGGGGGAGGGAGGGGATTGGGCAAAGCTCCGACTCCGTGGTGAGTGTGGGGCTGGGCTGGGGGAAGGCAGAGCAGCTCATTCTGACACAATCAGGAATCAATCCAGGCGTCACTTCCACGTGTCAGCACAACCACGGGACTCTTTTATACCTACAGGAAAATGATTTTTTTCTTATCCAGAGTAATAACAGGGAATGTGCAATTCCTTTCCTGTGTAAATACAGCGCAAATAAAGAAATAAAGCATCGTGCTCTGGCCTGAAGCTGCTCTGTTCTGTCCCTCCTCCCCTCTCCAGCTGTGGGGACCTTTGTTGCTGCTTGGCCAGGAGGAGCTGAGGTGTCTCATAGGGATTTGGGGGCTCCACAGCGTTTAGGGGGATTTTCCAGCTGACACAGGCACACACCTTGGGAACAGCAAAGCATTTCTGGCTGGGCATTCCTCAGCCCCATCCCAGCACACCTGCCTGGGATTCCCAGCTCTGGTTCCTGCCCTCCTGAGGGCTCCTGCTGTTCTCCACACCCCCTTGTGAATGGGCTTTGCCTCCACCCAAGCTGTGTCACACAATTATCGGTGACAGCTGCAGCCAGGCCTGTGAAATGACAGAGACATGGCCTTTGTGTCTTTTCTTTCATCTTCTAAGGCTGAGAGTTATCAGTGCCAGGGGTGGGAAGGGAGCAGGAGCCCGTGCCTCAGACATCCAGGGAACAGGAGGCACCAGAAGGTCACAGAGATAAGGCCAGTGGAGGTTTTGTGGTGTCTCGGGTGCTAAAAGGGCAATTTCCAGTGCTCAGAGCTGTGCTGGGAGTGCCCTGAGCATCCCCTCTGCTCTGGGCCTGCAGAGCCACCCCTGCTGCCAGGGCTCTGCTCCCGGGCCCTGAGGGGATGTGGGGTGCAGAGGAGCCCCCGTGGGTTCTGCTGGGGGCGGGATCTTACCAAATCATGGGATGGTTGGGGTTTGGAGAGACCTTAAAGCCTCCATGGGCAGGGACACCTTCCACTGTCCCAGATTGCTCCAAGCCCTGTCCAGCCTGGCCTTGGGCGCTGCCAGGCATGGGGCACCCTCTGCCAGGGCCTCACCCACCTCACAGGCAGGAACTCCTCCCCGATATCCCACCCAGCCCTGCCCTCTGGCAGGGGAAGCCATTTCCCTTTGTCCATGCAAATCCAGGGACAGCACAACCAGCAGCAGTGCCAGGGGACAGAGAGCACAAAGTCCAGGTGACAGAGAGCCACCAGCAGCTGGGGGCAAAGCCAGCTGTGCCCAGGGCTCATCCTGTCACCGTCACCCGTGCTAGAACAGCCTCACAGAGCTCCCAGGCCACACAGCGAGTTTATTTCAATAACTCATCAGGGCTACAGAGTTTGCTAAAAACGAACATCACTCGGTCACGGGTGTGGAAAAGGGATGGAAGTCCAGGGGGGCTTTGGATTGACCACCGAGGGCAGCGTTGGAGCTGCCAGGTGGCACCACCACTGCAGGATGGTGGGCAATTGGGCGGTTCCAGGGATCCAGGGATGGAGCAGCTCCTCCCAGCCCTCCCCCAGGTGAGGAGGGATCCTCCTGGCTCCTCCTGGCCTCAGGGACTTGTCTTTGAGGACACCCAAGCCCAGGCAGAAGCCCCTTCCTGCCTGAGGCAGCCAGCACAAGTCTGGACCATGATTTGCTCCCACCACGTTGTGGAGCTGCTGGAAGAAAACCACGGCGTTCCACAGCCCTGCAGTTACGGGGTCTCAGAACTGATCCCCCCAACACCTCCCACCTGCTCGGAGACACCTCAGAGGTGCTTCACACCGCGAGTCTTTGGTTAAGGTCCCCCTCAGAGGGAACAGAGTTCAAGGCAAAGAGTCCAAACCCTTGGACTCTGAGCTAAAGGCACTTGGTGGGCAAAGGAAATCCAACTGTACAGCAGGGGCCCAAAATCCCAGGACGGCCTGGAGAGGGCTCAGCCCAGCGCAGGGAGGGGTTTGCAGACCCTGGGCACACAAAGTCAGGAGGTTCAGTCTCTTGGAGAAACGAGGAGAACACGAGAGCACTGCAGAGGAGGAGGAGGAGGAGGAGGAGGAGGAGGAGGGCACGGCGAGCCCGGCGCAGGCCAAAGCAGACGCCGCGAGGCAGAGTCCGGCTCAGATGCTCTCCTCCTCCAGCATCTTGTTGACGCCCTCGCAGATCCTCTTGAGGTGGGTGCGGTAGGGCTCGGCCGGGCCGTAGAGCGCCGACAGGAACTCGTAGTCCGCAAAGTGGTTGAAGACGTGGTTGATGCGCGAGTGCGACTTGGCCGTCAGGTGCCCGTTGACCGCCTGGTGCAGCAGGTCCCGGCACTCGGTCAGCACGCCCGACATGACCCTGCGGTCGAAGGTGAAGTCTATCTGGTGGAAGCTGACGGCCGTCATGGCCAAGGTGTGAACCTTCTTGCGGAAGCGCTCCATGAGCAGCAGCTCCTCGGGGCTGAACTGCCCGTTGCGGTAGAGGACGCCCAGCTTCATCACGATCTTGATGAGGTTCTTGATGATCTTCTGGGCCTCCTTGCGGTTGTGGGTGTACTCCTTGGTGGCCCGGTACAGCTCGTCCAGGATCTCGCTGCTGGTGTCGTCGATGAAGGCGTTGGCGATGGTCTTGGTGGCCATTTTGCTCAGGAGCTTCTTCTGGGCCTGCAGGGCCAAGTTCTTGGTGCTGAAGGTGTCCATCTCTGCGGGGGAAGAGGCACACACGGGTGAGAACCTGCTCTGCACCCATCCCCATCTCACCTGGGCTGGTGGAGCGTCCCAGTCCATGGCAGGGGATGTCCCAGTCCATGTCCTTTGATTCCTGACCTCCCCACACAGATTTCTGGCAGGAGAAAGAACATCTCCAGCCAATGGCAACACTGAGGGAGCTCCTGGGTGCCAGGGCAGGTGAGAGCTGAGCTCACCCCCCAGGTTTGGTTGGTGGGATCAGTTCCAGGCTGTTCCCACCTCCCTTTTCCCAAAGTCTGTGGAGAGGCTGCAGCGAGCCAGGTGTCCCTACCTGAGCAGAGCCTGCGACCATCCATCCTGTCCCTCCTGTGACCAATGCCTCCCTCCTCCTCCTGCTGCAGGAAGGACTCTTGCCCCATCGTTTGAGCATTTTTCCTTCCTTCAAACCTGACTCATTTCCTGCAGGGTGAGCTGGGGACAGCCCAGGTGGCAGCTGAGTCACCCCCTTTGCCAAGTGCCACTTCCACCCTGCTCTGGCCGCGGTGGCACAGCCGGTTTGCAGCACCCAGCACTGGCTGGGAGCCCTCTTCCCTGGCACCGCTCACCCTGGAACACCCACACGAGCTGGGACTTGCTGTGCTGCTGCCCCAGCCTCCTCCAGAGGTGAATAATTCACCCAGACAGGAGCCTCACCTACAGCCCCGCTCCCACATCCCGGCGGGACCAAATCCATCACCCGGGGCACAGCACGGCTTTAAACTCTGCTGAGAACGACTAAAACCAACCCTGGAGATGCATCTTGGCCTGGGAAACCGCAGAGCTACAAATCACAGGGAGGGGAGAAACAGCAGGAAAACAAGCAGGATGGATGGGCAGAGCTGGGAGCTGCTTCTGCAGGAGCCTGCACATGGCAGGGACAGGCTGGCAGAGCAGGAGGGGAGGGGATCAGCCTATAAATACATCCCCGGGGAGGGGAGAGGAGATATTTCAGCTGAAGGATGCTGCTGGTGTGAGGATGGATGGGGATAAATTGCTCATGGATAGGGAGCAGGTTTAGATTTGATGTTAAGCAGGAATCATTCCCTGAGATGGAGCTGAGGCCGTGGCACAGGGTGCCCAGAGCAGCTGTGGCTGTCTCTCGAAGTGTCCAAGGCATGGTTGGAGCAGCCCTGGGGTAGGGGAAGGTGCCCTGCCCATGGCAGGGGTGGGATGAGATGAACTTTTGGTCTTTTTCCAACCCAAACCATTCCACGAGTCTGGGATTGTCACAGAACCAAGTCTGTCCC
The DNA here is from genome assembly GCF_027579445.1 of Ammospiza nelsoni. Lineage (NCBI taxonomy): Eukaryota > Metazoa > Chordata > Aves > Passeriformes > Passerellidae > Ammospiza > Ammospiza nelsoni. Next base: position 5,467,523 of record NC_080659.1, read on the forward strand.
TACCACAGGCAGCTCTGTCATCACCCCCTGGCCAAGCTGAAAATCCCAGACCCCTCTGGGGACCCCCAGTGCTGCTCCCACCCCTCAGGAGCACCCAGCAGCCCCTCAGGAGCAGATCCAGCTCCTCAGGGATCCCTCCTTGGATCCATCATCCAAGGCTTCCCCAGTGATGCCAGGACGATGGAGCTGAGCCCTGGCTCCCTGAGATATCCCAAACCCGAGGGCAGCCAAGGCTCTGTGGGGATGAGAATTCCAGGAGCAGTGACAGAGATGTCGCCTGCAGGGTTATTTACAGCCCTCAGGAAAAACAGAGAGGTTTGGGAGCATTTCCTACGGTGGGAGAACATTGATTTCTGTCAGCCTGAGCCTCAAGCTGAGGCTCTCGCACTTAATAAGACAAAAATGACAAGGCAGAGCCTGGTGACAGCAGCTCCTGGGTCGGGCTGATGGAATTGCAGTGGCTGCATGCAGGATGGGCAGGATGGGCAGGATGGGCAGCTCCTGTGCCCTGGCTGTGAGGGGACTCAATTCACCGTGCTGGAAGGAGCAGGGCTGTGCTGTGCTGCGCTGTTGACAGCCTGGAATTTCCCTCCCCAGCCTTGTGGGGTGCCCTGGGAACGCTGCCTGGGCAAATAGGAATTCCCACACCCGTAGGAATTCCCACACCCCAGCTCTCTGCCCTGGCTGACCACAGACACAAAACCGAGTGCAAACTCCACCTCCAGAGCACATGAAAAATAGGAAGTGCCGAGTCCTGCGAGCTGCCCACGGCTCCCAAATGCCAGCTGCAATAATGGATCAAGCCTCTGCTCCCTGCAGCAAACAACACCTGGCTGCTCACAGCCCTCCCCTGCTCCGGAGCAGGAGCATCGCTCTGGGGGGAAACTGAGGCACGAAGCATTATTGGGGGGGGGGGGGGGTCTAGGGACCCCAAAAGTGGAACAGGAGAGTATGGGGACCCCAAAAATGCAACCAGCTCCCTCTGCAGCGCCCAGGGATGGTTTTATAGGCTGCTCCCTGCAAACCCCAAGGCAAGGCAGGCTCACCTCCTGCACCGGGACGGTTCCCCAGGCGCCCTCACAGCACACCCGGCCCAGCAGGAGCTGCTGACTCAGCAGGAGCAGGAGATTTCAGCGGAACGAGCCGTGTTCCTGCCGGGAAGGGCCCCGGGACCCCATTGTTCACCGGGGGCTGCTATCAGAGCACGGAGGAGCTGAGCCGTGCCCCGAGCAGCCAAGTGGAGCCTGAAATAACCCATTTCACTTCCTTCCTGTCGCTGAAGCTTCCAGCCCAGCTCAGGGCTTGGGCTCCCCTCCACCCCCTTCTTCTTTTTAATGAAAACACCCTAAAAAACAACAACTTCTTCTTCTTCTTCCTAAGTGGAGCAGCCAGCGCTGCTGTCACCCAGTTCCTCCCTGCTCCGGAAGAGTGCGGCAGGGCTGCGGTCCCAACCGTGGCTTTGGGGACAGGTACAGCCCTTTCTTGGAGGGTTTCCACCCATCTTGGGGGTTTTTGGGGCAGTCTTGCAGCCCTGGGCGGTGGTGTGAGGGTTGGGGTGAGCACACAGAGGTTGGCCCTGCCACAGGACAGACGTGGTCCCCTTGGGGACAGACACGTGCCGTGCTCATCTCCGGTTTGGCACTCACCCCACTGGGCTTGCACCTCACCCAACACCCAGCTGTGACCCGATTGCCCAAAAAAGCCTCTCCACGCCTCTGAGGGCACAAGCACCCATCATCAACCCTCATCAGAAAGCTCCTGTCTGAGGGGGGAAGACAAGACCCTGTCACCCTGTGGTCGCCTGGCGCTGGTGGCACCACAGCAGAGCTGCCAAGTGACACCCCAGCAGTGATATCATCCCAGTTATCATTTCCACCTGCTCCAAAGATCCCCCTCCCCGCCTGTCCCTTCCACCTGGCTCCACCAGCACCTCCATGGCCTTGGCTCCCCGAGCCCCCCCAGTTCCCTTGGCAGCAGGTGAATATTTCATGCAGGAAAGGAAAGGCACTTCATTAATTCATGGAGCAGCGCAGAGGGGGAGGCTCCACAAAGCTCCAGCTCAGAGCAGAGGCACCTCTGCCTCCTCTTCCTCCTCCTCTTCCTCCTCCACCTTCCCACTGCGGCCGTAGTAACTTGGATTGTCTTGCTACAAGTTTGCTCCAACGTGGAAACATCGTTTCCCAACAGGATAAACATTGAATTGTGGCCATCTCCCTGGATTTCCCTTCCACCGCTTCGGGAAACACCCCTGCTCTGCCCCCCAGCATTCCCAGCCCCCCAGATCCTGGCTAAATGCCAAGTGGGTGGATGGCATCCTGCTGCCCTGCTCTCCATCCCACGGCATCGCTTTCCCCGTGCTCCAACCCCTATTAATTAATTAAACCCTCCTGGATTACAGGAGCCAGGTCGGAGCACAGGGCAGTAACCTGAGAGCCCCAGCAGCACCTACAGCCTGTCTCTGTGATCTGTGAGCCCACATCCAGCCCCAATAATGCCTCCAGCCTGTCCCTATGGTCTGTGAGCCCACATCCAGCCCCAATAATGCCTCTAGCCTGTCCCCACCATCCGTGACCCCACACCCAGCCCCAGCAGCATCTCCAGCCTGTCCCTATGATCCGTGAGCCCACATCCATCCTGTCCCCACCATCCCTGACCCCACACCCAGCCCCAGCAGCATCTCCAGCCTGTCCCTATGATCTGTGAGCCCACATCCAGCCCCAATAATGCCTCCCTCCTGTTCCTATCATCTGTGAACCCACATCCAGCCCCAATAATGCCTCCCTCCCTCCTGTCCCTATGGTCTGTGAGCCCACACCCAGCCCCAATAATGCCTCCAGCCTGTCCCCAGCATCCCTGACCCCACACCCAGCCCCAATAATGCCTCCAGCCTGTCCCTATGGTCTGTGAGCCCACACCCAGCCCCAATAATGCCTCCAGCCTGTCCCTATGATCTGTGACCCCACATCCACCCTGTCCCCACCATCCGTGACCCCACACCCAGCCCCAGCAGCATCTCCAGCCTGTCCCTATGATCTGTGAGCCCACATCCAGCCTGTGCCCAGCATCCCTGACCCCACATCCAGCCCCAATAATGCCTCCAGCCTGTCCCTATGATCTGTGAGCCCACACCCAGCCCCAGCAGCGTCTCCAGCCTGTCCCTATGATCTGTGACCCCACATCCATCCTGTCCCCAGCATCCCTGACCCCACACCCAGCCCCAGCAATGCCTCCAGCCTTTCCCCACACTCTGTGACCCCAACAGTGTCTCTATCCTGTCCCCACCATCCGTGACCCCACACCCGGCCCCAGCAGCACCTCCATCCTGTCCCCCACCCTCCGTGCCCCCCGCAGCTCCCAGCCCCCGTTACCAGCGCCGGGAGAGGCGAGGAAGAGGAGCGGGAGGAAGCAGGGAGGGCGCGTGCCGGCCCTCGCAGGTTGCCATGGGTGCAAAGAGCAGCCGGAGACGCTGCCCGGGCGCGTGTGTGCCCAGCGGGGTGAGGCCGGGAGGAAGGCACTGAGTAAACACCTCGCCCCAGGAAAAGCTCCTCTCCTGGCACGGCCGGGTGAATCCGCGGCTGGAACGGGCACCGGGAATGATGCTGGGGGCACCGGGAATGCTGTGGGGGGCACCGGGAATGATGCGGGCACCGGGAATGCTGCGGGCACAGGGAATGATGTGGGCACAGGGAATGCTGCGGGCACTGGGAGTGCTGAGGGGCACAGGGAATGATGTGGGCACAGGGAATGCTGTGGACATAGGGAATGATGTGGGCACCGGGAATGCTGTGGGCACTGGGAATGCTGTGGGCACAGGGAATGCTGTGGGGCATCGGGAATGCTGTGGGCACAGGGAATGCTGCGGGCACAGGGAATGCTGAGAGGCACCGGGAATGATGTGGGGGGCACCGGGAATGCTGCTGGGGGCACCGGGAATGATGCGGGCACCGGGAATGCTGCGGGCACCGGGAATGATGTGGGGCACAGGGAATGCTGTGGGCACAGGGAATGCTGCGGGCACTGGGAGTGCTGAGGGGCACCGGGAATGCTGTGGGCACAGGGAATGCTGCGGGCACAGGGAATGCTGAGGGGCACAAGGAGTGATGCGGGGCACAGGGAGTGATGCCGGAGGACAAGGAATGCTGCTGGCACCGCCGCACCCAGTGCTTCCCCCTCACCCTGCTCCTCCCTGTGCCAGCACCGATGCCAAGCCCTTGGCGTGTCCCCATCACCGTCCCCTCTACCCCTGGCATCGAGCTGAGCTCCTCCATCCCAAAATCTCCTTCCTCGCTGGGGCTGCAGCTGCAGCCATGGGAAGGAGATGGGTTTTGCTTTTGCCTGGGAATGCTGATCTGCCCTGGCAGCTCCGACGTGTCTGTGCAGGAGCTGAGCCGCCCGTCCGAGGGGGCTCCGGCGGTGCCAGCCCCGGGCATGGGTGGGGAATGGGGCCCTGGATCCACGGGGAGGGGGGCTCAGGGGTGCTCACCCCAATACAGGGCAGGGGGGGCATCCTGGGGGGTGATTTGGCACCAAGGAATTCCCCCTGGGATTGTTGTGCCCCGCGGGGGAGGCAGCTGCCAAATTGGAGAGGAGGAGGAGGAGGAGGAGGAATGGAGGTTATTTTAAGGAGAGAAGGAGGAGGAAGAGGAGGAGGAGGAGGAAGGGGGGTTGTTTTATGGAGGGGAGGAGGAAGAGGAGGAAGAAATGGGGATTTTATGGAGAAAAGGCAGAGGAAGAGGAGGAGGAAGGGGGGTATTTTACAAGGAGAAGGAAGGGGGGTTTATTTTGGAGCATCTGTCTCGCCTTCCATTTCCTCCTTTTCTTTCTCCAGCTGCCATCAAGCTGCTCTCTCTGGCAGCAACTTCCTTTCTCCTTCGCTCGGAGCAGACGGAGACTCATGGGGAAGTAGCAAACAGAGGATGGGAGAGGGGAAACTGAGGCCAAACCACCATCCGTCCGTCTGTCCGGCTGCGGAGGGGGCCAGGGCACATCACATGCTTCCTGCCCCGGGATCGGGAGGAGAAAGTCGCTCGGGAAGGGAGGAAAACTCCACGGGACGATTGGGATCCAGTGCTGGGCCTGGGGTCAGTAAGGAACGGCCCAAACCCTTCCCTGCCCGGGGAAGGTCGGGCAGGGGCGGGAGTTTCACCCCGTTTACACCCAGCTCTGCCCCCGGGCCGATCCGGCCGCTCCCAGGGGATTTTCTTTCCAGGAATGGAGGAATTTCATCCTCCGGAGCGCAGGGCCAGGCGATGCTCGAAGCCAAGCGCTGCCAGGGGGCACCGGCCCTGCCCGGGCACGTGGGGCCGTGACAGCCCCGCGGGGGCGGCTCCGGTGCCTCCTCCCCGCTCCCGTTATCCAGCACCCACCGGGCCCGGTGCCATTTCCAGCCCCATCGCCTTTCCCGTGAATCCGGGGGGAAATCGCCCTCGGCCCGTGTTTATCCACCGGGGAAAGCCGCGGCACAGCCGGGGGGTGCCGGGGCAGCTCCGGGCTCTGCCCGCCCGCAGCTCCCGAACCTGCTCTGCCCCCGGGCTCCCGACACCGGGCAGGGGGACACACACGCACGCATGATTCCCGTGGGGGACGAGAGGCTTCGCCCCCGGTGCAAGCACGGAACGGGCCGGTACCGAGCGCCCCCGCCCCCACGGACCGGGGAAGATGGGAGGAAGCGGGAGGTACCGGGAGGTACCGGGGGAACCGGCCCTTACCTGCAGCCTGCCTCGGGGAAAGCAGCGCCGGGACCGGGACCGGGGCTTCTCCGGTGCCCCCGGCGGGACGGGACGGGACGGGGCGGGACGGGGCTGGACGGGGCGGGGCCAGGCGAGGGTCCCGCTTCCCCCGGCGCCTCTCCCTGCCCGGAGGGCCCCGCAGGCGCTACCAGTGCCCGGTCCCCGATGCCGGTGCCCGGTGACGATGTCCGGTGCTCGGTCTTCGATGCTCAGTGCCAGTCCCAGCGTCCGATGTTCTGTTCCCGATTCCCGCTCGGTTCACCGGTTCTCAGTGTGCAGTGTCCGGTGTCCGGTGCCCGGTACCCGGTTCCCGCTGCCGGTTCCCGGTGACTGTTTCCCGATTACCGATGCTGGTTCCCGGAGTCCGGTGTCCGGTGCCGGTTCCCGGTGTCCAGTTGTCAGTGTCCAGTTCCCAGTGTCCGGTTCCCGGTGCCGGTTCCCGGCTCTCAGTGTCGGGTTCCCGGTTCCCGGTTCCCGGTTCCCGGCGGGTCGGGGCCTCCCGCCCTCCGTCGCCGCCAAGTCCCGCGCGGGGCCGGGAGGGGCGGGACCGAGGGGGCGTGTCCTGCGGGGGGCTCCAGCCAATGGCGACGCGGGGCTTGCTACGAAGCAGCCAATGGGATTGCGCGGACGGTGCGTGGGCGGGGCCGGGGCGGGCGCGTCCCCGTGGGTCCCGCGCGCGTGGGCCGGTCCCGGTAACGCGCGCGGGGCGGGCTCGGGGCTGCCCCGGCTGCAGGGGGGGGGGACGGGGACACCGGGGGGACACGGGGACACGCGGGGGGGCCGGGGACACGCGGGGGGCGGCGGGGACGCGCGGGGTGAGAGCATCACGCGTGGGAGCGGCGCGGGACTGCGGGCGGGAGCGGCGGCGCTGATGAACCGGGGCTGAGGAGGGCGCTGCCGGACCGGGAGGAGCGGGGGCAGCGCCGCGGGGTCCGGCAAAGCTTCCCCCCCTCCTCCTCCATGGGCACACGGCGGCCCCACGAGGGGATGGGACACGCGGGGGCTGCCGTGCTGCCCACCGAGAGCAGCGTTTGGGCCCGAGGGTCGTGGCTGTCAGCTCATCCCGGTTGATGCCGGGGACCCCCCGAGATCCCAGAGATTCGGAGGTGCCAGCATCGGGAGTGTCGGAGCATCCTTCCTCTTCCTCCTCCCGGCTCGGTGGGGGCGAGCCGCGGCACGGGATGCTAATTCCCAAAGGTGGCATTAAACAGATTAAAGGTGGGATTTAGACCGGATTAAAGTCTGAATTAACGGGAGCCTTGACTTGAGTCCCGGTCTCACGCAGCGGCTGGGAAGCGAACCCCAGATCCTCGCCAGCCCCCCCGGCCCTGCTGCCCCCCGCTCCACGGCAGTGCCCGACACCCCCCGGGCATCGCCCCCACTCCCAATCGCCCCGAGGATTTGCTCTGGTGCCAGATCGTGCCGGAACAGCCGGAGCAGCTGCTGCCGCACTTCCGAGCAGTTGTGGCCTCAGCCTGCCGGGCATCAATCACCCTCCGGGCTCCTCGGGTCCCGGTGGCCACCAGGAGCCTGGTGCTGTGTCCCCATCACTGCCCTGTTCTGCACTGCCAGCGCTGTCCTGCTGTCCCCATTCCCGTGTCCCCATCACTGCCCTGTCCTGTGTCCCCATTGCTGCCCCATCCCGTGTCCCCATTCCTGCCCCGTCCCGTGTCCCCATTGCTGCCCTGTCCAGTGTCCCCATTGCTGCCCCATCCCGTGTCCCCATCCTGCCCTGTCCCGTGTCCCCATTGCTGCCCTGTCCCGTGTCCCCATTGCTGCCCCATCCCGTGTCCCCATTGCTGCCCCATCCCGTGTCCCCATTGCTGCCCCGTCCCGTGTCCCCATTGCTGCCCTGTCCTGCGCCCCACCACTCTCCCATCCCACATTCCCATCTCTGGGACACCCCGCAGGTTTCCACCTCTCTCAGGCTGTTGCTGAAGGTGTTTTGAGGGTGGCGGGATGGGGTGGGTGTGTGGGGAGCACCCCCAGCGCACCCCGGTGTGCCCAACACGCAGATCCCACGGTTCCCCGCTCGGGAAGGGTCTCAGCAATGTCCCCACGCCTCTGCAGCTCCCCGCAGCCCTGGGGCGGGGGCTGGGGGACGCTTGGCCGGGGTCACACCGGGGGGAGCCCCCACAAACCCACGTCCCTGCCCGGAGCGCATGGAGCAGCCGCTGCGGAACAGCGGGGACGGGAGCTGGCGCCGCCTGAAAACCGGGAATAAAAAAGAGAGGCAGCAGGATCTGGGCCAGCTCCGAGCGGCCTCTGCCCCCGTCCCTCCTCTCCTTTCAGGGACATGAAATGGGGCTTTGCAGCCGCCGCTCTCCTGCCCGAGAGCATGGCCCGTCCTCGGGGAGGCGGCGCGGCTCATCCTCCTCCCTGTGCTGGGGCTTGTCCGGCCCGGACACCCCCAGAGCTCCGAGAGCCCCTCCCTCAGACACCCCCAGAGCTCCGAGAGCTCCTCCCCCGGACAGCCCCAGAGCCCCCGGAGCTCCAGTCCCGGCTGCTCCTCCCCCGGACACCCCCAGAGCTCCCGGAGCTCCAGTCCCGGCTGCTCCCCTCGGGCCGGGGGCTGCGCTGTGGGCAGGGGGAGCATCCCCAGGGCGGCAGCGCCTGAATAATTCAGGAGATCTCAGCCAACCAAGGGGGATCCGCTGCCCTTCGGCCACCGAGGGCGCTGGGGAGGGCACGGAGCCGCCCTCTGTGCTGCCCTTAGCCCCGGTGCCACTGTGCCAGGACACCTCAGGGCCCATCAGCCTCCAGAGCAGGCTGCTGCTGCTCCAATACCTCGTTTGGCTGAGCAGGGGGACAGCACGGGGACAGCGTGTCCCCAGCACCCACCTGTGCCCCTGATGGCACCCGGGGACAGCACGGGGACAGCGTGTCCCCAACACCCACCTGTGCCCATGATGGCACACGGGACAGCGTGTCCCCAGCACCCACCTGTGCCCATGACGGCACACGCCAGACCCCGGCAGCTCCTGGGACAGGGGTTGGTGTCCCTGCCCACAAAGCCGCCATCGTCACCGGGGCACGTGCGGGGTGGGGGAGCCCCCGTGGGGGGCGCTGGGTCCCCAGGCCCTTCCCTCGCAGCATTTTGCATTCCCGCTGCTCCCTGCCCGCGCCGCGCAGCTGTGCCTGGCCACAATGGCCCCTTCTTGCCGCGACACCGGCGCCGGCTGCGCTCCCTCGGCCCCTTCCCCGGCCCGAGCCACCCCGCTGGCAGCCGAGGCGGAAAAATTCATCCCAGTTAAACAAAAATAAAAAAATAAAAAAAAAAAAAAAAAAAAAAAAAAAGGAGAAAAAAAATCCATCCTGGCAGGCACCGGCTCCGGAGGAGAGCACGCTCTCCTGACCAGTTATCGCAGTGATGCTCCAGGATCGTTAGCTGGTGTTGAATGGGAGGAAAGGGACAATGGAGGTGTCGCTTAGGGGTGCTGGCGGCACCCAAAGGCAGCTGGTGACACCCTGGGGCTGTCCCCGAGCCCTGGGGACAGGCTGAGGCTCCTGAGTGCCCGAGCTGCTGTGCTGGCCCTCCCTCAGGGCTCCAGCGCCACATTCCCGAGCAGAGCAGTCCCTGCCCCTCCCACCCTCCCCCTGCACATCTGGCCTGGTGCCACAGCTGGATCGGGCCCTCCTCTCTCCGGTGTTCGCTCACAGAGCGGGGAGCGCCGAGCCTAATTAGTTAATTAAAATTAAAGCTCGATCGAAGCTGTCAGGCAGTGCCGCTCCTCCAGAGGCTGCCGGGGAGGGATGGAGGAGGATGCTCCAGGGCAGAGCACACCCTGGGGATGAGGTTTCTGTGGTTCCCCTCCCTGCGAGGACACGAAGCTCCATCCCTGTCCTGGGGACGCTGCTGTGTGTCCCTCCTGAGTGTGACCCACTTAGCCAGGCTCGGCTGAGCCCTTCCTGCCGCATTTGGGGCTGGGGGCTGCGGGGAGGGCCCCGCACATCCGAGGCGAGCCCAGCGCAGAGCCCCGGGCGGCTCCGGGACAAAAGCGAATGTAGGTTAAGCACAAAGTGCTGCTGGGGGGGGGGCCGGGGCAGGGCCCGCCGCTGCAATCAGCTAATTGCTCCTGTCACCGCTCCCCGCTTCGCTCTCCATCGGGTAAAACTGCCCTGGGGGGCACCGTGCCCCCCGCCTGCCCCCCGTGCTGTGCTCAGCGCTGGGGGGCTCAGGATGGAGGCAAGGGGAGCCCCCCCCAAAGCTGCTGTTCCCAGCCCCGCCGGATGTGACATCCCGGTGTCACCTGCTGGGGACAGTGGGGACGATGTCCTTAACACCAGTTATGGGTCTGGCTTCCCCCCCCCCCACTTTTTGGGGGTGTCCTGCTGCACCCCAAGGCTTCAGGATCCCTCGTGGCCAAATTCCATCCAAGCTGTGGAGTGGGAACCTGGGGTGAGTGTGGGAGGCTGTGGCACCACCAGGAGCCTGAGTGACAAATGGCGTCATCAGAGGGGGTCCTTGTGTCACCTTGAGGGACAAACAGACCCCCAGCCTATTGGGGATGGCAGCACGGATGGGCGAGGGGACGGACAGGATGCTGATGACGTCATCAGGATGATCCGTGACATCATCAGGTGGCAAAGAACAGGGGGCAGAGAGGGGCCCGGGCAGGCTGGGACAGCTGGATGTGAAGGAAGAGGAGCAGGAGCAGGAGCAGGACGGTGGCCCCATGGAGTGATGTCCCCAGCTCATGTTTGCCAAGCCTGTCCTTGTGCTGGTGACATATTGACTGACAATTCTTAATCAAGTGGATTATTAATTAGCAGCAGAGCTGGCTGGTTAATGCCGGGCCGGGCTGGGAGCTGCTGGTTTGTGCTGACACAGCCGGGGATGGTGACAGTGCCACCGTGCCAGGACACCCACGCTGGCCCAGGGAAGGGATGGATGCCACCCCCGGGGGGTCGGGCGGTGGCTTCACCCCTGTGCACACCCATGATCCAAATCCCGCAAGGTTTCACCCCAGAACTGCTGGGTGGCACCTCAGGAATGGCCCTGGCACGGCAGGAGCGGTGGCTGGTGGGTGGGCACCCGTCTGTGGCGTGCCTCCGTGCCATCTGGGCCATGCAGGGGGAGGTGACACGCGTGTCACTAGTGCCACACGTGTCCCCAGCCCTCGCTGTGGCCGTGGAGGATGCAGAGGACCAGCCCCGCACGGTGCATCCCCACCCCTGCCCGTGGCTGTGCCCTTGTCCCCGCCGTCCCCACCAGCGCGGGGGTCCCTGTGGGGACAGGGGAGGGGGCTGGCAGCGGCTCCCCCACCCCCATCTGAGCCGCTCCGGGGCTGTTCTCGCCGCAGCTGCTGCGGGCCCGGCTCCGTGCCGCAATTCCCGCGGCGTGTCCCGGCCATGTGCCGAGATCCCCCGGGCACGGGCACGGCCGCTCCCGCTCCCCCGGCGCACCGGGAGCCGCTCTCGGAGCGCTCCGCTCCCGTTTCGCTGCTCACCATTGAACCGCGGCCCCGATCCGCGCCGGCCTCGCTGGGGCCATTTCCCAGCCCTGATTAGCGCTGGGAGGATCCCTGGGGATGCTCCCCGTGATTCCCGTCAGGACCAGGAGGATGAACCGGGCAAAGTTGAGGCCGGCGGCAGCTCCGGGAGGCGGGGACGAGCCCGGGGTGGCGGCGGGAGCGGAGCCTCGGGGGGAGCTGGGGGAGGCTGCGATGAGCCCGCAGGTCCCAGCCCTGTCTGAGCCCCGTCCGTGACTGCTCGCTGTGCGCTGACACCGGCCAGGCACATCATCCCCTGGCCGAGCATCCCCGGGTCCGGCAGGAGGGGAGGTTTGGGGTGCCACAGCCCCTGCCAGCTGTCGCTGTGTCACCGTCCCCCTCCTGCTGCCCACCTGCACCCCGCAATGACCCCTCATGGCCCAGAGCTCCCCACTGACCCCCGGCAGGGACAGCTGGGCTGGCACCCCCATGGCAAGCCAAGAGAGCAGAGCTCTTCCTGCCAGGCAGCTGCCAACACACAGCCCGGCCACCTGTGCCCGCTGCCAGCTGCCCTGGGCACCCGCACCCGCACCCGCAGCCCCGGCGGGCGCAGCCCCAGGCCTGGCAGGGGGACGGCTGCTGCAGGCAGGGCTGCTCCTGCTGCCTGGCACGGCTGCTGCCTGCTTAATTGCGCTGAAAGCACAACAGATGGCAGAAGGGCTTCAAGATGTTCTTTTCCAACATTTCGGGCTCCTTCGCTCGCCTTCCTCCAAAACAGCTCCAAGGAGGAGGCTGGGAAGAGCCCTGAGCTCATGGGGAGGGTTGGTGACCCCGGGGATGAGTCCAGAGCTGGGGCATTAAAGGGAATTAAAACATTTGCCGGGCTCACACTGCAGTGCTTTCTTCCCTCTGTAATCCCTGCGCCTGCTGCCCTTCCTGCCCGCACCTCCAGCACCTGCCCGCTGCTCCCGGGGCACAAAAGCCCCTTTGCCACGTCTGGGGGCAGCTGGTGGCAGCAGCTGGGTGCTGGGGGTCACCTCGGGGCCCTGGGGGGCTGCAAAGGGACCCAGAGATGGGGGTCCTGCCAGGCTGCAGGCCCAGCCATGGCTGTGCTGGGCTGTCCCTCAGGGCACTGAGAGCGGCACTGGGACCAGCAGCCCAGGGCACTGTGCCACCCCAGGGCACTGTGCCACCCTCCCTGAGCCTTGCTGGGGCTGGGCACTGCCCTGTGGCCTGTGCAAGGCTGGCACCCGGCATGGCTGAGCTGGAGCAGGACCCAGCACCCACCCCTGTCCCAAACACCCATCCCAGCCCCTAACACCCATCCCCAGCACCCACCCTTATCCCAAACACCCACTCATGTCCCAAACACCCATTTCAACCCCTAACACCCATCCCCAGCACCCACCCCTGTCCCAAACACCCATCCCAGCCCCTAACACCCATCCCTGTCCCCAGTACCCACCCCTGTCCCAAACACCCATCCCTGTCCCAAACACCCATCCCAGCCCCTAACACCCATCCCCAGCACCCATTCCTGTCCCCAGCACCCACCCTTATCCCAAACACCCACTCATGTCCCAAACACCCATTTCAGCCCCTAACACCCATCTCCAGCACCCACCCCTGTCCCAAACACCCATTCTGGCCCCTAACACCCACCTCAGCACCCACCTCTGTCCTAAACATCTACCCCTGTCCCAAACACCCAATCCTGACCCCAGCACCCATTCTGGCCTCTAACACCCATCTCCAGCACCCACCCCTGTCCCAAACACCCATCCCCATCCCCAGCACCCACCCCAGCTCCCTCACCCACCCCTGTCCCGAGCACCCACCCCAGCCCCCGTCCCCATCCCCAGCTACCACCCCTGTCCCAAACACCCAATCCTGACCCCAACACCCATTTCAGCCCCTAACACCCATCCCCAGCACCCACCCCAGCCCCCATCCCCATCCCCAGCACCCACCCCTGTCCCAAACACCCAATCCTGACCCCAGCACCCATTCTGGCCCCTAACACCCATCCCCAGCACCCACCCCATCCCCATCCCCAGCACCCACCCCTGTCCCAAACACCCACCCCTGTCCCCGCTCCCCGCCTGCCCCCGCTCCCCGGGCCCGAGGTGTGTCACCACGCGCCTTTGATGAATTATTTATGAGGCAGGTGACCTCATTCATTCAGATTGATTTTCCTCCCTGTCACTCCAATTCCATCGCGCTCCTGGAAGCGGCGGGGGCCCGGCAGGTGCTGCGCTGTGGGGACGGACTCGGGCACCAGGCAGGAGCCCTTTGGCAGCCCGGGAATGATTAGCGTTAATAATAATATTATTAATTATATTAGTGCTTCCTTTGCCAGCATTGTTTTTATTAAGATTTTGAAATGATTGTATTATTATTATTATTGCTCTTATCATCATTATTATTATCATTATTGACAATATTTGTATTATTATTGGTAATTGGATATTATTATTATTATTATTATTAGTATTATTATTATTATTATTATTATTATTATTATTATTATTATTAATAATATTATTAATATTAATATTAATGTTATTATTAATGTTATTATTATTATTTACCACTCTCCTGTGCTCCCCAGGACCCCGGGCTGTGCCCACCCTGCACAGACAGACCCACATTTGCCCAGGGCCACCAAGGGCCATGTTGTCACCTCTGCAGGTGTCCCCAAGCCGGAGGGTGGGTGGTGGCAGCCTGGCCGCTCTCCCAGCGCCTTAAAGATGTGTTTACAAACACACCATTGGATTCAAGCTGCACATATTCGAGGCTATATTTAATTTTAAGCGTTCTCTGTGTTCAACCGCTTGCTCGAGCTTATTAAAAAGATATATTAAAAAAGCAACGTGTGTTTGTTTGTGTACACACACGGCTCCTGCAGGCCCTTCCCAGCACTCGCTGCCTGTCTGAGCGCTCCGTGCCTCAGTTTCCCTCCCGGCTGGGTGGGAGGAGCACCCGGGGGCTGTGGGAGGAAGGCTCAGGAGGGGTGGTGAGGAAAGGTTGAGTTCAGGGAAAGGCTGAGGCCAGGGAAAGGCTGAGGCCAGGGAAAAGCTGAGGCCAGGGAAAGGCTGAGGCCAGGGAAAGGCTGAGCCCAGGGAAAAGCTGAGCCCAGGGAAAGGCTGAGCCCAGGGAAAAGCTGAGGCCAGGGAAAGGCTGAGGCCAGGGCTGTGACAGATCCACGCAGGAGGGGACAGAGCGGGGCTGGCAGTGCCCCTGGTGCTGCTGAATTTGTGACACGGTGGCACTGCAGGACAGTGCCAGTGCCGTGAGCTTTCACCCTCCCAACAGCCCCTGAATCCAGGTGAGTATCCCGTACCAGAGAATTCCCGGGACAAACATCCCCCTGGAGAGGCATCCCTGGGCCAGAGCATCCCTGGGATAAAAATCCCCCTGGAGAGGCATCCCCGGGCCAGAGCATCCCTGGGCCAGAGCATTCCTGGGCCAGAGCATTCCCGGGACAAACATCCCCCTGGAGAGGCATCCCTGGGCCAGAGCATTCCTGGGCCAGAGCATTCCCGGGATAAAAATCCCCCTGGACAGGCAGCCCTGGGCCAGAGCATCCCTGAACCAGAGCATTTCCAGAACAAACATCCCCCTGGACAGGCAGCCCTGGGCCAGAGCATCCCTCAAACGAGCATCCCTGAGCCAGAGCCTCCCTCGGGCCGGGTACCCAGCACTGCCTCGTGTCCAGTTCCCATCAGGAGCCGCCCACAGCCCCAATTCCCCCCTTGCCGCCCCCTCGGTGGCACTGCCCGTCCCCATTGTCACCCGACAATGGCAAGCGCCCGGTCCTGCTCCCCGGGAGTGTCATTAGCCCAAATATTTGCTTCCCGTCTCCAGGGTGACAGGGTTGCCAGCGCTCACCCACATCCCTGCTTTGATCATCTCCCTCTTGATCTTCCGCCGCCGGTTCCCGGCGCCCCTCCCCGGCGCCCTCGCCTCGTGGGGAGGATGCGGGAGCCGGCGGCAGCCGCGGGCTCCGGGAGTGGCGGTGGAGGAGCTGGGGGACATGGGGGAGAGGGCTGGGGGAGAGGAAAGCAGGACTGGGAGTGACGGAGGTGAAGAGTGGAGGGTGAAGGCACAGCCTGGGGAGGATGGAGATGGAGGTAAGGGAGATGTTGCCGTGGGGAGATGGGTGTGACCTTGGGGAAATGGAGGTGGCCTTGGGGTTGGGATCAGGTCCTTGAATCTGCAGTCACCATCCCTTGATGGCCACAACCACCACCCCCTCATGGCCATCAGCATCTCCTTCCCATGGCCAGAACCACCATATCCCCATGGCCACAACCATCTCCTCCCCATGGCCACCACCATCCCTCCATACTCACCAACATCTCCTTTCCATGGCCACCACCGCTATGTCCCCATGGTCACAACCACCATGTCCCCATGGCCACAACCATCTCCTCCCCATGGCCACCAGCATCTCCTCCCCATGGCCACAGCCACCATGTCCCCATGGCCACCACCATCCCTCCATAGTCACCACCATCTCGTCCTCATGGCCACAGCCACCATTTCCCCATGGCCACCACCATCTCCCCGCCATGGCCACCAGCATCTCCTCCCCAGGGCCACCACCATCTCCTCCCCATGGCCACCACCATTGCTCCATAGTCACCAACATCTCCTTTCCATGGCCACCACCACTATGTCCCCATGGTCACAACCACCATGTCCCCATGGCCACAGCCATCTCCTCCCCATGGCCACCACCATCTCCTCCCCATGGCCACCACCATCTCCTCCCCAAGGCCACAACCATCCCTCCATAGTCACCACCATCTCGTCCCCATGGCCACAGCCACCATGTCCCCATGGTCACCACCAACTCCTCCCCATGGCCACCACCATCCTTCCATGGTCACCACCATCCTTCCATGGTCACCACCATCTCCTGCCCCTCATGGCCACCACCATGTCCCCATGGCCACCACCACCATGTCCCCATGGGCACCAGCATCTCCATCCCATGGCCACCACCATCTCCTCCCCATGGCCACCACCACGTCCCCTCATTCAAGCAGGGCACTTCACTGACCAGGGATGGGAGAACAGAGACCCCTTGGTGGGACAGCAGGACCTGGCTCAGCAGAAGCCCTGGGCAGGACTGACCCAGCTGCTCCCACTCCTTCCCCCTGGAACAAGTTTTTCCCAGCCCAGGGAGCCAAGCAGGCCCACAGCATTCCAAGCTTGTTTCTATCTTTCCCAAAGCTCACCCAGGTCCAACACTGGCGCTGAGGGCGGGGGATGGAGCTGAGAAATTTCTCCCAGAATAAGAGGAATTTTGGAGCCAGGTGGGATCAGCTCCAAAATCTCTGGAATTTGGCGGTGGCAGGGGAGGGACCGACAGCGCCGAGCCTTTTCTAAGCAGCGTTTTTAAAAAACAAAGCGAAGTCTTCGCCAGAAAATGTTATTTCCATCCCTTTGGCAAGCACGAGTCGTTTGGAAGCGACGCTTTGTGTTGGGAATGGGACCCAAATCTAAAGGAGCTGGGAATGGAGCTCTGGGAAAGCTGCTGGGAGCTGGGATGGAGCCACAGCGAGGCCTGGTGGGGTTTGGCAGCTGATCCACACCCCCACCGTGTCCCTGCACTGTGGCACCTCAGGGGGTGCTGTCACCACCCCTGGTGGCAGCAGTGCCTGTGTCGCTGTCCCTGAGGTGGTCTGGGGAGCTGTGGCCTTTCCCTCACAGCCCCAAAGCCCTTTGCTTTGCAACGTCCCGGCCCCACACTGCAAATCCCCCGGGAAAAGGGCAGAATCCAGCGTCCATTCCATGGGGCACCCCATCATGGACCAGCAGGGACCAGCAGGGACCAGGAGGGACCATCAGGGATGTCGCTGTGGCACCAGGAGGGAGGAGAGGGGACACCAGAGCAGCATCGTTGCCTGGGGCCAGGAGGGACACGGCTGGAGAACCAGGAGGTCTGGAGGAACCAAAGGACTGGGAGAACCTGGAGGGACCATTAGGGACAAACCTTCAGGCCCGGGGGCCACGCTGTCACAGCAGGGACATCCTCAGAGGAGGGGAGGACACCAGGACGGTCCCTGTCACCAGTGGGAGCGCCCGAGGACACCGGGAAGCGGCGGCGCTGGGGGTGGCAGTGGCCGGGGCAGACGTGCCCGCCCGCGCTTTGCTGCATGACGGTGATTAAGTTGCTTCCCCTCGTTATGGTCCCTCGGGGAGGTGTTAACCAGCTGCTAATAAAGACGGATGGCTCTGAAGTGGCGTCTCCGGAGCCTTTGTACGGGTGGAATTTCGGGAAAAGCCACCGGGGTGCCCGGAGGCACCGGGCAGACCCGCGGCACGCACGAACAGCCGCCACCGGTGGGGACAAATGCGCTCCGAGGGGGTGACAGTGGGGACAGAGGGGAGGATTTGGGAGGCTCGGAGGATGCCGAGAGCCGGAGCAGCCCCGAGGAGGGAAAGGGCGACCCGAAAGGGCTGCGGGGGGCGGGAAAGCAGCGGGAAGAGGAGAAATCCAGCAGCAACTGCCCATTAAAATTCATGAAAGCTGTTAAAAAGCGGAGCGCAGCGCGAGCTCCCGGCTGCTGCTGCTGACAAAGCCGGCGAGGGAGGCGGCGGTGCCAGCTCCGTGCAGCGGCCAATTCGGGGTTCAGCCCCCCGTTCCCAAAGCGATTTCTGGCTGCGTGACACCCCCAGGGCCCCGGATCCCTCGGCACCCACCCGGAGGGGGCGGATGGAGGCACCAAACCTCATCCCCACCACGGCACCCCTTCCCTCACGGGGGACCCCAAACTCCCTCCGCTGCCTGGAGGAAGATTTGCATCTTCGAGCTCATTTATTTTCCTTTTTCCCATATATTTTTAGCCCCCCCCCCCCCCCCTCTCGCCG
Organism: Ammospiza nelsoni; assembly: GCF_027579445.1. Classification (NCBI taxonomy): domain Eukaryota; kingdom Metazoa; phylum Chordata; class Aves; order Passeriformes; family Passerellidae; genus Ammospiza; species Ammospiza nelsoni. Next base: position 5,485,566 of record NC_080659.1, read on the forward strand.
CCACTCACAACCCCCCTCGCAGCTGCCTGCGAACGAGCCCCGGCGCGATTCCCTCGCCGTAATTAGCAACGTTTCTGCAGGCAAATGGCAGTCGGGAGTGGAGGTGGCATTTCCTTAATTAAAACAATTAATTAGGGTGGGGTGAGAGGGAAGATAAACCATCTTCCCCATAGAAAAGCCTCTTGGAGCTGCCGGCGCCTGGCGGTGGTGCCAGGGTTGTGGCTTCCCCAGGGTGGCGGTGCCACCCGTGCCCCTGTGGGTGCCCACCCTTGGGTGCTGCCCGGCCACTGAGCACCCCGGGGTGGCTCTGGGACCCTCTTTCAGCTCCTTGGCCTGCAAGGCCGTGTTGTGTGTCCCAAAATGTCCCGGGCAGGGCCGGTGCCAGCCGGAGCATCCCGGCCATGGCGATGCCGGCCTCGGTTCTGTGCCGGGGTATAAATATCCGTGTGTTACTTAGCGACTAATTGCACGGAGCGCAACAGCGGGGGGTGCCAGCCCCTAATGAGGATCTGGAATCAAAGCTGCTAATTACCCCTGTGCCGAGCTGCCGCATCGCTCCTGCTGGGCTCTGCCCGTCCGGCCGCGCATCCCGGGGGCATCCCTGGCACCGCCGGGCCCAGACCCCCGTGCCAAGGGGGTTTCGGGCAGGCGAGAGGCCAAATCCAACGATGTCCCCGTTTGGATGGCCTCTCTGGGGCAGGTGCCACCCCGCACCCCGGTCACGTCCCTTTGGGTGACCTGGCACAGCCACAGCGGTGCCAAGGACCGAGGGCTGCCGTGGGTGGCTGGGTGAACACCCGGGCACACGCAGGGGTGTCTGTGTGTCCGTGGGGGTGTGCGAGGCCAGCTTGGGACAGGGGTGTTTGAAATCCAAACCTTTCCCCGGGCCAGGCTGGTGGAACCCCGAACCCCTCAGCAGCACCAACCCAGCAGCGACTTGGTGCTGTTGGCTCCCCTTGCCGAGCTCACCCAGCCCCTGCCCTGACTGAAACCTTTCACTCCGTCCCAGGAGCTCCAACACGCACAGGACGAGGCCCTGGCACTCCTGGCACAGCCGATTCCAGCGCTGGGGGAGCCCCGACCGAGCCATGGCACCACCCGGTGCCCGGTGCCCCCTTGGCGCGGGGGTCACCCTTCCCCAGAGCCCAGAATTTGGGGTGCCCAGGAGCATCCCTCCGGGCCCATCATCTCCCCGTGGCTGGGGGATTTTTTTCCCCGGCTCTGCACACCACGTGGATGGTGGGAAGCAGGTCCCGGGTAAATATCTCCCGGCGGGTGCGTGCGGGGATGCTGCCTTCACAGGATTTACAGCTTCAAAGCCTCGGCCTCAAAGCCTGCAGATATCTTTTCATCATTTCAGCCGCGGTCTAATTACCCCGCTGGCCGCCGGCGCTGCCCGGCGCTCCCAGGTACAGCCTCTCTTAATAGCTGGAATTTATTATTTAAATGTCGTTTTTCAGCTCCTCGCTCCCGTTGCCGCTCCGGGGGTGCCTGTGCCCCCCCCCTGCACCCCAAAACCCGAGCGCCCTGATCCGCCAGCACCCGGCGTTCGCGCTTTCCGCCTGCTCTGAGCCGTGACGAGTTATTAATTAACGGCGAGGTATCGTTCCCTGCTTCATCTTGGCTGTAATTAGATGGTGGGGATGCCGGGAAGCCGAGCTGGTTAACGCTTGCCGGAGGGGGGTGAAGGGAACCGGAGCCCTCCCAGCGCATCCCGGTGCTGCCGGAACCGGGGCCCCTCCCGGCGGCGCCGAGCTCTGGCGCGGAGCCCCGGTGCCGGTGATTTACGGCGGGCACCGACCCTGCCGCGATGGACGCGGGGCCGTGATGGATGCGGGGAGCAGCCCCGGCCGCGGCGCCTGTTAATTAGCGGCTTTGGATTGATGAGGAATTGCAGCTCCCGCTAACGGTGGCAGCGGCGGGGCTGGGGTCGGTGCCGCTTCCCCGGTGCCGCTTCCCCCACAGCCGGAGGATAATTTATGGTTTCGTATCAGTGCCGCTGATCTTGGAGCTTTTCCAGCTTCCCCTTCCCTCTCCCCACATTGCTTTTCCTCGAAAGCCGATTGCCCAGCATGGGATGCAGCTCCTGGCCGCGGTGTCGCTGTCCCCGGTGTCCCTGGCCGTGTCACCGCCCGGCTACCCCTGTGCTGAGCTGGGACAGGGCTCTGCCATGGGCCGGGCCGGTTCCTCCTGCGCTGGGGATGCTCCCTCCGCCTCTGCCGGGCGGGATGAGGGCACTGCCCGGCCTGGAGCCCGCTCAGGACACGCACCCAGCCGGGAGCAGCCCTGCAGAGCGTCATTTGAAGGTGTCAAATCGCCTTTTAGTGCTTAAATTGCTCTGTGGAAGCGGAGCGCGGGCATCCGGCAGGGCGTCTGGGAAGGGGTCTGGAAAAGGGTCTGGAAAAGGTCTGGCAGGGCAGGGAAAGGGTTTGGGAAGGGATCCGGGAAGGGGAAGCTCAGCAATGGGCGGTGGTGTCCCCCCATTCAGGGACATGACCCCGGTGCCACCGGCTGGTTCGGTTTTGGGGAGGTTTTGGTGGATTTTGGTGTTTTCTCGGAGCTCTTTGCAGCTGCAGGAAGGGCAGGCACAGGCAGAGCCCCGGGGGCGGCGGTGACAGAGCCCCGGTGACGGGCACAGAGGGTGGCACCGCCCGGGTGACACCGGGGTGAGGTGACAGCCGTGCCAGGGGGATTATCCCCGTCCCTCGGCGCCGGCAATTCCCTGCCTTGTCCATCGATCCCTGCGAGGCGTTAAGAGCGGCTGGAGCATCGATTGGAGCAAAGCCCAGGCTCAGCCAGGCCCGAGGCTTCCCCAGCCAGGGGTGCAGGTCCTGCCCGGGGTCTGGAGGCACAGAAAGCTCAGTGGGGACAAAGGATGGCGGGGTGGGGACGTGCTGGGCCATGGGAAGCGCCCACGAACCCCGGGCGCGCCTGCCAGGCGCCCGCGGCGTGCCGGCTTGGCACGGCCCCGCCACAAACCGCGCCTGGATCGTGTCCCGGGCGCTCGCCGTGACAGACGGGCACGTTCAACGAGGCACGGGCCGGTGCCCAAGGCAGCCGTGCCCGCCGCTCCTACCGGGAACGGGAGCGAGCCCAGCCCGGGGTGCGCGGGAGCATCCCCGGTTCGCGGCACCGGGCACGGTGATGTACCAACAACGCCGATGTAAAAATCGGATTCCATTTTCCTGAGGAGAAAGGAAGGACTAAAGACAAAAGAGGCCGTTTACCAAGCGGCTGGCAGCCCAGGGGAAATCGCTATCCAGATAAAAAATCGCAGATTAAGGAAGGAAAGAGCTGACCTTAACTCCAGTCCTTAGGCAGGGAGGAAGGGCAGGATTTTCACCGTTTAATTGGGGTTTTTTAACCATTTCGGGCGGTTTGTTTGCTCTGCTTCAAAGCCAGGAGCGCATCATTTTTACTCGGAGGCTGTAATAATGGCATAAATAAAGAGTTGGGGTTTTTTAAAGCGGCTTTTTGGACTCTGATTGTCCTTGAATTAATGAATCTTTTTGAGAAACAGAACCCCAGTTCCTAGGGGTTTATCCTCGTACAGAAATGATATCTGAGCTGAAAGCTGGAAAATAGCTGATGGAAAGGACAAAAAAAACCCCAGTAAACTGCAGGATGGGTTCAGCAGCCCCCTCCCAGCCTGCACCATTATTTTGGGTGAAATTTTTGTGATGGCTGTGGAGGGAACCCCCATCCCCAGGTTTGTCCCTGCAAGGGGAGTTGCCAGAGCTCCTCCGGGGGTGGGAAATGCTTTGGCTTGGGCTGCGGGGCCGGCGTTAGCCACGCTTGAGGGGAAAATCACAATCACAGCCGGGGCCCCACGCCAGGAGCCGGCCCCGGGAAGAGCCAGGGGGGATCCACATGGGGGATCCACATGGGGGGGGTCCCTAGGAGTTAGCAGGGTCACTTTGGGGGGCTAGGGTTGGGTTTGGGGGGGTCTGTCGGTGCATTGGGTCACTGGGGAAACTGAGGCACGAGCTAGAGGGACGGGCTCAGGGAAAGGGTTGGACGGGACAGGGGGTTGGGGGTGATGTGAGGCATCCCCCCCATCGCCACACCAAGACAGCAGGGAGGGAAAAAGCCCTGCACACCCCAAAGCCTCGACTTTGCTGCTCCTCCTCGGTAGGACACGGAAATCTTGGGGATTTCATCCTCGTGAGGAGAAAGGAGGAAAGCTGAGCAGGGATGGGGGCAGCTCTTCGTGTGGCAAAGTCCCTTATCTGGGATTTGGGGGCACCTCTGTGGGCTCTCCCCCACCCCGGCTCTGGTTCTTTGCCAGAGGGAGGGAGAACCGAAAGTCTGGGCTCGGAATAAAGGAGGTTGTGAAAGTCACCGGCTCCGGATGGAACCGGAGCAGGAGAGAGCTGAAATAAAGGAGGATAAAAATAACCCCGGCTGGGTGGGGGGCTGGGGGGCACGGGCATGGGGTGGGGTTCGGGGGGCACGGGGGGAACAGCCGGGCTGGGACAGACCGGGCTCCTGGGAGCACATCTGGATGGGGAAGCAGCGGGAACAGCTGGTTTGGGAGCATGGGGCCAGCAGCTGCATGGATGGCCCTGGGGTGACAGCGGGAACAGCTGGATTGGGGGCATGGCGGGCACATCTGGGGCTGGGCAGGGCTGCAAACATCTGGATTTGGCCTTGGGGCATAACCGGATGGTGACAGCCATGGGTGACACCGATGGGGACAAGGGGCTGCCCCAGGTCCCCCCGGGGCTCGGGGAGCTCAGCTCCTCCCCAGCCCCCTCAGAACAACCACGGAGGGTCCTCGTCCCTCCGGAGGAACCCCATGAAGTCACCAGGCGCCTCTCGGAGCAGCGAGACGGCAGCGGGGTGGCAGCAACAAGGTCATTAAAGCAGAAAGAAAAATACATTAGAAATGTTCAACTGCTCAGTCTTGCCTGAAATGTGCTTAAATCAGCCCCGGGTAAACAATGAGACGGGATTAATGGCAATTAGTTTTCATTAGAAAGGTGGCATCACCCTGCCCTGCTCCCCGGGGGCCGCTCCTTGCCTTGCTGGGAGCTCCCAGGCGGATCCAGGCGGGGCAGGGCCGGTGACCGCGTCCTACCGAGCCCCGGGGCTGCGGGAACCGCGTCCTGCCGGGCCCCGGGGCTGCGGGAACCGCGTCCTGCCGGGCCCCGGGGCTGCGGGAACCGCGTCCTGCCGAGCCCCGGGGCTGCGGGTGCCGCCTTATCGCGGCCGAGGCAGCGGCGCTTCAAAGGGAACCCGCAAACCCGGCACATGCAAAGCCCCAGCTGGCCCTGCAGATAACCGGGCACCGGCCTGGGGCGGCCTCAGCCGCTCGTTCTGGGGCATGGTTGGCTTTGGGGAGTGGGTTTGGGGTGAGGTTTGGCCCTGGGGTGATGCTCAGCCTTGGGGTGATGCTCGACTTGGAGGTGATGCCCAGCCCTGTAGGGATGCCCAGGTCCTGGGATGCTCACTCAGGGCAGTGTTTGGGGTGATGCTCAGCCTCAGGGCAGTGTTTGGGATGTTCCTCGTCCTCAGGGCAGTATTTAGGGCCATGCTCAGCTTCAGGGCAGTATTTGGGGTGTTCCTCAGCCTCAGGGCCGTGTTTGGGGTGTTCCTCATCCTCAGGGCCGTGTTTGGGGTGATGCTCATCCTCAGGGCCGTGTTTGGGGTGATGCTCATCCTCAGGGCCGTGTTTGGGGTGATGCTCAGCCGCAGGGCCGTGTTTGGGGTGATGCTCAGCCTCAGGGCAGTATTTGGGGCCATGCTCAGCCTCAGGGCTGTGTTTGGGGTGTTCCTCATCCTCAGGGCAGTATTTGGGTTGTTCCTTATCCTCAGGGCAGTGTTTGGGGTGATGCTCAGCCTCAGGGCAGTATTTAGGGCCATGCTCAGCCTCGGGGAAGTGTTTGGGATATTTCTTATCCTCTGGGCAGTGTTTGGGGCAATTCTCATGCTCAGGGCAGTGTTTGGGCTGTTCCTCATCCTCAGAGCAGGATCTTGGGGCTGGGGATGAGACAGCAGAGCTCCCCTGGGTGCAGGGGAAGGGCAGAGGACACTCTGTCCATGTCTCCTGCATTTTGGGGTGCTGATGGTCGGTGCTGGGTGCTGCCCCCAATGCCATCGGTGACCCCACAGGGTGGGCACGCTCTGGTGGCCACCACACCCCCTCAGCTGAGTCTCCAGGGCTCATCCCCATCACCCCAAAACACTCCTTGGGCAGGAGGGGTGGAAAGAAGCCTCCCCACCTCCAGAATGGGGCAAATCCCATCGGTTTTGGGGCCGGCCCAAGCACGCAGCAGCCTCACCGGGCAGGACACAGCCAGTCCCGGTGGTGGCTGAGCCCCGGTGCCCCACCAGCACCGGCACCCCCAGAGGGTCCCTGTGCCCCCGGCCGGGGCACGGCCCCCGTCATTAGCACCCAGAAAATGTTGGGTTTCTGCCTGGGAAAACACAGCAGATATGTACATTAAACATCAAATTATAAAATTAACAGATTCCAACTGCGGATGATTTGCATGTGCAAATTAACTTAATTACCGCTCTTCCTCCCCAGCGCCCGCGTGCCGGGAAGGGCCGGCCCCGGCACGGCCGCGGCAGCTGCGGGAACGGCGGGGCCGGGGGCGGCACACGCGTGTGCAAACACACACAAACACGCGTGTGCAAACACACACAAACAGCTGTGCAAATACACGCAAACACCTGTGAAAACACACACAAACACGCGTGTGCAAATACACACAAACAAACACCTGTGCAAATACACACATATACCTGTGCAAATACGCACATATACCTGTGAAAACACACACAAACACCTGTGCAAATACACACAAACACCTGTGAAAACACACACAAACACACAAACACGCGTGTGCAAACACACACAAACACCTGTGCAAACACACGCAAACACCTGTGCAAATACACACAAACACCTGTGAAAACACACACAAACACCTGTGCAAATACACACAAACACCTGTGAAAACACACACAAACACACAAACACGCGTGTGCAAACACACACAAACACCTGTGCAAATACACACATATACCTGTGAAAACACACACAAACACGCGTGTGCAAATACACACAAACACCTGTGCAAATACACACATATACCTGTGAAAGCACACACACACGCGGGTGCAAACACACATAAACACGCGTGTGCAAACACACACAAACACCTGTGAAAACACACACATATACCTGTGAAAACACACACAAACACACAAACACGCATGTGCAAATACACACATATACCTGTGAAAGCACATGCAAGCACACACAAACACACGTGTGCAAATACACACAAATACCTGTGCAAACACACACACAGACACATGTGCAAACACACACAAACACACACACACACACGTGTGCACAGCAGTGCAGGGAGGCCCTGGATGTGGCTGGGAGAGGGGGACGTGGATGGACACACGGACGGACACACGGATGGACATACATGGATAGACACACCATGGATGGACACACGGAATGGACACACACGGATGGACACACAGATGGACACACAAGAAATGGACACATGGAATGAACACACATGGATGGACACACATGGATGGACATACCATGGATGGATACATGGATGGACACATGGACGGACACACAGATGGACACACATGAAATGGACACATGGGTGGACACATGGACACAAACACAGATGGGCACACATGGATGGACACATGGATGGACACACATGGATGGACACACATGGAATGGACACATGGGTGGACACATCATGGATGGATTTACCATGGATGGATGCATGGATGGATGGACACATGGATGGACACACAGATGGACACATGGATAGACATACATGAAATGGACATACATGGATGGACTCACATGGAATGGACACATGGATGGACACACGGATGCATGGATGGATGATGGATGGATGGATGGATGGATGGATGGATGGATGGATGGATGGATGATGGATGGATGGATGATGGATGGATGGATGGATGGATGGATGGATGGATGGATGGATGATGGATGGATGGATGGATGGATGGATGGATGGATGGATGGATGGATGATGGATGGATGGATGGATGGATGGATGGATGGATGATGGATGGATGATGGATGGATGATGGATGGATGGATGGATGGATGATGGATGGATGGATGGATGGATGGATGGATGGATGGATGATGGATGGATGGATGGATGGATGGATGGATGGATGGATGGATGATGGATGGATGGATGATGGATGGATGATGGATGGATGATGGATGGATGGATGGATGGATGGATGGATGGATGGATGGATGGATGGATGATGGATGGATGATGGATGGATGATGGATGGATGGATGGATGGATGGATGGATGGATGGATGGATGGATGGATGATGGATGGATGGATGGATGGATGATGGATGGATGGATGGATGGATGGATGGATGGATGGATGATGGATGATGGATGGATGGATGGATGGATGGATGGATGGATGGATGATGGATGGATGGATGGATGGATGGATGGATGGATGGATGATGGATGGATGATGGATGGATGGATGGATGGATGGATGGATGGATGGATGGATGATGGATGGATGGATGGATGGATGATGGATGGATGGATGGATGGACACATGAATGGACACACAGATGGACACATGGAGGGACACACATGGAACGGACACACGTGGATGGACACATGGATGGATGGATACAGGGATGGACTCATGGATACGCACATGGATGGACACACACATGGATGGATACACACATGGATGGACACACAGATGGACACACGGACAGATGGACACACACATGTACACAGCTGCAAACCCACAGCCACACGTGTGTGCACAGCCACACGCACACAGGGAGGGGCACACCCAGGGCTCCTCGTCCAGGGCTCCTGCCGTGCCAGGGTACCCCACACTGGGGCTCCTCCTGCCCCCCACATTCCCTCCCCGGGGCACAGGGGCTGCCAGCTCCATCCCCAGCTGGGGGGGATCCACCAGTGCCCACGGGGGGCTGTGAAGGCGCCGCTCCCCAAAAGCCCAGCCTGGGCCCCAGCAGGGAGCGCCGGGGTTTGGGGGTGGCAGTGGGATCCCGTGCCGAGCCAAGGCGTGCCGGGCCAGGCCGGGGGTGGCATTGGGATCCCATGCCGGGCCAGGCCGGGGGTGGCATTGGGATCCCGTGCCAGGCCAGGCCGGGGGTGGCATTGGGATCCCATGCCGGGCCAGGCCGGGGGTGGCATTGGGATCCCGTGCCGGGCCAAGGCGTGCCGGGCCAGGCCGGGGGTTGCGGCTGCCTCCAGCGTGCTCGGGATGCACGAGGCCGGTGGGGCACAGCCGGGGGGACCGACACACCCCGACCCCCCCCATCCCACCGCACCCCGCAGTGAGACCGGCCCTGCCCCGACCCCCCCGGTCCCACCGACCCCGCTCCCGCACGTGGGATCCACCCGAGCCCTCGGACTCCTCCGCGGCGCCGCTCTTCCCTTAAAGGTCACCCAAATCCCCAAATCCGGGAGTAAATCCCGAGCTGGAGGCTGCGGATGGGAAGAGCCCTCCCAGGGCCGATGTTTTCCAGAGTGGCGGCCAAAATTCCTGCACGGGAGGAGTCCTGGGACCGCTACGGCCCCGGGGGTGTCGGGGTGACCTGGGGTATTGGGGTGCCACCGGGTATTAGGGTGCAGTGGGATATTGAGGGACGTTGTAGGATGGGAGGTTCTGAGGATATTGGGGTGCCACAGGGTGTGGGGTGCAGTGAAATGGGGGGTACCGGGATATTGGGGTGCTGTGGGATGGGGGTACCGGGATATTGGGGTACCACAGGGTGTGAGTGCAGCGAAATGTGGGTACCGAGGATATTGGGGTGCAGTGGGATGGGGGTACCGGGGATATTGGGGTGCCACGGGGTGTCTGTGGGATATCGGGGTGCCTGCCCCAGGATGTTCAGCGAAAGGCGTCAGGACGGTGCCCGCAGCAATTGCGGAGGAATGGATTCCGAGGAGCGCTGATTAATTGGCCCTAATGAGCCCGAGCAGGGGGAGCGGAGGGCCGGGGCTGTGCGAACAGGTCAGGGGGCCGGCGGTGTCCCCTGGCTGCGCCCCTGGGGACGCTGATTCAGGCGCTGAGTCACGGCTGTGCTTCCTTGCCCTGGAGACCCCCCTTCCGTCAGTGTCCCCCCGGGGGTGGCCGTGTCCTCCCTGCCCTGGGAACCGCCGGGGACCGGAGGGATGCAGGAAGGGGTGAATCAGCTCCGAACCTCCTGCTGGCCAGGGCGGGCTGAGCTCGGGCACGGCTCGGGGCACCCCCGGCGCCCGGTCGGGGTTTTACCCTCATTTGGGGTTTTCCAGGCTAAAACAACCGGGACAAAGCAACAAAGCGAGCGAAGGGAACGCCGCGCTAGGCCCCCACCCTGGCGTCACCCCCAGACCCCCGGGTGCCCCCCAGGGCCCATCCTGGTGTCCCCTGCAGCCTGTGGGGTGCAGAGCAGCTCCTGGGGGTGAGGGGAAACTGAGGCAGGGGATGGGGGGCTCACATGGATGGAGGGGTTCGGTCTGGGGACAGGGACAGCAGCGGAGGGGAATCGCCTCTGAGGCTGCGGGGGGATGGGGTCCCAGCCCTGGCCGGGATGGGAATGAGGGGAAACTGAGGCAAGGGGCGGAGGGGCTCGGCCTCAGCCCCTCTCCGCGCCAGGGCTGGGGGACACGGAGGCAGAGGATGGGGGGGCTCGGTGTGAACCCCTCTTGGTGCCAAGGATGGAGGGAACCGGGGCGGGAGATGGGGGGGGATCGACCCCAGCCCCTCCCGGCGCCCGGGATGGGCGAAACTGCCGGAGGGGCGGCGGGGGGGGGGCAGTGCCAGCCCTGCCGGTGCCCGGGAATGCGGGGGCAGCGCTGCCCCTGCCCGGGGGGGGCCGAGGCAGGCGGGGCCGCTCCCCCCGCGCTCCCCCCTCCGCACCGGGGGCGGGGGGCCCGGGCCGAGCCGCCTCCCCGGGGCGGGGGCAGGGCGGGGGGCGCAGCCGCTCCGGGAGCGCCGGCGGCGGCGGCGGCGGCTCCTCCATCGCCGCTGCTGCCGGAGCGGCCCCGGTGCCGCCGCAGCCACCGGGCGGGCCCGGCCCCGGCCCCCCCCCCCCCCCCCGCGGCCCCGCCCCGCCCGGCCCCGGTACCGGCGCTCCCGGCGCGGCGGAGCGGAGCCGAGCGGGGCCGGGCCGAGCTCTGCCGCTGGGCGCAGGTGCGCGGAGCCCCGAGCCCCCCCCGGACCCCCCCGGGACGGAGAGGTAAGAGCGCGGCCGGTGCCCCCCCCTGCCCGCCCCCCTCCCCACGCGCTCCCGTCCCGCTCCATCCTCCTCCTCTCCGCCTCTCCATCCGCTGCCCCTCCTGGGGTGGGGGGGAAGGGAGAAAAGGGGGTGCCCCCCCCCGGCCCTCCCCCCTCCCGCCGCCGCCGCTGCTGCATCGGGAAGCGGCGCTTTTGTTAGCGGAGCGGGCGGAACCTTGAAGGGTCACGGGCTGGAGGGGCCCCCCCCCGCGCCCCCCAACCCGCAGCCCTCTGCGCCCCCTCCCCGCAGCCTGAGCCCCCCCGGCACCGCTGCCCCCCCAGCACCTCCATCCCGCATGGCCATCCCCACCCCGGCACTCCGGGGGGGTCCCACCCGCACCCCAATTCTTCCATCCCGCACCTCCAGCCCTCCCCTGCACCCCTCGAGCATCCCGGCACCCTCATCCCGCACCCCCGAGACCCTCCCCGCACCCTCATCCCGCAGCCCCATGCCCCCGCCCCAGCCCCCCTGCTCTCCCCAGCACCCCCATGTGCCCCCCCAGCACCCCGATACCCCCCCATCCTCATCCTCATCCCCCAGCACCCCGATACTCCCCCATCCTCATCCTCATCCCACCCCCCCAGCGCCCCCATCCCGCTCCCCTCTCCCCATCCCGACACCCCCCGCACCTTGAGCCCCCCCATCCCCTTCACCCAGCACCCCGGCCCACCCCCATCCCCTCCCACGCCCCCTCCCACCCATCAGCCCCCCCGGAGCGGCACCGCGACCCCCCCCCAGCCCCGGGACACGGCGGGGGGCGCGGGAACCGGAGCCCCCCCCGCCCCGAGCCGGGAGGATGGGATGGGAACGGGAATGAGGATGAGGATGAGATGGGGTTGAGATGGGGATGAGGATGAGGATGAGGATGAGGATGAGGATGAGGATGAGGATGAGGATGAGGATGAGGATGAGGATGAGGATGAGGATGAGGATGAGGATCGGGGGGTGTCTCTGCTTCGTCGCGCTCCGTTTTGCCTCCGCTGTTTCTTTGGGCAGCAGCCAGGGCTCGTTGTTGTTATTTTTTGGGGGGGGGGGGTGAAAAGGAGGGGTCCCTCTGTGCCCCCCACCCCCGGCAGCCTCGGCTGAGCTGGGGGGGTCCGGCCGGTGCAGCCCCCAAAAGGGAGCAGCGAGGCTCAGCCTGGGGGGGCTCAGTGCTTGTGCCCCCCCCAATAATCCCGCAGGGCTGGGTGGGGGGCACAGCGAGACCCCCACAAACGCAGGGGGTGCCCGGCTCTGTCTCGGGGCCGTAACTTGGTGGGAACAGGAGTTGGGGGGCAGCCGGCAGGAGTGGGGGACCCGCCGTGCACGGGGGGGGGCTCTGACACCCCCCCGATACCGGGGCAGGGCTGGGGGGGCTCCGTGGCCCCTTTTGGGGCTCAGCACCGCTGCACCGAGCCGAGGGGGGACCCCGAACCACCACGGCTGGGGGGGCTCTGCCTGACCCCAATCCTCCCCTGCCGCCCTCACTTGGGGTGTCCCGAGCACCCCCAGACCCAGCAAAGCCCCCCGCCCCCCCCAGCCTGCCCTCCATGCCCGCATCTCCCACAGCCGTCAGGGACTGGGGGCACCCCGAGCCCCCCCCATGGGGCAGAGGGGAGTGGGGAGCCCCTCCCTGCGCAGGGGATTTGGGGAGGGGGCTCAGCACCCCCCGTTAGAGCGGGGGGGGGGGGCGATGCCCACGGGGCTGTGCCATCGGCACGGGGTGACCTTGGGTGAGCTCTGCCTGCTGCCGTGCCTCAGTTTCCCTTTGCCGAACCAGGTCATGAGCTCGGGGGGGCTGCAGAGGGGACTCCCAATCCATCCCCCAGCCCTGGGGTGCGGGGGGGGGGGTCAGACGCCTGCCATGAGTGACCCCCCCGCGTTGGCACCGCTTGCCTGGGGGGGTGGGGGTGACAATGGCACCGCCGTGTCCCCCCCCGGATGTGTTTGGGTCCGGCAGGGCCGGGTCCCACCCTGGGGATGTGCTGGGGGGGCACAGGGGGGGCAGAGCTCCCTGCCCTACAGACACAGCCTGGCGAAGGGTTGGGTCGCTTTGGGGCTCCCCCCGGGCCGTGTACCCCACAAAACGACACCAAGGGTTGGGCTCCGTCCCGGGGTGCCAGGTCCGGGCAGTGCCCTGTGTCCCCCACACGGGGTGGGTGCTGTGGGTGTCCCCGCTGGGTGCTGGGGTGCCATCCCAGCGTGTCCCCGGTGCTCTGCAGCCCCCGGGCAGTGTCCCCGGGGTGCCACGGAACTGGGTCACCGCTGCCACCGCTGCCACCGGGGCACGTGGCTGTGTGGGGGGACAGGAGGTGGCCCCGGGCTCGGCTTCAGCTCTGGGGGTGCCAGGGGCAGCTCGGCCCCCACCAGCAGTGCCAGGGGTGTCAGTGTGGGGGGCACAGCTCATCCCCCCTCCCCAGAGCCCCCCATGGTTCTGGTGACATTCCCATAAACAAAGGGGGGCGGCCCAGCTCAGCCACAGGGGTGCCCATGTGTGTCCCCCATGGCAGAGCTGTCCCCTCTGGGGGGGCTCCTGTGCCCCCCAAACCAGGGCTCTGCTGGCTCTGTGTCCCTCCCAGCCCCAGCAGGAGCCCCCAGGCACGGGACAGGGCAGCGACACCGGGCTGGGTGTCCCTGTCCCCACAGGCTGGGTGTCCCTGTCCCCATGAGCTGGGTGTCCCTGTCCCCATCGTGCTGGCCGTCCCTGTCCCCATGAGCTGGGTGTCCCTGTCCCCACAGGCTGGGTGTCCCTGTCCCCATGGTCTGGGTGTCCCTGTCCCCGTGAGCTGGGTGTCCCTGTCCCCACAGGCTGGGTGTCCTTGTCCCCATGGTCTGGCTGTCCCTGTCCCCGTGGTCTGGGTGTCCCTGTCCCCATTGGGCTGGCTGTCCCTGTCCCCATGAGCTCGGTGTCCCTGTCCCCATTGGGCTGGATGTCCCTGTCCCCACAGACTGGCTGTCCCTGTCCCCATTGGGCTGGATGTCCCTGTCCCCGTGGTCTGGGTGTCCCTGTCCCCACAGGGCTGGGTGCCCCTGTCCCCACAGACTGGCTGTCCCTGTCCCCATGAGCTGGCTGTCCCTGTCCCCATTGGGCTGGGTGTCCCTGTGGTCTGGCTGTCCCTGTCCCTGTGGTCTGGCTGTCCCTGTCCCTGTGGTCTGGCTGTCCCTGTCCCCTCGGCCCTGGCTGGTTCGGCTCCCAGTTCAACCAGTAACTGCTGCGCTGCCACCCTTGCTCCCCTGGCACTGCTGGGGCACGGCCGGGCCCTGCCCGCCAGGCCCTGAGCTGGATGCAGATCCCTGCTGCAGTGCCGGATGCGGTTTGTATCCCCAGACAAGCTGGAATATTTTTAATTAAACCTGCCAGTTTGGATGCGATTTCGTTTCTCAGTGGGCTGAGCTGCGCCGGGCCCTTGGAGCATCTCCCAAAGCTGGGGCCAGATCCCAGCTCCTGTTGGGGGTGTTGGCACAGGGCACGGTGACACGGACGCGGGGCAGGGACAGCGGGCATGGTGACACTGGCACCGCACTGTCCAGGGTGGCTTTTCCTCACTGTGCCAGGCCGGCAGGGTCGGGATGGTTTTGCTGTGGTGGCATTTGCTGCGTTTGGGGGACATTAAAGAGTGGCAAAGCAAAGCAGGAGCGATCCCAGCTCCGTGCAGGAGCCGAACCTGTTGGTGCCCATCGTGAATTGGCACCAGAGCCTTGGGATCTGCGTCCCAGGGAGCTCCAGGCTCTGCCCCCCGTGCCCAGGCTGGGGCTGGAGGTGGAACCAGAACAGGGCACCCCAAGGAGGCTCTGCAGCCCTGGCAGTGCCCGCCCCAGCAGCAAAGGGCACACGATGGCCTCGGTGCCATCCAGGGACCCCCAGGCTGTGGTGGCATCCCCCAGAAGGGGATGATGAGGGGTTGGATTCCCTGGGTGAAGCAGGGGGAGAGGAAGAGCAGCGGGCTGGCACAGAGGAGCTCCCAGAGGGGCTGCCGTGCGCTAGCGGGATTTTGCTCCCTATTTAATTACAGTTTTGTCAAATTAAAAAAAAAAAAAAAAAAAAAAAAGAGGGGGATAAAGAGATCCCTCTCGTGTCTTTGTGGCGGCTCCCAGCAGCCGGTTAATTAAACAGCGGTGCTGAAGCCACCGCTCCCCGAGGAGCCCTGCCAGGCTGGGGCTTGGCACCGCACCTGGGCTCCAGCTGAGCCCAGTTCGGGCAGGTGGTGGCACGACAGTGACAGTGGCAGTGGCTGTGGTGGCAGTGGCAGTGGTGGCGGTGGCAGTGACAGTATCTGTGTCTGTGGCAGTGTCAGTGGCAGCAACGGTGGCAGTGGTGGCAGTGACGGTGGCAGTGTCTGTGTCTCTGTCTGTGGCTGTGGTGGTGGCTGTGGCAGTGACAGTGTCGGTGGCAGTGGTGGCAGTGACAGTGGCAGTGGCAGTGCCAGGGTTGTGGCTGTGGCAATGCCAGTGGCGGTGGCAGTGGCAGTGAGTGACAGTGGCTGTGGTGGCAGTGTCCTGGCAGTGACAGTGGCAGTGGCAGTAGCAGTGGCGGTGGCAGTAGCTGTCACTGAGGCAGTGACAGTGGCAATGGATGTGGTGGCAGTGTCCTGGCAGTGACAGTGGCAGTGGCAGTAGCAGTGGCGGTGGCAGTAGCTGTCGCTGTGGCAGTGACAGTGGCGGTGGCAATGGATGTGGCAGTGGCAGTGTCTGTGTCTCTGTCTGTGGCTGTGGCAGTGGCAGTGGCAGTGGCAGTGGCTGTGGTGGCAGTGGCAGTGGTGACAGTGGCAGTGTCAGCGGCTGTGGCAGTGGCTGTGGTGGCAGTGGCAGTGGCAGTGGTGATGGTGGCAGTGTCGGTGGCAGTGGTGACAGTGGTAGTGTCTGTGTCTCTGTTTGTGGCTGTGGCGGTGGCAGTGGTGACGGTGGCAGTGTCGGTGGCAGTGGTGACGGTGGCAGTGTCGGTGGCAGTGGTGGCAGTGGCAGTGGCGGTGGCAGTGGTGACGGTGGCAGTGTCGGTGGCAGTGGTGGCAGTGGCAGTGTCAGCGGCTGTGGCGGTGGCAGTGGTGACGGTGGCAGTGTCGGTGGCAGTGGTGGCAGTGGCAGTGTCAGCGGCTGTGGCGGTGGCTGTGGTGTCGGTGGCAGTGTCGGTGGCAGTGGTGGCAGTGGCAGTGTCGTGCCGATGCGCCGTGGCTAATCCTCACTCTTGCCGTGTAATCCCGCCCGCCGGGATAATCCCATCAAACCCGGCAGCGCCGCGGCCGAGCTCAGCGCCGCCTTTGGCGCCGGGGGGATCTGGGAGGGACACGGGAGGGGACACGGGAGGGGACACGGGAGGGGACACGGGAGGGACACGGGAGGGGACACGGGAGGGACACCGGAGGGGACACGGTGGCCCCGGGGCAGCGGTGGCTGCGGGAGGGACCGTGGGGGCTCAGGTGGGGAAACTGAGGCACGGAGCAGGAGCAGGAGTGGAGGGAGGCAGCCCCGGGGTGATGAGGAGGGTGGGACGGGTCACCCCGAGAGACGCGTGGTGGGAGCACCGCGGGCATTTCTGAGCGCCCCATCCATCGCCTCCCGCCGGGAACGCCGGGCCGCAGCGCCGGGCAAGCGGGAAGGGTCAGGGTGGAGCTCTGGGAGCTGAGATCCGTCCTCGCCCTGTGCCCAAAATAACCCGGCCGTGCTGGGCTCCGTCCCTCGTGCCAGCCCTGCGTGTGCAGCCCCGGTCACACGTGGGACAGCCGTGACCGCACCTGTGCGTGTGTGACACACGGCACCCCATTCACACCTACGCACGTGTGACACCCCCTGCACAGACACACCGGTGCCACCCGGTGCCCGCACGCTGCCACGCACAGGTGCCAGCTGGTGCCCACATTCCTGCACGTGTGTCACCCGGTGCCTCCTGCCAGCCCTGCACACGCACGCTGACAGTGACATGTGACACGTGTGACACCTGCTGTGCACACCGACACCTGCACACACGCACGCACGGCACACACGCATGGCACACGGTGACACCCCCCGCGCACGGATCGCACCTGGCACACCTGGCAGGGCCTGGCAGGGGACAGGGACGCCCTCGTGCCCTGAGGCTTTTGGCGCCGGCGGTGGCGGTGGCGGTGGGGGTGGCAGTGGCAGTGGCAGTGACAGTGGCAGCGGTGGCAGCAGTGATAGTGGCAGTGACGGTGACATTGGCAGTGGCAGTGGCAGAGACAGTGGCAGTGACGGTGACAGTGGCAGCGGTGGCAGCAGTGGCAGTGGCAGTGACGGTGACAGTGGCAGCGGTGGCAGCAGTGGCAGTGGTGGCAGTGGCAGTGGCAGTGACGGTGACGGTGACAGTGACAGTGACAGTGACAGTGGCAGCTGTGGCAGCAGTGGCAGTGGTGGCAGCGCCGCCAGAACCAGGAGCGGCTCCGAGGGCGGCTCGGCCGCTCGGACCTTCCGGCGAGGCGGCAGCGCGGAGGCGGCGCTGGGAACAATGGCCCTTTGTTCTGAGCCGCTGGCACCCCGGAGCCCGGCCTGCATCCCAGAGCCTGCATCCTGCATCCCATCCTGCATCGCAGCCTGCATCCTGCATCCCAGCCTGCATCCCAGAGCCTGCATCCTGCATCCCAGAGCCTGCATCCTGCATCCCAGCCTGCATCCTGCATCCCATCCTGCATCCCAGCCTGCATCCTGCATCCCAGCCTGCATCGCAGCCTGCATCCTGCATCCCAGCCTGCATCCCAGAGCCTGCATCCTGCATCCCATCCTGCATCCCAGCCTGCATCCTGCATCCCAGCCTGCATCCTGCATCCCATCCTGCATCGCAGCCTGCATCCTGCATCCCAGCCTGCATCCCAGCCTGCATCCTGCATCCCATCCTGCATCCCAGCCTGCATCCTGCATCCCAGCCTGCATCCCAGCCTGCATCCCAGCCTGCATCCTGCATCCTGCATCCCAGCCTGCATCCTGCATCCCAGCCTGCATCCCATCCTGCATCCCAGCCTGCATCCTGCATCCTATCCTGCATCCCAGCCTGCATCCCAGCCTGCATCCTGCATCCTGCATCCCAGCCTGCATCCCAGCCTGCATCCCATCCTGCATCCCAGCCTGCATCCTGCATCGCAGCCTGCATCCTGCATCCCATCCTGCATCCTGCATCCCAGCCTGCATCCCATCCTGCATCCCAGCCTGCATCCTGCATCCCATCCTGCATCCTGCATCCCATCCTGCATCCTGCATCCCAGCCTGCATCCTGCATCCCAGCCTGCATCGCAGCCTGCATCCCAGCCTGCATCCTGCATCCTGCATCCCAGCCTGCATCCCAACCTGCATCCTGCATCCTGCATCCCAGCCTGCATCCTGCATCCTGCATCCCATCCTGCATCCCAGCCTGCATCCTGCATCCCAGCCTGCATCCCAGCCTGCATCCCATCCTGCATCCCAGAGCCTGGATCCTGCATCCCATCCTGCATCCTGCACATCCCAGCCTGCATCCCCTCCTGCATCCCAGAGCCTGAATCCTGCATCCCCGAGTCCTGCTTGCATTTCAGCCTGCCATCCTGCATCCCATCCTGCATCCCAGAGCCTGAATCCTGCATCCCACAGCCCTGCCTGCATCCCAGAGCCCAGCCTGGTTCCCATCCTGCATCCCATCCTGCATCCTGCATCCCATCCTGCATCCCATCCTGCATCCCACAGCCCGGCTCGCATCCTATGCCCTGACCTGCATCCCACTCCATACCTTGGCCTGCATCCCTGCCTGCATCCCATCCCACATCCCACCCTGTCCCCTAACCTAGCCTGCATCCTCCATCCCATCCTCCATCCCATCCTCCATCCCTCCCTCCATCCCATCCTCCATCCCATCCTCCATCCCTCCCTCCATCCCATCCTCCATCCCATCTTCCATCCCATCCTCCATCCCATCCTCCATCCCATCCTCCATCCCATCCTCCATCCCATCCTCCATCCCATCCTCCACCCCATCCTCCCCGCTGCCTCCAGCCCACGTCCCCCTGCACATCCCACATCCCTGCTCCATCTGCACATCCCCTGCACCCCCTGCACCCTCCCTCCTCCTCCCCCCACCCTCCCCCCATCCCCCAGCACTGCCAGGGCCCATCCCAGCCCCTCTGGGGGGCTCAGGGGTTGGGGGTCACCCCACAAACCCCCACCTGTCCCCAGCACAGAGGACACTTCCAAAACAGACAGCAGGATGGAGAGGGTGGGGAGGAGGAGGAGGAGGGTGAAGGCTCACGTGCTCTCACCCACACCTTGGCACCGGATGCCACTTGTCACTTTGTCACCCTCTGGGCACAGCAGGAGTGGCAGGAGGAGATTTGTCTCCTGTCCCCTCTGGTGTCCCCATCCCGGGTGTCCCTGGGAGGTGGGGGGCTCCAGGAGGGCAGGGGGGCACCCTCAGTGCCACCTGCAGGGCCATCATCACAGCAGGGGACAGCACTGGGTGACACTGAGGTGACACTGAGGTGACCTGCCACCCCCAGCCCCTCTCTGCCCATTGAAGCCAGCAGATATTTATATTTTAACTTATTTAAATACAAGTAGGAGTTTGAAGATAATCCCAATGGGAACTGCTGGTTCTGGGCCTGCAGAGTGGAGCAGCCCCATTGTCCCCAGCAGGGCAGCATAGGTGACATGGGGAAGGGGGCTTGAATCCAACAAACCCCCCAAAATCCCCAAAACCAGCTTTGTTAGGGATTAAAAACTGACCTGGTTTTGGGGCTGACCCTTGGTCCCGACCTCCCAGAGCCTCCCCCAGCTCCTCTGGCTCTGGGATCGGTGGCTTGGGATTGTGGGGCTGCTCCCTGAGCACTGGGGTGGCTTTGGGGTGGCTTTGGGGTGCGTTTGGGGTGGTTTTGGGCTGAATTTGGGACGGGTTTGGGGTGGGTCTGGGGTGATGTTGGTGAGTTTGGGGTGGGTTTGAGGTGGGTTCGGGGTAGGTTTGGGGTGGATTCACGGTGGTTTTGGGGTAGATTCAGGATGGGTTTGGGGTGGGTTTGGGGTGAGTTTGGGGTGAGTTTGAGGTGGGTCTGAGGTGGTTTTGGGCTGACTTTGGGATGGGCTTGGGGTGGCTTTGGAGTGGGTTTAGGGTGGGTTTGTGGTGAGTTTGGGATTAATTTGGGGTGGGTTTTGGGTGGTTTTGGCATGGGTTTGTGGTGAGTTTGGGATTAATTTGGGATGGGTTTTGGGTGGGTTTGGGGTGGATTTGGGGTGGATTTGGGTGGGTTTGGGGTGGGTTCAGGATGGATTTGGGTGCCTGTGGGTGCTGTGGGTGTGCTCAGCAGCCTCCCATCCCCGGAATGCCGGGGCTGCCTGTCCTGCCTGTGATTGCAGGGCTCCCTGAGCCGGGTGTAAACACTGCACGTGTTGTTACTGCAGTGGGGCTGGGCCGGGAGCTGCTGCCCCTCAGGGATCCCGTGGGGACACGGGAAGGGGACACTGGGGCACTGTGACACCCTGGGCACGGGGGCTCCATCAGGAGGTGACAGGAGCCCCCGGGGACAGGGACGGGACAGCGGAGGTGCCCTCCAGGACTGGCATGGCTCTGGGCGGGGGTTCCAGGGCGGTGCCAGGCTGGGGCAGGAACGGGGGTTCCCTCTTCCCTCCCCAAAGGGGAACTGAGGCACGAGGCCGGAGGAGGTGACTCGGAGCTGCTCCTGTCACCGCCCTGGGGCCATGCGGGTGACAAAGAGGGGTGGCAGGGTGACACCGAGGGGACCCCGCCAGGGCACAGAGCCCCTGGGGTGGCACAGGACCCGGGTGAGTGCCCTGGGGACAATGGGAATGAAGGGAATGGGTGAAGTGGGGCTTTGGGGACAGGGGGGATGAGAGCAATGGGTGTTTTGCAGGGACAGGAGGCTCAGGCGTGTGCCTGCCCTTTGGGGACAAGGGGGGTGACAGTTTTTGGGGGCACAGGGGGGAATGTGTGGCTTGGGGAGAGCAGAGGACGCGGGAGGATCCTGTCCCATAGAACTGGGGGGGGACAAGGGGACAAAAGCAGTGAACTGGGGGGACAACAGGGGACAATGGCTGTGAATTGGGAAGGGGGGGACACACAGCCCTCCGTCTGCCACCCCCTCTGTCCCCCCCCCCCCGGGGTTTATTTCGGCGTGACGCGTGATCCTCCTCGCTAGGAAACCGTTCTTAATATGCAGATGAGCCTGGATTTAATATGCAAATCACCATGCGGCTCTGGCCGGCCACCAGCGCCGGCGGCTGCCGGAGGGGACGTGTCGGGGCACCCATGGGTGGCACCCGGGGGGCATCGAGGGGGCTCCCAGCAACCGGGGCCACCTCTGGGCACCCACGGTGGGCGACAAAGCCGCCCAAGGTGACCGCGGGGTCCGCACCGTCCCAGTGCCCTTGGTCGCTGGTGGTGTCCTGGGGGGCTCGGAGCTTGTGTCCCCACCCGGGGGGCGATGGGGAGGGGACAAGGGACAAGGGACAAGGGACGGGGAGCGGGGCTATAAACGGCAGCTGTAAGCGGAGCCGGTAACCGGAGCGGGAGGCCCGCGGGGACATTTGAGCCGCCGGCGGGGCCGGGGAAGCGCCAAGGTAAACGGTGGGTGCTGCGTCCCCCCCCGGGGACCCCCGCGTCCCTGTCCCCGCCCGGGGACCCCCCCGGTGCTGCTGCTCCCCCGAGCTCTGGGCAGCTCCGCGGCTCTGGGGGCGCTGCCCGCAAAGGGGGGGACCCTCGGCAGGAGACGGGGACGGGGACGGGGACGGGGACAAGGCCAGCGCGCGGTGCCAGGTGGCCGGGGTGACATTTGCTCCGGCCCTGCCGTGGGGACAGCTGCTTCCTGGCTCTGCCATCCGAACCGGGCCCGGAACGGAAACCCGGGGGGGGCTCAGCCCCCCGGCCCCGGCGGCAGCGGCAGCTGGGACTGGGGAGGGGGCAGCGCTTGGGGGGGCTCTGCTGGTGACCCCCAAACCCCTCCGTGGCAATGGGGGTGGCGCTGTGTGACCCCACTGAGCGAGCGCGTTTTGGGGGGCTGGAGCGTGTGTGTGTGTGTGTGGGGGGGGTGTAAATGCCTCATTAGCATAACTAATTACCGATTTCTTATTGGCGTTGGGCGCCTCCTGAAGGAAATGACCCCAAAATCCGGCATTAGACGGACGGAGAGGGATGTGGATATTGAGATTATAGCAGGGAGGGGAGTCCCAAAAAGCTGAATTTTTGGAGATTTCATTGTTGGTGTGCTGCGCCTTTGCCACCCCCCATCCCTCAGTGTACCCCCCCTTGCCAGATTGTCCCCTTCCCAATGTCCCCCCATTCTCCAGTGTCCCCACCATTCTTCAGTGTCCCCTCTTTTCCCCTTTCCCATTGTCCCCCGTGTTTCCCGGGCTGTGTCCCCCTTCCCTGGTGTCCCTCCCTTCTCGGTGTCCCCCCCATTCCCGGCGTGTCCCCCCCTCTTTCCCACTGCCCTCCTTAGGGGTTTATGACAATGGGGGACCCTTGGGGGTGTCCCCGCTGTCCGTCTGTGCCCGCTCCGTGTCCGGGGGGCTCTCAGGGTCCCTCCGTGCCGCTGTTTTCCCGCGGTGCCGCTCGGGGGGGGTCCCAGGGGTGCCCCCCCGGTGACAGCTGCCGGGGCGGGGGGGGTTTGGTGGCTCCGGTTACGGTGACATCAACCCTACCTTCCCACCTGGCGCGGGCGGGGGGCGCGGGCCCCCTCCCCGGGGGTCGCGGGGGGTTGGTGTGACAGCTGAGCGCCTCTCGGGGCGTCCTGGAGGGGGGGGTGGCACATGGGACCCCCCTGGCAGCCCCGGGGACAGCGGTGACACCGGGCGGCGGCGGAGGCGGCCGGAGCGGCTCAGGTGGGCAGAGAGCGGGGCTGGGGGGGGGCGGATGGCACGGGAGGGGCTCCCACCCCCCCCGGGAAGGGACGGGAATGGGGGGGCCCCCCGGCAGGGACACCCCTCGGTGGGATCAGAGATCCCGCCGCGCTCAGAGCCGCTGGGATTGCAGCAAGAGGGGGACACCGGGGCTGCCCCCCCCCTTTCCTGCCCCATTCCCCAGTGCCGGGGGTCGCGGAGGTGCTGGGGAGGGGGGGTGGGACAGACCGAGCAGCTCCGGCCGCCCCCCAAAGTTTTGTGTGTGGGGTGAGGGCTGAGCGCGCTCTGCCGTGGGGAAACTGAGGCACGGAGCAGGGACGGGGATGAGGGACATACCCGGGGCCGCTCCCCCGCTCCGTGTCGGGGACACCCGAGTGGAGACCCCCCCTCACCCCCGGCGCACCCGCCTGTCCCCCCACGCTGCCTCAGTTTCCCCACAGCCGCACCGGTGACCGTGCCCCTGCTCCGCCGCTGCCATGAATGGGTCCCTGTTTGTCACCCCCCCCGCGGCCGTGTCCCCCTCCCCGCCGTGCCCCCTCCTCCCCGTGCCCCCCTCCTCCCGCCGCTGCCTTTTCTTTCCCCGCACAATCGCGGGCATTTATGGCGCCGGAGGCTCCGCTCGCCCCGCGCCGCTCGCTGGCACCGCCCGCCCGGGCACGGTGGCACCGGAGCCCCGCTCGGGGTCCCAGGCCCCCCCCGAACCCCCCAGCGAGGATTCCCACCGAGCCCTGCCCTGGGGTGGCTTTTGGGGTCCCCCTTCATCCCTCCGGCGTTTGGGGGCTGTCGGGTGCCGCTCTGTGACAAACCGGGCACAAACGCTCGTTTCCTGAAATCTGGGGACACCGCGGGGACAAAGCTGGGTGTCACTGGGAGCTGTGGCACTGTGGGGACAGGTTTGGGTGTCCCA
The DNA here is from genome assembly GCF_027579445.1 of Ammospiza nelsoni. Taxonomy (NCBI): domain Eukaryota; kingdom Metazoa; phylum Chordata; class Aves; order Passeriformes; family Passerellidae; genus Ammospiza; species Ammospiza nelsoni. The sequence goes on from NC_080659.1 coordinate 5,509,574, forward strand.
GGGTGGTGACACCCTGAGGATGGGGTCAGTTGTCCCCAGAGGGGCTGTGACACCAGGTCGGGTCCCCCCGGGGTCACCTCCTGCCCCGGGCTGTGACACAGCAGGGTCGGGGTCAGATGTCCCCGGGGGCTGTGGCACCGCCAGGGGACGGGCTGGGGACAGTGCTGGGTCTCACGGGGGGGGCGGTGACACCACGGAGGGGCTGGGGACGTGTCCTGTGACCCCCAGAGCCCACAATGTCACCGTGCTCAACCCCACACAATGTCACCGTCCCGGTCCCCACAATGTCACCGTGCCCGGTCCCCACAATGTCACCGTGCTCAACCCCACACAATGTCACCGTCCCGGTCCCCACAATGTCACCGTGCCCGGTCCCCACAATGTCACCGTGCTCAACCCCACACAATGTCACCGTCCCGGTCCCCACAATGTCACCGTGCCCGGTCCCCACAATGTCACCGTGCTCAACCCCACACAATGTCACCGTCCCGGTCCCCACAATGTCACCGTCCCGGTCCCCGCGAGGGACGAGGGCGCCGCTTCGATCGCTCCCGCTGCCGGCTCCCATGGAATTAATGATCAATTAATTCCCTGCCCGGCTGCTAATTACCCAGCCCCTCGGGGACGCGCGGCAGGGTGGCCATGGTGGCCCAGCGTGCTGAGGGGACACTGGCGGTGCCACCGGGGCCGTTTGGGTGTGGGGGATGCCGTGACACTCTGAGGCGTCCCTGGAGATCTTCCACGACATCCCGGTGGCGTTTCGGGAGGGGGAAGAGCCTCTCTGGCTTCCCTCTTGTCCCCGTGTCCCCGTGTCTCTCTGTCCATGTGTCCTCACCCTCCTGTCCCCATGTCCCCGTGTCCCCAACCCCTTCCCCACGTTCTGCTGGTGACAAACCCCAGCACGGCCCCGATGAGGGGAGGCACCCTCGGGTTTGGGGTGCTCGGGGGGGTTCCCCGTGGGTGCCGCCCCCTCCCAGCCCCTTACCTGTGCCCGCAGGTGCGGTGGGTGCCCTGGCAGGGCGGGGGCCACCATGGCACCCCCAGCCCGCGTGCCCCTGGTGCTGCTGCTGCTGCTGGCGGCCGAGAGGACGGCGAGGGGCACCTTCCCCGAGGAGCCCGGGCCCATCGCCACGGCCCCCCCGGACTGTGAGTGCCCCCCGGGGTGGGGGGCATGGGGGGCTGCAGTGGGGCACGGGGGGCACTGGGGCACGGGGGGCACTGGGGCGTGGAGGGCACGGCTTGGCATGGAAAGGGAAGGAGACACTGGGGCATGGGGGGCACGGCTTGGTATGGAAAGGGAGAGGGGCTGGGGCATGGGGGGCACTGGGCATGGGGGGAACTGGGGCACGGGGGGAACTGGGGCACGGGGGGAACTGGGCATGGGGGGCACTGGGCATGGGGGGCACTGGGGCACGGGGGGCACTGGGCATGGGGGGCACTGGGCATGGGGAGCATGGCCTGGCATGGAAAGGGAGAGGGGCTGGGGCACTGGGGGCACAGCCTGGCATGGAAAGGAAGAGGCCCTGGGGCACAGGGGGCACTGGGGCATGGGGGCACAGCTTGGCATGGAAAGGGAGAGGGGCTGGGGGGAATTGGGGTGAAGAGAAAAGGGGCACCCAAGAAAGAGTTTTGGAATAGGACAGGACAGCACCAGGGCTGGGCTTTGGGGTATTTTTGGAGGTACCTATGCAAGGGTTTCTGGGGTGCTTTGGGGTCAAGGCAGGCGAGGGGCACTCATGGGAAGGGATTTTGGGCTGGTGGCAGCAGGGAGGTGACCCGGGCTGTGTGGGGGTGCCCGTGTGACCCCCGTGCCCCCCCAGATGTGAAGCACTACCCCGTGTTCGTGGGGCACGGCACCGCCCGCCCGGGGGGCCCCGAGATGGGGGGCACCCAGCGCCTCAACATCCAGCGCATCCTCAAGGTCAACAGGACCCTCTTCATCGGGGACAGGTCTGGAGCCGGCACCCCAAAACCTCCCTTCAATCATGGGGGGCACCCCACACCCTCCCCACTCCTCTCTGCTGGGGAGGAGCCTGCCTGGGGCACCCCAAACCTGCCATGGGGCACTGGGGGGGTCACTGGCACTGACACTGCCCTGGTGATGGTCACTGTCCACCCCAGCACCCCAAACCTCCCTCATTTTCCACCCCAGCACCCCAAACCTCCCTCACTGTCCACCCCAGCACCCCAAACCTCCCTCATTGTCCACCCCAGCACCCCAAACCTCCCTCACTGTCCACCCCAGCACCCCAAACCTCCCTCATTTTCCACCCCAGCACCCCAAATCTTCCTCATTGTCCATCCCAGCACCCCAAACCTTCCTCATTGTCCACCCCAGCACCCCAAACCTTCCCGGGGCGGGTGGGGATGGATCCTGTACCCCCAGTGCTGAGGGCACACCCCAGCTGGGGGGTGGTGACACCCGTGTCCCCCTCCCCAGGGACAATGTCTATCGGGTCAGCCTGGAGCCCAGCGGGGCTGCTGAGATGCGCTACCACCGCGTGAGTGCTGGGGTTCCAGGGGGTGCTGGGGGTCCCAGGGGGTTCTGGGGGTTCCAGGAGGTGCTGGGGTTCCAGGGAGTTCTGGGGGTCCCAGGGAGTTCTGGGGGTCCCAGGGAGCTCTGAGGGGTCTCAGGGAGCTCTGGGGGGTCTCAGGGGGGTCTCAGGGGGGTGCTGTTGCCTTGTCCCCGTCCCCACACTGCTTTTCCCCACCCAGAAGCTGACGTGGCGCTCGAATCAGCACGACATCAGCATCTGCAGGATGAAGGGCAAGCACGAGGTACAGCTGTGGGATCTGCACCCCTGGGGACCCTCCGGGGCCGTGTCACACCCTGTCCCCTCCCCAGTGTCACCTCCCCACTCCCTCCCAGCGGCTGAGTCACTGATTTATTGGCCGATTGGCTAAATTGGTTTGTAATTAATTCTTGGGGGCCAGAAATCCCATTGCCAGCTCCCATATGTGCAGTTTTGGGGTGAGAACAGCCCCCCCAAGCCATCCCTTGGCAATGATGAGGGCCTGGGTGGGGTGGGATGAGGTGAGGGGGGTTTTGGGGTGCTGAGGGTGACGGTCCCCTCTCCTGGCACAGGCAGAGTGCCGAAATTTCATCAAGGTGCTGCTGGTGAGGAACGAGAGCCTCCTGTTCGTCTGTGGCACCAACGCCTTCAACCCCGTCTGCGCCAACTACAGCGTGAGCCCCCGGGATGGGTCACTGTGAGGGAGGGGCTGCGGCCAGGGCAGGAGGGGGCACCCATGGGAAGGGTTTTGGGCACCCATGGGAAGGGTTTTGGGGTGAAGGCAGAAGGGGGCACCCATGGGAAGGGTTTTGGGCACCCATGGGAAGGGTTTTGGGGTCAGGGCCGGAGGGGGCACCCATGGGAAGGGTTTTGGGGTCAGGGCAGGAGGGGGCACCCATGGGAAGGGTTCAGGGGTCAGGGCAGGAGGGGGCACCCATGGGAAAGGTTTTGGGGTCAGGGGAGAAGGAGGCACCCCTGGGAAGGGTTTTGGGGTGAAGGCAGAAAGGGGCACCCATGGGAAGGGTTTTGGGCACCCATGGGAAGGGTTTTGGGCACCTATGGGAAGGGTTTTGGGGTGAAGGCAGAAAGGGGCACCCATGGGAAGGGTTTTGGGCACCCATGGGAAGGGTTTTGGGGTGAAGGCAGGAGGGAACACCCATGGGAAGGGTTCGGGGGTCAGAGAAGGACAGAACACTCCTGGGAAGGGTTTTTAGGTCAGGGAAGGAGGGGGCACCCATGGGAAGGGTTTTGGGGTGAAGGCAGAAAGGGGCACCCATGGGAAGGGTTTTGGGGTGAAGGCAGAAAGGGGCACCCATGGGAGGGGTCTGCAGCATCAACACCTTCAGCCCTGTCTGTGCCAGCTGCATCCAGAGCCCCCCTGGGGATGGGGACCCCGGGTGCCCCCGTGCCCGGGTGCGTCCTCACGTCCCCCTGTCACCCGCTCTAGATGGACACGCTGGAGCCCGTCGGGGACAACATCAGCGGCATGGCCCGCTGTCCCTACGACCCCAAGCACGCCAACGTGGCCCTGTTCACAGGTCAGCGGTGGCACTGCCAGCGTCACAGCGGGCACGGCGTCCCCAAACCCCGCTGACACCTTGTCCCCTGCAGGGGGGATGCTCTTCACCGCCACGGTGACGGATTTCCTGGCCATCGACGCCGTCATCTACCGCAGCCTCGGGGACAGCCCCACCCTGCGCACCGTCAAACACGACTCCAAGTGGTTCAAAGGTGTGTCCCCACCCTGGGCCGTGCCAGGACAGGGCACGTGTCCCCTGTGACCCACGCTGGGCCATCCCTGACCCTGCTGCCCCCGCAGAGCCCTACTTTGTGCACGCCGTGGAATGGAGGAGCCACGTCTACTTCTTCTTCCGCGAGATCGCCATGGAGTTCAACTACCTGGAGAAGGTGGGACCTGTCCCGCTGGGAGGGAGATGCACAGAATGCACAGAATTCCCCAAATTCTCCCAAATGCACAGAATGCACAGAACTCACAGAATGCACAGAATTCATAGAATCACTGGGTTGGAAGAGACCCTAAAAGCTGTTGAGTCCAACCCAGCCCCAACACCTCAACTCAACCCTGGCACCCAGTGCCACATCCAGGCTTTGTTAACACACCCAGGGATGGTGACTCCACCACTTTCCCAGGCAGAACATTCCAGAACTTTCCTGTAAAACACTTTTTTCCCAATATCCAACCTGTATTTCCCTTGGTGCTAGATGGTCCCACAGCTCCCTTCCAATCCAAACCATTCTGGGATGCCCACAGGGACACCCAGGGTGGGGACAGCAACACAGGGGTTGGGTGGTGATGGGTGTCCCCCCCGCAGGTGGTGGTGTCACGGGTGGCCCGGGTGTGCAAGAACGACATGGGGGGCTCGCAGCGGGTGCTGGAGAAGCAGTGGACGTCCTTCCTCAAGGCCCGGCTCAACTGCTCCGTGCCGGGCGATTCCCACTTCTACTTCAACGTCATCCAAGCCGTGACGGACATCCTGGAGCTGGACAGGCGCCCCGTGGTCCTGGCCGTGTTCTCCACGCCCACCAACAGGTCAGAGCCTCCTGTGCCCTGCCCAGACTGCCCGGGCTCAGAGCTGGGTGCCAGCTGGCGTCTGGGTGGGATCAAAGCTGGATCCTGAGTGGGATCAAAGCTGGATCCTGAGTGGGATCTGGGTGGGATCAAAGCTGGATCCTGAGTGGGATCAAAGCTAGATCCTGAGTGGGATCTGGGCGGAATCAAAGCTGGATCCTGAGTGGGATCAAAGCTGGATCCTGAATGGGATCTGGGTGGGATCAAAGCTGGATCCTGAGTGGGATCAAAGCTGGATCCTGAGTGGGATCTGGGCGGAATCAAAGCCGGATCCTGAATGGGATCTGGGTGGAATCAAAGCTGGATCCTGAGTGGGATCTGCATGGAATCAAAGCTGGATTCTGAGTGGGATCTGTGTGGGATCAAAGCTGGATTCTGAATGGGATCTGTGTGGGATCAAAGCTGGATCCTGAGTGGGATCTGGGTGGGATCAAAGCTGGATTCTGAGTAGGATCTGTGTGGGATCAAAGCCGGATCCTGAGTGGGATCTGCGTGGGATCAAAGCTGGATCCTGAATGGGATCTGTGTGGGATCAAAGCTGGATCCTGAATGGGATCTGCGTGGGATCAAAGCTGGATCCTGAGCGGAATCTGGACAGAATCAAAGCTGGATCCTGAGTGGGATCTGGGATGGGTCCTGGACAGGAAATGGGCTCGTTTCCATTTGGGATGTGCAGGGCCCCTGGCACTCGCTGGGGCCTCCCCGTGCTCACCCCACAGCCGTGTCCCCACAGCATTCCCGGCTCCGCCGTCTGCGCCTTCGACATGACCCAGGTGGCCGCCGTGTTTGAGGGACGGTTCCGGGAGCAGAAATCACCCGAGTCCATCTGGACACCCGTGCCAGAGGACATGGTGCCAAAGCCACGGTGAGGGACAGGGCTGGGGACAGGGCTGGCAAGGACTGTCAGTGGCAGGGACAGTGATGGGACTGCGGAAAGGAACAGGGATGGGGACAGGGACAGGGATGGGGACAGGGACAGGGATGACAACCATGGCAAATACCAGCTGGGAAGGGGACAGGGATGGGGACAGGGGTGATGACAACCACAGTCAGCACCTGCTGAGAATGGGACAGGCATGGGGACAGGGGCCAGTACCTGCTGAGAAAGGGACAGGGATGGGGACAGGGATGGGGACAGAGATGGGGACAGGGGTGATGATAACCATGGCCAATGCCAGCTGGGAAGGGGACAGGGGTGATGACAACCATGGCCAGTACCAGTGGGGCTGGGGACAGGCTGGGGACAGCGCCACTGAGCCGTGCCCTGGCTGCAGGCCCGGCTGCTGCGCGTCCCCGGGGATGCGCTACAACTCCTCCAGCGCCTTCCCCGACGAGATCCTCAACTTCGTCAAGACGCACCCGCTGATGGACGAAGCGGTGCCAGCCCTGGGCAACGCCCCCTGGATCCTCCGCACCATGACCCGGTGGGTGCCCGAGGGGCTTGGGGACCCTGGGAGGGCTGGAAGGGGCTGGGAGGGGCTGGCCAGAGCCTCCCGTGCTGCCTTTCCATGCTTGTGTCAGCGCTGGGAGCGCTGGGAGAGCTGATAAATCTCATACACTTTGCAGTCGAGATTGTCTCGTCCTAATTAAATCTGCCTTAATTGCTGCTTGATGGGGAATTAATCAAGCCGCGCTCTTGGGCCGCAGCCTCCCGCCGGCAGGGCAGCCGGGGTGTGAGCAGGAATGGGGACAGGGACAGGAATGGGGACAGGGAGCTGGGGATGGGGAGTGGGAATGGGGACAGGGATGTGGGGCTGGATCTGGGGACACAGGGCTGGGGATGGGGACATGGAGATGGGGATGTGGGGCTGGGGGTCTCACTCTTTCCCCCTCCCTGGGACCCCTGGATTCCCCCACACCCCAGCACTGCTCCCTCCCCCACGCAGGTACCAGCTCCGTAAGATCGTGGTGGACAACGCGGCGGGGCCGTGGGGCAACCACACCGTGGTGTTCCTGGGCTCCAGCACCGGCACCGTGCTCAAGTTCCTCATCCTGCCCAACGCCACCAGCAGCCCTGGGCCCGCTGCCCCCGGCAGCCAGAGCGTCTTCCTGGAGGAGTTTGAGACCTACCAGCCCGGGAGGTGAGTGCCAGGGTGCCAGGGGAAGGGGCAGCAAAAGGGGTGGGTGGGGTGCTCAGATGGATGGATGGATAAGGGAGGATGGATGGATGATGGATGGATGAGGGATGGATGGATGGATGATGGATGGATGGATGGATGGATGGATGGATGGATGGATGGATGGATGATGGATGGATGGATGGATGGATGGATGGATGGATGGATGGATGGATGATGGATGGATGGATGGATGGATGGATGGATGGATGGATGGATGATGGATGGATGGATGGATGGATGGATGGATGGATGGATGGATGGATGATGGATGGATGGATGATGGATGGATGGATGATGGATGGATGATGGATGGATGATGGATGGATGATGGATGGATGGATGGATGGATGGATGATGGATGGATGGATGATGGATGGATGGATGATGGATGGATGATGGATGGATGATGGATGGATGATGGATGGATGGATGGATGGATGGATGGATGGATGGATGGATGGATGATGGATGAATGGATGGATGGGTGGATGGATGGATGGATGGATGATGGATGGATGATGGATGGATGATGGATGGATGGATGGATGGATGGATGGATGGATGGATGGATGGATGATGGATGGATGATGGATGGATGAATGGATGGATGGATGGATGATGGATGGATGGATGGATGGATGGATGGATGGATGATGGATGGATGGATGGATGGATGGATGGATGATGGATGGATGGATGGATGATGGATGGATGGATGGATGGATGGATGGATGGATGGATGGATGGATGATGGATGGATGATTGATGGATGGATGGATGGATGGATGGATGGATGGATGGATGGATGGATGAGAGGGATGCAAGGCTGGCGGGAATGGATGAGAAAGCCTCCTCTGGACTGGGCCAGGCTTTGGAGGGCCCCCCAGCACTGGGGCCATGATGAGCTCTGGTCTGTCCCCAGGTGTGGCCGGGACACGGAGGACGAGCGGCGGCTCCTGGGGCTGGAGCTGGACAAGGCTGCGGGGTCCCTGCTGCTGGCCTTCCCCCCGTGCGTGGCCAGGGTGCCTGTGGCTCGCTGCCAGCAGCACTCGGGCTGCATGAAGTGAGTGCCTGGCGCTGGGAGCGTGCCTGGGGAAACTGAGGCACGGCACAGGCCGGGGTGCTGTGTTCCCCCATCAGGGCTGACCCTGACATCTCTGCTCCCTGCCAGGAACTGCCTGGGCAGCCGGGATCCCTACTGTGGCTGGACACCCGAGGGCTCCTGCATCTTCCTGGAGCCCAGCCCCAGGTAACGCTGCCAGGCCTGGGGACCTGTGGGGGACAGTGGTGTCCCCAGAGAGCTCCTGCAGCCCCCATGCAACTGACGGGAGCTGGGAGACCCTGCCAGGCCATTTGGGACCCACTGACCCCCCAATTTGTCCCCCCAGGGTGACCTTCGAGCAGGACATCGCCGGCGGCAGCACATCCCACCTGGGCGAGTGCGAGGGTGAGTGCGGGGCCGGGGCCGGGCTCGGGGACGCGGTGGCGGCGCCCGCGGGTCCCTGACGTGTCCCCGCCGCCAGGGCTGGTGACGGAGAGCTTCGTGGACGAGCCGGACGGGCTGGTGTCGGTGAACCTGCTGGTGATCTCCTCCGTGGCCGCCTTCGTTATCGGCGCCGTCATCTCCGGTTTCAGCGTGTGCTGGTTCGTCGGGCACCGGGACCGCAAGGAGCTGGCGCGGCGCAAGGACAAGGAGACGATCCTGGCGCACAGTGAGTCGGTGGTGAGCGTCAGCCGCCTGGGCGAGCGGCGGGCACGGGGAGCGCTGCTGGCCCCGCTCATGCCCAACGGGTGGCCCAAGGAGCTGGGCAAGGTCACCCAGCACGACCTGGACTCGGGGGTGCTGCCCACGCCGGAGCAGACCCCGCTGCAGCAGAAACGCTGCCCCGGAGCCCTCCAGAACTGCACCTGGGAGCAGAGCCACAACATCATCAACGCGGCCTTGCGGGACCCCGGAGGCGGCTCCGGCCCCGCGGGCACCGGCGGGCGGGGGCACGGCGGCTCCGGCCGCCCCCCGAGGGGCATCCCCCTGTCCTGCCACGCCATCCTGGTGGACCAGGAGCTGGAGGCCGAACTCAGCGACTCCTCAGGTGACGGGCACTGGGCTCGAGACGCTCAGGAGGGGCCCCGCACCCGGCAGCACCCGCCCGCCGGTGCCCGCCGCCAGCCCCGCAGCTCCTACGGCGATTTCGGGGGGACGCCGCACCCCAGCCCCGAGCGCCGGCGGGTGGTGTCGGCACCCAGCGGGGACGGGAGAGACTTTACCGAGGGGCCGCCCTGGCACCCCGAGCAGCTGAACTTCAACGCCAACAACGGCACGGGCCGCCCCGGCGCCCACCTCAAGAGGAACCACACGTTCAACAGCGGCGAGGCGGCGGCGGGCGGCTACGGGCGGCACGGGACGGGCACCGGGCACCGGGCAGCGCGGGCACCGGGCACCCCGCGGCCGCTGACGGACCTGCAGCACCTCCTGCGCTACGGCGTGGAGCGGACTCCCTCGGGAAAATAGGGTGGCACCTGTGCGCGTCCCCCGGCCAGGACACTGATGGGGACCCGGCTCGCTGGGGACAGGGACGGGCACGGGCTGAGGTGCTGCGTGGGTGAGGGGGGACAGGCACCCCCTGGGTGCCCCCGATAGGGTTTGGGGGTGCCCCCGGCTGGCGTGGGGCAGTGCCCTGCGCTCCGGCTGCGTTGTTGTCCCTTTGCCGGGGTGGAGCGTCCAGCGTGTCCCCTCCCCAGGCCGGAGCCAGGGCCCGCAGCACCCTGGGGGCAGCAGGATGGACAGACGGACACGGGCACTGGGCTGTGCCCCCCAGCCCCGCAGCCCTGCAGTGGCACCCGGGGGTGCTGCCACCCCCCTGGGGACACCCGGCCGGCGGTGCTTTGGTTGTGGTGATGGAACCTGGTGAGCGTTTTGGGGGCGGGGGGCTGGGGGCCCCCCGAGTGTGGCAATATCTGGGGATGGGGCACACTCCCACCCCCAGTCTGGGGTCAGCCCTTTCCCAGTGCCAGCCTGGGGGTTGCCCATCCTTCCCCCCCCGGCACCCCCTCCTGGAAAGCACAGCCGGGGTGGGGGGCACGGCGGGGGGGTCCCCACCGAACCCACTCTCTGCTGGCAAAGGGTGCCCTTTCGGTGCCACCCCTGCCCGGCACCCACCCGGGGTGGCGTGTCGCGTCGCGGGGGAGTGGCAGGTCCCCAGGGGGTGGCAGGCTGTAAATAGGGCAGGGGGCGGCGGGAGCCCCCCCCAGCGGCCATGCATGCGGCCGCCCGCGGGCTGTACCCCGCGGCCCCAATAAACACCCGGTTACCGGAGGCGACTCCCCCGCCGCCGCCTCGGCACCTTCTTCACCCCCCGGGAGCCGGGGAGGGGGGCACAGGGCTGGGGGGGCACAGGGTGGCACCCGCTCCGTGGGCACCCGCACACCCAGCGCACCCACCCCTGCATGAGGGTCCCCACCCCACTGCCCCCACGAATCCCCTGGGGATAAGGCGGTGACAGTGCCGTGTCCCTGCCCGTGCCATCCCACACCCCCCGTGCCCCCTGCCTGTCCCCTTTCCAGGCTGTCTCTCGCCCCACGATGCCACCCACGGGCGTCACCCACGGCCCTCTGTCCCCGGCCTGAGCACCCCGAAGGGCTGGGGACACCTGGCACCCTGAGGTGGCACGGGAACACCTGGGGTGGGCACATCTGGCAAAGGGACACTGGAAGTGGCGTGGGCACGGCCCGCTTTGGGTTCCTTGGTGTTGGGGCCGCCAATCATTGGGTCCCTTGGCGTGGGGACACCAGGCCTGGGGACATCTGCCGTGGGGACACCGGGCTGGCGGCTGGCGGGTCTCCTGGAGTTGGTTCACCTGGAATGGGCACGCTTGGAGAGGGTGGGGACAGCGGCCATTGAGTCCCTTGAGGAGGGAACAAGTGGCGAGGGCACACGTGGCGAGGGGACACCTGCGGTGGGGACACCGGGGGAGGGGACAACGGGGGCGGAGACACCTGGGGCGGGGGTGGGACACCGGCCACGGGGTCCGTCGGCGGGGGACACGTGAGAGGTGACCGGGGACCCGTTCCCGCCGCCCGGGCTGGGCTGTCCCCGCTGTCCCCGCTGTCCCCGCTGTCCCCGGACCCCTCGGCGAGCGCGCCCCAACCCCAAGCCACGCCCCCGGGTCACGCCCATCAATCCTCATTGGCTGAGAGCCGGCCCCGCCCCTTCTCTGATTGGCTCCCGCCGCTCCCCGCGGGTCCGGGCTGGGCGGGGCCCGGGGTCGCGATCTCGGCCGGGGGTCGCGACAGAACCCCACCCCCACCCCGTGAGTACCGGGCCCGGGGCTTGGCGGGAGCGGGAGGGCGGGAAACGGGGCCGGGGGCGTCCCGGGAGGCTCCGGAAAGGCTCCGGGGGGGCCTCCGGGTGGTCCCGGGGGAAGTCCGGAGGTCCCCGGGGGCCTCCGGGGGGTGCGGGGGTGGTCGGGGGTCCCAAAGTCCCCGGAACACCCCAGGGACACCCCGAGAAACTCCGGGGAACAGCGCAGGGTCCCAGGGGAGCTGTCCCCCGCCGTGACCTACCCAAAGCCCCCCGAATCCCCCCCCGAATCCCCCCAGAACTCGTCCCCGGAGAGCGCAGGGCCGGGCCGGGGGAGACCCCAAAGGGCAGAGGGGCTGCCGGGGGTCCCGGGGGGCTGTCGGGGGTCCTGGGGGGCTGCCGGGGCCTGGATGGGCTGCCGGGGGTCCCAGGGAGGCTGCCGAGGGTCCTGGGGGGCTGCCGGGGCTCGGTTCCCTGCCGGGGCTGCCCCGGCCGAGGCGGCGGTGACGGGCGGCACGTCCCCGGTCCCCAGCGCGGGATTGCGACAGACCCGTCCCGTCTGACTTCGCTGAATCACCCAAAAACCCCTCCCCGGCGCAAAGAGAGGGTGGGGATCCCAAGAGGAGTTGAGGGGAGCCAGTCCCCCCAGTTTCCTGCCAGGGGAGGAGGGCAACCCCATCCCAAAACCCCTCTCAGACCCCTCAAAACAGCCCCGAGAGCCCCCCAGAACCCGCCAGCCGCTCCCACTGCGGTAATCAGCTGGTGGCTCTCAGCCCTCAGGGAGCAGGGGCTGGGGGTGCTGGGGGTGTCATCCACGGGGGGGGTCCCCACCTGTCTCACCCACCCACGGCCCCCCAAATCTCCCCCCAGAATCTCCCTCTCCTTGCTCCAGCCGCCGCTGCCATGTCGGCCGAGAGCGCCGCGGTGCCGGCCGAGCCCGGGCTGGACACGCAGGTACGGGGGCACGGAGGGTTCGGGGGGCTGCAGGTGGCTCTGGGGACGCCACGTCATTGTCCCCCACCCACCCTCAGAGCGTGGTGAGCCGCGTGGCCAGCCTGCCCCTGGTGAGCTGCGCCTGCGGGGCCGTGGCCGCGGCCTACGGGCGCACCAAGGAGCGGCACCCGAGCGTGGGCACCGTCTGCAGCGCGGCCGAGAAGGGCCTGAGGACCCTGACAGCGGCGGCAGCCAGCGGGGCCCAGCCCCTCCTCACCCGGCTGGAGCCCCAGAGTGAGTGCAGGGCTGGGGGAACCCCAAAACTGGCTGAGGAACCAGAGAGGGAGGACCTGGTTTCGCATCTCCAGTTTGTATCGGCAATAAATAAACGCAGGGCTGCGCAAGCTGGAGGGTTGGAGGAGAAGCACCCCACAGGTTTTGGGGTACCCTAAACCCTGGCCTGGCAGAGCTCCTGCAAGCAGCAGGGTGCTGAACTCACCTCTTTTCACATCCCCAGTTTCCACCGCCAACAAGTTGGCCTGCAGAGGGCTGGACAAGCTGGAGGAGAAGCTGCCCGTGCTGCAGCAGCCCCCCGAGAGGGTAATGCCACCCAGGGGGCACGGGCAGGGCTCTGGGGCGGCTGAGCAGCGGGGACAAGCTGTCATTGAGCTGTCCCCTGCAGGTGGTGGCCGGGACCAGGGCGCTGGTGTCGGGCACGGTGAGCGGGGTGGCAGCGAGGACGCGCTCGGCGCTCGGGGCCGTGGTTGGCACCCGCGTGGGGCGGCTGCTGGCCTCGGGCGTGGGCACCGTGCTGGGCAAGTCAGAGCAGCTGCTGGATCGGTACCTCCCCGGGATGGACCAGGAGCTGGGTGAGTGCCCACCATGCCCAAGCCTCCCAGTGCCAAGCCCTCCCGGGACCCTCACCCTGGCATTGGCTATGCGTGGTGGTGGTCCCACAGTGGTGCCAGTGAGGCCACCGTGACCCCAGGCAGGGGCCAGTCCCTGTCTGAAGGACACGGGATGGCACTGGGTGAACTCTCACCTGGAAACCCAAGAGCAAATATAGTCCCGTGTGCCCGCCTGGGTATTTATAGCTTGGCACTGGGTGACATTAGCAGAGCTGGCCCCATGTCACAGCTGAGGTGACCGCAGAGGCCACCTGGCGCTCAGGGTGGCATCTCCTCATGACCTGGTGGCTGAGCATCCTGTGGGTGCTCACACTGGGCTCCAGTGCCCAGCACAGGATGGCCCAGCCACGCTGCCCTCACCCCTGATCCCACAGTGGCAGCAGCAGCAGGCACGGAGGTGACCACGGGCACGGAGGTGACCACGGGCATGGAGGTGATCAGGGGCACGGAGGTAACCATGGGCACAAAGGTTACCAGGGGCATGGAGGTGGCCACAGGGACAGAGGTGGCCACAGGGACAGAGGTGACCACGGGCACAGAGGTGACCAGGGGCATGGAGGTGGCCACAGGCATAGAGGTGACCACGGGCACGGAGGTGGCCCCGCAGGAGCGGCAGAGGCGGTGGCAGAGCTACTTTGTCCGCGTGGGCTCCCTGTCGGCCAGGCTGCCCCACCGGGCCCTGCGGCGCTCGCTGGGCGACCTGCAGCGGGCACGGCTCCGTGCCCAGCGGCTCCTGGGCCAGCTCCACCACGTCATCCGGCTGGTAAGGATGGGGCAGGGACCGTGCCAGCCCCGTGCCGGCCCCAGGCACCCCCAGGAGTGCTCCCACCTGGCTGAACCTCCCCCCAGATCGAGGAGGGGCAGCAGGGCACGGACGGGCCCTGGCATAGCGCCCGGGAGCACCTGCACCAGCTGTGGCTGGAGTGGAGCCAGCAGGACGCGGTGCCCATGGAGGACAGCGAGGTACGGGCTGGAGGGACCGGGGGGGGGGGACAGATGGCACCATCTGGAGAGGGTGGGGACAGCGGCCATTGAGTCCCTGGAGGTGGGGACACGTGGCAAGGGGACACCTGGGGTGGGGACACCTGGAGTGGGGACACCTGGAGCAGGGGTGGAGCAGCAGCCATGGAGTCCAGCTGTGGATCCATCCAGCTGTGGGTCCATCCAGCCACGGAGTCCAGCTGTGGATCCATCCAGCTGTGGGTCCATCTAGCAGTGGGTCCATCCAGCTGTGGCTCCATCCAGCTATGGATCCATCCAGCCATGGAGTCCAGCTGTGGCTCCATCCAGCTGTGACTCCATCCAGCAGTGGCTCCATCCAGCTGTGGCTCCATCCAGCTATGGAGTCCAGCTGTGGATCCATCCAGCTATGGCTCCATCCAGCTGTGGCTCCATCCAGGCAGGACTGGGGTCCATCCAGCTGTGGCTCCATCCAGCTGTGCCTCCATCCAGCTATGGAGTCGAGCTGTGGCTCCATCCAGCTGTGGCTCCATCCAGGCAGGGCTGGGGTCCATCCAGCTGTGCCTCCATCCAGCTATGGAGTCCAGCTGTGGCTCCATCCAGCTGTGGCTCCATCCAGGCAGGGCTGGGGTCCATCCAGCTGTGCCTCCATCCAGCTGTGGAGTCCAGCTGTGGCTCCATCCAGCTGTGCCTCCATCCAGGCAGGGCTGGGGTCCATCACCCCCAGCCCCGCTGCCCTCTGCCCACCCCGCAGGTGGAGGCTCGGACTCTGGCCATGCTCCAGGGGCTCCTGCAGCAGCTCCACGCCGCCTGCTCCCACCTGGCCGCGGGCGCGCGGGCGTTCCCCAGCAGCGTGCAGGACACGGCGGGACACGTCCGGCACGGCGTGGAGGGCGTCCAGGCCTCCCTGGGCGGCGCCCGCTCCTTGCAGGAGCTGTCGGGGCTGGTGCTGGCGCAGAGCAGGGAGGCGGTGACGCGGGCCCAGCTCGGCCTCGAGGGGCTGCTGGAGCACGTGGGGCAGCACACGCCCCTGCCCTGGCTCCTGGGGCCCTTCGCGCCCGCGCTCGTGGAGTACCCGGAGGATGTCCCGGTGGACATGTCCAAGTGGGAGGGCTGCGTCACCGCGGGGGGGACGCGCCGGGTGCCCGCTGCCACCCAGCTCTGCGGCCGCCACTGAGGTGCCGCTGAGCGGGGGCACCCACCCAGGGGCATGAACCCCAATCCCATCAGGAACGAGGGGGCGATGGAGCTGGTGACCCAGCGTGGGACCCCGTTGCCGCTCCTGTGGGGATGGTGGCGCGTGGAGGACAC
The DNA here is from genome assembly GCF_027579445.1 of Ammospiza nelsoni. Lineage (NCBI taxonomy): Eukaryota > Metazoa > Chordata > Aves > Passeriformes > Passerellidae > Ammospiza > Ammospiza nelsoni. The sequence goes on from NC_080659.1 coordinate 5,525,206, forward strand.
AGCGTGAGCCTGTCTGGGATCCAGCGCTGCCCTAAGCCCCAGGAATACTGGAATTTTGTGTCTTAACAGCTTCAAACCAGTTTAAAGAAGAAGAAAACAACTTTTTTGGCCTTAAAATGACTCAGAGCCTGCAGTGCTGTGGCAGAGCCACCACTCACGGGGGGCTCTGAACGGGCGGCAGAGCCGGGGGCATCCCCGAGGGGGCTCAATAAGGGGGTGCCAGGGTGGGACAGTGGGACGGGGTTCCCTGGGGTACTGGGACAGAGGGTGCCACAAGGTGCCAGGACATCTGGACTGGACTGTGCCCCGCGGCCGTGTGGCACTGAACTTTGTCCCACTTGTCACCGTGGAGGGGCTGGGCCTGCCCGGGGTATCCCCGACGTCACAAGCACAGCAGGGTCACAGCACCCGCGGGGCGACACCGGGAGTTCCAGGACCGTCCATCGTCCCGCCGGGGCCAGCCTGACCAACTCCACCGGGCCAGGTGTGCGGGAGCACCGGGAGCCCCGGGCGTGGGAGGGTCGGGGCGGGTCTGTCCCGGGGGATCGGTGCCACGGAGGGGCGGGGGTTCTGTGGTTCCGGGCTCGGGGTGTCACTGCAGAGCGGTCCCGGGGCTGTCCGGTCCCGGGGGGCTCCGTGCAGCCCAGTCTCGGGGATCCGGTACCGGGGGGGTCAGTGCAGCACCGACCGAGGAATGGGGGGGTCCCGGGGGGCTCAGTGCGGCCCAGTCCCGGCGGATCGGTGCTGGGGACTCGGTGCAGGCGGTTCCCGGGGGTTCGCTGCCCTCCCGTTCCCCGCCGGTCGCTGCTCCCGGTCCGCCCCGGGCCGGCCCCGCTGGGCGGCCCCGGTCACATGCGCTCGGGGCGGGCTCCGGGCTATAAAGGGCGGCGGGGAGGAGCGGGGCGAGCCCGGAGCCGAACCGAGCGGAGCAGGACCGACCCCAGCCGCCAGCGGTGAGCACGATCCGGGGCCGGGGTCGCGATCCTGGTTCCGATCGCGATCCCGGTACCGGTTCCGATCGCGATTCCGGTTTCGATCGCGATCTCGGTCCTGTTCCCGATCGCGATCCCCGTCCTGTTCCCGATGGCAATCCCGCTCCCGCTCCCGGTCCCGGTCTCAATCCCGGTCCCGATCGCGATCCCGGTCCCGATCCCGCCTGTGATCCCGATCGTGGTCCCGGTCCCGGTCCCCCGGACCCCCCTGTTCCGGGATTTCCCAACCGCGTGGGAGCTGCCCCGTTCCGGGGGCGGTAACGTGGGGCAGGAGAGGCAGGAGGGGGGCGCTGGGGGGGCCTGGCCCCGCTCACGGTCCCGTCTGTGCCCCCAGACCCACCATGGCCACCAGCGAGCCCACGCCGGCGCAGCCCAAGGCAGAGGAGCAGCAGGTCAGTGCGGGCGGGGCGGGGAATTTGGGGACAACCCACGGAGTCCCTGTTTGGAGACGGGGATCGGGGTTCTCCCACCCTCCGATGGGCTTGGAGAGCCACGGGAGCGCCCCAAAACCACCCCCGGGCTGTTGGGAGCACACACCACACCCTGTGAGATTTGGGGGTCCCTCAGCCCCGCGCTCACGCTGAGCCCTTCCGGCCCCCAGAACATCGGGACACGCGTGGCCAACTTGCCCCTGGTGAGCTCAGCTTACGACATGGTGTCCTCCGCCTACACCTGCACCAAGGAGAGCCACCCCTACGTGCGCTCCGTCTGCGATGTGGCTGAGAAGGGCGTGAAGACGCTGACGGCGGCAGCGGTGAGCGGGGCCCAGCCCCTCCTCACCCGGCTGGAGCCCCAGAGTGAGTGCAGGGAGAGGGGCAGCACCCCATGGGGATGGGGGACCCCAAAAGTGGCTCTCACAGAGCTCTCGTGAGGAACCAGGAGAGGCAGGACCTGGTTTTGTGTCTCTGGTTTGTGTGGCTGAGGGGTAAACAGCTGGAGAAGCTGGAAGATGTGGGGGCAGCACACCCTGAGTTTTGGGGTGATGGAAAATTGGGCCTGGCAGAGCTCCTGCAGGGCAGCAGGGTGCTAAACCCACCTCCTTTTCCAATTCCAGTTTCTTCCGCCAATGAATTTGCCTGCAAAGGGCTGGACAAGCTGGAGGAGAAGCTGCCCATCCTGCAGCAGCCCCCCCAGAAGGTACCACGGTGGGCTGGGCTGGGCTGGGCAAAACACCTGGGCCCCCCCCAGTGCTTAACAGAGCTTTGTGTGTCTGCCCAGATCGTCTCAGACACCAAACTGCTGGTGACCTCCACGGTGACGGGGGCCAGGGATGTGCTGACCAGCACCGTGGCCGGGGCCAGGGATGCAGTGTCCAGCAGAATGGCCGGGGCTAAAGATGCAGTGTCCAGCACAGTGGCCGGAGCCAGGGATGCAGTGTCCAGCACGGTGTCTGGGGCCAGGGATGCAGTGTCCAGCACAGTGGCCGGAGCCAGGGATGCAGTGTCCAGCACGGTGTCTGGGGCCAGGGATGCAGTGGCCGGAGCCAGGGATGCAGTGTCCAGCACCGTGACCGGGGCCAAGGACGCGGTGACCAGCCGAGTGACCGGTGTGATGGACATGACCAAAGGGGCAGTGCAGGGTGGCGTGGAGATGACCAGGTCAGCGGTCAGCAGCGGTGTCAGCACCGTGGGCCAGATGGTGGCCAGCAGGGTGGACTCCGTGCTGGGCAAGTCGGAGGAGCTGGTGGACCATTACCTGCCCATGACAGATGGGGAGCTGGGTGAGCAGCTGATCCCAACCCTACAGAAGGGTGGGCAGAGCCTGGGCAGAGCAGGGGAAGCTCTGAGGGGTGCTGATGGTGCTGCTGCACCCCCTGAGCAGCTCCTGTCCCACAGCCCAGCTGGCCACGGCCGTGGAGGGCTTTGAGCCGGAGCAGCAGCGGCAGCAGCAGAGCTACTTCGTGCGCCTGGGCTCCCTGTCCAGCAAGGTGCGGCAGCGAGCGCTCCAGCACTCCCTGAGCAAACTGCAGAGCTCCCGCCAGAGCTGCCAGGACCTGCTGGCCCAGCTCCAGCGCACCCTCGACCTGGTAAGACCCAGCCCCGCGCCCCCTGTGCCACCCCGGGGTGTGCCCCCATGGTGCCCTCACCCAGCCGGGCTGTGCCCTCTGCCAGGTGGAGACCCTGAAGCAAGGCGTGGACCAGAAGCTGCAGGGAGGGCAGGAGAAGCTGCAGCAGCTGTGGCTGGAGTGGAGCAAGAAGCAGCCAGATGGTGGCAAGGACCAGGTGCCACCGGAGGTAGGAGCGGGGCAGGGGGTGCCCAGGGCGACCAAGGTGTCCCCAAGGCCTCACCCCCCGTGTCCCCCCGCAGGCGGTGGAGTCGGGCACGGTGAGCATGCTGCAGGGCCTGAGCCAGCAGCTGCAGAGCTCCTGCCAGCCGCTGGTGTGCAGCCTGCAGGGCCTCCCCGCCGCCGTGCAGGACAAGGCGGGGCAGGTGCGGCACAACGTGGAGGGGCTGCGGGCGGCGCTGGGCTCGGTCCGCTCCCTGCAGGACGTGACGGGCCCCGTGCTGGCCCGGGCCCGCGACCACGCCGCCCAAGCCCGGCTGCTGATGGACGAGCTGGTGGAACAAGTGGCCTTCAACACCCCCCTGACGTGGCTGGTGGGACCCTTCGCCCCCTCGGGCAAGCGCCCGGTGGAGCCGGAGGCGGAGTAGCGATTCTGGGCTGCTTCTCTCCCCAAAAAGCCTCGTTAGGAGTCTTTGCTACACACCCCTCACCTTGTGCCTGTCTCTGTGGGGACCCTCCTGCCTGCCCCAGCTCTGTCACTTGCCCCCTTGCTGGGGACCTGCAGTTGTGTGCCTTGGCTGCCCCAAATGCCTCTTGGGGGTCCCCCGTGTCCTCGGTGCCTTCAGACTCTCACCCTTGTAGGGTCACAACAGCGCAAGAAGCAATAAACTCTGGTTAGTTTTGCACTCGACTGAGGTTTCTTTGGGGGTGTGGGAGGGAGGAATTGGGCTCTGGAGAAGCAACCCCCTCCCCAAGAGCTGGGGACCCCCATGTCCTGAGCCCCCACTCCCCAGCCTGTCCCTGCCCCTGGGAGGAGAGGAGCTGGCAGCGGGATCAGGAGCGGGGTCCTGGAGGGATCCTCCCACTTCCAGCAGTTGGGCAAGAGGCACTGGGGATGGTTTGGGCTTTATTTAGGTCTTGTTTACGGAGTGAGTGTGAAATCAGTCCTGGAAAAAGCCAAAGCCGAGTGTCCCCAGGGCAGAGTTACTGCAGCCTGCAGGGAACGGGGGTCGGGGCATCCTCCCCCGGGGCTCGGGCACAAAGAGCAGGCGGGGCCGGGAGCTCTTTATTGGACTCTGACAAAAGCTCGGGAGCCTTGCAACACAGCAAAACCACTGAGCTGCTGCCCAGCAGGGGCAGGATGGTGCCAGGCTCAGTCCCTCCCTGGCACACACCCTTTTTACCCTTATTTTACCCCAAGGAGTTGGTGCCCAGCCCTGCTGCCACTCCTGGGGCAGAGGGATCCAATTCCAGCAGCTGCCTCTGGATGGAGAGAGGATTGTGATGGTGGGGAAAGGGGCTTGGAGCAGCTCCTGAGTGCCTGACCCTGGTCAGAGGGAATTTGGGGACCCATGGGGTGTTCTCCAGCCCTGGGCAGGGGGTTAAGGTTCTCCCCTCGTCCCAGCCTCAAGAAAGACACACTGGGGTTCCTTGTGCTTTTCATTAGAAAACCCTTTATATTCATTTCATGTCGGTTGAAATCACAAGAAATTAGGTAGGAGGGGAAAAAAAAAAATAAACCAAAACAAAAATTAAAAACAGGGGAGGGGGGAGGGGACAAATACAGACACCAGTACAGCCCCCCCGCGGGTGCTGCCTCCGCAGGGACGGGACACGGGACAAGACCAAGGACATCGGCTACGGTGGGACAGAGTGAAGTGACTCAGGCAGGAGATGAGGCAGAGGCTGCTCTCCCTTCACAGCCTCTCCTCCTCCTCCTCCTCCACGTGGGAGCTGCTTCCTCAGCTCTCCTCCTCCTCCTCATCCGCAGCCTCCGACTCCCCGCGAGCTCGCTCCAGCCCGGCCTTGGGATAGTCCTGGACACTGCTGGGGGAGAGCAGGGGCAGGGAGAGCTCAGCCCCCCACCCCTCTGCCTCTCCTGGCCCCTCTCCCACATCCCAGCTCCTTGCCAAGCTGGGAGAACCCTTTCACAACCCACAGGATGTCCCCGAACGATCCCTGCAGCCCCCAGGCCCCCACACTCACTTGTTGTGGGGCTCCTCTGTGGGTGTCTCCAGCTCCACAGCTCCTGGCCCTTGGCTCTTGTCCTTCTCCTCTGTGCCCTCTGACTTTTGGGACAGGGATTCACCATTCACAGGACCTGACAGGTCTGAAGGGAAGAGAGAGAGGCTCAGGCTCTTGGACGCCCTCATCCATCCCGACCCTCGTGGACTGAGGATCCATGACCACAGACACGGGTGGACCCCAGTACTGGCCTGACCCCCACAGCTGCAGGAAGGGCCCCAAAACCTCCATCCCCCAGCCCAGAGACACCATCAGGGTGGATTTTCCCTGTCAGTTCCTCTGGGAAGGCTCTTGCAGCATCACCAGGACGGCCCCAGGCAGAGACCTGGCTCTGAGGGTGGAAGATCCCAGTCACCACTCCCTGTGCAACAGCCTGAGCCAGTGTCCAAGGACATCTCCACATTCCTCCATGCCTGGACCAGAGCTCAGGCTGGCAGGGAGGAGCTGTCCTGAGCCAAAAAGCAGCAGGGGAGGCCCCCAGAGCCCGGGTGTGGGGTTTGAGGTTTGCCCTCTGCTCTCACTGCATTCCCCATCCAACCTCTTCCCTCTCTTGGCACTGCAGCAAAGCAGGGCCTGGAGGTGCTGATCCCTCCACCACGAGGCCAAGAGCCACCTCCCCATGTCCTGTGTCCCCAGCAGGACAGGGCATGCCCCGAGGAGGGGGCTGTGACGTGCCCAGACAGGGCAGGGATGTTCAGGGATGCCCAGGAACGTTACCAGCATTTGTCTCCTCTTCCCCCTTCTCATTCCGTGTCTCTGCTCCCGACAGCTTCTCCTGGCCCTTCTCTGCCTCCCCCTTGTCCTTCTCAGGCCCAGCTTTGTTGGCTTTCTGCATGGATTCCATCTTTGGTCCCAGCACACGCGACTTCAACCGGGTGTAGACTTCGGCCGCCTTTTCCATCACGTCCTTGTTGGCTTTGTAGCGCCGGATCTGCCCCGGGAGGAGGAGGAGGAGGGACCCCCTTAGAGCTGGGCCAGGCAGGCTCCCTGCTCACCCCAGGGAGGCCTCAGCCCTCTGCTCTACCTTCTTGAGTGTAGCCACCACATCCGTGTGCTTCTGGAGGATGTGGGAAGTGACCTGCAGCGTGCCCAGCTCCTCGAGCGCGTTCAGACACCGCTTGATGTCCTACAGGGGTGGCAGCGGGGTCAGGAGCTGCCCTGGGGGCACCTGGGGCCTCCCAGCACCCCCAAAGGGAGGAGGAGGAGCATTCCTGGGTATCACAGCAGGGCAAGCATGAGCGGGAATGTCCCAGGCCAGGCACTCACCGGGTTATCCACCTTCAGCGCAAACTTGATCTCGCTGTGAAGTTTCTGCAGTTTCTCCTCCACTGTGGGCTCTGGAGCAGACAGAGAGACACAGCTCGAGATGTCAGGGCACCAGCAGAGCCCAGGGTCTGCTCTGGGGCCTGGAATCACTCCCAGGCAGGGCTTTGTGTCCTCCTGCACTTCCAAAGCTGAGCCCAGCCCCAGGAATGTCTCTGGAGAGGATGTGCCAAGACAGCGAGGGGATGCAGGGAAGTGATCAAAGCAGTGCTGGGAAAAACCCTGGCACGACCTCACTGATCCCTCCCTGTCCCAGGGATGGGGGAACCAACCCTGAAGCCCTCTCCTCTCTCTCCTCCCCTCTGTGATGGGAAGCAGTGGGTTTCTCACCCTTTTTCTTCTCCACCCTCCTTTCAGGGATCGGGTCGGATTTCTTCCGGCCTCGTTCCACTTTGAGAGGTCTGTGTGAAGGGAAGGAAAAAGGGAAGATGGCTGTGGTGATCCCTCTGCCCAGCACTGGGCTAACAAGGGGGATGGCACTGGCTGGAGCATCCAAGACCCCTCCACCCTGGTCACAGCTCCCCTATGCCCCAGCTTCCCAGGAATGCAGACAGGAAAAGCCCCACGAGAAAGAAAACATCACGAGTGTCATCCTGGTAACCCCCAACAGCTCCTGCAGCCCCTTCAGCTCAGGAGGAGGGGAGGAACAGGCCCAGCCCCTCTGCAGGTGCTGCAGCCCCAGGAGCCCCATGCCCACCCCGGGGTGCCAGGGCTGGAGCTGTGCAGGACCAGCCCCGTTCCCAGGAGGAAAGGGGAGGGAGCGAGGTGTGGAAATGCTGACTTGTTCCGTGGCTTCTCCTCTGCTCGGCCCCTCTTCTCCTTCTGGCTTGGTTTCCTTGACAACTCCGAGGGCTGTTTCTTCGCCGGCTTCTTTACCTTGGAGGAGAGAACAATGCAGGGAGAGCAGCAGAGCCCTCCCTGCTGCAGCACAGACAGAGCAACAGCCACGCCACAATGGCACCTGTGGCCACCCCACTGCCATGGCACAGCATCACCCCATGGCACACAGTCACCCTACATGCTCCCAAAAGCTCCAGGGAGACAGTGCAGCAAACCCCCTGAGTGTGGTGGAAGAGCATCTTGGAGATCACAGAATGGTTTGGGCTGGGAGGGAACACAAAGCTCACCCCGTCCCACCTGTGTCACGGGCAGGGACACAGGGACACCTTCCACTGTCCCAGGGTGCTCCAAACCCTGTCCAACCTGGTCTTGGATACTTCCAGGGATGGAGCAGCCACAGCTGCTCTGGGCACCCTGTGCCAGATGTGAGACCCACAGCTGGATGAGGCATCCTGGGCCAGGGGAAGAGCTCCCACTCCACGGATGGATACAACCCTTCCCAACACCACGTGGGCAGCTGCAGGCTAACCCAAGACCACTCCTGCAGGTCCCTGATGGCCTGACAGGGAGGTGACAGATTGTCCATCCACCCCAGGCCCCACAGCTCTGCACTCACCTCCTTCTCCTGCTCCAGCTCAGAGTCCGAGGAGGACGGAGCCTTGGCCCGGCCCCTCCGGCCCTTTTTGGCCGCTTCATCCTCGGCGCTGCTGTCCGAGTCCGAGTGCACCTCCTCGCCCTTCTCTGCCTTCTCCTTCCTCTTCTCCTTCTCCTCCTTCTCCTGCTCCCGGAGCCGCCGGATCTCCTCCTCCTGCTCCCTCTTCCTCTTCTCCTCCAGCTCCCGCCGCCGCTCCTCGTCGCGCCTCTTCCACTCGCTGATGCGATCCACGTCGCTGTCGCTGTCACTGCCAGGACAGGGCGGGCTGGGACCCCTGCGTGACCCCCAGCCCAGCCCAAGGGTGGCACTGTCCCTGCTGAGCTCACCTGTCACTGCTGGAGCTGCTGGGGACACGCTCTGGCTTCGGTTTCCTGCCCCGGGGCTTGGGAGGGGGTTTCTCAGCTGCAAGACAACAGGGACATGTTCAGCAGGAGCCCTGCAGGTCTATCTGTTAAAACAGCCCCGAGCTCCAGAAGCAGAGGGGCTCTAGGATGTGCCCAGGATTTGGGATGGAACCCCAGAGCCTTGGGAATGCCACAGTCCCATGCTGAGGTGGTGGCAGGAGCAGGAGCAGCCCCAGGGCACCTGGCTTGCGGCCCCGTGGTGCCTTTTTCACCGACACATCCGAGTCCGAGTCCGAGTCCGACTTGGTCATGTCCATGGTGGCATTGCCCATTTCCAGATCCGAGTCCACTTTGGAGTCAGAGTCAGAGCCAGACTCCACTTTCTGCAGGCAGAGAGCAGGGCTGGGATGGAGGGTGGCTGTGGGGTGGCACTGCCCCAGTCCCAGCAATACCCCCAAACCCAGCACCCAGAGCCCCCACAGGTCACCAAGTGCTCAGTGAGGTCCCTCCAGGTGCTCCAGCCCAGGACACAGCCCTGTCACTCCCCCCTCCCCACAGTGCAGACCCTGGCTCCTCTCCAGCCTTCCTCAGATTTGGGGTCCTTTACCTTCTTCTTCCTCCCCGCTGCTGGCATCCTGCGTGGAGCCCTGGCCACTGGCTTCTTTTCAGGAGTGAAATCCTGGAGGAAAACAGGAATATGAGGAAACGTGGAACAGTGTCACCATGGAATCAAGCCAGTCAGGTTCCCTTCAGCCTCTGCCCCACTCCCACAGGGATGTTCTCCCCACAACCCTCCCAGTGTATCCCAAAATCCTCTCACCTGGTCGCTGTTTTTTTCCGACTCAGAAGATGTTTCTGAGTTCTCCTCTTCTGTGACAGAGGGGCTGCCCTGATCCAAGTCACTGGAGGATTTCCGAGGCCGTTTTGTCACAGGCATCTGGCAAAGGAGAGGTGACAAGATGAGAGAAGCCCATTCCTTCTCCATCCTCCCTGGAAAGCAAATGCTTCCTGGGAAGGGCTTTCTCCAACTCTTCCCAACGGGCCCTGCAAGAGCTGCACTCAGATCTGCAGCCCTGGATCCTCCTCCAAGCTGCAAACCCAGCCAGGATAGGCATCCCACAGGCACCATGAGACAGCTGTGAGACCCCCAAACCACGCCGAGCCCCATTTCCCACTGGAGAATCCAGAGGCAGTTGGTTTCTCCATCACTTCTGCTGAGGTGGCTTCAAGGAAAGCTCCGTGATGGAGCCACAGTGTCCCCTGGCTGGGCCACCCTCCTGTCCCCAGCCCACACTCACTTTCATGGCCAGGGATTTCCTCTTGAGCCCGCTGTGGTCGCTGCCTCGGTCCGAGTCCTCGTCGCTGTCCACCTTGTCCGTGGGCCCCGTGGCCATGGCAGAGTCGTCCTCGTCGTCCCCGGGGTCACTGCCCGCCATGGGGTCGTTCTCGGGGACATCGCTGTCCGAGGAGCTCGCGGGCTAAAGGCAGCAGAGGACAGCGGGGTTAGGGGGGCTCTGGGGCATTTGGGGGGCCAGGAGAGGACAGAGAGGGGGGCACCAAGGGTGGGGAGTGGAGGAGGGCAGAGCTGGGTGTGCAGAGCAGCGCAGGGCAGCCTCCCCTCCCAGCACGGATCCCTCCGGAGCAGCTCCGGATAACGGCACCAACCCTGCCTGGGGAGCGCTGCCCCCTTCCCCCAGCCCCACAGAGAGCACCAGTGACACACTGCTGGGATGCTGCTGCCTCACTGCCCTCTGCCCCCCATCCTCACGCCCTGCCAAAACCCCTGGAGCAGCCTGGAGCTGGGAGCAGAGCCCAGCCCTCCTCTGCCCCGACGGCGCCAGACAAGCCGGGGTGGCCGGGTTCAGCCTCTCCTTCCACCTCCACTTGGATCAGGCCTCTTCCTGTGCTCTTCACACACTTTCCCCATGGGAAAGGTCCACACAAGGAGTCCAGGTGCTCTTCCCACAGGGATCTCCTGTGTCCTGCTCCCTGAAGGTCTTCTTGTTTCTCCAGGTTCCTCGCACAGGACATCACACCCCAACTTCATCTTCTGGGCTGCTCCTCTGTGTGTGGCAGCACTGACATTCCTAGAGCTGAGTTCTTCCAGCTGCTGGGAAGCCTCTCCTCACCCTTGGCTGTTCCTGGCACCTCGCTTCACTCAGGTCTCAAAGCCAAGGAAACTTCAGTGTCTTCTCCTGCTCCTTTTGCCCACAAGACACAGTGGGTGTTGGTGAACCCTCAGCCTTGCTGGGTCCCTCATGGGTCCCTGATGGGAGTTCCCAGCAGATTCCTGGCCATGGCAGGTGGTGCCTCCCTCGCCATCACCAATCTCCAGGTTTTCAAGCACCTCCACTGCTTCACCTCACCCTACATCCAGTTTTGGGTAGACCATTTCTCAACCCCTGCCCCTCAAACCAGACCCTCACTCCTGCCCGGCCATGGCACGGCCCGGGGGGCTCATTCCCTGCACCTGCTGACCTCCAGGGACCACCTGGACCTTGCTGCTCACCCTACAAACCTTTCTCTGCCTCTTCAGCCCCACGGCCTACAAAGCTGACGCTTCCTGTGATGATCTTTACAGAATAAACTGGATCCCAATTATGGTCATGAGATGCTCCTACAAGAAGTTGACAAAGAGCTGTTCCCTGGCCCAGCTCGCTCCAAATCCTGCTGGAGGGCTCAGGAACCTCAGGAATGGATGGAGAAGGGGACTTCCCAACAGTCCACAAACAGATCCAGGAGCCAGGGACAAGCAAGCCTCAAGTTCTTGCTCTGACAACAAAATCTCCGTGATTTTGGGCAAGCAGCACAAAGCACAACCCCAGTTCCACCGTGACAATGGAGCAGAAGCGCCTTCCTCCAGAGCAAGTGGGAACTTCCAGTGCTCCTGGAAGCCTGAGGGAAACCCCTCCATGGAGGAAGATGAGGAGAGCAGACTCCCTGAAGAAGGGAGAGGGCAGGCAAGCAGAGGGCAGCTAATTCCACCCCAAGGAAGCCAAGCTGGAAGCTGGAAGCTGGAAGCAATCGGCACAGCAGCGAGGAGAAGCAGAGACAGGAGGAGCGACTCGGGGGGACTGAGGGGCCGCAGCCCCAGGCCCTGCCCAGCCCACACTCACCGCAGGGGCACTGTAACTGGCGTGGGGGTTGTTCTGGATTTCCCACAAGCCCTCGTTGAAGCCTTTTCTCTTGTTTGGTTTCCCGTATTTGTCTTTGTATTTTTCGTAAGGGAACAGATCTTTAGGGCCCAAGAAGGCGCTGGAGAGAGACAAAGCAGAGGTGAGGCCGGAGCGGAGGCAGAGCCCGGCGGGGGGAGCGAGGCAGCGCTTACGTCTCGTGGGTGCCGAAGAAGAAGATGGGGTACTTGTTCGGGGGGGGTTTCACGGCGCCGTCCGCGATGTCATCGATCTGAAAGGAAACCCAAAGCACCAGGAGGTCAGAGACAGCCGTGACGCGTCCTCAGCCCCGGCAAGCGGCGTCGGGTCCGGCACCCGCTTGGAGCCAAGCGCGGCAGGAAAGCACCCGGACGGGGCCCTGGCTACGGGTCCGAGTCCCTGCGGGATTTCTACCAGAGAAACGGGAAGGATCCGGCACCGAGGTCTTGTGGGCAACGTGGGCCTTGTGCTACTCCCCCGGGGTCGGTGGCCGGGCCCGGCAGCGCGGGCGGGGGCGATGGACGAGCGGCCGCAGGGTCCGTCCTGGCTGGAGGCCCCGCTGCCGGCCGGACACCCCCGTCTTCTGTGCTCCGGGCGTCTGGGCCGTGGGCAGGGAGAGCCTCGGGGTGAGCAGGGGGTGCTGGGGAGGTCTTCGGGGCGGGGGGACCCTTCCCCAGAAAGCAAGCGAGCTAAAGCAGAGGGGCTGTCCTGGCGGGAGCGGCAGTCCCGGTCTCTCGGCGAGGTGCAGCCAAGCGGTGTCAGCTCCGGCCCCCTGAGCTCCCCGAGCCCGCACGGTTCCACCTGCCGGTCTCTTCCCATCCGAGGGCAGTGTGGGAACCTGCCGTGCCCTCGCTGCTCCCCACAGAGCCCCCAAGCACCCCCCAGCTGAGCACATCCCAAAGCAGCTCCTGCTGTCGTGGAGCACCGCGGCACGACGCTGTCACCCGGCCGGTGGCACCAGCTGTCCCCCTCCCCAAAGGCTGCAGCATCCCAAATAACCCCCCCAAAGCGCAGCAGCACCCGCTAATCCCGCACCGTGAGCGCTCACAGCAGCCTCCCGTCCATGTCACACCCACAGCGTCCCCTCGCTGTCCTCAACAAGGGACAGAAGCCCAGGCCCCCCAGTGCAGTGCTGAGCTCCCACCCCGACATGAGTTCCCATAGGGGATCTCTGAGCCACTGCTGGACCCTAATCCCAGCACAGCCGCTCATGTGGGGTCCCCATTCCGGTACAGGACACCCCATTCCAGTACTGGGCCCCCATGCCAGTGGAGGGGCTGGAATGGGAGCTCCCATCCCAGAATGGGACACCCCGCACCGGTACCGGGCCCCATCCCAGTACAGGACATCGCAATCCGGTACAGGTGCTGGGGGGTGACCCCACATCCCGGTCTGTGTGCTGGGACAGGTCCCTCAGGCCACCACCGGCTCCATGACAGACACCGACCTGGGTCCCCCGTCCCGAACGGGACACCCATCTGCACCCGGTACAGAGCCTCCTATCCCGGTACAGGTACCGTTACAGCATGTCCACCCCGGTACCAGCTCCCCGTCCCGGTACGGGTCCCGTTATGGCATCTCCATCCCGGTACGTGTTCCCACACCGGTACCGTGTCCCCATCCCGGTGCGGGATCCCCATCCCGGTACAGGTACCGTTATGGCATCTCCATCCCGGCAGGGGCCTCCGCTCCGGGGACAAGGCTCGGTACGCGTTCCCATCCCGTCTCGGGTCCCCCCCTCCCGATCCCGCCCCCATCCCGGTCCGGGACCCCCGCCCCCCTCCCGCTCCGTCCCCCCGCGGCGCGGCCCCGCGGTCTCACCCGGGCCGGCCAGTGCGGGTAGCCCTTCATCTTGGCGAAGACGAGGTCCCCGGGTTTGAAGCTGTGTGGCATGGCGGCACCGGGGGGCGCGGCGGGCGCGGGGGGCACCGGGCGCGGGCAGGCCCAGCCCAGGCCGCGGCAGCACCGGGCAGGCGGCGGGGGCGGCCCGCACCGCACGGCACGCAGGATGTCCCGCCCCCGGCCGCGACCGCGCCGCCCATTGGCTCTACCGCACGTCGCTCATTCTATTCGACCAATAGGAGCGAGGCGGCGGCTCGGCGGGATAACGGGATTGGGCCGCGCCGCCGGAGGCGCCGAAGCGGGGGGCGCTGGGGGGCGGGGGGGGGGACGGGGATGGGGACAAGGCCTGAGGGGGGACAGGGATGGGGACAAGGATTGGAATTGGGACCTGTGGGGGGGCTGGGGACTATGGGAGGGTGACAGCGCTGTGGGGCACAAGGGTGTGGGGACAGGGTCAGGGCTATGGGTGGGACAAACGCTGATCCTGCCCCATCCACTGCCCCCAGCTCAGCCCCCAGCCTGGGGATGTGGCTCCTGGCCCTGGGGCCATCCTGGGACTCCAAACTCATTCTGGACAGCTGAGGGTGGTGGGTGGCCATGTCTCTGGCCCAGGACAGGGCCACCAGGAGAGTCACTGGGGCCACATGGGGGGAATCTGACCCAGCGGGTTCCAAAGTCGGGCTGAGCCTGGCTAAGCTGGAGCAAACACTGTGCAGCTGGCCTGGGAGCTGCACTGGGGCTTAACCTGCTTTTAACCCAAACTGGCTTCTCTGCAAGGTCATGGAAAGGAAAACAGTCCCTGCCCACACTGGGCTGCAAAACCCAAACCACAGCCCTGATTCTGGGGAGAAACTCCTTATTCCCAGAGGCTTGGGGGGAGGTGTGTGAGGAGGGAAAATCGTGAAGGTGCTGTGGAGGTGTTGGGAGTGCTCCCTGTCACACTGTGAGTGAGGCCTCGCTCCTGCCAGGCTGTGCCATGTCCCTGCTGTGCCACATCCCATCCATGCTGCATCCTGACCATGCCACATCCAGTCTGTGCCATATTCTGGCCTTGCCGTGTCCCAGCTGTGCCGTGTCCCATCTGTGCAATATTTCGAGCTGTGCCACATCCTGGCCGTGCTGTATCCCAGCTCTGCCACATCCCAGCAGCGTCAGGGCTCTCTCTGTACATTCCCCTCAGCCTGTCCTGTGCCATGGAGGTGTCACTGGAGGGCAGGTCCGTGTCTCAGTCTGTGACTCCCACTGGCGATGCCGGTGCGTGTCCAGCCTTCATCCAGGTGTTCCTGGCTCTCGGTGCCACCGAGTGTGTGTCCAGCCTTCATCCAGGTGTTCCTGGCTCTCGGTGCCACCGAGTGTGTGTCCAGCCTTCATCCAGGTGCTCCTGGCTCTCGGTGCCACCGGAGGGGCAGTGCCAGGTGCCGACAGCCCCGTTCGGAGTGGGGTCCGCCCGATGCCGAGAGTCGCAGCCCCTTCCTCGGCTGCGAGTGTCCCGTGTCCCAGAGGAGGGGTAGCAGGAGCTGTGCCGTGGAAATGAACCCGTAAAACACGCGGGGATGTTCACTGTGTGCATCCTCAGGTTTGGAGCCCTCGGTCGATCTCCCAGGGATGGGAGACACGAGGCTCCTTGTCCGTGAGCTTTACCCGGCTGTGTCCCAGCTCCGGAGCTGCCCGTTCACCCTGCTTTGCTCACACCGGGGCTGCTCCCGGGGTACGGCGAGCTGAGGCTGTTCCGTGGGGCCGCGGGTGCAGGTTTGGGGCGGGTCTGGGGCGCTCTGGGCTCCGTGAGGCTCCGTGGGTGCCGCCGGGGCTCCAGGGATGCAACCGGGGCTCTGTGGAGGTCCGTGGGTCCCGCTCCGGGCTCCGTAGGTCCGGCTCCGGGGTCCGTGAGTCCCGCTCTGCCGTCCGTAGGTCCCTCCCTCTCCGGGTTCCGTGGGTCCCGCAGCCCCCGGTGATGCCGGTGCCGGTATCCCTCGCCCCCCCCGCCGCCCGAGCGGGGCCGGTCCCGCCCCGTTCCGGTGACGGCGCGGGCGGGCCGGAAGCGCGGGGGGGCGCGGCGGCCCCGCTCCCATCCCGGTACTGCTCCGTCCCGGTGCTGTTCCTGTCCCGGTGCTCCTCCCGTTCCGGCCCGGTCCCATCCCGGCACCGCCATGCGCAAGTTCTTCCAGGAGATCAAGGCCGACCTGAAGTTCAAGACAGCGGGGCCCGGGCAGAAGCTCTCGGAGCCGTCCCGGTACGGGCTGGGGGGACCCTCCGGTTACGCCACCACCGGTAACGCCATCCCCGGGCACCCTCCGCGGCCGGTACCGCCCGCCCTGGGCCCGGTACCTGCCCGGGGCACGAGGGGCACTCGGGGAGGGAGCGGTGACAGCGCCGGGCCCGAGCGCTGCTTCCCCCGTCCCCGCGGTGCCACCGGCGGGTGGGCGCGCACGGGCGGACCCGAGCCGTGTCCTCCGTGCCAGGGCCCCCCGGGAGAAGCCGAAAGCCGAGGTGGCCCCGAAGCCCCGGCAGGCCCCGACGGATGAGGCGCAGAGAGCGGCGGCCGCGGCGCTGGCCCGGCTGGAGGTGAAGCCCAAGGGAGGAAAGGCTCCGTCCGCGTCGCAGGAGGCCATCAGGAACCAGGGTAGGAGCGGCCGCGGGAATCGCGGCTGGAAAAGCGCCCGGGGACGGCTCCCTGTCCTGCCTGTTTTGGGGCAGCTGTCCTGGAAATGGGGTCATGCGCAGCCCTGGGCTGGGACGCCACACCTGGGCAGGTGTTTGCTTCCCAGGGCAGCGCTGAGCTGTCCAAAAGGCTCTGGAATGTGTTGAGCCTCCGCTCCAACCGAGGTTTGTGTTTTGTAGTGAGGAAAGAGCTGATGGCTGAGGCAGCTGCCAGCGAGAAGGGGCTCTCCATGGAGGAAAAGGTGAGGGAGATGCTGCCATTCCCTGCTAAGCCCCCCTTGGGGCTGCTCTCCTTATCCTGAGAGGATTTATAAACATAATCCCCACCAAAACCTCCCCGTGCTCAGTTTGGTTTGATCTCCTTCAGGAGCAGGAGGAGGAAGGGGCTGCTGCTCCCTCTGTCTCAGGGGTTTATTTCATCTGCCCCTTGACTGGTACTGTTGTGAGGAAAGACCAGAAGGAGAAGCAGCTCCGAGAAGCCATCCAGGCAGTGAGTGCTTCCCTTCAAACTCCTTCCCTTCCCTCTTCAAACTCCTTTTTGTGCTGTGGGTCCCCTTCAGCAGTGACCTTGCCAACTCTCCACCTCCTTCGTGTAAAATCTCCCCCAGGACAATTTCACTTTACCTGTTCAATCATCTCTAGCCCAGCAAATGGGGAACAATTGAGCTGGGCTGGGGTCAGCTCCTCCCTGAGCAGCTTCTCTCCCTCTCCCCCAGTATTTCTCCGTGGACCCGGTGGCTGCTTCCATCATGGAGATCCACACCTTCAACAAGGACCGGGAGAAGGTCCGGCTGTGCGTGGAGACCATGGCCAAGTGAGTGTCACTGAGGGCACGGGCAGCTCATCCCTTCCCTGCTGGGTTTGCTTGCTCTGCTTCTAGCAAAGTCATTTTTTCAGAAGAAAATGGAACTCCTGAACCACCCAATTTGACAGTTGACCTGGAGGAGTTGGTCCCACTAATCCAAGAGGCTTGGGAGCTGCTGGTTGTTCAGTTTGGCCCCAAAACATTTATGTATTTTATTTTCCTGGGTTTCTCAGCTTTTTTCCTCTGTGAGGTCTCTCTTTTCTCTCGACCTTGGAGTGTCCTGCTTTGATCCAGGCAGTGCATTTCTCTTCCTGCAGGTACCTGGATAACATCTATCTCCATCCAGAGGAGGAGAAATACCGGAAAATCAAACTGCAGAACAAGGTGTTTCAGGTGAGCTCAGGCTCCACAGCTGTTCAGCTTTGGAAAGCCCTTGCTTGGAGCAAACTCCACCTAAATTCTGTCCTTTTCTTCCAGGAGAGGATAAGCTGCTTGGAAGGGACACACAAATTTTTCCAGGCTGTCGGGTTTGAGACAAAAACACTGCCTGTTCCAGGACAAGGCAAGAACTCATTAATGTGGAGTCAGGGGGAGTTTGGGGGATGCTGGGGGCAGCTCTGGTTGCTGACAACTCCACAGAGGTCATTCCTCCAAGGCTGGAACAAAAACACCCTCTGAGCCTGCACATTCCTTGTCCCAGTGTGACATTTCCTCGTCCCCATGTCACTGCCCTAAAGTCCAAGAGCCTCACGCCCCATCCTTGCGCTTTCAGAGACCACGGAGGAGTTCTATGTGCTGAAGGAGGAGGTGCTGAGCAGGCTGGAAGACCTGAGGGAGCACAAGGAGCAGCTGCTGAGCTCGGAGCCCGTGCGGGCGCAGCTGCACCGGCAGCTGGCCGTGTTCCACCCCTCGCCCGCGGCCGCGCGCTTCGAGCTGCCCCACGACTTCTTCAGCCTCACTGCAGAGGAGCTGCGCCGCGAGCAGCGGCTCCGGTGAGGGCTCAGGGCACAGCAGCAGCGCCAGGGGACAGCAGCAGGGTCAGGGGACAGCAGCTGGTGGCTCTCCTTGGGCACTACAAGGGTCTGTGCCCGCAGGACGGAGGCGGTGGAGAAGGCGTCGATGCTGAGGACCAGAGCCATGCGCGAGAAGGACGAGCAGAGGGAGATGAGGAAGTACAACTACACGCTGCTGAGGGTGCGCTTCCCCGATGGATACATCCTCCAGGGTAAGGGGGACTCCTCACCCTTCCTTCGGGCACCTCCAGAAGCTGCTGAGGCTCCTTGGAGTGTAAGGAGGGGGTGCTGAGTGCAGCTGGTGGGATAAACCACCCCAAAACCACAGCAGGGTAATGTTTCCCCATGAACTCTTCCCACCTCCAAACCCTCTCCCTGCTCAGGGTTGGGATTTTAAGCCAGGATTGGACAGAGAGGGAAGAATCTCAAGGCATCATTAATTAAAGTCTGCTCTTCCCAAGCTAGACTCATTAGATCAGAGTGTGACAGCAGCCAGCGTGAGGCTGCCTGTGTGATGTCAGACTGTACAACAGCATAAATCCTCTTCAAATTTTCCTGTAGAACTCTGGAAATCATTTCAGGCTTCCCCAGCTCTTTGTTACAGGCTGGCAGGGGCTCCCAACAATTGAGTATTTTTCTTTGGGGATTCTGCTTTTATAGTTTTCAGTTAAATCAGGCTGGCTGTGTGGCAGGGAAGTCGTTGATCAAGTCAGCATCAGTGGGTGAAGCCCCACGGAACCGACCACAAAAGGTTAGATTTTGGTAAATGCCAGACTCTCTCACCTTGTTTTCTCATGGCAGGGACTTTTTATGCCCGAGAATCAGTGTCTGTGCTCTACAACTTTGTGAGAGAAGCACTCAGAGATGACTGGCTGCCCTTTGAGCTCCTGGGACCTGGAGGTCTCAAACTGACTGATGAGAACTTGGCCTTCAATGAATGTGGGTTGGTGAGTGAAAAAAATTATTGTTGGTACCTTCCAGAGCATCTTGAGGCTGTCAGAGACTTCTGCTGCTCAGAGCTGGGGGGGAAGCTTGTGTTCTTTTAGAGCCCCAAGTTGTGCTCTGCCCCTCATTTTAAGCACAAAGGAGTTAACCTGGGGGCTTGGAGGTGTGGAGGGAAGTGCAGGGTCCTCCTCCTGGAGCACAGAGCTGTCAGGGGCTGGGAAAGAGGGAAGGCAGCGATGGTGAGGGGGGGTATGAACAGAAAGCCCAAATTAGCATCCCCTAAAAGGAGCTGCTTGCAGAATCCAGCCTTGTCCTTCTCAGTCTGAGCAGTCCCAGCTTTGTGAATGCTCACAGGCTGTTCCACGCTCGGGAACAGAGCAACGTGGGAGTGCCCAGGGATGCACAAGCTGGGGCAGCGGGAGGTGTCCCTGCCCCAGGCAGGGGTGGCACTGGGTGGCTCTCAGGACTCCTGGCACCCTCCCCTGGCTGTGCTCAGCGCTGCTGTCGTGCCCAGGTGCCCTCGGCCCTGCTGAGCCTGGCCTGGGACGCCGCGGTCATGGCGGACGTGGAGGCGGCGGCGGCGGAGGAGCAGCGCAGCCCCCTCAGGCCCGAGCTGCTGGCCAGGGCCCAGCCCCTGTCCTGAAATAAAGGGCAGAGCCTCCAGCGCTGCTGGCTTTGGACTCGTCCCTCCTTTTGCCGAGACTGCTGGAGGTGGCTTTGGTTGGCTCTGCACAGGGGCCGGGCCCTGCTGTCCCCTCCCAGCTCCAGACTCACAGGTGGCCCCGCCAGCGGCTCCTCCCTGGGGCTGCCAACACCGAACTGGAGCAGGGACTGCCCGAGGTGTTCCCGAGGCAGTGGTGGAGCAGGGATGAGGGGCTGGTAAGGCTGGATGACCAGCCTGAGCCTGGGAAGGGGCTGGGTGTAGAGCTCAGCTTCCCGTTCTGCTTCTGTGTGCACTGTAACTCCTACTGGAGAGAAGCTATTTGGATAAAGTTACACTTAGTCTGATTAAATGGAATTATTTAAAGACTCAGTCCTGATCCCAGTTGCTTGAGTTGCATTGCTGTTGTAGGTTTGAGATGCCAAACCAGTCTGTGCTGGGGCTGGCACTGGTGTTACTGGGGCAGCATCAGCCCCTTGTCCCTTCAGAGAGTGACAGCAGGGAACAGCCACTGCTGCTGCCCAGGGGAAGATAACAAACCTGAAATTACAGACAATCTTTTAAAGAAGTAACTGATAACTCACCAGTTGTATAAAGCTGAAAGCCCCAGCAAGTTTGTCCTGTGTGTCACCAAGTTTGATGCCAGCTCAGTCCTGTAATACCTCAAGCAGAGTTTTCCTGTGCGACAGAGCCCAGCTCTGATGCAGACAAGAGACTGAGAATCTAGCCCTGACCTCTCCAGCCTGTCCCAAAATAAGAGAAACAAAGAATTTTTCCCTCTTCCAAAGGTAAAGCCCTGCTGCTGTTCTCTGGAGCAAGTAAGACCACAAACAGGATGGTACAAGAGCATAAATTCATATATAATTGTACATCATTTATACCCAAGGCCACGCTGTACAACATTATGAACAGTCATTCCCCAGTGGCATCACAATAAGCTTATTCCAAAATCCCTCAGCTACTTTTAGAGATAACTTAGATACCTTCCATTACAAAGAAGTATCAAAATTTCAATAATGCTTTATTAAGGACAGATTAATATGCAGTATTTAAAAAGAAAAAAAGCTAAAAAGCTAAAGCTAAAAATTTAAGCTTCCATCTGGTCTGAAGCAGAACAAAGTGCTGTCTTCTCTTTACAAGAAATGTGGAATACTTTCAAGTATCTTGGTCAAAGATACACAAGGTTTAAAACTTTCTAGCTCATTCTACATACATACAGAGGAGTTAGTAGCATTAAAGTCTCAAATTGTATTAGATGGGCTGACCATGCTGCTGTCCTGGTGAGCAGCTCTTGTGCCACTGGATTCTGAAGCTGTGGAACCTGCAAAGGAGAGAATGTGTTTGGTTTGTTTTTATAAATATCCTCATTAATCCAGTAAAATTTGACTACTTTATGTGTTATCTGTCTTAGCTTCCTGCATCTGTTGTGAGTCTCCTTTTCAACACTATTTAAACACTGGTTTTAATACTGGCTTCGTATTTAATATCACCAATCCAGAATAAAAAAAAATCACTTCAACCATAAAAAGGATTTCCATAATCTTTTCAGTGCTTTAGAGTCAGGCAGAGCCAAACAAACAGAGCTGCTTGTGTGTCAGCAGAGCCTGAGGGAGGGAAGCTGCTCAGTGGCATCCTCAGAACAAGAGGGGACAAACCTGAGGCGAGGGTTTCATCTCAGAGCCTGGTAATAAGCAAAAGCAGCTTAAGATTAAAGCCGGGCTCCTTGTCAAGCAGTCCCAATGTCTGTTTTGGGAGGTGAGAGGAGCTCAGAGAGGAAGGAGAGCCCAGATAATGCCTGGAATGGGTCAAACCCTCCAGAATTTCTGTGCACGAGTCGTTATCTGCCAGAGGAGCTGCCCAACACAAACCACTTTCCTCAGAGCAGGTTGGGAGAGCTCCATTGTGAGCAGCAAGAAAAGAGCCCAGAGCTTTGGAAAGCACAGCACGTGCTTGGAGTCAGCTCATTGATCTGTGTGATCACGGCCAAAAGCTCCTGGAGATGAAAGGAGCTGCTGCACATCCTCCTCCCAGCGTGGCCTGAAAGGAGAGGCTGCAGCACAGGGGCTTTGAAGCCATTTCCAAGGGATAACTGGGACACCAACACGAGCAAGTGCTCAGATTGTGGCTGCTCCCTGATGTGGCTGCACCAGAGGGGTGATAACCCAGCCCCTGCCAGGCTGGAAGGGCTCTGCATGCCCCAGAGGGCAGCAGTGTTTGCCATCATTTGCCAGCGGATGTGCTGGCACTGCCCCAGTGCTCACCTGTGCCCCCAGGAACAGGCAGGTGACCCTGGCTGCTCACAGGGGCTTTGTGTGAGACAAAAAGGGGAGGAGGAGGGCAGAAAAGGCAAGAGCAGCTTAGAGAAGGCCATAAATAGCAAAGAAACATCTTTTAAAAGAGGATAAAAAGCAGCAGTATCTGGAATAAGATATCTATAGAGATAAAAGCCCAAGGGATGGTGAAAAGGGCAGAAAAAAACAAGTTTAGGGAGTCCTGCTCCCTTGGTACCCATCTCCCTTCCCACCTTTTCCTGGCTGTACATCCACAATCATGCAGTCATCATCTTCCTCATCTTCCTCAGTGTCTGCCTGAAATCCATCCATCTCTGCAGCCTGGAGGGAAAGAGCAGGTATCAGGTGTGAGCCAGGAGGTGCCAGGGGCCAGAGCTGGCACAGACAGTGCTGGGCACCCTCTGGGCGGGTGGGCACATCTGGAAGGGAGGAAATCTGCAATTCCCAGCTCCACAAGCCGGGACCTGTGACAGAAGGGCTCAGTGCAGTGGCACACAGAGTGGGAAAGGGGCCAAGCTCTGCTCCAGGATCCTTCCCTCTTACACAACTGCTGAGCTGCCCCCGCAGCACAGGCAGCTCAGGCTCCACGGGAATCTGACTCTTGCTGCATTTGTGGAAGGGAAATCTCTCCCCCCTCTGTTTATTATTTTCATAGAATCACAGACTCATAAGGGTCAGAGAGTCCAACTGCTCCCCAGCACTGCCCTGTCCCCACGTGCCACATCCCCAAGGATTTTAAATCCCTGCAGGGCTGGGGGCTCCAGCTGTGCCCAGGGCTTTACAACCCTTTCCATGAAGGAATTTTCTCAATATCCAACCCAAACCCCCCTGGCACAGCTTGGGGCTGTTCCCTCTTGTCCTGGTGTCCCCTGGGAGCACAGCCTGCTGTCCCCTGGCTGTCCCCTCCTGGCAGGAGCTGTGCAGAGCCACAAGGGCCCCCTGAGCCTCCTTTTCTCCAGGCTGAGCCCCTTTGGATGTGCTCTCCCTCCTGAAGATGGAGAATTAATGTTGCTTGTCAAGTTTGGACCTTGCTCTCCCCTGACTCCTCCTCCTCTTTGCCAATCAGCTTTTATTCAGGGAGTGGTGCCAGCTCTTCCCTTGCTGCCCAGGTTTCCTGCCATGGGAAAAGCCCAAATTCCCCATTTGGAATGGAGAACAGAGACCAAGGAGTGACACAAACCAAAGCTGCCCAGCTGGGAGGCTCTGTTGAGTTTTGTTATTTTTCCTCCAGCTGGAACTGGAATGAAAATCCTGATCCCCATCCCCTAAAAAAAACTCTTCCAAGCCAAGAAAATTTTCAATTTCCATCTCTCAATAAAGTGCCAGCTCTCAAATGCAATCCCTCCTACACGTGGGCAGGTACTGCCCACTTCAGCACCCAATTCTTCTCTTATGTAAGAGCACCTTGACTCACACAAGCCCTGGTGTGAGCTCCCCAGCACAGAAACACGTGCCAGAGTGGGGATCTGGCAGCTCCCAGCATTGCCAGGCTCTCCCCATGCCCCAGCCTGGCTCCACAGGTGGGGTGGGACCTCAACACCTGATTGAGACATCAGCAATGAAAAGCTTCTGGGGCTGTGACACCTCTGCTGGGAGCTGCACCTCCCCAGCACAGCTCTGAGGAGCTTTGAAGCATTCAGAGTGGTGATGTAATTCTCCTAAAAGCCTTTGTTTTGCTATTTCTGCTCCCTTATAAGCTGAATTTCCAGTGGGTGCCAAGCAGAGACTTTTATCTCTGCCTTTATTTAGTGTACAAGAAAAAACCCAAGCAGATGGAGTTTGGGGGCTGAGCAGCTTCTCACAAGTCTCTGATCTCTATCAATACCTGAATGCTGAGCTTTTTCAGTAGAAAAGCCAAAAAAGCCAAGAATAAATTGGGAAGGCAAAGCATAAAAAGCATCAAAAGCCTCATCTGTGGTCCATGGGAGGGGGGGTGGAACGAGATCAGCTTTGAGGTCCCTCCCCACCCAAACCATTCTGGGGCTCTTTCCTGAGCTGGTGCACAGGGAAGGAGGAATAAATCCACTGGCAGGGATTTCAAACCCTGCCCTGCCTGGGGGATTGGAAGCCAGAGGTTGGTAACCCCAATTTCCAGCACCTAAAGCCTCCACAGAGCATCCCAAGCTTTGTGGGGACCCAAATGTGGCTCCTCCAGGGCTTGAAGGGACCAAGAGGAAACACAGAGAGAGACTTTGGGCAAGGGATGGAGGGACAGCACACAGGGAATGGCTCCCACTGCCAGGGGGCAGGGTTGGATGGGATTTTGGGAAGGAATTCCTCCCTGTGATGGTGGGGAGGGGCTGGGATGGAGTTCCCAGAACAGCTGTGGCTGCCCCTGGATCCCTGGCAGTGCCCAAGGCCAGTGGGAGGTGTCCCTGCCATGGCAGGGGTGGCACTGGGTGGGGTTTAAGGTCCCTCCCAAGCCAAACCATTCTGGAATTCCATGCTCCCATTTTTCAGTCATGATGAGGCTCCAGCACTACCTGTGGTCGCCCTGAAAAGCAGAAGCAACAACAGGAAAACCACAACACAGCTCCCAGGCAGCAAGCACTGCAATTCCACCTCATTTTGTCCCTATGAGTTATTGTATTTTTAAACCAGCTCTTGAAATTCAGCTTTATGTGTGTCAGGATGAGCTGGAGCCTTTACAGACTGCTCTGGGCTGAGTTGCAGCACTTGGGAACCACATTTAATCCCTTCACATGCAACTGCTGTAAGTCATCAGCCCGGGCTGTACATCTGGCAGCCACAGGCACACATAAAACCTGCACACAAATTACACCCAGCTGTAAAACCAAGGCCAAGCAGACTCTCCAACCATTCACAGCTTGGATGCAATCAGGGCCAAATAGCAGAGAATGGAAGAACAGCAGGAGAGCAACGTTTCGAATGGAACAGAGAGTCCAAGCTGCAGACACACAAAAGAAACCCATCTCTTTAGCCCCGGCATTTCACTCCTTTCCCCATAAAAAGGGTCTTTTGGTGTGCAGGACAGTGGCTGGAGGTAACAGGCTGAGCTGGGGGGTGCAAACACCCCCAGCACTCCTTACTGGGGCACAAGGAACTCACCTGCTCAGCGCCCCGAGGCCTCTTCATGAACTTGGTGATGGACATGCTTCCCATGGCCTTCCTCTTGGCTGCCAGGGGGGTGGGCTGGGGCACGGGCACTCCTGGCACGCCGCCCCCCTCCTCCTTGCCCGTGCAGGGCACCTGGGTGACGTAGCTCCACTGGCAGGGCACGGGCAGCTGCTCCTGGCCGAAGCTGCGCAGCACCTCGGCGTGCACGTACCAGCACATCCTGAACTCGGGCCTCTTCTCGTACACGGAGCTCTCTGAGATGATCCTCTTGAGCCTGGCCTTGGAGGGCACGCCGCTGTCCTCGCCCCCCCCGGGCTCCGGGGGGCTCCTGGGGCCGTGGCTGAAGCGTCCCTGGCGGCAGCACTCCTGGAACTCCTGGATGATCACCCTGCTCCCGTGCACGTTGCCGTGCAGCAGCGGCAGCAGCTGGGCCAGGACTGCGGGGGAACGGCACAGAAAGGGTTAAAGGTGGGGAAGAAATCAGCACAGAATGGGTTAAAGGTGGGGAAGAAATCAGCACAGAAAGGGTTAAAGGTGGGGAAGAAATCAGCACAGAACGGGTTAAAGGTGGGGAAGAAATCAGCACAGAAAGGGTTAAAGGTGGGGAAGAAATCAGCACAGAATGGGTTAAAGGTGGGGAAGAAATCAGCACAGGTACTCCAGAGCTGGCCCAGGATTGTGGGGGAAAGGTGGCACAGAATGGGTTAAAGGTGGGAAAGAAATCAGCACAGGTACTCCAGAGCTGGCCCAGTACTTTGGGGACAAAAGTAGCACAGAATGGGTTAAAGGTTGGGAAAGCTTTGGGATGGAAATCAGCACAGGCACTCCAGAACTGCAGAGGGGAAAAGTGGCACAGAATGGGCTAAAGGTGGGAAAGAAATCAGCACAGGTACTCCAGAGCTGGCCCAGGATTGTGGGGGGAAATGACACAGAATGGGTTAAATGTTGGGAAAGCTGGGGGATAGAAATCAGCATGGGCACTCCAGGATTGGTTTTAGAGATGGAATGCCCAGAGAAGCTGGGGGTGCCCCATGCCTGGAAGGCTCCAAGGTGAGCTTGGTTGGGCTTGGAGCAAGTGGAAAGTGTCCCTGCCCATGGCAGAAACTGGATGGTCTTTAAGGTGCCCCCCAACCCAAGCCAACCCACTCTGGGATTCCATGATTGTACCAGCAGCTAGATCTGATATAGAAACAACATCCTGGAGTGAAATCCCCACCCCCTGCTTGGCCTTTATGTGAGTTATTCACAGCCCTGTGTTAATCAGGTGCAGGAAAAGCTCAGGACTGGAACCAAACACAGAAACCAAACAATTTCCCCCAAACAACAAACAGGCTCAGGCCCATCCTAAATCTGAGCTTGCTCAAGTCTGGTTGGCTTTAGTTCCTAGATTGCCCAGAGCAAGACTTTTTGGAGAGGCAGTGCCAGAAAAGTCCTTTCCAAGAGCTCTCAGAGATTCCTTGGATTCCAGCCCTGTCACAAACAGGTCACTCTGAATGCAGCACTCACTAATCCCCCACTCCCTCCAAAGCAGAGCACAGCACTGTGGAAGCACTGCTCAGCCCTTCAGGTCTTACTTTGCTGATCTTTTGCTCTTTTTTTGCTACATTTCTGTGTCTGCTGCTCCTCCTCTGGCACAGGTGGATCCAGGACACAGGCTGTGAACTGCTGGAGCACCTTCAGGTCGGGGTTGGTGCCGTTGTCCTTTGCTGCCCTGTCCCAGACACAGCCAATCTTCACAGGCTGCAGGACATGGAACCTCTTCCCCTTGGCTATCAGCTCATCCCACTCCTTTGCTTTCAGCTTCTGACGAACCTTCTGGTTCTCTGGGTCACCCTCCTGCAGCCACAGGGGACAAAGGACTCGTTACAGCCACGCCACGATGAAAAAAGAGCTTTTTAAAGGCAGCTTTGCCTCGTGTTCCCTGAGCCATGAACCGTGCAGGCACAGAGCACGTGCTGCCCTCCCCTGCCAGTATTGACACGGCACAGTTCACTGGAAACAGATGGGAACTCAGGGACAGCCAGCTGCCTTACCTCTGTCACACCTTCATCTTCAGATAGGTACCCATGGGGTACAAAAAACCCATCGTCCTCATCTTCATCCTCTCCCTCCTCTTCGTCATCCTACAAACAAATGGGTTAGAGTTAGAACCACACCCAGCGCAAGCGGTTCCTGATCTTATTCAGCATGCAGGATCCTCACCTCTTCACTATGGGAGAGACTTTCCCCTGGCTCCTCCTCCTCCCACTCTTCATCACTGTCCACTTCATAGTCCAGCAGTTTCTGCAAGAAATGCCAACATTTCTGTCCATCAGCACCAAACCCAGGCTGGGCTTTCAGAGGGAACAAAATGGCTCAGAAATGCCAGGGAAGCAGAGAACTTGGCCAAGCACATTCACTTCTAGAGCACAAAGGATGCAGCAGGCTGAGGTGCTTACAGTGTCCTTGGACCATGGGTTCCTGGCACGGATCAGGGAGGTTCTCTTGTTCCAGGTGCCCCAGTAGGCAGGACGGTGATTCTCACTGAACTGCAGGAGCTTCATCCTGCCAAACTTCTCCCTCTCAGGAACAGCATCTGCCTGGCAGCTGTCCACCACCACCACGTCACTGGGAACACAGGGGAAGGTGGCTGAGCCCCACTGAGCAGCTCCAGCCTTCCCTCCTCTCCAATCCTCAAACCCTCTCTGCAGTTCATTTCATAAACCAGAAGCAAAGCAAGCCCTCAAGCGCAGACTGACCTGTTGACACTGTCACTGCTGTCACTGACCAAAGTGGGCCCAGTTTTTCGTGGTTTGCGACATTTTAGATCCTTCAAGAAAGAATCTTCAGCATTCTGGGCGTGCAGGAGCTTGTCCAGCTGTTCCAGGTCCTCTGGTTCCAGGGCCACACGGCTGAGGGGGGCTAAGACCATGTTCTCCTTAATTTCAAAAGGAGCAAACTTGCCACAGGAGCCAGCAAGGGTCTGAAACATGAAGTGAGGAATGTCAGGGTTTGGACACTGAGAAGCTGCAGCACCAACACATGCAAGGAACACCTGCTGTTGAGGTGTTGTCTGAGGTGAAGATTTAGGTTAAGTGAAGATTAAGTTAAGCCCTTCCTGTCCAAGACTC
This sequence comes from Ammospiza nelsoni, assembly GCF_027579445.1. Taxonomy (NCBI): domain Eukaryota; kingdom Metazoa; phylum Chordata; class Aves; order Passeriformes; family Passerellidae; genus Ammospiza; species Ammospiza nelsoni. The sequence goes on from NC_080659.1 coordinate 5,553,164, forward strand.
CAGATCTTCCAGGCAATGCAGAAGACAGAGCTGAGATTCACTGAACCAACCACAAATGTCTTTTGTAGTCCCTGCTCTGGGCATTTTCTCAAAATCCTTTGCACTTTTGGGACCAGGAAATTAAGAAAAAAACAATATTTTGACTACCTAAGAAGCTGTAAGGGGCAGCTGAGAAGGAAATCAGGGTATTTTTGTTAGGAACAACTGTGAGAGACCAACACACAGAGGCACAGCAGTCCCTCACCTTGGGGGCTTGTGGAGTCTTTGGTTTCTGGAAGAACCTGGTGATCTCTGCTTTCTGGGCATTGATGCGCTGAAACGAGAACCCAAACGCAAATGTGAGGTGGGACAAAGCTCTGGAATGCCAGGTGAGCTCATCCCATGGATGACTCAACTTCAAATGAGGCACAAAGCAAAGTTCAGGCAGTCAGCAGCTCCTGTGACTCAACAGAAGCTCTGATTGTCCTCCCTGGCACCAGCAGGGCTCCAGTGGCACTGCCAGGGCACAGGTCACCTGTGGCCATTCAGAAACACACACACAGAGGGGAAAAGCAAAGGAACCAACAGGGGTGAAAGGAACAGGTAAAACCTGCATGGAGCAGCCCCAGCAGGTCGGGGGGACAGGCTGCACACAAAGGAACCTGCTCCACCATTTCACCCCAGAAAGAATTTAGAGACAAGCCAGAGAAAACATTTTTACCTTTTCTTTCTCCTTTAACCGTTTCTCCTCTTCCTTCTTTCTCTTCTCCTCAAGTTTTGCCCTTGAAAACAAAGATCATGTGAATTGTCACACATCAGGAAGGGTGAAGAGGAGGTGGGAAGCCCCAGACCCCACCACGAGGATCATCTGTCAACCCAGCCAAGAACCACACTTGGTGAAGTGCAGAGGAGACTTTGTTCATTCCTTGCAGAGCAAATATTGACCCATTTCAAGTTCATGGGCTGCCTCACGTTTCTCTCAATGCCAGGGAGTTCCAGGGGTTACCAAGTCCCAGTAACTTCCTCCACAAAGAGCCCAAGTGAGCCAGGTCAGGAGGGGAAGCTCAGGGCAAGCTCAGGGCACTGCTGGGATGGGGGCACAGAGTCCCTCAGGATTTCAGAGCCACCCCCTGACCCCAGGCCCGTGCTGCTGGAGCAGGACAGGGAAAGGGGATGGAAATCAGCACAGGGACCCCCAGGGGCTGCACAAGCCCAGGCACTCACTCCAGAGCCTCCTGCCTCTCCTTGCGCTTCTCCTCCTTCACTCGCAGCTTCTCAGCTTTCTCCTTCTCCTCCTTTTCCTTCTTTTCCCTCCTTTCTCTCTCCTTCAACTCTTTCTCTTCCTCTTTCCTCTTCTTGGCCTCCTCTTTGGCTCGTTCCTTCGCAGCTTTTGCCTCTTCCTTGAGCCTCCCCTTCTCCTCCCTCTCTGCCTGCAGCTTCTGGAGCTTGTCCGCACGCTCCTGGTCCTGGGGCACAAAGGGGACACTCAGAACTGCAGCTCTGTGCTCCCAAAACTGCTGAAAATCAGCATTTATTGCTCAGAAAGGAAGCTGGGCCCACCCAGTGCTTGACCTGCAGCATCACAAAATATCCTGGAATGGGAAGGACCCTCATTTTCCCCAGGAATGCAGGTAAGAGCACATCCACAGCCCCCCTGCCTCAGCTGAGCTTCCCTGGGCTGCCTCTCTGAAAGCTTTAATTATTCCTTTCCCTTAGCAGAAGAAAAAAGGTATTTTCATTTCTCTACGCATCAAAGAAAGCTTTGTATTGAGTCATCTTCATTACCACAGTGGCATTATGGAAAATTAGATGGGAATTAAAAAATCGTAGTTATTCCCTTATTTAATAGGAGATTTCAGATTCTTTCCAAAATATTTCCCCGAGCAAAGCTTTTCATGCTGTGGTGTCATCACAGGGCTACAGTGGTGTCACTTCTACAAGTGAATTTGAGCTGGTTTGACATCACAAACCCACCAGGATTTTCTGATTGTTTCCACAAGCACAGGAATCACTTCGATGATCCTTGTGGGTCCCCCCCAGCTGGGCTATTCCATGATCTCAGGGAATAAAGTCATTCTCCAAACCCCAGATTGTGGAGCCTATCCCTTGTTTTCTTCTATTCCAGATCATCAGACATCACCAGTGCCCTGAGACTGTTCAAGGGGCACTCTGGGAACAGATTTTATTGGAAGTGTTGCCTTTTATGGTGTTTCCTGCCAAAACAACTGCAATTCCCACCGTGGCTCTGCTGACACAAAGGAGGAAAATGTCAAATTAAAGAGAAAAAGCTTTTCTGTGCTGCTGGCACTGGTGATGTCACCAGGAAAGGAGGCTCTGCCTGTGCCCAGACACTCCCAACTCCTCCCTGGGTATTTTCAGTTTTCTTTTATTGATTTCACATCTCTCCTTGTCAACATCAAGGCTTCCTTGAGCAGTGTCACAACACAAATAACTGCAGAAAGCCACCAACAGCCAAATGGTGCCAATGGCAAGGAAACAACACTGTCAGCCTGAGTCATGGAATGTGCAGGGTGCTGGTGTGAAGCTGACAGCTCACTGGTGGCTCTGCTTCATTCCCAGCATCATTTTTAGCTTCCATTCTCCTTTCTCTCCCTCCCATCCCTGCTATTTTTAACACAGCTATAGAAAGGGAAGAAAACAACAGATTGGAATTCTATATGGGGCACTGGGAAAGGCTGCAAAGCTTTACAGCTACAACTTACATAAAACACACGAGTTTATAAACAAGCCACTGAGAGACACAGAATTCCTGAGCACAAACCTTCCCAGTGCAGATAAAACAAACCCAAAAAAGCCCAATTCCTGCAGCACTGACCCTTCAGCCTCCGTGAGTGGCAGCAGAGTTTGCTGAGGAGCTGCACCCAAGCAAACAGAACCTGGAGCTTGAGCATTCCCAGTGGTGGCATCCAGTGGTGACATCTAGGAAGCCACAGAGTGCCCCATTTCCCTTGTGTATTAATAAAATCAGAACCTAAATCTTGGGGCTTCAAGCTCTCCCCAAAGAGCCCCAAATGCAGCCAGGGCTCCATTCAGGAGCTCTGGAAAGAGCCAAGCACTTTAACTGCCTGCATTAAAGGTTTTTCCATGCTCCTCAGGGTAAGGAAAAATGGCAAAAGAGATGTTGCAGCTGGGCTGAGATAAAAGGCAAAGCCTTTGTTGGGTGTCAGGGAAATGCCTTACTCTTTGCAATCTCAGCTTCTCCTTCTCTGCTGAACTTCTGTGGAATTTCTGAGGTACCTGGAATTACAAAATGCAAGTTTTAGAGGAGATCCTGAGGGACAGGATCCCTGCAGAGCCCATCCAGTCACCCCAGTTTCCCCCAGAGCAGGGAATGAGGGCACACAAAGGAACATCCAAATCCCCCTGAGCAGGGAATGAGGACACAGGACAGGAATATCCAACCTCCCCACTCCCACCCCAGCCTGGATCCACCTCCTGTCCCCCTGAACAAACCCCTCTGGTCCCCTCAGCCCTACAGGACCCTTTGCAAGGGGACACCACACCAGGGGAGCTGCTCTGAACCACAGGGGACATGGCAAACTCAATTCCTTCCAGCAAAACTTATATTTGTTTGGGGTTTTTTTTTGGGTTTTTTTGGTTTTTGTTTTTTTTTTTTTGTATCCACCTATCTTGCTGTGATATTTAGCTGTAACTTTATAAACACAAGGACTGTTTTCCACATTTTAACATTTTCTTATGTTGTCATCACAGTCCACTTGATCTTCCACCAGTAACAGCTCACTGACCCTAAATTCCAGTCAGGGCACATTTCTCATTTATCTTTTATTTATGGGGGAAGAAAAAAGAAAAAAATTTATGGTTTTATGCATAAGACCATCGTTCATAGACTGGTTAAAGGCCTAATTTGTCAATATTTCAGCACACTGTGACTTGATTTACTGGATCCCCCTCCTCCTGCTGCCATTCACAGCATCACATTTAAATTGTGATTAACAGGCTAACACCGCCCAACTGCTTTATTTTCTACATTTATCTGAGAGAAAACAGGAGTTCTGTCAAGTGGGGGCTTCAGCTCCTCAGGGCTGTTTCCTCCCAGGAAAACAAAGCTCCCAGCTGCACAGCTTTGGGGTACAAAGCCTCATTTTGGGGAGCAGCACAGGAGCAAATCCAGCCCCACTGGCAGTGCTGGATTACACCAGGAGTGCTTTCTGCTGTTCTGCTACACTGGAAATTCTTCATGCCTGCTGGAGTGTGTCTGTTTATTTTAGAGAGGGGGAGTTTTCACAGAGGAGGAATTAATTGATCACTTGACTTGATAAACACAACAGAAGGACTGAGAGAACCATCCCTGTGGTGTTTGAGCCACCTGAGCAGGTGCTGCCACCCTTGGAAGCTTCTCTGTCCAAACTGCCCCAAAAATCAGGGTGGCTGAAACTCAGGTGAGCAAAAACCCCCTCACCCAGAGCTTTGTGATGGAATCCCAGAACGATTTGGATTGGGAGGGACCTTAGAGCCCACTCAGTGCCACCCCTGCCATGGGGCACGTGCCACTGTGCCAGGCTGCTCCAATGCCCACCCAGCCTGGCCTTGGGCACTGCCAGGGATGAGGCAGGAGAGCAGAAATTCTGAGCTGGAAAAGCATCTGCACTGGCTGTTCTGGGGGAACACCCTCACAGGAATCCCAGCAGCCCTGAGGAGGATGAAACAGAGCTTGGGAAGAACCACCTGAACACAGAACTGCTGCTCCTAAAACACCAAGCCCCAGGTGGGCATTTCACTAAAGAAATGTAAATACAGCAGCAGCCAGAAGCAGGGAGGATGAAGGATTTAGAGATCCCAAAGGGCAACAACTCAGTAATTAATTGGTAATGAATCCCCAGCACGTTTCCTGCACTCCTCAGTGCCCCCTCACCCTGCTCCCCAGAAGCCCAGGAACCCAAGCAGCACGAAGCAGAGCAGACCCACCTTCCTGGCAGGTGTGGAGGCAGCCAGGGGGCTTCTGCTGCTGCCCTTGCTCTGTGCCAGGAGCTCGGGGGAGCCCCCAGAGCTCAGGGAGGAGTTGGTCAGTCCCGAGTCCCCCTCGTGGGACGACTCCAGGGCCTCGCTCTCCGACGAGGCCACCTGGGGGCATTTCAGGCTCATGATGTCCTCCAGCAGCACCACGGGCACCTTCCCCTCAAAGAGCACATCCTTCAGTTCTCCCTGAGAGCCTTTCCTGCCTGCTGCATCCTGGCAGGCCGTGGGGCTGGAGCGTGGGGAGCTCCCAGCTCCTGCAGCTGCACAGGGCCCCTCAGTCCCCACAGAGTCACCTGCTGGGCTGCCCTGCACGGGGCTCAGGCAGCCCAGCTCCTTTCCTATGGTGCCATTGCTCACAGCAGCTGTAGAATCCACGGCCCCCCGCTCTGTGCTGTCCCCAGGTCCGTGGGCAGGGCCCCTGGAGGGGTCAGGAGCACCCCCAGGGTCACTCGTGTCACCTCCTGGGGTTTTCTGGATAAAATGGTCCAAGGGACCCTTCCCGTTCACGAGTTTTGGAGTCAAATTCCCGTCGGAGCCCAGCTGGCAGTCGTTCTCCACATTGTCCAGGGAGGCACCTGAGGCATCCAGGGAGGGATCCTTGCTGGCAGCAAAAGCACTCGGGGAGCTCTTGACTTTTTTGACTTCTGAGCCGACATCGAGGTTCTCCTTTGGCACAGGGTTGAGGCGCTTGAAGGGCAGCCGGGCTGCAAGAACAACACCAGGTCAGAGACAGGAAACACCAAAGGCTTTCATCCATTCTGGAGCACACTGAAAACTGAGATGAGCCACTTCGAGAACATTTAATCACAACCAAGCCAATGTATTTGATAAAATACAGGTGTGGGATGTTTTTAATGTGTGCTGGATGAGAGACACTCCCTTACCTTGGACGAGCTTCCGTGGAGGAACAGCAGCTTTGTCTCTGCACTCCATGGCTACGGGAGAAAACAACAAATCAGCACTTGTGGTTGCTCCCAGCGAGCCCAACAGCTCTCCCAGAGCCGCTAAGGGAGAACAAAGAGGTCCCAGTGTCACCCCCAAGCCAAAGGAACCCCCGACCCAGCGGGTCCCGCAGCCACCCTGTCCCCCTCACACTGTCCTGGGGCAGGAGCGTCCCCAGCAACGTGTGCCTGCACCCAAGGGGATGCGAGGAGGGAATTCCTGCCTGTGAGGGTGGGCAGGCCTGGCACAGGTGCCCAGATCAGCCCTGGCTGCCCCTGGATCCTGGCAGTGCCCAGGCCCGGCTGCAGCACCCGGGCTGTCCCTGCCCATGGCACGGCTGGCACGGGATGGGCTCTCAGATCGCTCCCCACCCAAACCGCTCTGTGCCTGCACGAGTGCGGCTGCAGGGCGGGCCCGGGCCCAGCCCCGGAGCGCGGCGGCAGCTCCGGCACCTCCTTTGTTACCCCGGGCAGGCCCCGCGCACCCCGCGGCCCAACCGCCGCCGGAAACACCGCGCGCCCCGGCCGCGCCGCGCCGCACCCCCAGCCCGGCCCTACCTGTGGCGGCGGCGGCGGGCGCGGCTCGCGGCGGTGCCGGGCGGCGGCGGCCGACCCTGAGGCGGCCCGGCCCGCGCAGCCCCCGCCGCTCCGGGCCCGGTCCCGCCCGGCCCGTCCCGCTCGTACTTGGCGGGAGCCGGGGCGACCCCGCGTCCCGCGCCGCTGATTGGCCGAGCGCGCCCCACGTGACCCGCCCAGCCACACTCCCCGCTGCGTCTCGCCTTTGGATTGGCCGCCGCCGCGAGGGCCGCTGATTGGCGGAGGGGGCTGTCGATCTGGCGCGCTGCAGGCGCTGATTGGGTGGCTTTGTAAAGGGACGGTGGGGCGCCGCTGGGTCCCGGTGCCGGGGCCCGAGGCCTGCCCGCTCACCGGGCGGGACCGATGCCGCGGGGGACCGGAGTGGCCTGTCCGCAGCAGCGGGCGGAGGGGGCGGAGCCAGCACTGCCGCCCGCCGCGCCGCTACGGGCATCGAGCCAACGCGCGAAATGGCGGCGGCTCCGGCGGCCAATCAGCGCCCGCCGCTGCGAGGCGCAGGCGCAGTGGCTGACGCAAGGGATGCTGGGAGTAGTAGTTTTCCATTTGGAGCGTCTGCTGCCCCATTTTCCCCCTAGCCCTATGGCGGCGCTCCCAGCCCGGTTGTCCCCGTGTCGCACACGCGGTCCGCTCCCCACAGAATCATTCAGGAGAAAGACACGGCTGCATCACAGTCATCTCCCGATATGACCGCCAGTCCCGCGTGTCGCGACAGAACGACTCTATCGCCGCTCAGTCGGTTCCGCCCGGCCGGCAGGGGGCGCGCTGCGCTGGCGGCGCTCGGGCCGGGCCGCTCGGTGGTGGCGGCCGGGGGGGCGGGGCCGGGCGGCGGCGGAAGCGGCGGCGGGGACGGGCCGGGCTGGGACGGGCGGAGCGTCCAGAGGCTCCCGAGGCTCCCGCCGCCCCCGCTGCAGGTCCCGCCGCCCGCACACCGGCTCCCCGCCGCCACCGGGCCAGGCACCGGCACCGGCACCATGTCGGTGGCGGGGCTGAAGAAGCAGTTCTACAAAGCCACCCAGGTGAGACACCGGCACCTCGCGCCCGTTCCCGCCGCCGTTGGGCTCCGGGGAGGCCGCTGTTCCCTTGGCGGTTCGGAGAAGCCGCTGCTGCCCCGGCGGTGCCCGCTCCCCGCCGTTATCCCGTGCCGGGATCCCGGAGCTGGGCCCGCCGGGCATCCCCCGGTACCCCCGGTATCTCCCGGTGAGGCTCCCGGGGCTCGGTGCGGGCCGTGAGCGGAGCTCAGCAGCCGGGAAGGGCCCGGTTTGGGGGAGCTGTTCTCCGGTGGGACCGGGGCACGGAAGCTCCGGGGGGAGCGGCGGGTGCGGGGCCGGTGACACCGCGGGGATCCCGGGGGTGCTTCCCTTTCCCTAAACCGGGACGGATCCAACCCTAAACCGGGACGGATCCAGCCCTAAACCGGGACGGATCGAGCCCTAAACCGGGACGGATCCAGCCCTAAACCGGGACGGATCCAGCCCTAAACCGGGACGGATCCAACCCTAAACCGGGACGGATCCAACCCTAAACCGGGACGGATCCTGCCCTAAACCGGGACGGATCCAACCCTAAACCGGGACAGATTCGGCTCTAAACCGGGACGGATCCAGCCCTAAACCGGGACGGATCCAGCCCTAAACCGGGACGGATCCAACCCTAAACCGGGACGGATCGAGCCCTAAACCGGCCGGGAGAGGCGGAGGGAGCCCCGGGAGCAGCGGCCCCGGTAACCCCGGGCAGCTCCCGGTTCGTGCGGGGCTGGGGAGCCCCGGAGGTTCGGCAGTCGCGGCCAGGACGGAGGAGCTCGTTCGGCCTTGGAGCTCTTCCCTCGGGTTCCCCGCCCTGGAGGTGCCCAAGGCCGGGCTGGAGCAGCTTGGCGCGGCGCAGGGGATGTTCCATGGACAGGAATATTCCATATTCCGTAATTCCCTGCGGGAACGAGCCCCGCACAGGGCTCACAAACTCCTTTCCCTCTCCCGAAATGAGGGGAGACCGTCCCCAATCCCCCCGAGCAGAATTCCCCTTCCCAGCGCTTCCTGTTCACAGCCGTGAGCTTTTGTTAAAGCGTTTTGGGAACGGTTCAGGAATCCCAAATCCCCCTCTGCTGCTGCTGCTTTCCTGCCCCTGGTTTGAATTCCAGATGAATTTGGCACGGGTGGTGTTTTCCATCCCTGAATTCAAACCCTTGCAGCTCATCCCACCCCTGTGTGCGGCGTGTGTCGCCTTCCTCCTCGGCTCTGTTTCCCCGAAATCCATTTCATGTACCCAGCAAAGCAAGAGAACAAATTCCTGAAGTCATCCTCCACCCCCTTTCCCACCAGACCCATCCTGGCGTGCTGTTTTGGGTGTTTTTCCACAACTTCCATGGGGAAAAGTCGTGCTGGGGGCTCGCTGTGGGAGGATTTTGCTGTGCTGGGTGTCAGGAGGTGGAAACCCCTCGGTGACTCAGGACTAGCGTGTTCCTAAGCCCAAAAATATCATTTTGAACCCCAGATGAAGCAGTTTTTTTTGAGGAATTGCAAATTGCCACCCCTTGCAGTGGTGTCCATGACTTGGGGATGCTCTGACTGGAAACTGGAACTCACTGGTTCCAGTTTGGCCATTTTATTTGTCTCCCCCTTCCTTCCCTTTCCCCCCTTTCTCCCCTCTGGTCCCACTCAGCCCTTGGCTGAAGGAGAGCAGGATTAGTTATTTTTTTGGCTCCCTCCAAACCATCAGAAGCTGCCAAAGCCCAACATGTGGAAGATCTTTCCTAAAACGTTACGTTTGTTCCAAGTCTGTCCTCAATTGAGGGCAAGCAGAGCCAGGAGCGGGGTCTGCAGGGACCCCCGAGGGTTTGGGGTCCCTGTCCAGGATCCAGGGGGAGCAGGGCTTGGCTCCTGGGGCTCCTCCATGTAATTCCTGCAAGCCCACGTCTCCCCTGGGTGAGGCAGCCGGGCGCCCACACGCAGGAGAGAGCCTGGAGTATCCTGGATTAAAAAAAAAAAAAAAAAAAAAATAAAATAAATCTGAGTCGTGCTGGCAAATGCTGCAGATGGGAAGCAGCTCTGAGTGTGTCCAGAACAGGTTCTGCCTGTTCGCAGCAAACTGTTCTCTAAAAAAAATATAAAAAAAAAAAAATAAAGATATTTCTGGAGGAAACATCCTGAGGAAGGGGGAGAAAGAAACAGCAGCAGCAGCTTGGAGCTGGGAACAGGGTGGGAAGTGCCTGGTCCAAGGTTTCATCCAGCCTGGGATTCACAGGGACCTTCTGGTGTGCAGACAGCTTCCTTTGCACCTTTTGGGTTTCGTACAAACTGCTGGGAATCCTCAAATCCTGCAAATCCTCCCAGGCAGTGGGCAGGACAGCGTTCCTGGGGAATCCTGAGGGGCGTCAGCAGGGGTGGGAGCAGCAGCAGGGCTGGAGGGATCCTGGGGTTCCTGCCTCACCTGGAGCAGGAGCAGGGACAGGAGATGCAGAAATGGGTCTGTGCTGCTCACCTGGAGCTCTCTAGGGATGCAGGGATGGTCTGTGCTGCTCACCTGGAGCTCTCTGGGGACAGAGGAATCCAGGGATGGGTCTGTGCTGCTCACCTGGAGTTCTCTGGGGACAGGAATCCAGGGATGGGTCTGTGCTGCTCACCTGGAGCTCTCTGGGGACAGGAATCCAGGGATGGGTCTGTGCTGCTCACCTGGAGTTCTCTGGGGATGCAGGGATGGGTCTGTGCTGCTCACCTGGAGCTCTGTGGGGATGCAGGGATGGTCTGTGCTGCTCACCTGGACCTGGAGGAGCTCTCTAGGGATACAGGGATGGTCTGTGCTGCTCACCTGGAGCTCTGTGGGGATGCAGGAATGGTCTGTGCTGCTCACCTGGAGCTCTCTGTGGACAGGGGATGCAGGGAGGGTCTGTGCTGCTCACCTGGAGCAGGAGCAGCTCTCTGGGGATGGGGAAATGCAGAAATGGGTCTGTGCTGCTCACCTGGACATGGAGAAGCTCTCTGTGGACAGGGAATGCAGAGATGGGTCTGTGCTGCTCACCTGGAGCTCTCTGGGGATGCAGGGATGGTCTGTGCTGCTCACCTGGAGCAGGAGCAGCTCTCTAGGGACAGGCAGTCCAGGGCTGGTCTGTGCTGCTCACCTGGAACAGGAGAGGCTCTCTGGGATGCAGGGCTGGTCTGTGCTGCTCACCTGGAGCTCTCTGGGAGCAGGCAATCCAGGGATGGTCTGTGCTGCTCACCTGGAACAGGAGAGGCTCTCTGGGAGCAGGCAATCCAGGGATGGTCTGTGCTGCCCTTCCCAGGGCCCAGCTGTGGTGGGAGCTCTGGGATTCCCAGCACAGCTGCTGAGGGTGCTGCCCTGGAGCCCGGCGGGGTTTGGGATGGAGGAGAGCTCAGAGCTCAGCTCCTTTCAGTGCCCAAGGCCGGGTGGGGCAGTGGCAGGGCTGGGACAGGATGGGATTAAGGTCCCCTCCAAGCCCAGCCAGGCTGGGGCTCAGCCCTGCCATTCCAAACTGGATTAACGTGCTCCCAAGGCCTGTGTGAGCTGAGCCTAAACCCTGCCAGGCCTGCCTGGCCTCAGCAGCTCGTGCTGGCCCAAGCCACAGCCCAGCCTCCTCCTCCTCCTCCTCACCCAGAGCCGTTTTCCAGAAGGGGAAAAGGCAAGTGCTAATTAAATCTCAGCAGCCCTTGACACACACACACATTTCCCTGTGTTTGATGACAGCTCCCAGGGTTTCCAGGGGTATTTTTGGCCACAAAGAGCCCCTTGCTGCCTGGGCCAGCAGGGAGAGCTTTCCTTGCCCTGGGAGCTCCCTGCAGGTGCTGCTGTGGGCTGGGGATGTGCTCCTGTGTGACACTGAGGGACAGCTGCAGCTGCCACGGAGGGCATTTCCCCTTTTTCTTGGCCTTTGTGGTCATTCATTGCTCTTGGTGCTGCTGAGCTGGGATTTCCTTCACTTCTCCCCAGGTTTCCTGTCTTCCCTCCTCAGCCCAGGTTCCCTCTGTGCTGATTTTGTGCTCTGCTTTCACACGTGCGATTTTTCTTCTCTTTCCCAGGTGAACCTTTCAAAAACTCCTCTTTTTTTGGTTCATTTTGGGTTTGTTTTTTTTTTGCTACTAACTCAGCCATGCTCCCATTGGCCTCTCCAGGCTTTCTCTTGGAGGTGCCTTTGGGGTAGTTTGGGCAGGAAGGGACCTTAAAGCTCATCCCATTCCATGGGCAGGGACAGCTTGCACTGCCCCAGACTGCTCCAAGCCTTGGAAACTCGCAGGGCCGGGAGTGCTTGGAGGTGCCCAAGGTCCTGGAGAATCCATCAGGAGGGTCTGGGTTGCTCCTGCCTCCAGGAAAAGCCTTAACCCCCCCATCCCATTGCAGGGACGGGGCAGCCCCAGCATCTTTGGGGAGCTGTGCCAGGGCCTGAGCAGCCTGTGGGCAAAGAGGGCAGCAGGGAGTTCCTGTGGGAGGGATTTGGCAGCATCAGCCTCTAAGCTCCTTATCTGTACATGGGAATTTGGACTGGGAAGTTGAGGGATTTTTTTGCTGATTCCTGCCAGCCTGGAGCCTCCTGCCAACCTCTGTCCCACGGCGCTGATGTTGCTGTGTTAACATTAACCTGGGCTGCATTCCCCTGCCTCTCCTGGGTTTATCTTTCCACATTAATCTGCTCCTGAGGCCGGGGCAAAGCTGGGTTTGCTGGGGTGGCATCCTGCAGCTCTGCCAGGGAACGAGTGACAGGAGGGAGGAACGGCCTCAGTGAGGCTGAAATTTGATATTAATGCAAATTTTTCCACGGAAAAGCTTGTCAGGCCGTGGAACAGGCTGCCCAGGGCAATGAGAGTCCCCGTCCCTGAAGTGTGGATGTGGCCCTTGGGGACTCAGTGGTGAGCCTGGCGCTGGGCTGGGCTCAGGGCTCCTAAAGCTCCTTTCCAGCATTGTCCATCCATGACTCCACGTGTGGCAGGTGGAGAGCAGAGGCTGAGTGTCCCCAAACCTCTTGGAGACAGGGATGAGGTGCCAGGGCACCCCCTCGGGGCACTCACAGAGGTGCTTGTGCCACATCCAAGGGAACACCTGCAGCCAGGATGATTTCCTGTGGATTCCCTCTCCTTTTCCTGGCTGATTTCCATCAAATTCTGTCCCTGCTCTGGCTGGTCAATCATTGCTGGAGTGAGCAGCCCCAGAACCAAGCAACTTTCATTTTTCCAGGATTGTTTCTCTGCAGAGTTTGCTATAAATTGGCTTTCCCCCCCCCCCACCTTTTAAGGTTGTTTTTGCAGACAATAACAGGAGCTCTGATTCCTGGAAGGCAGAGACAGAAAGGAGAGCTGGGGAAGTGCAGCTCTCCATATCCTGCCCTGTTTGCTCCCCTTCCTGTGGCTGATGTCAGCCAGGGAAAGTGTTATCCTGTGCCTGCAGCTGGGGGAATCTGGGCTCAGGGCAGGAGCTGTGACTCAGGGATGCTGAATCCACGTCACGAAATGCTGGATTTATCCAGCTGCCTGCACAGGGGATGCTTCCTGCCTGAGCAAAAGGAAATCCTTCCTCCCCCTTTTCCCTGCCACTGCTTTGCTTTCCTCCTGGGAAAGAGCAAGATGGGGATGAGCTCAGGCAGCCTGGCCTGCCTTGTAAAAGCTGATTCATTTCTTTAGCACTTTATTTTTTTTTTTCCCCTCCTTCTTCCTCCTCTCCCCCATCCCTGTGGGAAAACCTCAGGCAGCTCCTCCCAGTGCCAAAACCGGTGCCTGCAGGGCTGCGAGGGGCTGGTCCTGCTGGATCCCTCCCAGGCAGGATGGAGAGCCCCTGAAAAAGCCCAGAAATGAAAGAAATCCCTAATCCAGATGGTTTTGGCTGTGTAATTCCAGCTGAACTCATTCACATCCCGGCCCTGGGTGTTTCATAACTCTGAGGTTGCTGTCCCTGCTCCCCCCCATCCCTAAGTGCACGGATTCACCCAGCCTGGGCTGTGATGCACAGAGTGGGAGCAGGCAGGAGGCTGAGCCTGCCTTTTCCCGTGGATCTGCTCCCTCTGGGCTGTGCCATGGCTGTGTCTCAGCTTCCCTCCCTGGATCAGATGGGAAGGATCCAGCTCGTGGCCCTGGGAGAGCCCCAGAGCATCCCAGAGCTTCCCTTTTCCTGAGCTGCTCCATGACAGGACCTAGTGCAGGATCCAGCCTCTCTTAGCCTCTCCCCGGGCTCATAAAAATGATAATTAATATCTTTTTACAGATTTCTTGTTCCCCTCAGCCCCATCCCTGCAGTCAGTGATCCCAGGGCTTTCAGGAAAGGTTCCCCTGGCAGGAAAGTCCTGGCCCAGACTCAGAGCTGGGGCTTCCTCTCCTGCTTTTGGGGCTGGGAGTGCCTGGAGGTGCCCCAGGTCCTGGAGAATCCATCAGCAGAGTCTGGGTTGCTCCTGCCTCCAAGAAAAGCCTTAACCCCCCCTCCCAGCATTGCCACCAATAGCTAATTAATAGAAGCAGCCCTTTTAAAGCCATTGGGAATTTTAGGATCTCCTAATGCCTGGCTATTAATAAAGTTCATGGTACTGTCACTAATTAAATTGCTTTTCTGCTCCAAAGGAGAAAAAAAAGATGAGTTAAACATCTCCATAATGAAATTCTGTCTTTGAGACAGAAGGTTAAATTTGCATGATTAAAGCTTTTAAAGGGCTTTTCCTAATTGAGAAAATGCTTCATAATTCATACTAGAGCCTGAAAACCCGGCTGCACCCCCTGGCTGGGCCAGACTTTATTCCCCAGTGATAATTTATTAACCACTTTCCTGACCAAATCTGGTTTGGCATCCCAGGATTGGCTGCATTTAAACTTAATTTTCCCACTTTCATGATGAAAAAGGCAGAAGAAGGGTAAACAATTATCCACACCCGAAGCAAATCCCTCCAGTAGAAGGTGCTGGGTTGTTTTGGTTTTTTTTTTTCCTGATTTTCTTCCCTGGATTAGGATCCATCTTTTGCTGCTGCTGTGAGTGTGAGGGAGCAGGGGCAGCACAAATGCAGAGTGCCAGATGTTGGAGGAGCTCCTGTCCCAGTAAAGCTCCTCCTGATTGCGCTGGGAGAGGTATAAAGGGCAAAAGCTCTGTCCTTTTGTGCCTGCCTGGGATAAAACATCATCCAAATGTCATCTCCCAGCATTTCTGGGCCCCCCCTGGCAGTGCCTACAGGGCACGAGGGCCACAGTGATGCCACAGTGATGCCACAGTGATGCCAAGTGCTGGGGGGGATTTTATCCCAATTAAACCATCCCAAAATGAGTCTCAGTGTGCAGTCAGGGAAGAACCATATCCAGCAGCGCCTTGGATGGGCTGGAAGCTTCCAGAAGCTCTGGGATGTGGGGAAGGCCCCGGTGCAGCTCTGGAGGAGCTGATGCAGGAGTTTAATCCAACCCTGGCAGCCTTAGGGGTGCTGGGGTCGCTCCTTCCCACTCTCCCTTTCCTTAGGATGCTGTGCTGTGCTCTGATAGCCACAGAGCTTTTCCTAGAATTCAAAGGAACAAGGAAAACGAGTGTTTACAGTGTCCTCAGCCACTTGTGTCCCCTTTGATGTGTGAGCCCTGCTCCCCGTGTGGGACGTGCTCTCCCACCCAGCCCACACCAGGAGCAGGACTTTGCCTTCCTCTGGGGGGATTTGGAGCTTTTCTGATGTCCCCGATGGCTCCAGAGCCGTGTCACCATCTCTGTGTGCCCCCCCAGCCTGGATTGCTCCCATCGTCCTGCAAATCCAGAGGTTTTCTGGCTCCTTCCCAGCTCCTGACTTGCCTCCTGCTGTATCCTCACTTTGGGTGATCCCAGCACCTCAGGGAGGTGTTTCTCCTGCTTTTCACAGGGAGCAGAAATCCCTTGTGCTGCTTGGTGTTCTCTCCAGGGATTTACAGCTGTTCACACCCTCATTTTCCCCTTGTTTTTTGGGAAATCCCTCAGAGCACCGTGCGGGTGCTGACCGCAGCACAAGGCTGCTGCGTGCTCCTCCTGAAAAGGAGGAAAAGGTGGGGAAAACCAAGGATTGCCGTTCCTAGGAGGCTCTTTCAGTGCTTTGCACTTTGCTATCCCATCTCAGGAGCAACTCCAGAGCAGCTCCAAGGCTCCAGGGCGAGGAGCCTGTGCTGCCCCAGCTGCTGGGGCCGGGTGGAGCTGCCCAGGAGTGATGGCTCAGCAGCTTGGGGAGAGCCAGGCTGTGATTCCCTGGGCCAGGCTGTGCGGGAAGTCTGGGTGCAAGGCCACACTATTCCATGTTTCCCCTCAATTTACTGAACTTCCTCTCAATTGCTGAAATCACTGGAAGCCTCTGAGGGGAGATCACTGCTGGGAGAGAGGAGCTGCTGCTGTGTTTGTGTTTTCCGTGGAATTTGACCCAATTCCATGATTTTTTTTTTTTTTTTTTTTTCCCCAGCTGAGTAGTGATTGTGTCTGGTTTGGTTCAGAGCATGTGAGAAATAATAACAGGAGAAAACAGGCTGCTGGGAGGTGCCCCCATCCCTCCAGCACGGGCATTCCAACACTCCTATGGAAACCTTGGGTTGTGCCCTTCTCTGTCTCCTGCTGGAAAAAGGAGCTGGGGCATCACCCCAATGAGCAGGGAGCTCCCAGGCAGGGTTTGGGCTCTGCCCTGCAGCCCAGGAGAGCAGGAATCGAATTGCCAGAGCCAGGAAGGAGCAGCTGCATTGCAGAGCATCCTCCCGGTGCCCTTGGCTGGCCCGGCCCCGGGGCTGCTGCTGCTGCAATCCCGGGTTTGCCTTTAATTCCCGCTGTCCTCGTTCCTGCAGCCCATCTGCTGGATGGAGATGAGTCACCCGAGCCCGAGGAGGAGGAGGAGGAGGAGGAGGGCTGGCAGGTGGCTCCTGGAAAGCTGCCTGTGCCCGTGCAGCTCTTCCCTGGCCGTTCCATGGGATAAGATTACAACCCGAGGTCGCTGGGAAGCCTTTCCTCCTCTGCAGAGGGAAGGGAAGGAGCTGCTCATTGTTCCAGCCTGACCTTCCTGCTGCACATCAAGGAATTCCTGTGGTGCTGCGGGGAGGGAGGGATCCCAGGCTCGGCTGCTGAGGGGGTGGGAGGCTCGGGGTGTTCCGAGCCACGTTTTCCCTCAGCACGTGTCTGGAGGCAGCCAGGCACCCCCAGTGCCTTGGCACGAGTCCTTGCCGAGGCAGAGACTCCCTGGTTCCGTCATGGGGCTCATCCCCAGCTCTCGGGTGCGAGGCTCAGCCAGGACTGGCCTGTCGTGAAGGTGGGAATGGGAAATCACAGGGAAGGAGCTGCGGGAGAGGGCTGAGAGTTGGGAAATGGGGTGGAAACGTCCCTGGGAGCTGTTTGTGTGGAAAACCAGACAGTGGAGGGGCTGCTGGAGTGTCCAGGCGTCCCAGGCAGGTCAGATCCATGGGGGTGACGTTTGGAGGCAGCAGCAGGGTGTGCTCAGAGGGGCTGGAGCCTGAGAGCAGCTGTTCCTCCTCTTCCTCTGCTTTGCCAGGAGGGGATGTGAAACATCCCAGAGTGGTTTGGGTTGGAAGGGACCTTGAAGGTCACAGAGTCCCCCCCTGCCGTGGCAGGGACACCCTGGACTGTGCCAGGCTGCTCCAAGCCCTGGCCTTGGGCAGTGCCAGGGCTGGGGCAGCCTCTGGGAACTCGGGGTGTGCCTCCCTCTCCCAAGGCTGCAGGGAATTGTTCCTCCCCTCCTCTGCACAACAAACACTGGGATCTGTTTTCTTCTGCTCAAAGTAGGTCAGGAGTTGCTGAGATCAGGGTGAGCTGTGCTGTGGGTGTGCCCAGCTCACCCCAGCCCGGGCTGCCTGCTGCTCTGGGGCAGGCACGGGGCTGGGATCTGGGATGGGATCCTGGGATGGATCCAGGGATGGGATCCTGGGATGGGATCCTGGGATGGATCCAGGGATGGGATCCTGGGATGGATCCAGGGATGGGATCCTGGGATGGGATCCTGGCATGGGATCCTGGGATGGGATCCTGGGATGGGATCCTGGGATGGATTCAGGGATGGGATCCTGGGATGGGATCCTGGGATGGATCCAGGGATGGGATCCTGGGATGGATCCAGGGATGGATCCAGGGATGGGATCCTGGGATGGATCCAGGGATGGGATCCTGGGATGGGATCCTGGCATGGGATCCTGGGATGGGATCCTGGGATGGGATCCTGGGATGGGATCCTGGGATGGGATCCTGGGATGGATTCAGGGATGGGATCCTGGGATGGGATCCTGGGATGGATCCAGGGATGGGATCCTGGGATGGGATCCTGGCATGGGATCCTGGGATGGGATCCTGGGATGGGATCCTGGGATGGATTCAGGGATGGGATCCTGGGATGGGATCCTGGGATGGATCCAGGGATGGGATCCTGGGATGGATCCAGGGATGGGATCCTGGGATGGGATCCTGGCATGGGATCCTGGGATGGGATCCTGGGATGGGATCCTGGGATGGATTCAGGGATGGGATCCTGGGATGGGATCCTGGGATGGGATCCT
This sequence comes from Ammospiza nelsoni, assembly GCF_027579445.1. Classification (NCBI taxonomy): domain Eukaryota; kingdom Metazoa; phylum Chordata; class Aves; order Passeriformes; family Passerellidae; genus Ammospiza; species Ammospiza nelsoni. The sequence continues at coordinate 5,571,135 of NC_080659.1, forward strand.
GGGATGGGATCCTGGGATGGATTCAGGGATGGGATCCTGGGATGGGATCTTGGGATGGGATCCTGGGATGGGATCCTGGGATGGGATCCTGGGATGGATCCAGGGATGGGATCCTGGGATGGATCCTGGGATGGGATCCTGGGCTGGGATCCTGGGCTGGGATCCTGGGATGGGATCCTGGGATGGGATCCTTGGATAGGCTGAGCCCAGCAAGGTTCGGGTCCTGGGATGGGCTGATCTCACCAGGGCTGGGATCCAGGGCTGGGATCCTGGGATAGTCTGAGCCCACCAGGGATGGGATCCTGGGATAGGCACAGCTTTGGTCCAGGGATGGGCTGAGCCCAGCAGGGCTGGGATCCTGAGATGAGCTTGGATCCTTGGATAGGCTGATCCCACCAGGGCTGGGACCCCAGGATGGGCTGGGATCCAGGGCTGGGATCCTGGGATGGGCTGGGATCCAGGGCTGGGATCCTGGGATGGGCTGGGATCCAGGGCTGGGATCCTGGGATAGGCTGATCCCACCAGGGCTGGGACCCCAGGATGGCCCAGGACCCTCCCAGGACCAGCTGGTTCTGCAGGGAGCTCCATGGAGCCGTGTGGGGCACTCCAGGAGAGCCCCCGGCCTTTTCCAGGCTGCAGCTGGGCTGGTGAGTTTTTCCAGGAGGTTTTGGGACCTTTCCAGCGCTGCCATTGCCCAGCCCTGCTGGCTGGGTGGCTGAGGGCCTTTGCTGTGCTCCCAAGCTCTCACACACACACGGGGCTGGGCAGGGTCACCGTGGCTCTGCAGGATGATGGGGATGACCCGGAATGAAGCTGGATGCCAGGGAGTCACACCCTGCTCATTTAGGTTCCATGGAGCATCCCACAAATTAAACTGGGCACCAGCAATCCCATTTAACCCTGGCTCTCTTCACTCCTTCTCCTGTGCCAGACTTTGGGGGTTCAGAACATTCCCACCCCTTTTTCCCTGGGTTTGTGGGCTGGCTTTCTGCCCTGGGCTGGGATGAAGGCAGCCAGGGTAGAGCTGCTCATCTGTGGGTTTGTTTTTGTATTTCTTGAGGGGAACTCGCTGTTGGGAGGGTGGAGGGGAGGAAGAGGAAGGCTTTGATACCCCAGAGTCTGCAGGAATGAGGTTTTCAGTCGACTGTAGGGAACTGTTTTGATTGCAAGGATGGCAAATGTTTGATGTGTTATAAATAGGGCTGACTGCGATGGAAAAAAGAAAGTGAGTTAAAAAAAAAAAACCCTGATTTTTGGGTTTCTCTTGGTGTGTTTTGCCTGTCTGAGGCTGAGGGAATTAGGGATAATTTTCCGTTTTAAAATATTTAAAGGCTGGAGAGCAAAATATCAAAATCTGTGAAATCCCGTGGGGAAGCTGGTGATTAGCAGAGAGTTACAGAGACTTGTGGGCTGGGCAGATGAGACCTGCAGGGTGGATGTGCTGGAATCTGCCCTTCTCCAGCTTTCCAGGAGCTCTTTGGCTGCTGCCACCTTCCCAGGTTTTATCAGGGATTTTGCTGATGGTGCAGCCCAAAAATCACCTTTTATTCTCCACGTCTTTCCCACCTCCCCAGCTGGGACTGCCCAGCTCTGCTCCCAAAATCTCTCCTGATCCTCCCTGCTCCTGGATTTGCCCCAGCACATCCCAGCCCAGCTGCCAGGAGAGTCCCTGTGCATCCCTCCTTGCCCTTTTCCACGCACACACACCATTCCTGCCTCTCCCCTGGCCACCCTGGCTCTTTCCAACAATGGTTCTTTCATTCCTGAGATCTTCCCCCACACAAGGGGAGGTCGGGATTGTTCCCATTCCCACGGCCCTGCCAAGGAATCTGCCATGGAATCTGAAGGAATCTGCCAAGGAATCTGCAGGAATTCCCCCTGAGCTGCAAAACAAAGCTGTGGAGAGGGGCTGGAGCAGCTTTGGGTGGACAAGGGGCTGTGTCCAATCCCTGTGGATGAGCCCTGCCAAGGAATCTGCCATGGAATCTGAAGGAATCTGCCATGGAATCTGAAGGAATCTGCAGGAATTCCCCCTGAGCTCCAAAACAAAGCTGTGCAGTGAGGCTGGAGCATCCTTGGCTGGACAGGGCCCATCTCCAATCCCTGTGGATGAGCCCTGCCAAGGAATCTGCCAAAGAATCTGCCATGGAATCTGAAGGAATCTGCCATGGAATCTGAAGGAATCTGCAGGAACCCTCCCTGAGCTCCAAAACAAAGCTGTGGAGCAAGGCTGGAGCATCCTTGCCTGGACAGGGGCTGTGTCCAATCCCTCTGGATGAGCCCTGCCAAGGAATCTGCCAAAGAATCTGAAGGAATCTGCCATGGAATCTGAAGAAATCTGCCATGGAATCTGAAGGAATCTGCAGGAATCCCCCCTGAGCTCCAAAACAAAGCTGTGGAGCAAGGCTGGAGCATCCTTGGCTGGACAGGGCCCATCTCCAATCCCTGTGGATGAGCCCTGCCAAGGAATCTGAAGGAATCTGCCAAGGAATGTGCAAGAATCCCCCCCAAGCTCCAAAACAAAGCTGTGGAGCAAGGCTGGAGCATCCTTGGCTGGACAGGGGCCGTGTCCAGTCCCTGAGGATGAGCCTGGCTGGGTGCTGAGCTCCAGGAATGCTGAGGCAGTGCTCCCATCCCAGGCTGGAGCTGTCTGAGCACACTGGGGCTGTGACATTTTGCTGAAGTGAGGGGTGGGAGCTCCTGGCTCTCAGCTGGCTGCCTCAGCCCTCAGCTCAGCTGTGGAATTCCAGGTGAAATCTCTGCCAGGAGCAGCCAAGCAGGAGCAGATTGTATCTGCCCAGTGCCAGCTGCAGCGCCCTGGGCCAATATTTGCTCTGGGAGGTGTTTGGCCAAAGGCTCCAGCTCTCACTGCTCCCAGGGTGAGCCCCTTGGAGGTTTCCCATCCACAGACCAGGGAGGCCAGACTTGTTCTGCTCTTCCACTCCCAGGGAATGTTTGGTTTGGTTTGGTTTGGTTTTGGTTTTTAACCATTTCCATGTCTGCCCTCATCCTTTCCCAGTCTGGCTTCAGGAGAGGTGAGATCCCAGCTGGGGGAGCAGGGATGTAACCCAAACCTTCTCCTGGCTGCTCAGGAAATCAAAATGCAGAAAAATTGTCAGCACATCCTCCAAAAAGCCCCATAGCTGCTTGCTGGGGGAAGGGCTGCTGGAATCTGCAGCACCAGCATTCCTCCAGCTGCCTTCCTTAGGCCAGGCAATGGATGGATAAACCCTTCCTTCCTTCCTTCCTTCCTTCCTTCCTTCCTTCCTTCCTTCCTTCCTTCCTTCCTTCCTTCCTTCCTTCCTTCCTTCCTTCCTTCCTTCCTTCCTTCCTTCCTTCCTTCCTTCCTTCCTTCCTTCCTTCCTTCCTTCCTTCCTTCCTTCCTTCCTTCCTTCCTTCCTTCCTTCCTTCCTTCCTTCCTTCCTTCCTTCCTTCCTTCCTTCCTTCCTTCCTTCCTTCCTTCCTTCCTTCCTTCCTTCCTTCCTTCCTTCCTTCCTTCCTTCCTTCCTTCCTTCCTTCCTTCCTTCCTTCCTTCCTTCCTTCCTTCCTTCCTTCCTTCCTTCCTTCCTTCCTTCCTTCCTTCCTTCCTTCCTTCCTTCCTTCCTTCCTTCCTTCCTTCCTTCCTTCCTTCCTTCCTTCCTTTCCCTTCCCTTCCCTTCCCTTCCCTTCCCTTCCCTTCCCTTCCCTTCCCTTCCCTTCCCTTCCCTTCCCTTCCCTTCCCTTCCCTTCCCTTCCCTTCCCTTCCCTTCCCTTCCCTTCCCTTCCCTGTGGCTGCTTTGGTGTCTCCAGGTGCTTCTGAACCTGGACAATTCCCTAAATTATCCCTCCCCCTCTTCCTCAGAAAACATCCAGCCCCATTTTGTATCCTCACGGGAGCAGGAGTGTTCCAGAGGAAGAAAGCCTCGATAAAAATCAAATATTTGATGTTGGAGTAAACAAACCCGATTGTTCCTTCAGATCTGGAGTTTTCAGCACAAACAGGAGGAATCCTGGCAATGCCCCGGGGCAGGCCTGGAGCCCTGGCAGCCAGTGCCAGGTTTCCCAGACCACTTTGGATGTCTGGATGGGGAATTTGCTGTTGTTTGGAGCAAAATAATCACACATTGTTCCCCACAGCTCCCTGACAGGAGGGTGGAGCCAGGTGGTGTCGGGCTCTGCTCCCAGGGAGCAGCAGGACAAGAGGAAACGGCCTCACATTGCACCAGGGAAGGTTTAGTTTGGAAATGAGGGGAAATCTGTTCATGGAAAGGGTGGCCAGGCATTGGCACAGCTGCCCAGAGCAGTGCTGGAGTCCCCATCCCTGGAGGTGCCCAGAAATCACACAGATGTGGCACCTGGGGACGTGGGTTATGGGTGAACGTGGTCAGGCTCAGTGATCAACCTCAGCCATTCCATGGCTCCAGTTTTGGCCAGTTCCCGTGTCCTGCCTCCCCAGGCAGTGCAGGGGCTGGGAAGGGAACATTTTCCTGCCTGGGCTGCAGAGCATGGACAGAAGGACACTTTGGGGGGGGTTTGGGGGGCATTGGTCACCCCTGGGCAGGGGATGCTGCGGGTCAGGGGCTGGGGCTGTTCTTGGGCTGAGGGATCCCCTCAAGGCTGCTGAGCCTTGCCATGAAATGAGCCCTGACTTCCCAGCCTGTCAAACATCTCCTCTGACAATTCCAGCCCCTGTCCCTGATCCCAAGCTGCTCCAGCAGTTCAGAGTGGTGGCTGTGCTCTCCCCCCAGGCTCTCCTGTGCTGCCTGCTGGGAGCTGAGTGTGTTCATCCCCTGTTTACTTGGATTTTGCTGTGTGTGAAACTGAGTTCCTTGGCGTTTGTGCTTGTTTTTTCCAGCAGGCGTTGGAGTTGGAGCCGTGGGCTGGGATTTAGGGAGCTCTGGAGCTCCTGGTGGGTGAGGAACATCCTGGCTGAGCCAAGCTTTGGGTGCTCGGGGATGTTTGGGGGTTTGGCGGGGTATTTTTGAGGGGCTTTGGGCAGTTCCTGCTGCCTCCTTTCTCTTGCAGGTGCTGTGTGGACCCTCCCTGTTCCCATTCTGTCCCAGGGAATTCCTCTTTGAGGTGGGAAGGGTCAATCAGTGCCTGATCCTCCTCCCTTTCCTTTCCCACAGCTGGTCAGCGAGAAGGTCGGAGGGGCCGAAGGGACCAAGTTAGATGATGACTTCAAGGAGATGGAAAAGGTGAGTGGGGAAGCAGAGGAATCCCCCAAATCACCCCGTGGCTCCTGTGGGATTGGCTGAATCCCTGAGCTGACCCTCACTGGGCTCTTGTCTCTCCTGCAGAAAGTGGACGTGACCAGCAAGGCTGTCACAGAAGTCCTGACCAGAACCATTGAGTACCTCCAGCCCAACCCAGGTGAGGGCCTGCACCTGCCCTGTCCCCTTCCCAGGGATAGAGGGAGCTCAGGGAGATGCCTTTTGCTCCAGCTTTGGAGCAGGGTACCCCTCTTGCCCTGAATCCAGATGCAGCTTTTGCCTCAGACTCAGAGGGGCCCTAAGGGGACCCTTTTTTCTCAGAATGTCCAGGAAAAGTGGTGTTCCTGGGCTGGGAAGGGGTGGCTGGCTCTGTCAGCCCTGCCTCCTTCCAGCCAGCTGCTCCAGAGAGCACTCCAGGGACCTGGAAGGGCTGGGGAAACTCCTTTGGCTTTCCCTAACCAAGCAGTGGGGAACTATTTTTGCTTTGCGTCTTGGAAAAGAACCGAGGGATGTTCCTGGGGGATGGAGACAGCGGAGCCTCTTGGCTTTGGGTGTAGCAGGGGGGGAACAAACCTGCTGAGGGCTGCAGGGAATGCAGAGGGGGCAGAGGCTGAGGTGTTTGTGTGGCAGCTTCCAGAGCCAAGCTCACCATGCTCAACACCATGTCCAAGATCCGCGGGCAGGTGAAGAACCCCGGCTACCCCCAGTCCGAGGGGCTGCTGGGGGAGTGCATGATCCGCTATGGGAAGGAGCTGGGAGAGGATTCCAACTTTGGTGAGTGCCCCCTGGGCCTGGGAGGGGAGTGGGGCAGGCTGCTGGTTCACTGCTGAGCTGGCACTCTGAATTCTGGAAGGGTTTGGGCGAACTTTGTGGCACTGAACTGTGCGTGGGGCTTAAAGGGGTTCAGAAGCTTCCAGAGGGAGGAGACTGCAAGGGAAAGAGGGGAGGTTTAGATGGGATATTGGGAAGAATTCCTGCCTGTGAGGAGGGTGAGGCCCTGGCACAGGGTACCCAGAGCAGCTGTGGCTGTCCCTGGATCCCTGGAAGTGCCCAAGGCCAGGCTGGAGCAACCTGGGACAGTGGAAGGTGGGAGTGGATGGGCTTTAAGCTCCTTCCATTCCATCCCAAATCATTCTGTGATCCCAGGTGTCCTGGATGTCAATCCACTTTCTTATTAAACACTGAGATAAATTTGTATAAAATAAAAACTTCCCTCTGAACTGAGCAGCGAAGCAGGAACGGGACAGAGCAAGACTGGGAGTTTCACACAGCTCTGAAGGCCAAGAAATCTTCTGGCTGTTCCTTGGAGCCACGTGTGGCTGGCAGGGAGGAGGGGGTGAAGCCTTTTGGTGACATCAGTTTTAATCCCCTGGAACCTGGGCCAGGCACGTGATGGACCCCTGGCAGCACAGCTGGCCCTGCCAGGCCAGGGAGGAGCTGCCTTGCCTCAGGAAAATTAAAAACCTCTGGCTGCTCTTGGAACTGACAGAGGGTTTTGGAGATCCTCCCTGGCCAGCTCAGAGCTCTGCATCAGTCCTGGCTCACAGGGACTGAGGAGAGCGAGGGAAGGAAGCTTTTAGGAGAGCACAGCAAACTCTATTTCCTTAATGGCCTCCTTAAAGCAGCACTGAGGACTCCATCCCTCCCTTCCAGGTTATTCAGAGTTATTACAATTGAAAGAACACTTCTGGTCTATTGATTTTTCCAGCTGGACAGTGGAGAGATGTTTTCCCTTGACCCTCTCTCTCACTCATGTATTTTCCTGTGTTCATGCTCTGCTGCAATTGTTGTTTTGCCAAAGCTGCACAGGAATCATTTCATCTCTAAGTGTTTCCTCTGCACAAAAAAGCCAGCACTGATTATGCTTTGCTGCAAGCCTGCCTGGCTTAAGTGCCAGAGTGGCCAGAGCCTGAGGAAAGGATGGGACTGAACAGGTTTCAGTGAGTGACACTGAGCTCTGGGGCTGCCCCAGGCCAGCTTGGAGCAACCTGGGACGGCTGAAGGTGGCGCTGGATGGGCTTTAGGGTCCTTCCAAGCCAAACCACGCCAGGATTGTGGGACACACAAGAAGGGAGAAGGAGGGGATGTGAGGCAGGTCCCTGGGCTCGGCTGTGTTTGATCCCCTGTCCCTGTCCCTGTCCCTGTCCCTGCAGGGGACGCGCTCCTCGACGCCGGCGAATCCATGAAGCGCCTGGCGGAGGTGAAGGACTCGCTGGACATCGAGGTCAAACAGAACTTCATTGATCCCCTGCAGAACCTGTGTGACAAGGACCTGAAGGAGATCCAGGTAACCCCCCTGTGCTCTGCTCTGCTCTCATCTCCCTGCTCTCTCTTTGGCTGCTGGGGCACGGAGCTGCTGCTCTGCAGTGCTGGGAGCAGGGGCTCTCTTTGGCTGCTGGGGCACGGAGCTGCTGCTCTGCAGTGCTGGGAGCAGGGGCTGCCAGGAATTGCCTGCACTCTGTGTGTGTTTTATCCCTCCAGACTCTCTGGTATTTCCTCCCTGCTCCTCCTGAGCAGCCCAAAATGCTGCATGCAGCTTGCAATGGTTCTCCATTTGCCATGTTTGATGGTGCCATGGGAATACATCCCAGCACTCCTTCTGGGCTTGCTGAATTGGGCTCCTAGTGCTGGGAGCTTCCCGATGGGATCAATTTGGGCTCCAAGCTCCTCTCAGGAATCTACTCAGCATGCCAAGGAGCCCTCTGGGGTCTCCCTGGGAGAACAGGGAGCTCAGCAGCTCCCAGAGCTGCACACAGACAAGTGCAGGCCCTGTAACAGGATCCATCCCAACCTCCAATTCCTGAGGGAGTCTTCACTGTCACTGCTGTCCTGGCTGAAATAACCACCAAGTTACCTCAGTGCCTGTCTGTGCCCACTTCCATGGGGCTGCTTTAAACATCCCTGCCCTAAGATCCAGGAGAGCAGTGCCCAGACCCCCCATTCCGGCTGTCCAGAGATCCCTGCAGCTCCTGGGGAGCTGAAAGGAGCAGCAGAGCTCTTCACCCTCCCAAAAAGCTTCTGTGGGGAGCAGACCTGGAATGGAAAGGGTCTGGAATTGTTCCTCAATGGAAAGGGTCTGGAATTATTCCCCCATCACACCCCAGGGCCTCTGTCCCACCTGGAGCAAAGGTGGGAGCCCCAGGAGATCAGGTTTCTGACACCAGTGAACTCAGCCTGTAACTGGAGCTGCCCTCCCAAGCCTCTGGCTTCTCCCTCTTCCCTGCTCTCTCCATCCTCCCCAGCACCACCTCAAGAAGCTGGAGGGGAGGCGCCTGGACTTCGACTACAAGAAGAAGCGGCAGGGCAAGATCCCCGACGAGGAGCTGCGCCAGGCCATGGAGAAGTTTGAGGAGTCCAAGGAAGTGGCAGAGACCAGCATGCACAACCTCCTGGAGACAGATGTGAGTGTGGGAGGGCACAGCTGGGGCCTTCTGTGTCCCTGGGGTGGCATCTCCTGAGGGAGGCACTGGTTGCACACCAGTTTCCACTTCTCCCGAGTGTGGTTCTGCTCTGGGAAAGCCCAGAGCTGACAGCACAGAGCTTTGCTCAACCCCTGACCCAGCTCTGCCTGGCACCAAACAGGCTCCTCTTGGGGTGCTGGGGCATCATTTAGGGAGGTAACCCATCTGGGAAGGGTTTGGGAGGGATTTCCCAGCTGGCCAAGCCAGAGTGGCAGGAATGGGCTCTGTCCTGGCAATCCCAGAGCTCCTCCTGGGCTGCCCACGGCTGCCCCAGGGCTGTGCAGGGGTGTGCAGCTGTGGGCAGGTGCTGATGCCAGCCTGCTGTTGCCCAGATCGAGCAGGTGAGCCAGCTGTCAGCCCTGGTGGATGCCCAGCTGGATTACCACAGGCAGGCCGTGCAGATCCTGGACGAGCTGGCCGAGAAGCTCAAGCGCAGGTGAGTCCCTGTGGAATCCCCTGAGCCCCCCTGGAATCACAGAATCCCACAAGGGTGGGGTGGGAAGGGACCTTGGGGCTCACAGAGCAGGGACACCTTCACTAGCCCAGGTTGCTCTGAGCCCTGTCCAAGCTGGCCTTGATAAAGCCAATTCCTTTGGCTGTTCCAGGTGGGATTTGGATTTAGTTGGGTGTTTGATCCAGCCCAGATCCTGGCTGAGGAAGGCTCGTCCCACCTCTCCTTCCTCAGCCTCTGGCAGTGCTGCTCTTCCCTCCTGGGAGAAGCTGCAGAGTGGATCCCGTGCCTGCCCTGAGTTGGGAGGAGCTGGGAGGACCCTGCCAAGTCTGAGCTTCCAAACTACAGCACGAGTGTCCTCTGCTGGCCCGAATTCCTGAGCATTCCCCAGCAAAACCCGGCATGTGTGGGCCCTGTCGAAGGGCAGATCCCAAACCCTGAGGAAATCCCACCTTCCAAAGGCTCCAGCACAGGGGCTTGTGCAAATCCCAGTCTCCAAACCCCTTCCTGCCCTGTGCAGCCCCCAGGAGGATAAACACCATGTTGTTCCACTCCTCATTGCACTGAGCCTCTTTTCCTTTCCCTGTCCCAGGATGAGGGAGGCCTCCTCCCGTCCCAAGAGGGAATACAAACCCAAGCCCAGGGAGACCTACGACTTCAGGGAGCCTGACCAGTCCAACGGGGGCTTCTCCTGCGCCCCCACCCCCAAAGCCTCAGGTAACCTTGTCCCAGGTGTTCCCTGGTGCCTCTGGAGCAGCCTCCCGGGGAAGGAGGGCGGCTGCTCTGCCTGCACAGGATGTTCCTGCTGTGCTGGAGGCTCCTGCACGAGGCTGTGGCTCTGGAAAACGTCAGGAATGCCTCCAGATCGGGCTCTTTTCTCCTGGGAGCCAGGAGCCTTTGCTCTGTTGGCTTTGGGGATGTGCCAGAGGGGTCTCCAGCCTGGGCCTCTCGCTGTCAGTGCCAGACAGGAAAGCGAAGCCTCCCTTCCTCCCTCCCTCCTTGTCTTCCCTCCCGCTGCATCCCTCCCTCCCTCCCTGATCCTGGTGGGTTCCTAACAGCATGGGGGCCCTGCTGTTGCTGCTGACAGACCCCTGTGGGCCCTGCCTGTCCCTGTCTCCCGTGGTTTAAGCATGTCTCTCTTTTGTTTGGAAGCAGCTTCCACCTCTTTCCGGTCGGACAAGCCGTCCCGGGCCTCCGTCAGGAGTATCCGTGAGTTTCCTCCCTCTGCACTGCTCCCTGTGTGTCCCCCCCTGGCTGCTCCTCCCTGCTGCTGCTGCTCCTTGGAGCTGCTCATCCCTCTGTGCTGAGCCTGAGCTGAGCCCTGAATTAACCCAGCCATGCCCCAGGGGGATTTTTTGGGGGTTTTGCACCTCCAAAAATGGGACCTGGCTCGCCCGGAGGAGCTGCAGCAGCTCCCAGCACTCAGACATGTCCTGCTTGCCTGGAATCAGCTCCCAGACATGTCCTGGTCCCCTGGGATCAACACCAGGCATGTCCTGGTCCCCTGGGATCAGCTCCCAGGCATGTCCTGCTCCCCTGGAATCAACACCAGGCATGTCCTGCTCCCCTGGAATCAGCTCCCAGGCATGTCCTGCTCCCCTGGAATCAACACCAGGCATGTCCTGCTCCCCTGGAATCAGCTCCCAGGCATGTCCTGCTCCCCTGGAATCAGCTCCCAGGCATGTCCTGCTTCCCAGGGATCAGCACCCAGACATGTCCTGCTCCCCTGGGATCAACACCAGGCATGTCCTGCTCCCCTGGGATCAGGTGCTTTCCCAGAGACATCAGACACCTCAAGGATTTCCCTGTTCTCACAAGCACCCAGCCTGGATCTCTCCCATCCTGCTCCCCATGTCCCTGTGGAAGGCTGGAGGGAGGAGGCAGAGCCTCAGCTCACAGAGTTTGTGGGGTGATGTGGGGTCTGTGGTTCCTCCTGCAGCACCCTGGGATGCTGGGGCTTGGAGCTGCTGTGCTGGGAAGGAGCCTGGAGCAGGGCCGTGGTGGTGGGGCCAGCCTGGTGGTTTGGGGAGTTCTCTCAAGGCCATCAATGTCTGGCTGCTGCTTGTGGTGATTTCTGAGTGCTCTTCCCATGCTGGGCCCTCCCTGCTGTGGGTCCTGGAATCATGGAATGGTTTGGGTTGGGAGGGACCTTCAAGACCATCTCATTCCATGGGCAGGGACACCTTGCACTGTCCCAGGCTGCCCCGAGCCCTGTCCAGCCTGGCCTGGGACACTGCCAGGGATGTGCCCTTGCTGCCATTCCCTTGCCCTGGCTGGGACAGCCCCAGCACAGTGGGGAGGGCTGGGGGGTCCTGCAGGTCTCTCTTAGCTCCGTCCCTTCCCACTGGGATTCTCCCAGCTCCAAAGCTGAGCCCCAAAATGCCAGCACACAGAGTGAGCAGCAGGAAATCCCACAGAAAATCCCTTTGCAGCCTAAAGGTGATGCTTAACTCCTGGAGCTGAGCTGGGGGATGAGATTTCGGGCTTCTCCTGACTTTTGAGGGGCTGCTCGTGGATTTGGAGCCCTGTGGCCAGGGAGGCAGCTGCTGTGCTGTCCCCCTCAGGTGTGGGGTGATCCCATCAGAGTCCCACTTCATGTCCAATGTCACCACCGAGCTCCAGGGCAGGCTCTCAGCTCTCAGCTTGTCTGTGAGGTTGGGATTCAGGAGCAGCTCTTGGCTCTGGAGGCAGTGCGGGACCTGCAGGAGCAGTGAAGGGCACTGGAGCCATCCCTGCCGGTCCTGGCAGGGTGCAGAGCCCGTGGCAGGAGTGCCCGGTGTGCCAGGGCACTGTAGGGTCCTGCTGACGTGTCCCCACTGTCCCCACAGCCCCCCTGGACCAGCCCTGCTGCAAAGCCCTCTACGACTTCGAGCCCGAGAACGACGGCGAGCTGGGCTTCAAGGAGGGCGACATCATCACCCTGACGAACCAGATCGACGAGAACTGGTACGAGGGGATGATCCACGGCCAGTCCGGCTTCTTCCCGCTCAACTACGTGGAAGTGCTGGTCCCGCTACCTCAGTGAGACGGCGCCGCTCCGCCCCGAGTGTCCCGAGCTCCATTCCAGCTCCAGCCCCGCTTCCCGCCTCCCCTCGGGGCCAGGCGCCACCAGGGAACAAACCAGAAGGGTCCCACGGCCCCTTCCCCCCGTGAATTTGGTTATTTTCTTTTTTTTTGTCCTTTTTTTTTCTTTTTTTTTTTTTTTTTTTTTTTTTTTTTGTCCTTCTGGTGCTTGAACTTCGGTACTTTGTGCGCCCCCAGCCCCGGCCGTGCTGCTGGCACGTCCCTGTCCCTGTCCACTTCCCATCTTTCCTGTGGGTCCAGCGCGTGGGTAAGGCAGGTGGGAGAGCCAGGATGTGTCCTGGGCACAGGGGGCACAGCCAGGATGTGTCCTGGGCACAGGGGGGAGAGCCAGGATGTGTCCTGGGCACAAGTGGCACAGCCAGGATGTGTCCTGGGCACAGGGGGCACAGCCAGGATGTGTCCTGGGCACAAGTGGCACAGCCAGGATGTGTCCTGGGCACAGAGGTGACCCCAGTGGCACAGCCAGGATGTGTCCTGGGCACAAGTGGCATAGCCAGGATGTGTCCTGGCACAGAGGTGACCTCAGTGGCACAGCCAGGATGTGTCCTGGCACAGGGATGGCCCCAGGGCAGGGCAGCCCCAGTCCCACCCTCCCGCCCCAGCCAACACCGCCCCTGTCCCCACAAATCCCAGAAGGATCAGGGGAGGGGAGCTGGGGAACAGCAACACTAAAACAGCCAGAGAACACTAACACAGCCCTGCAGGGCAGGAGCTGAGCCTTGCCTGGGGTTTGGAGCCATCCCTGGGGCTCAGAGCCATCCCTGCCCACCCTGCAGGGACAGCAGGGATGTCCCCTGCCTGCCTGGCCCCCTCCCCACTGAGCTCAACCCCATGATGGGGGGCTGCTCCTTCTGCCCATGTTTTTTTCATGGACCTCAGACTTTTCCTGCTCCAAACTCTCCCAAGCCAGTCCCACCTGGAGGATCACCTGGAAGGGGAGGAACTGGGCCACAGCCCAGGGTATCTGTGTGATGGGACAGAGCTTGTGGCTCCTCTGCCCTTCCTGGGAATCCCTCCTGTGGCTGGAGCTCACCTGGCTCTCAGGTGCCTTCCCTGCACCCCCAGCCACCCTCCCTGGAACTGCTCTGCCCCTGCATTGCTGGGAGAAGGGATGGTTCATCTCAGTGGCACCTCTGCCAGCCCTTCTCCCTCTGCTGTGCTTTCCCTGCCCAGGGCGTGGGCATGGGGTGGGCATGGAGTTGGCATGGGGCTGCAGGGCAGCGTGTGCTGGGCTCCGTGGTTTCTCTTGCTGCAAAAGTGGGTTCTGCCCCTCGTGGGGCTGGGATGGGCCCTGCTGTGAGCCCCAGCTGTGCAGGGCTGTGCTGCAGCACCCCTGTCCCTGCAGCACCCCTGTCCCTGCAGCTCTGTGAGCCCCAGCTGTGCAGGGCTGTGCTGCAGCACCCCCCTGTCCCTGCAGCACCCTTGTCCCTGTCCCTGCTGCTCCTGCCCCGTTCTCTGTAAGGATTTGGTCCGTGCATGTCCACGTGTGTCTGACCCCCCCCCAGCAGTGACCCCGGCCCCGGGGGGGGCACAGGGCAGCCCCCCCTGCTCCCAGCAGGGCAGGGAGCCCATGGGACCGGAGTCCTGGGGGCCCTTCCCGCTGTCCCCTCCCCGCTGGGGGACACTGGCTCCCGCTCAGGTGGATTGAAATGCGTTCTGTCAGCTGGGACACCTCGCTAGGTCTATTTTTGGGTTTTGGTTTTGTTTTTGTTTTGTTTTGGTTTTTTTTTTTTTTTTTAATGGTTTCTCCTGGTTTTTAGGGGGAAAATGATGACCCACAATTCTTGACTTGTATCTCTGAATGAAAGTATTAAATGTTTTCTTCTTTCTAAGGGCTGCCTTGTGGAGTCAGGGAATGGCTCAGATTGGATGGGACCTGGAAGGTCGTGGGCAGGGACACCTCCCACTGTGCCAGGCTGCTCCAGTGCCCATCCAGCCTGGCCTTGGGCACTGCCAGGGACCCAGGGGCAGCCACAGCTGTGCCCACCCTCCCAGGGAGGAATTCCCTCGCACATCCCCTATTCCAGGCCATGGCAGAGCCACCTGTCAGGAACTGCTCTTTAATCAAACTACCACTTCCACAAACCACCGAGCCACAGAGCCCGCGCCGGCACGGCCGCCCCCGGGGCAGGGCGGGCTCCGGGGCGCTCCGGGAGCTGCCCCGGCCGGGCCCGGGAGAGCCCCGGGGCTGCGAGCCCCGCCCGGGCTGCGGGAGGCGCCTGGTCCCACCGAGGGGCCGCGGGCCCTCACCCGCTGAGCTTCAGCAGGCTGAAGATCTGCTCCAGGACGTGGCTGAAGCTCTGGTCTTTGGGGGTGCGGGAGGCCAGGGAGCCCTGAGAGGGGGGAACCCCGCTTGATTCCAGCACAGGGAATGAATGGGTGCCCCAGCAAAGCCCCCTGCCCCGCCAGCCCTTCCCACCTTCAGCTTGTCCAGGTAGGTCTGGTCCTGACTCCACAGCTCCTGGAACTTCACCAGGTCGGGGGCTCCTTTGTAGAACTCCACCAGCAGCGTCTGGAGGGGGGACAGAGGGGCTGCAGGCCTGGGGGTGCCCCAAAGCCAGGCAGGGGGACCCCAAACCTGCAGCACCGAGGCCCCAGTGGGGGCTGGAGAAGGGACAGCCACCATCACCAGGGCTAAGGGCAGGATGGGGACAGGTGGTGGGGCCCCAGCCTGCCCCCAGTGGGCTCGGGGGGGTTTGGGGGTCCTCACTGCTCTCTCACCATCTCCTGCACGACGTCGTTGGTGAGGAATCCGTCCTGGATGTAGGTGACCTCCACGTCCATGGGGATCCCGTAGTCGTTGGGCCGTTGCTGTGGGATGGGGGAGCCAGGCAGGGGTCACCCCACAGCTCTGGCACCTGACACCACCCTGAGGATGCCAGATGGGGGGACCCCACCCCAAATTCTCCCCCACTTTACCTCTGGCGGCGGCATCACCCAGAAGGGCGCGATTTTGGACTCCACGCCGGGGTTGCCGTGGTAGAAGGGCCCTGTGGGCACAGAGGGGGCTGGCACAGGGGGGTGGCAGCAGCCCCAGCCCCGGGCAGCCCCGGGGGGCTCACGTACCGCAGATGAGCCCCAGGCAGGGCTGGAAGCCGTTGCCGCTGCCCTGCAGTTTGAGCTGATAATCCATCTGCGCATCGATGTCGTGCAGGGACGGCAGCGCCGGCCCGAAGGGGTGGCTGTGGTACCACCCCACCAGCGACAGCCCCCGCAGGAACAGGCTCTGGCAGATCTGGGGGGGCACAAGCCGTGGGTGCGGAGCCTCCAGAGCCCCCAGAGCCCCCCAGGCTGGATCTGCCCCTCACCTCCTCCTCCACTGCGCCCGCGGCTTCGGCGTCACCCAGGCGGGTCCGGCAGGGGAAGGCTCGAAGCACGGTCAGCACTGCGGGGACACGGGGCTGGTGACACCCCCGGGCCACGGCAGGGCCGCCCCCACCCCCCGGACCCCACCTACGCTGGGTGTTGGTGTCCCAGCGCCCCCCCAGGTACCCCACCACTTCGCTCCGCGTCAGGTGGCTGTGGAAATCCTAAAGGAAAGGTTAAAATCAGCGCTTTAGCACGAAAATAACGGCACAAGGGACACCCCGCTGGCTGCAGGTGTCCCCGGCGCCATCAGCGATGTCCCGGCCTGGGGAGGGGACGCACCAGGAGCAGGAGGACGTTGCTGGAGATGGCCACGTTGAAGGGCTGGAATTTGTTGATGGCGGCAAAGGAGGTCACCTCCACCAGGGTCTGGGGGTTCCTGGAAGAGCCACGGCCCCGCTGTCCGCGCTGTCCCCGCTGTCCCCGGCCCTGCCCCGGGGTCCCCCTCGGTGTCCCCTACCTGGCCGAGTCGCGGGTGCCCAGGGTGCAGTAGCGGACGGGCACCCGGGGCTTCACCTCCAGCCTTTTCCCGGCGCTGCCTCCATCTGCCAAGGACACGGTCCCGTCACCGCGGCCGGGCCGCCCGGGCCCCCCGGCACCCCCTCGGCAGCTCACCCGTGCCCGCCGGCTCCGCCAGGCCCTTCCCCTGCTGCTTCTTGCTCCTCTCCTCCGGCTTTTTGGGAGCCGCCGGCTCCGGCACCGCCAGCCGACCCTCCCTGGCCGCCTCCTCCTCCTCATCCTCGGGCAGCTCCTCCTCCTCGCCCTCGCTGGCCAAGCTCTGCGGGCACACGGGGCTGGCACCCAGCTCGCCCCGCACGCTGGGGGTGCCGGCGGGAGGCGAGCCCGGTCCCACCTCGTCGGGGGGCGGCACGTTGGGCTGGTGCTTGCGCAGCCAGGCCGCCTTGTACTGGTCCAGCTTCTGGCCCTTGTAGCGCACCGAGGCCCAGCCGCAGCCCGACTTCTTGGCGGGGTTCACCAGGCGCTTGCAGTGCGTGGCCCAGGCGCTGGGCGAGTTGAACACCTGCCCCGTCTCCTGCCAGGTGATCGTCCCGTCCGAGCCCAGGTCCCCCACGAACTTCTTGCCCTGGGGACAATGGCGGGAGTCACATCCCCTTGTCCCCACTACTTCTCCCTCAGCTTCATCACTGTCCCTTGTCCTCATCCCACATCCCCTGTGCTCATCCTGTGTCCTGTTTCCCTTCCTTTTCCCTGTCCCATGTCTCCTGCCTCATCTCTGTCTCCTGCCTCATCTCTGTCTCCTGCCCCATCTCTGTCTCCTGTCCCACCTCTGTTTCTCGTCCCTCTTCTTATTTCCAGTCCCCATCCCTCTCCCTGTCCCCATCCCTCTCCCTGTCCCCATCACTATTTCTCGTCCCCATCCTCTCTCCCTGTCCCCATCCCTCTCCCCGTCCCCATCCATGTCCCCTGTCCCTGTCCCCAGGCTCACCAGGTAGTAGATGGACAGGACGCCCCTGCCCGGCTCCAGGAGCCCGTCTCGGAGCAGGACCCTCAGGGTGATGCCCCTGCGGGTCAGCACCGCCCCCCGGGCCGCCCCCGCCGCCTTGGCCACCTCCGGCTCGGCCTCGGCCTCGTCCAGCCCCGGCTCCAGCTCATCCTCATCCTCCTCCAGACCCTCGTCCCCGCCGGGGGAGGCGGCCGCGAGCGCTGCGGGGGGGACACCGTGTGACAGCGCCCCGGGTGTCCCCCCAGAGCTCCCTTGGGTCCCCCCTTGGTTTCTGCCTGCGGATGGGGACACGGGGACAGGGACGCACAGGGACACAAGCACGGAGGGGACACACGGACATGGAGGGGCAGGACACGGGGACAGGAGGACTCGGGGGTGGGAGGGGAGACACTGACATGGGGACAGGGGGGTGAGGGCACAGGAGGGTGGCAGTGAAGGACTGCGGGCACGGGGACACGGCTGGCGGGGACGGGGACGGGCTGAGGGACGCGGGGCCGGGATGTCCCCACCGAGGTCCCGCGGGAGCGCGCTCGGGCAGGTGCACGCGCGTGCCCCGGGTGTACGGGGGTGGGGGGCAGTGACCGGTGCGCGTCCCCGGCCGGGGCGCGTGTCCGTGCGCGCGTGTCCGGTTCTCGGTGCGTGCCCGGTACGGGCTGCCCGCTGCGCGCCCGTTGTGCGCGT
Source organism: Ammospiza nelsoni (assembly GCF_027579445.1). Lineage (NCBI taxonomy): Eukaryota > Metazoa > Chordata > Aves > Passeriformes > Passerellidae > Ammospiza > Ammospiza nelsoni. Next base: position 5,588,835 of record NC_080659.1, read on the forward strand.
GCTCGGTACGTGTCCGGTGCCCGGTGCGTGCCCGGTGCGTGTGCGATTCCCCGTTCCCCGTTCCCCGTTCCCGGTTCCCGGTTCCCGGAGCCGGTGCCCGGTGCGCCCCCGCCCCCCGGTACCTGCCATGCTCCGCTCCCGCCGCTCCCGCCGCTCCCGCCTCCCCCCGGTGCGCGCGGCGGCGGCGGCGGCGACACGTGATGGGGCGGCCCCGGGCGCCCCGCCCCGCCCGGGGGGGCGAGGGGACACCGGCACCGGGGGGGGGGAACGGGGGGGACGGGACAGCCCCGCACCTGCAGCACCGGCGGGGGGGACACGGGGACTCAGCCCCGCACTGACACACGGACAACCCCCCCCCCACCGGCGGGACCCCTGCCCGCCGCCCCGGCCCCGGGAACGGGAACGGGGGGACATCGGCACCGGGCGGGGGGACGGGCAGGAACCGGCCGGGCTCGGCCCCGCACCTGCCGCTCCGGGCGGGGCACGGGGGGGGGGGGGGTTCAGCCCCGCGCCGGTCACGGACCCCCAGCCCGGCCGGGACCCCCGGGAGGGGCACCGGGACACCGGCACCGGGAGCGGGAACGGGAGCCTGTCGGGGCGCACCTGCTGCGTGCGAGGGGAGGGACTCGGGGGCTCGGCCCCGCACCGGGGATGCCCCGGCCCCGCCGGGACTCCCGCCCGCCGCCCTTCGCCCCGCGCCGGGCGGGGCCGGTACCGGGAACTGCGGGCGGCGACTCCTGCGCGGCGGCGGGGATGGAGCGGCCGGTGCCGCTGCCCCGGGGGACCCGGCCCCGCGCTCGGCACTACTACGAGGGATTCGTGGAGAAGCGGGGGCCAGGTGATCAGGTGGGCGACACCGCCGGGACCGACCCCGGTACCCCCGGGACCGAGCGCCAAGAGCGACCCTCGGGGGTACCCGGGGACCCCGGGACCGCACCCGGCACTCCTGAGCACTGTCCCCCCGGGACCACCGGCTGTGCTCCCTGCCGACCCCGGTGCCGATGCCAGTGCCGGCTCCCGGTGCCGTTTCCCTGTTGCCGGTGCCTTTTCCCTGTTGCCGGTGCCGTTTCCCTGTTCCCGGTGCCGTTTCCCTGTTGCCGGTGCCGGTTCCCGGTGTCGATTCCCTGTTGCCAGTGCCGTTCCTCTGTTCCCGGTGCCGTTTCCCTGTTCCCGGTGCCGATTCTCTGTTCCCGGTACAATTTCCCTGTTCCCGGTTCCCGGCTCCCGGTGCGGAGCTGAGCCCGTCCCTCCCCGCAGGGCTACCGGAGGCTCTGGGCCGGGCTGCGGGGGCTCCAACTCGCCTTCTACAGCGGGGCCCAGGACCAGGAGGTACCGGGGCTCCTCCGGCCGGGACCCCCGCGGGACCCCCCGAGGCTGGGGACACCCCCGGGTTGGGTCCCCTCAGGGTGGGACCCCCAGGACAAGAACCCTCGGGTGGGACTGGGGGGGCTCCCCCAAACCGGGACCTCTGGGATCTGCTGGGGCTGGGACCCCCAAGATTGGGACCCCTCCATCCTCCTGCCCGTGCCCTGGAGATGCCCCTGGGGCAGGATCCCCCCAGGGTGGGACCCCTGTGCCCCCTCCCCAAGCTGGGACTGGTAAACCCCCCCAGGATTGGGGACCCGTCCCCATAAACCCCCCTGCGCAGGGCCCCCCGAGGATGCGACCTTCAGGGGACACTGGGGGGACCCTGCTGAGGGTGGGGGTGTCCCTGGGCCGGGGGTCCCACCCTTGGGTGCCCCCAGCCCCTGGAGCTGCTGGACCTGGGCGAGCTGGTGACCGTGCAGGCCAAGGACGGGCTGCTCATCCTCAGGCTGAGGCGACAAGAGGTGACAATGAAGGTGAGGGGCAGCCAGGGGGGCAATGGGGGTACCTGGAGGGGGGATCTGGGGGTACAGAGCGGACAGGATTTCAGGACTGGGGGGATGAGGGGACTGGGTTTTGGGACAGGGGCTGCAGGGGGGTAAGGGAAGGATTTAGGGACACGGGATTTTGGGACTGGGGAGACTGGAGAGCACAGCGGAAGGACTTGGGGGTACAAGGGATGGCGGGTTTTGGGATTTGGGGCCAGGTTTACGGGGCTGTGGAGACCTGTGTGGGGCACAAGGGACAGGGCACAGGCCACCCTCACGTCCCTGTGTCCCCTGGCAGATGAAGAGCTGGGAGATGCAGGAGATGTGGCGGGGATTCATCCTGACCATGGCCAAGGTGGGTGCGGCGCTGCCCGGGGCTCCGGGGGTGACAGGGACCCCTCAGTGCCACCTGCCCGTGTCCCCCCGCAGATGAAGATGCCCCCGGACCTGGCGCTGCTGCCCGGACACATCTCCCAGCTGCTGGAGGCTCTGCGGGAGGAGCGGCAGCGCAGGGGCACCTCCGTGTGTCCGGCCACCCCCGTGTCACCGACCACCCCCGTGTCCCCAGTCACCTCCGTGTCACCGACCACCCCCGTGTCCCCCAGCCCCTCTGAGCCGTGAGTTGGGGGTGTCGGGGGCTGGGGGGGGTCCCCATCCTTCCTGGGGACCAGCACGGCCCAGCTTGGGTGGCCCAGTGTGGCTGGGCAGGGCTGGGGGTGACAGTGGGGGGGTCCCCAGGACAGGGCTGAGGGTGACGGGGGGTCCCCAATGCAGGGTATGGCTGTGGTGACACTGGGGGTCCCCAGGGTCCCCAGCTGTTTTTTCCAGGTGACTCGAGCCGAGGCTGAGCTGCTGCTGGAGCTGAGCGCGCCCGGGGGGAATCTCCTGCTGCGGCCCGGGGGACACGGCCAGGGCGTCTCGGTCACCACGCGGCAGGAGCGGAGCGGGTCCGTGCCGGGGACACCGGGGACACCGGGGAGGGGGTCCCCAGGGGGACGGGGGTGGCTCAGAGTGAGGGTCCCCATGGGGTGCGGGGTCCCAGGGTGAACGGGGAACCCTTGGGGAGTCCTGGTTCGGTGGGTGGCCCCAGGGGAGGGTCCCTGTGTGAGGGGCGTCCCGCGGGCTGTGAGCGCCCCACAAAGGGGGTGCCCAGCCCCTGAGCCCCCCCGACCCGCAGGAGAGCGGTGCTGAAGCACTACAGGGTGAAGAGAGAGCCCCGGGGCTACCTCATCGACCTGGAGACCCCGGTGAGTGACACGGGACAGGGCGGGGCTGGCCTGGGGACAGGGACCCCAACCCCGGGCACCCCCTGAGCCCCCGAACACCCCCCTGGTCCTGGGGACAGGGACCCCAACCCCGGGCACCCCCTGAGCCCCCGGGGTGGGACCCTTGGGGTCACCCGAGGGACTGGCACCGTGTGGGCTGTGCCAGCCCAGGGCTGGGCACCCCCAGGGTGGCACCAAGGGGCTGGGGTCCCCCGAGGGCTGGGGCTCAAGGACCCGGGACCCCCAAAAGAAGGGACAGGGAGCCCCTCGTGTTTGGGATCCCTGGGCCCTTCGGGACCCCCGAAGAGCCGCAGCCAAGGCTGTGGGACCCCCACGCGGGGCCCGGGGCGGAGGGCAGGGGATGGGGGGCACAAGGGGGGTCCCCGAGTGAGCCCTGCGTGTCCCCAGCACCGCTGCTCGTCGCTGGCAGACGTGGTGCAGTTCTTCGTGCGGAGGAGCGAGGGCAGCCTGCGGCCCCTGGAGCCCGAGTACAGCTCCCAGCTGGGTGGGCACGGCCTGGGGGACACGGGGGGCTGGGGGACACTGCTGGGGGGCCGGGGACACTGCTGGGGGGTCGGGGACAGTGCTGGGGGGTCGGGGACACTGCTGGGGGGCCGGGGACACTGCTGGGGGATCGGGGACACTGCTGGGGGGCCGAGGGACGCTATTGGGGTGTCGGGGGAACACTGCTGGGGTGCTGGGGGGCATTATTTGGTATCGAGGGACACTATTGGGGTGTCGGGGGATGCCATTGGGGTGTTCGGGACACTATTGGGGTGTCGGGGGACATTATTGGGTGGTCGGGGGACGCTATTGGGGTGTCGGGGGGCACTGCTGGGGTGTCAGGGGATGCTATTGTGGTGTCGGGGGACGTTATTGGGGTGTTGGGGACACTATTGGGGTGTCGGGAGCAGCCGTGGGAGGCTGGGGGGTGTCTGGGGTGCTCTGGAGAGTTGGGGGGCAGAGCTGCTGGGGTGTCTCAGCCTGGGGGGGGCTCAGGGGGGGCTCAGGGGGGTCTGGAGGTGTCGGAGGGTCCATGATTCTCCCTGCTCTGCCCCAGAGTTCGTGCCCATAGAGGGGGACCCTGCCCCGGCTGCAGCCGTGCCCAGGGCGGCCCCGAGGAGGGGCAGGAGCCCCCCAGGTCTGGGGCTGGTGCCCGAGCAGCAGCTCTACATGAACGACCCCGGTGAGGCCGCCCGGGACTGCGGGGAGGGGAGGGGAGGGGGCACCCCCACACCGAGAGCCCCCGACCCCGCTGTCACCCCCCAACACAATGAGGGGACACGATGGTGGGGCACGGGGGTGGCAGCATGGGGACACCGGCTCCTGTCACCGCCTCGGGGGGCAATGGGGAGGAGTGGGGGGGGTTCCTGGGGGGTTCCTGGGGACGGGGGAGGGCGATTCTGGATTCTCTGCCAGGTGCTCACGGCCCCCCCTTCCATGGCACAGGCAGGACCCAGGAGGTGCTCAGGGAGCTGCACAGGAAGCTGCAGCAGCGCCGGGCTCAGTGATGGGGACACTCTGGGGACACCCCCTTGGTACCAGCAGGGGCAGTGGGACCCCCCTCACCCTCCGGGAAAGCTGTCCCCAGTGTCCCCAGTGTCCCCAGTGTCCCCGGGCCTGCGGTGACACCGGTTTGGGAACCCCCCTCATGTTTGTAAATAAAGAACCCTGTGCCCACCCAGCCCCGTCCTGCTCCTGGCACCCTGGGGGTGTCCCAGGGACCCCAAATCCCCCCCGTGCCCCATCCACGGCCAGCTCACACCTACATCCCAATTTATTCTCCAGGCCAGAAGCAGCTCTCGGTGCTGGGGGGGCGACGAGCCCCGTGACACGGGGGGCACGGAGTGGGGCAGCCCCGGGGCTGGCAGCGCCCGGCGGGCAGTGCTGGGGCCGGCAGAGCCCCTGGGCAGCGCTGGGGGTGGCAGGGGGGTACATTCAGTGCTGTGCCCGCTCAGGGCAGGCTGGAGCTGCTGGCGGTGCTGTTGCGCTTCTGCAGGCACCGCACGGCGCTGGGCACCTGCAGGCCTGAGGTCACCTGGAAGCTGCCACACCACACCTGGGGGCACAGCGCGGGCTCAGGGGGCTGCGGGCAGCCTGGCAGCCCCCCGGGACCCCCGGGCCTGCCCCCCCCTTACCATGAAGGCCGGCAGCACGGGCTGTGTGAACTTGGCCTTGAAGGTGTGGAGCAGCTGCTTGGTGCGGGCGTTGTAGAAGGACAGGAAACCTGTGGGGATGGGGGACGGGTGGGCACGGGGTGGGCACGGCCCTGGCACAGTGCCCGGGTGGTGACAATGGCCACGTGGTGACGATGGAGGTGACAATGGCCACGTGGTGACAATGGTGGTGGCAATGCCCATGGTGGACATTCGTGTCCATGCTGGAGTATGGACATGCTGGTGCCCATGGAGGTGACAATGCCCATGGTGGTGACAATGTCCATTGTGGTGACAATGTCCACACCAGTACCCATGGAGATGCTAATGCCCAGGGAGGTGCCAATGCCCAGGGAGATGCCAATGCCCAGGGAGGTGCCAGTGCTCACAGTGGTGACAACACCCATGGAGATGCCAATGCCCATGGAGATGCCAATGCCCAGGGAGGTGCCAATGCCCATGGAGGTGCCAATGCCCAGGGAGGTGCCAGTGCCCACAGTGGTGACAACACCCATGGAGATGCCAATGCCCATGGAGATGCCAATGCCCAGGGAGGTGACTATGCCCAGGGAGGTGCCAATGCCCAGGGAGGTGCCAATGCCCAGGGAAGTGCCACCCCAGCCCCAGCCCAGCCCCACCTTCGTGGAAGTTGCAGTAGACGCCGATGCAGTCGGGCACGGGCACGTCGAGCGCCTTGGCCTTGTTGTTGTGCTTGGCGCTGAAGCTGACCTGCAGCCAGTTGTTGAGGTGCAGGCACCACGACGCCGGGGTCTTGCCCAGCTGGTCGAACTTGCCCAGGCTGCGGTAGGCCACGCCCACGCCGAAGGCTTTGCTGTCGCGGTCGTAGCGCACCTCCCAGTAGTGCTCGTCCCCATCGATCAGGGTGTCCCCTGGGCACCATCAGGGTGTCCCTTGGGACCGGGGTGTCCCCTGGGCATGGCCACGGCGCTGCCCGGGCCGCCCGTGGCTGCCCCGCCCTGTGCCCACCCTGCCAAGGGTGTCCCCCTGCTCCCCTGGGTGCCTCCTGTGCTCTGATCCCTCTGTGCCCCCTCCTCACCCGCACTCTTGGGTGCCCTCTCCTCGGTCACAGCCCTGGGTGCCCAAATCCCCACACCCCTGGGTGTCCCAGTGCCCTACCCTGGGTGCCCAGGCCCCCACACCGCTGGGTGCCCCCTCCTCAGTCACAGCCCAGGTGCCCAAATCCCCCAGGCCAGGTGCCCCAGTGCCCCCCATCCTGGGTGCCCAAATCCCCCAGCTCGAGTGCCCCTCTCACCCAGCACCACTGGCTGCCCAAACACCCCCAGTCCAGGTGCCCAAATCCCCCAGGCCAGGTACCCAAATCCCCCAGGCCAGGTGCCCCAGTGCCCCCCATCCTGGGTGCCCAAACCCTCCAGCCTGGGTGCCCAAACCCCCCATATCCCTGGGTGCCCCAGTGCCCCACACCGGCTGCCCAAACACCCCATCCCGGGTGCCCCTCTCACCCAGCACCCCCGGGTGCCCAAAACCCCCAGGCCAGGTGCCCAAACCCCCCAGGCCTGGTACCCCCAGTGCCCCCTGTCTTGGGTGCCCAAACCCCCACACCCCTGGGTGCCCCTCTCACCCAGCACCGTGTAGGACTCCGCGGTGAAGCGATCGCGGCCCCCGCGGCCCAGGGACATCCTCTTGGGCGACTGCACCACCCTGGCACACAGGGACGGGGCAGGTTGGCACTGCCAGGCCCAGGGGCCGTGCAGGGGGGCCCGGGGGTGGCTTTACCTGGCAGGGGAGTTGGCAGGGGAGGCCGTCCTGCCCTTGCCATCCTTCTCACGAGCCTTGACGTCCTGCAGCTTCCCCCCCGTGGCGTCCCACTCCACGCTCAGCTCCTCCACCCGCAGGTTCTGGTGGCACGTGCTGGCGTCCAGCCGGAACATGAACGCTGGGGACAGCCCCTGTCAGCGGTGCCCGGGCCCCCGGCACCCCACAGGGCTGGCACAGGGGGCACACGGGCACCCCCCCGGACCCACCTCTGGTCTCCAGAGTGACCGGCTCCGAGAACTCGCCCGCCACCGCCTTGTTACACGCCCGCACCCGAAAATTCATGTACTTCATGTCAAACTTCAGCCCTGTGGGCACAGCGGGGTCACCAGGAGGGCACCGCCACCCCCGTGTGCCCTGCAGAGCCTGGGGCAGCCCCGGCGCCCGGCACCCCGTGCCCTCACCAGTGAGGGTGTACTCAGTGCCCTTGATGCCCTCGATGACCATCCAGGGCTGGTCCTCCTTGGCACGGGGGGGCCCCTCGAAGTTGGTCCTGCGGTACTCCAGCACGTAGTGGTCGATCTTGCTGTCCTCGTCGGGCATCCTCCAGGCCAGGGTCACACAGTTATCGGCCACCAGCGACTCGGCCAGGTCGATCTCGGGGGCGCTGGGCACTGCCCGCAGGAGCAGCCGTGCCAGTGTCCCCCCTCCCTGCCGCTCAGGGGTTCCCCAGCACTCCCGGGCACCCCCAGGGCACCCCACGAGCTCAGCAAGTCACAGACCTCAGCACGGCACCCCCGGCACCCAGAGACCCCCACTGCCCCCCTGGGCACAGCACCCAAACCCCTCATCCTGCCCCCTTCCCTGGCACCTTCCTGCCCCTCTGGGCAGGCACACTGCCCCACGCCGTGCCAGCCTCCCCGGTGCCCTGCCCCGTCCCCCCGTGCCCCCCTGCCCTGGCAGTACCTGGCAGGAAGGCCAGGGCCTGCAGCAGGCGCCGCTCCTGGGCGAAATCCACCATCAGGTGGCTCATGTTGTCACTGACCTTGGCCTTGAGCGACAGCCGGAAGGCCGGGGCCATCGTCACACTGTGCCAGGACAGGGACAGGGCTCAGGGGGGCCGGGCACCCCCCTGCCCTGCTGGGCCCTGGGGAGGGTGGGCACGGCCACCCCAGCACCAACAGGGCCACCCCAGCACCCTCGGGACCAGCCCTGTGTGGCCCTGGCTGGGAGGAGGAGGAGGAGGAGGAGGAGGAGGAGGAGGGGTTAGTGGGGGGGGGCTCGGGGGGGGGCCGTACCTATCCTTGATCTGTTTGGCCGCCTTGTGAGCGCAGAGGGAAAGAGGAGGAGAAAAAAGCAGCAGTGAGGCAGCAGAGCCGGGCACAGGGGGCACATGCGGAACCTGTACCAGCTGTGGCACCCAGCGGGACAGCATCCCTGCATCCCACAGCATCCCAAAGCATCCCTGCATCCCACAGCATCCCACAGCATCCCACAGCATCCCACAGCATCCCAGAGTATCCCTGCACCCCAGAGGATCCCACAGCATCCCTGAGCATCCCCGAATCCCAGAGCACCCCTGCATCCCGCAGTGGTTCCCCTGGCACAGCACCCCTGCACCCCTCTGGCACAGCACCCCTGGCACAGCATCCTTTGTGCCCCGTGGCCCTGCCATGGTGCCCCTCTGTGTCACCCCGGTGTCACCCCGGGTGTCCCCTCTCCCACCCAGGCACAGCCAGCCCAGACAGAAAAGGGGTGCCCAGCCCAGGGTGGCATCGAGCGGGTGGCAAGGGGGGGTCAGGACACCCCCAGCGTGGGGACAGCAGGGCAGGGCCACCCCTGGCACCGCGGGCACCCACCTGGGAGAAGTCTTGGTGGTTGGCTGTGCCCAGGGCCTGGTTGGCCGCCTCCAGCAGCTCCTCGGAGCTCTCCAGGGCCTTGGAGCACGCCACGAGCTGGGCCTGCCCGGGAGGGAGGGCAGAGCTGGGGGGGCTCTGGGCTGGGGGGCTCTGGGCTGAGTGGGTTCCAGGCTGGGGGGCTCTGGGATGGGGGGGGTCCCGAGCCAGGGGGCTCTGGGGCCAGGGGGATTCCAGGCCAGGGGAGTTTCAGGCCTGGGGGGCTCTGGGCTGGGGGGCTCCAGGCCAGGAGGGGGATCCAGGCTGGGCAGGCTCTGGGCTGAGGTGGGCTCCGGGCCAGGGGGGGCTCTGGGTCAGGGGGGGCTCTGGGGCTGAGGGGTTCCAGGCCAGGAGGGCTCCAGGCCAGGGGGGGCTCCAGGCCATGGGGGCTCCGAGCTTGGAGGGCTCCAGGCTGGGGGGCTCCAGGCCAGAGGGGCTTTGGGACAGCGTGGGCTCCGTGCTGGGTCTCACCTGCAGCTCGTAGGTGCGGCTGGCTCGCTCCTGCTTGATCTTCATCACCATGTCCTCCTTGAGCTCGTCCAGCAGCGCGTAGAGCGACTGGAACTCGGCCTCCAGGTCCTGCTGCGCCCGCGCCGAGTTGGCCTGGGCACAACGGCGGGGCCTGAGCGGGGGCGGCCCCGCGGGGCCCCGGGGAGCGCGGGGGGCGGCCGGGGCTACCTCCACGTTCTGGAGCATCTGCTTGAGGGAGTAGATGAAGTTCTGGATCTCCTCATTCTTCACGGCGAGCGTGGTGATGATCTTGCGCAGAGACTCCTGCCCGGCGCCCTGCAGCGGCCGTCAGTGCCCGCGGGGCCCGCGCTGCCCCCGGGGCCTGGCCCGCCGTGCCAGGCCGTGTCGGGCCGTGCCAGGCCGTGTCGGGCCGTGCCAGGCCGTGTCGGGCCGTGTCGGGCCGTGCCAGACCGTGCCGGGCCGTGCCAGGCGCCGCGGGGACCCGGCCGGGCTGCCCGGCATGGCGGGGCCATGACTTGGCAGTGTGAGTGTGAGTGTGAGTGTGAGTGTGAGTGTGCCAGCCCCGAGCCCCCCGCTCCCCTCTGTGCCCCCCACAGCCCTCCTGCACCCCTCCGGCGCCACCCTGAACCCCTCAGCCCTCCATCCATCCTCCATCCATCCATCCATCCATCCTCCACACCTGCGCTCCTCATCCCTGCTTCTCCATCCCCTCTTCCTCTCTTCCTTCCTCTTCCTCCCATCCCTCCATCCCCACTTCCTCCATCCCTCCATCCCCACTTCCTCCATCCCTCCTTCGTCTCTTCCTTCCTCTTCCTCCATCCCTTCCTCCTTCCCACCCCTCCACCCCTCCATCCCCACTTCCTCCATCCCTCCGGCCCTTCCTTCATCTCTCCCTCTCCATCCCTCCCTCCTCCCTCCCTCCCTCCACCCGTCCATCCCCTCTCCCTCCATCCCTCCCTCCATCCCTCCCTCACTCCATCCTCCATCCCGCCCGCCCCTCCCGCTCCATCCCCTCACTCCCGGCTCTCCCGGTTGCTGCTCGGTGCCCCGGTTCCTCCCGCCGGTGCCGGGGGGTGCGGGCCGTACCTGGTCGCCCATTCCGGGCCGGCCCCGCCGCGCTCGGCCCCGCCGACACCAACAAAGGGGGAGCGGCGCCCCCGCCCCGCCCCCGGGGCCCCGCCTCGCTCCCGGCCCCGCCCCGCGCCCCGGGGCACCATGGGAGTTGTAGTCCGGGAGGGGAGGCCGCGACCCCCGCGCGTGGGGAGCGCTGGGGGCGAGGGGAGGGGTGGGACATTGTCCCACGGGGGGGACGCTGGGGACACTGTCACAGTAAGGGGGGGTCCCAGATCAGGAAGTCTGAGCCCCCCCCCCCAGCCCACTCGGGGGCAGGAGGGGCTCCCCTGCTCTGGGGGGGTCAGAGGAAATCCCCGCGGGGCTCCCCCCAGGCTGGAGCGGGGCCAGGATCAAAGTGGAGCCTGAGGAGGTGCTGGCACCCGTCCTCGCTCTGGATGGTGTCCCATAGCCCTGTCCCCATCACTGTCCCCATCCCTGTCCCCATCCCTGAACAAATCCTTGTCCCCAATCACATCACTGTCCCCATTCCTGTCCCATTCCCTCTCCCTGTCCCCATCCCCATCCCAGTCCAAATCCCTGTCCCCATCACTGTCCCATCTCTGTCCCCAATCGCATCATTGTCCCCATTCCTGTCCCCATCTCTGTCCAAATCCCTGTCCCATATCCCTGTCCCCATCCTGAACAAATCCCTGTCTCCAATAGCATCATGGTCCCCATTTGCGTGCCATCGCTGTCCCTATTCCTGTCCCCATCCTTGTCCAAATCCCTGTCCCCAGTCGCATCCCCGTCCCCATCCCTGCCCCCATTCCTGTCCCTTTCCTTCTCCCTGTCCCCATCCCCATCCCTGTCCAAATCCCTGTCCCCATCATTGTCCCCATCCCTGTCCCCATCCCTGCCCAAATCCCCATCCCCAGCCCGCCCCCATGTCCCCATCTCTCCCCTGCTCTGGTGCCACTGTCTGTCCCTGTCACCTCCCCCGTTGACAGGGCCGGAAGCCACAGTGTCACAGCGAGCTGGCCCGGGTGACGCAGGGCCAGGAGGCTTTGGAGACAGGGACAGCGTGGGGCTGGGACCCCTTGGGGACACAGCCCCTCCGAGGGGGTGGCTGGGCTGGCCCCGGAGGGGGGATGTGGCAGCTCGGGGTCCTCATCCCCCTCCTTGGAGGTGAGTGGGGGACAAGGCTGGCTGAGGGACAGTGGGGACAGCGGGGACAGTGGGGACAGTGCCTGGGACCCTGTGGCGGTGCTGTGGGGTTGGGGACAGGCCACCCAGGGGACAACGGGGGGGCACAGGGCTCAGGCTGGCCCCTGTGTGACACCAGGGGTGAGGGGGGGACATCTGTCCTGGGAGGGAGACCAGAGAGGGGCTGGGGACACAGAGTGGGGGACAGACATGGGGACAGAGTGGGTGACACGGCTGTGGCAGGGAGGGACAGGATGGAACCGGTGGGGATAGATGGGGGGGGGGGACAGGGTGGGGGGTACACAGCACCAGTGGGGACAGGAAGGTGACAGTGGTGGGGGACAGGATGGGGTGTGTGGTCAGAGGTGACAAGGACGCGTGGGCAGCGAGCCTGGGGCGTTCCTGTCCCCCATCCCCCGGGTGTCCTGGGGAACAGCCGGGTCTGGGGGTGCCATCCATCCCCCTGTGACCCCGGGCTGTCCCCACAGCGGGCGCCCTGCGGGTGGCCCAGGAGCCGGCCGAGCTGCAGGTGGCCGCGGGTGACGCGGTGGCCCTGCAGTGCCAGGTGGAGGTGGCCGAGGGCGAGGTCCTGCTGCGGATGGAGTGGCTGCGGGACGGGGGGCTCGGGGCACTCTGTGCCACCCGCCTGCGCCTCGGCACCCCCCTGTCCCCGCTCCTCTGTGCCCCGAGGGGGGCACAGCTGGCCTGGCACCCCCCCCGGGCCACCCTCAGCCTCCCGCAGGTGCAGAGCAGCGACAGCGGGCGCTACCTGTGCCGGGTGACCCTGGAGATCCCGCGGCACGACACGGCCACCGGCAACGGCACCGAGCTCCACGTCAGCCCCGGTACCGCCCGGGACCGCGGGGACAGCGGGGACAGCAGGGGGACAGGGGAGGTGGCACCGCCGAGGGGCTTGGGGGGTTACTGAGGGTCCCCAGCACGGTGGGTGGGGTCCTTTGGGGGAGATTCTGGGGGGGGTTTGGGTGGCCACAGTGAGGGGGGACAGGAACGGGGACAGGGACAGGGATGGGAACAGGGACAGGGACAGGGACAGGGACAGGGACAGGGACTGGGACAGGGACAGGGACAGGGATGGGGACAGGGACAGGGACAGGGATGGGAACAGGGACAGGGACCGGGACTGGGACAGGGATGGGGACAGGGACAGGGACAGGGACAGGGACCGGGACTGGGACATCTCTGACTCTTTCCCCTCACCGCAGCGGCTCTCGGAGGACATCAGCCAGGTAACTGTGTCCCCCCTGTCCCTGCTGTGCCCTCCACCCCGGCACCCCCGGTGTCCCCGGGCAGGGGGTGACCCTGGCTGTGCTTGCAGCGCTGCTCTGGGCGCTCCTGGCGGGCCTGGGGAGCCTGGGGGGCACCGTCCTTCTCCTGGGGCTGGCCCTGCTCGGCCAGCGCTGCTGTCACAGGAGCCCAGGTCAGCCTGTCCCCAAATCCCCTCCCCGACACCCAAACGCCCCCGTGCCCGCCTGCCCCACGTCCCCCTGACCCCAAACCCCCCCTGCTTGTGCCCCGCTCCGGGCACCCCGTGTGTCCCCCGAGGGTGCTGGCTGACAGCAGTGTCCCCCGCCAGGCGCCGTGCACCCCGACTCGCCCATCTACCTGAACGTGGGGGTCCCCCTCGGCGCGGGGCCCCCCCAAAGCCGCCGCCCCCCCAGCCGGAGATCAGCCCGTACCAGGTGGAGCCGCAGCGGGCACGGGGCCCTCCCCTGCCCCCCCGGCCCTGAGGGCGCCTCACAGCCTCCCCCGGCTCTGCCTTCCTCAGGAAACCCCCCAAAAAAGGTGTTTGGCAGCATCCTGTCAGCCGGCTCGGTGTGCTCTCTGTCCCCCCGCCCCCGGGCCATCGCTGCCATCGCTGCCATCCGGTGCCCCACGGGCCACAGAGTGTGGGCAGCTCGTGGTCACTGTGCCACAGGGGTGACAGGGATCCCTCGTTCAGGGGAAGCCACTCTGCTGTCCCTTGGACTCCATGGTGTCACCCAGAACCCGAGGGATGTGCTGGGGGTGGGAATCATGGACCACCCCTGGAGTGGCAGTGCCACCACCTTGTCCTGCCTTCTCCAGGGATACCGCAGAGTTGAGTGCCCAGATGCACCAGAGGGACCCATTCCTGTCCCTGTTCCTGTCCCCATTTCAGTCCCTGTCCCCATCCCCATCCCTATCCATGTCCCCCTCCCTGTCTTAGCCTCCCATCCCATTCTCCCATTCTCCCATTCTCCCATTCTCCCATTCTCCCATTCTCCCATTCTCCCATCCCATCCCATCCCATCCCATCCCATCCCATCCCATCCCATCCCATCCCATCCCATCCCATCCCATCCCATCATCCTATCCCTGTCCCCATCCCATCCCATCCCTTTCTCCTCCCTGTCCCCTTTCTCTGTCCCCACCCCTGTCCCTAATCCCCCCCCCGCCCACATCCCCAAATCCCCGTCCCCAGATCCCGCTCGGAGGCAGCACAGCGTCCCCAGCCCGGTGTGACAGGGCGGTTTAATGGGGCGGGGGGCGCGGGCGGGGGTCCCGGGCTCACAGGGGCTGCACGGCCACGGGGTAGAGCAGGGACAGGTGGCGGGCACCGCGCACGGGCAGTGCCCGCGCCGTGTAGTGCCCCACGGCCGCCGGCACCGACGGGAAGGCGGCCCCGGCCCGGCCCAGCGTGAAGTGCTGCTCCCGGGTCCGCGTCAGCTTCACGTGCACGAAACCCTGGCTGCTCCTGCGGGACAACGGGAATGAGGCGCGGGATAACGGGAGAATGGGATAACGGGATAACGGGAATGAGGCGTGGGATAACGGGATGACGGGAAATGAGGCACGGGAACGGGATAATGGGATAACAGGAGATGAGGCACAGGAACGGGATAACGGGAAATGAGGCACGGAAACGGGATAACGGGAAAACGGGATAACGGGAAAACGGGATAACGGGATAATGGGAACAAGAATGGGAACAGGAGCGGGAACGGGATAATGGGATAACGGGAAATGAGGCACGGGAACGGGATAACAGGAGAATGGGAATGGGAATGGGAACAGGAACGGGAATGGGATAACGGGAACAGGAACGGGAATGGGATAACGGGAAATGAGGCATGGGAACGGGATAAGGGGATAATGGGATGGATTGGGATGGGATTGGGATGGGATTGGGATGGAATAATGTGATGGGGTAAAATGGGGATTGGGATAAAGTAGGGATCTGGACAGGGATGAGGATGGGGACAGGGATGAGGAGGCTGGGACAGGGAGGGTGACAAGGATAGGGATGGGAATGGGAATAGGGGTGAGGACTGGGGTGGAGATTGGGGCACAGATGTGGACAGCAATGGGGATGAGGTTAGGGATGGGGACCCCATCCAGAGCAGGGGCAGGGGGTGGCACTACCCAGCTCACCTCCAGCCTGTGCCATGCATGGGGACACACCAACACATCCCCACTGGGGCTGGCACAGCCAAACATGGATCCAGCCCCACTCCCAGCCTGACACGGCCCCTGGCACGGCTGTGCCCGTGTCCCTGCTCACCTGAGGGACAGCGAGTAGTCCTCGGGGCTGGTCTCGCAGTCCCGCACCAGGAAGCTGCCCTCGCGGCACAGCGCCAGCAGCGTCTCTGCGCCCGCCCGCCCGATGGCGCCGTGGTACCAGCTGGGCACAGCGGGGTCACACGGGCACCCCTCGGGCCACCGGGCATCCCCTGGGCCACAGGGCACCTAACCACGCCATGGGGCACCCAGCCACGCCATGGGGTACCCAGTTGTGCCATGGGGCACCCAGCCACACTATGGGCCACTCAAACACACCATGGGGCATCCCCTGTACTACAGGGCACCCAACCATGCCATGGGCCACCAACTATGCCACGGGGCACCCAAGCATCCTGTGGGGCACCCAACCATGCCATGGGGTTACCCCCTATGCTGTGGGGCACCCAAACATGCCACCCAACACGCCATGGGGCACCCAACCACACTATGGGGCACCCAAACGTCCTGTGGGGCACCCAACCCCATGGAGATTCACCCACGCCACTGGCCCGTCCACACCCCTATGTCAAAGGGCCCAACCACACCAAGGGACACCCACAAGGAGCCACCCCTGGGGACCTTCCCCGGTGGGTTTGTCCCCGTGCCACGCTGTGTGACCGGGACGCCCCCAGACTCACGCCTGCTTCTCCAGGGGCAGCGAGGTGTCCACGTGCCCGGGGCTGGGGGGGCAGGCGGGCCGGGGGCCGCGGGGGGAGCGCGGCAGCGGCCGGGACAGGCTGGGGGAGCGCTCGGGGCTCTCAAACTGCACTGCGGGGACAAAGGGGCGTCACCCGGCTCCTCGCAGGGCCACAAAGGGATATCCCGGAGCGGCTCTGGGCCGCCGTGGTGTCCCATTGCTGGGGACAGGGTGCTCTGGAGGGTACCCATGGGGGGCGCGGGGTGTTGGGGTGGCAGGGGGACATGGCGGGGGGGACCCCAGGATGCTGGGGGGTGCTGAGATCCAGGTCTGATACCCATGGAAGCTGCGGGATGTGGGGTTGGGGGACCCTGGGGGGTGTCCCCACAAGGAGGAGGGAGCCAGGAGCGGTGCCCACCCCGAGGTGGCACCCGGGGCCGCTGTCACCTGCGAACGCCCGTGAGATGTGATCCTTCTTCCACTCCCAGGGCTGGTCGTACTCGTCGGCCGGGCGCTCGTCGTCGCGGGGGAGGCGGCTCTGGCGGGCCGGGGGTGCCCCCGGGCTGTCCCCGGCCGTGTCCCACTCCTCGGAGGGGGTGTCGTACAGCTGGGGACCCCGGCGCGGCCGCACCCGCCGGGCCTCGCCCTGCCGCGGGCACCCTGCGGATGGGGAACGGGCAACGGGGCCGTGGGAGCGCCCGGGACCCCCGCGGGGGCGCTGGGGGGGCCTGGGGTGTCACCACCCACCTGTGGCCTCCTCGTCGCAGCCGCCCTCGGGCGCCGGGTCCTGCTCGCCCTCGAAGGGCTCCGAGTACTCGCTCTCACCTGGGCCCTGGGTGGGGGGTTTCGGGTGGGACGGGACCCCCACTGCCCCCCCCCCCGGTCCCGGGATGCCCTCACGGGACCCTTGGGGCTCCCACACCCCGGCACGGGTGTCCCCAGCCCCGTGCCCGCTCCCGCCCACCCGGTCCCTTTGTCCCCCAGCCCCTCTCCCCTTCTCCCCTTCCCCCTCTCCCGGTGCCTCCATCACCCCCAGCCGCCCCCCAGTTGCCCCTCCAGTGACCCCGGCTGCCCCCCGGCTGCCCCGCTGCCCCCCGACCCCTTGGCTCTGCCCCCGTTCCCGGTTCCCGCTCTCCCGGTCCTTAATCCCGGCCGCTTTGGGTCCCCGTCCCCGCTCCCCATCTCGCCCATCCCGGTTCTCTGTGTCCCCCCATCCCCTCCGCTCCTCACCCCCCCGTTCGCCGCTCCCCGCTCACACCTGCCCGACCCCCCCGCTCCTCCCGGTACCCCCCGTTGCCCTTCCCCAGCCCCCCCCGGTTCCTCCGCCGCCCTCCCCGCTCCTGGCGCTCGGCCGCGGCTCCCGCCCGGTGCCCGCCGGTGCCGTACCTGCTGCAGGCGGCGGGGGCCGCCCCCCGGGCCCGCGCCCCCCACCCGCACGAGGCGGTGGCGCGGGGAGGCGGCGGCGGCGGCACCGGGGGGGCCCCCGGGGCCGCTGTAGTCGGGCTGGGGCGGGCGCGGCGGGGAGCGCCGGGCCCCCCGGCCCAGGTACTCCCGGAGCCACTTGGCCATGGCGGGGAGCGGCACCGGGACGGCCGGGACCCAGCGGCGGCACCGGGACCCGCCGGGACCCCCCCGCCGCCGCCGCCGCCGCCGCCGGAGCCGCTTTGTGTCGCCGCCGCGCGCGGCGCGGACCGGAGCCCCCGGAACCCCCCCGCGCCCGCCTCGCCGGGGGCACCGGCACGGGGGGGGCGAGACCACCGGGGGGACGGCGGCAGGGATGGCGAGGGCGGCACGGCGGGACCCCGAGAGGCGGGGGGGCACCGGGACCGTGGCACGGCGGGACCCCGAGAGGCGGGGGGGCACCGGGACCGTGACACGGCGGGACCCCGAGAGGCGGGGGGGCACCGGGACCGTGACACGGCGGGACCCCCCCAGTGACACCGGGCGGGCCCTCCCCGGTCACAGTGGGAAATGGGGGGACCCCCCCCAGACCCCAGCGATGGGATCCACACGGGGCTGGGGGCTGCAGGGCTTTGGGGGGAGCAAGGACCCCCCAATCTCCGTCACCCACCCCGGGGAGCTCCTGGGGGGCGCGGGGGGCTCTGCTTCCCCCCGGCCGCGGGGTTTGGGGGGGCTCAGGCACCGCACGGGGGGCAGGAGGTTGGGACTCCCCTCAGCCCTGCCCTGAGTCTCCTCCTGGCATTGTCTGTGCCCAGAACAAAGGTTCCCCTCCCTGGGGTCCCTTTTTGGGTCCCTACTCTTGGGGTCCCTTTTTGGGGTCCCACCTGGTGCTGGGGGTGATGACAGCTGGGCAGTGGGGGACACATCTGGGAGGACACGGCCTGAGACCCCCCCCTCACGCCCCCCCAGCCCCTGCTGAGCCCAGTGGCCAGCATTAATATTTGAAGAGGTTAATTAAGGCATGTGCACAGAATGCTAATTGGGATGGGGGGGGCGCTGGGTTTCTGTCCAGCTCTCCCTGACGCCCCAGAGCCCCCCCGGGCCCCCCAACCCCTCTGTGAGGGCGTTAATTAACCAGAGGCTGCTCAGCAATTAGAGGGGGTGTCTTGATGAGAGGGAAGTTGATGGCCATGGGTGAGGAGAGCCCCACTTGGGGTGGGTGGGCACTGGGTGCGGGGTCCCTGTCACGGGGGTGGGTGGGGGTCCCACAGTGCCCACGTACAAATCAGTCTCTGATGAAGATGAAGCTCTGGGATGAAGCTCGGATCTGGCTCTGCCTGATCCCATTTATTCCGGAGTGCAGCTGCTGGAACGTGAGGATGGCTTTGTCCCCGAGCTCCTGGGGACATCTGGGGGGGCTGCTGGTGGCAGGACAGCCCTGTCCCCGCACTGAGGGGCTGCAGGAGCCCCCGGGGGTGTGCAAAGGTGGCACCTGACACACCCTGGGAGGGGAACAGGGGGACTGAGCACCCACCTTCCCCTGCACCCCTGTGGAAGTTCAGCCCCAAGGTCCCCTTCCTGCTGAAGGGGAGTCAGGACACCCCAAACCCAACCTGGGCACGGTCACTGAGGGGGAGTGAGGGCAGTGGCACCCCCAGAATGGACACAGCAGAGTCTTGTGCAGCCCTGGCCTTGCAAACACATCCTGGGAGCAGGGCTGGGACCCAGCAGCGCTGCTGCAGGGAAACACCTTCCCTGCACTGCTGCTGCTGCTGCTGCAGGGCTGGAGGTGACAACAGCGGTGGCCGGGACCCCTCGGGCCCCTGGGGGCGCTTCCAGAGCAGCAGGAGCGGGGACAGCCCCGTCCCTGCCCTGTCCCTGCCCCCGCTGTCCCCTCAGTCGCTGGCGCTGTCCTCGCTGTCCGAGTAGGCTCCCAACAAACCCAGTGAGGACGTGGCTGCTGCTGCTGCTGCTGGAAGGGAGCCTGGAAAGGGAGGGAGGGAGAGGATCCGGTCAGGTCCAGCCTCCCCGGGGCAGCCTGGGGAGATCCCGGGTGGAGCCGCATCCCTGGATGGACCCTGAGCTCAGGGAGGATCAATCAGGGGGATAAACAGCTCCTGCAGCCCTCGGCTGAGCCTCCCTCCTCTACTCTGAGGGAAACACCGAGGTCTGGGACCCCCTTCTCCCTCCACAGCCCCCTGGGAGGCTCCAGACCCCGGCAAGGGAGAGAGGAGCCAGCTCTGGGCTCCCAGCACCCCAGGGGACAGCAGCCTGGAGCAGGAGGCTGGGGGAGCCCAGGGACAAGGGGACACCTCCAAAAGCTGTCCCTCCCCAGGGATGCCCCAAGGGCAGAGGAACTCACTAAGCCAAAGGCTCAGAATCAACCAGCCCAGAACAAATCCGCCCCCCATGTCCTTCCCCAAACCCACGGCTCCCCTGGCTTGCTGGAAAAACCTTCCAGCTTGTTTTGTGGTCCTTAAAGCTTCCCAGCTCCAGCAGCGAGGCTGGATTTATCACCAGGCCCCAAACCAAAGCAGTTCTCCTGCTGTTCCACCCCTGTCTCACTGTTGTGATGCCCCCAGGGCTGTATCTGCTGTTTTGGAGCTCCTGGCCTTGCCAATCTGTCCCCAAGGCCGTGGCTGAGAGCCAAGAGCCAGGAGGGAGAATCATCCTCACCAGGAAGCTCCTGGAAATGGGGACAACCCCCTGTTGTCACACCAGCCCACCAGAGAGCCCAGCCCAGGCTCTGAGCACAGTGCCAACCCCACCCAGGAGGTGCCAGAGCCCCCCAGGGCCCAGCCAGGGCAGGTACCAGTGCTGGCCGTGGTGCCTCTGGTTTCCATCCCGTTTTCCAGGGCAGGATCTGCCTTCTCCTTCTCCTTCTCCTTCTCCTTCTCCTTCTCCTTCTCCTTCTCCTTCTCCTTCTCCTTCTCCTTCTCCTTCTCCTTCTCCTTCCTGCGGGCCACCAGCCCTGCCAGCTGGGCCTTGGTGCTCAGCTTGCCCACGCTGCGCTCCCAGCTCTCCATCCTGGGCCTCTTGCTTTGGGGCTGGGGGCCCTGTGGGCACAGCCAGGGTCAGGGGGCTCCAGCTTGGAGGGGATTTTGGGGATAAAAGCAGCAGAGACACGAGGAGAGGGGGCTGAGGGGGGATTCTGCCCCTGCAGGGATGGCACAGGACAAAAGGGGATGTGGATCTGCAAAGCTGCCCCTGGAGATCCATGTCCCACTGGCAGAGAGCTAAAGCCAGCCTTGGGATGGCCCTGGGATGCTGGGGAGGCAGAGAAAAGAATCTTAAAGGACCTTAAAGCCCATCCAATCCCACCTTTCACTATCTTAGGTGGCTCTGAGCCCTGTCCAACCTGACCTTGGACACTTCCAGCCACAGCTTCTCTGGAAATCTGCTCCGAAGTCTCCTGAAACCCAATCCAACCCTCCCCTGCCTCAGTTCCAGCCCATTCTCCCGTGTCCTATCCCTCCCTGCAGGGTAGAAGTTGTTTTCTCTGTGTTTTATCAGCTCCTTTCAAGGCCACTGAGCAGCCCTGGGTGCCTGCAGGTGCCCAGTCATGGACCCAGTGAGTCTGGGTGCCCTGGGCACAGGGATTAGTGCCAGGCCAGGGAGCACAGCTGGGATTAACCCCAGGCACGGCAGCTTTGATCCAGCCCAGCAGTCCTGGGGCAGGGAGGACAGCAGGGGGAGGGCAGGGCTGTTTGCTGGGATAATCCCTCCCTCCAGCTCTTTTGTTCTGCCTGAATCCAAAGCCCGGCCCAGAGCACTGAAACCCTGCCTGGAGCAGCAGCAGGGCCCAGCAGAGCTGTTCTTCCTGAGGAAGGGAGGGTGGGGACAGCGTGGGGACAGCTCCATGCCTGCCTTTGTCACCAGCTCAGCCTGGAATCCCCAAAGATCTCTGGCTCCTCTCAGCCCAGTGCACAGGCACTCGGCCTTTGGGAGCTGCTCAGGCGTGACACCAGCCCGGTGTCACCCACACAGGGACACAATGGGCACACACAGAGCCCCAGGACAGAGCAGAGGGGCTGGGGAAGGGCAGGGCAGGCTGTGCCCCTCTCACCTCCTGCAGGATGTCCGTGGGTTTGCTCTGGGCCGCGGGGTTGGGGCGAGGTTTGGTTGGTTCCTCGTCGGAGTCGGAATCCTCCAGGAGCCGCCGGTTCTGGGCCTGTTCCAGCATGGCCCTGCTGGGACACAGGAGGGCTGGGGCTGCATCCATCCCTCTGCCAGGCCCTGCTGGCTCCAGGGGAGCTGGGGACAGCACAGGAGCCTCGGGGTCCCCCTTCCCAAGGGGTTCTGTGCCAGCCTGAGGGGTGGCAGCACTGGGATCTGGAGCTGCAGCCCAGAGCAGGGACTGTGCCCTTCCCAGGGGATTGGAACCCCCCAACAGCCCAGACCCCACAGGATCCCAGCCTGGCTGGGTGGGAAGGACCCCCCACTCCTTCCCTTCCCCCTGACCACTCTGCCAGGACAGGCTGGGATCTCCTCCCACCCCCAAATCCTGGTCACTCATTGCCCCTCTCCCAGCCCAGCCTGGCTCATGGCACCCCCAGCCCTCCCAGCCCTCACTTCATCTCCTGCTCGTCCTCCTCCTGCTCCCTGCGCCTCTGCTCCTCCTCCAGCTCCTTGTACTGCTTCAGCATGGCCTCAAAGTCCACGTTGGCCTGCCGCTGGTTGAGCTCCTTCAGCTCCTGCAGGTTCTCCAGGACCTCCATCTCCAGCTTGGAGTCCTTGGTCCGGTTCTCCAGGACCTGGGTGGGAGAAGTTGGGATATTTGAGGCAGCAGAGCCTGATAGGAACTTCCAACACCTCCCCACCTCCCCACAAGAGGATCCTCCTCATCCTCATTTGTGGGTAGGACAGGAAAGCCTGAATGGCTGCAAAGTCACTGCTGGGGCTGGGGAGGTCAGGCAGAGTGGCAGAGGTTTCCTGCACTCCTTGTACCTTCATGGGATTGTTGAGCTCCTCCTCTTCCCTTTCCTTCTGCATCCTCTTCTCCTCCTCCTCCAGGAGCTTCTCTGCCTGGAAGTTCCTGGTGGCTCCGTGCTCCATGGTGTAATCTGTGTTCTCGGGGTCTGTCTGAGGGGGAACAGCAGCAGCACAAGCACTGAGGGTGGGGATCCTGCTCCAGGCACCCCACAGCCACACAACCGCAGCCCCATGAACTGGGCAAGGGCTGATCCAGCCAAAACCCCACCCTGAGACTCAGCTGCTGTGGTTTTGTGGTTCCCCAATCCCACCACACTCTTTAATACATTCACCAGAAATTCTCAAATCAATGAACAAAATAAACCGCTCCATCAGCCTTTGCTGGGCAGGAGTCAGGGAATCATGGAACACCCTGAGCTGGAAGGGACAGCAGCTCCTGCCTCTGAGTGGGACAACCCCACCAACCCCACTGTCCAAGGGCTCCTGGCAGCCCCCATTCCCTGGGGGAATTCAATCCACCATCCTGGGGGGAAAAACCTTTCCCTGATCTCCATCCCACAATCTTGGGGGGAAAAACCTTTCCCTGATCTCCATCCCACAATCTTGGGGGGAAAACCTTTCCCTGATCTCCATCCTACCATCCTGGGGGGAAAAACCTTTCCCTGATCTCCATCCCACCATCCTGAGGGGAAAAACCTTTCCCTGATCTCCATCCCACAATCTTGGGGGGAAAAACCTTTCCCTGATCTCCATCCCACCATCCTGGGGGGAAAAACCTTTCCCTGATCTCCATCCCACCATCCTGAGGGGAAAAACCTTTCCCTGATCTCCATCCCACCATCCTGAGGGGAAAAACCTTTCCCTGATCTCCATCCCACAATCTTGGGGGGAAAAACCTTTCCCTGATCTCCATCCCACAATCTTGGGGGGAAAACCTTTCCCCGATCTCCATCACACACCCCTGGAGGGGAAAAACCTTTCCCTGATCTCCATCCCACCATCCTGAGGGGAAAAACCTCTCCTTAATCTTCATCCCACACCCCTGGGGGAAAACCTTCCCCTGATCTCCATCCCTGGCACAGCTCCAGCCTCTCCCTGGTGTTCAATTTGCAGCAACCCCAACGAGGGGAGAGATGAGTGAATCTGACTCCATGTTCTTAGAAGGCTGGTTTATTATTTTATCATCTATATTATATTAAAGAATGCTGACTAAAGAATAGAGAAATGATATAGACAGAAGGCTTAACAAGAATGACAATGAAAATTTGTGGCTCCTTCCAGAGTCCCAAACAGCTGGCTGTGATTGGTCATTAAATAAAAACAATTCACATGAAACCAACCAAACAATCACTTGTTGGATAAAGAAATTTCGAAAACACATTCCAAAGCAGCAAAACACAGGAGAAGCAATGAGATAATATTGTTTTCATTTTTCTCTGAGGCTTCCCAGCTTCCCAGGAGAGAAATCCTGGCAAAGGGATTTTTCAGAAAATGTGACAGTGACACCTTGGGATGCTGAGGCCAGGCTGACCCTGGGGGTGATCTCAGCCAGGCAAGGAGAGCCTGGGGCTTATGGGGGCTCACCTTGGAGGTGATCTCAGCCAGGCTGGGGCTCAGGGGGGCTCACCTTGAACGTGATCTCAGCCAGACACCGAGTGCACTTGATGTAGAAGCGGAAGATGGGCAGCCCCAGGTAGGACTCGTTCTGCACCGTCTCCTTGCGGGCGTTGAACTTCTTGCCCTTGTAGATGTACTCCCCACACGTCTTGCACCTGGCCAGCGGCAGGGAAACGTCCTCAGGGGGCAACAGGGAGGGTGTGGGGTGGTTTTGGGATCGCCAGGATGAAGGAGGGATTGAGAATCTGACTCTGTGTCCCTGCTCCTGGTGCTGGGTGGCTGTTGAGGCCATTCCAACCCATCCCAACCCATCCCGGGGGTGACCCAATTATTCCAGGAGTGACCCCAGAGTCCCAGGAGTGACCCCACAGCTCCAGGGCTGCTCTCACCTCATGTTGAAGGGGGCCATGAGCCTCACCACGTACTGCCGGTCCTTGGGCAGCTTCAGCTTTGGGATCTTGGCCGGATCAAAGTCCGGGGGGTAATATTTCTGTGGAGAGAGGAGATTTGCAGGTTCTAGAAATGTTTCTATGGACACAGAGCAGATTTGGAAGTTCTGAGAGTGTTCCTGTGGACACAGAGTGGATCTGGGAATGCTGGAGCACCGGGAATCTCCTCACTCCCCACAGCTCAGACAGGAGGCTGCAGCCAGGTGGGGCTCGGGCTCTGCTGCCAGGGAAAAGCAGCAGGATGAGAGGAAGCGGCCCCAGCGGGATTTAAACCGGACACCGGGAATTCCCTCATGGGAAGGGTTGGTAAATTCTGAATGAGCTGCCCGGGGGGGTCTGGAGTCTCTATCCCTGGAGGTGTCCAAGCACGGCCTGGACGGGCACGCGGTGCTCGGGGCTGGGGACAGGGCGGGCACCGGGCACCGCTGGGACTCGGTCCCGGGGCTTTTCCAGCCTCAGTGATCCCGGGATCTCGAGCGACTCCCGAACCAGCCGGGACTCCCCAGAGCCCTCGGGGAGCCCTCGCCGGGCCCAGACCGGCTCGGGACGCTCCCGCGGCCTCTCTGACGGGGATTTTTCCCCAACTCACGTTCAGCACTTTCCGTTCCGACATCGCTGCGGCTTCTCCCGATCCCCGGTGCTGCCGGTGCTGCCCCCGCGCTCCTCACCGCTTCCGGGTGTGGCCCGCCCCCTCCGCCGCTCATTGGCGCAGCGGGCCGCGGCCTCCCGCTCCTCGCTTGTTATTGGCTGATCCAGCTGCCTGTCAAAGGATCCGCCCACGGCTGTTGTACAACCCAGGCCAGAGTCCGCCGGAAAGCCGCGACCTCACAAGGGGTTCCGCACACTCTTGGCTCCTGGCGGGGGGCTGTCATTCGGCTGGGGGACCCCGGGGCTGCGATCTGGGGCTGGGGAAACTCGGCGTTCTCACAGCAACATGGACATCCCATGTGGGCCCCGGTCTCCCCTGATCTCCCCTGACACGTACTCATCATGTAGCTAACACTCCCCAAACCGTCTGGTTTGTGTTTAAAATGTCACTTTCTTTCTAAAAACCAAGGATTCTGAGTCCCGTTGAATTTGCAGTCGTTTTTCCGCTCACTCCACTGAGCATGCGCAGCCACGGCAGCCATGCTGTACGGCACCTCCGCACTGCGCATGCGGCGTTGCCGTTGCCGCCATTCCGTACAGCGCACCTCCCAGCGCGGGCAGTCCCAGGTGCCGCTGCCGGCTGCCCCGTCCGCATCGCGTGGCTGCAGCCTTGCGCACTGTCAGATCCTCACTCGTCGGTGCTGCCCGCGCCTCCTGCGCGGCACTGCCACACCGCGCCCGCGCAGATCCGCCATTACCGCCGGCGGTGCCGCCTCAGCGCGCATGCGCAGCGCCTCACGCGCCGGTTTCCGCCGCCCCGCGCACGGCCGGTTCCCCCTCGCGCGCATGCGCGGAGCCGCGCCCCCTGGCGGCCCGGCCTGCGCCGCCGTCCCGTCGTGCCCCGCGCTCCCCACACAAAGGACGCGCTGGGAAATGGCGGCGGCCGCGGCCTCGCAAAACGCCCCCGGGAAAATGGAGCCGCCCCCGGCGGCGGCCGCGGCGGCGGCGGCGGCTCCGCCAGCTCCCAACGGGGCGGCCGGCGCGGGGGGGCCGCCTCCTAAGAGGTAGGAGGGCCGTGAGGGGCCGCGCTGCCGGTGGGGCCGAGGGGCCGCGTGCGGCCTCCGCGCTCCTGGGCCCGGCCTGAGGGCGGCGGGGCGGACCGGGGCCGGCGAGGGGTCCCGGGGAGGTCCGTACCGGTGCGGGGCCGCTCCTGGCGCTGCGGCCGCTGCTCCCTCCGGGCACGCCTTGGGATCCCGGGCGGGGCCTTCCCGGAGGCGCCTCCGGGGCTCCCGCGGCGCTCTGGGCCCGGTCCCGGCGGGCAGCGAGCCCTGGGGTCACCCCAATCCTGTGGGATCCCCTCCGTCTCCTGCGATCCCCTCATCCCCTCAGGAAAAGCTGCTGCTGAGTTCTGGCGGAGTTTGGGCATGTTTAAGTTCATTACTTTCTGTGCTCTCAGTAAGTTGTGAGAACTCCGTTGCTCTCAGCACCCCCCTGCTCCTGCTGTTCGCTTTTTTGCTCCTTTTTGGAGGCAATTTACGCGTGAGTGGATTTAGGAGCGCAAACACCTCGAGGAGGGTGAGAGTTTAAGGTGGTGCCGGGGAGGGGTTGCACAATCCCTCGGTAAAACGTTACAGAAATTCAAACCAGAATCGGCCCCGCTGCAGTTCCGGCTCTGTGAACGTGGGGATGAAGGGCACAAAAAGCCTCTGCTGCTTCTCACTTCCTCGTGTTGGTTCTCGATGGAAATTCCACAGTTGGCAAAGCCGGTTTTGGTGCCAAATGCACTGAATAGAAAGTTCTTCTCTCCCTCAGGGCGTTTTTGCGCTCGGTTTTATGGCGGGGTGATAAGAATCAGGTTGAACCTGGTGTGCTGTGATTCCTGCTGCAGACTCGAGCTTGGATTTGTGTTTCCCGGGAGCAGGAACAGCTTTCCACGTGTCGCTTTAGGGGAAAAAGATCCATATTCTTTTTTTTTTCCATTGGAGGGCAGTCAGACTGTGCTTTGGGCAATAAAATAGTGTCAGACAGGATTTCATTGACTGCAGCTTGAGCCAGGCAGGGGCAGAGACACCCCAGGCACAGGGAAGGGTTTCCCACCCTGGATTCTGTTCCCACCGCTCCTGGGAATGTGCAATCAGCAGTTTGTCTGCATGAGCAGCCAGTTAACTCCTGGAAGTATAAATAAAGATATCTCTGCTGTGATTTTGGTTTTCCTGACCCTGTTCCATTTGGGATGCCTCCAGGGAATTTGTTTGTGTCTGCGGGCGCAGTTCTGTGTGGAGTGTCCAGCTCCACATTTCCACAGGGATAACACCAAGACTCCTGTGGCCTTGGGGAAACCCAGTTTCAGAAATAACAACTAAAATCTGAGTGCAGCTTTAACACAGCTGCATTTTCTGTTATTTCATCAACCAAACAGAAATGGATTGTCCTATTTCAAGTCTAATTTTGGAGTTTTAATTGTTTCATTAATTAAGAAGCTTTTAAAAAGTTTAGTGAGAGAAAGACTGGAAAATTCCCATCCCTGTGCCTGGAGAAGCTTTGGCTGCTGAGTGATGGAAGCAGAACGGAAATATTATCAAAAGAAACCTTCAGAGGTTTCTACATTCTTAATTTCCTTTTTCCCTGCAGGCTGTTGTGTTGGAATGGTTCTGAAGGGATTTCCTGGGATTTCTGACCTGGAATTTGCAGGGCTGCACAGGTGCTGGGTTGGGAAAAGCTCAGGACAGAGAGATTGTACAAAATTCAGCTTTTTTACCTGATGTGTTCTGAATTCCACCTCAAGATGTGTTGGTGCATCTTCTCCAGCTGCACTGAGTGAGCAAGGAGATTAATTGGATTAGTGAAGAGAATTATATAAGACCGAGTCTGAAGCTTTTTCTTCACTTGGTTTGGTTTTTTTCCTTTCAAGATGGGCTGTGCTGAGGTCCCTTTCCACCAGACTGCTCTGGGCTTCAGTGCTGCAGCCCTGGTTTTGTTCTGTGTCCTTTCCCACCCAAACTGCTCAGGGTTCTGTGCTGCAGCTCTGGTTTTGTTCCCTACCTGTGCTTTCCCACCCACACTGCTCTGGTTTTGTTCCCTCTGTGTTTTTTCCCACCCAAACTGCTCAGGGGTTCAGTGCTGCAGCCCTGGTTTTGTTCTGGCCCTGCTCCATCCCCAGAGCTCACAGGGGTCTCTGGTTTTGTCCCTCTGGGGATTCTGTCCCTGCTCCATCCCCAGCAGCTCACAGGGGTCTCTGGTTTTGTCCCTCTGGTTCTGTTCTGGCCCTGCCCCATCCCCAGGAGCTCACAGGGGTCTCTGGTTTTGTCCCTCTGGGGATTCTGTCCCTGCTCCATCCCCAGAGCTCACAGGGGTCTCTGGTTTTGTCCCTCTGGTTTTGTCCCTCTGGTTTTGTCCCTCTGTTTTGTCCCTCTGGTTCTGTTCTGGCCCTGCCCCATCCCCAGAGCTCACAGGCTCTCTCCTTGCAGTGAAGGCGAGCGCCCGACCCCCAATGAGAAGAAGAAGGAGAAGGGGATGAAGAGGGGAGGGAATCGCTTCGAGCCCTACGCCAACCCCGCCAAGCGGTACCGAGCCTTCATCACCAACATCCCCTTCGACGTCAAGTGGCAGTCCCTGAAGGACCTGGTCAAAGAGAAAGGTAAAGTGCAGCTCAGGTGGAGAGGCTGTGTGTGCTCCAGCCCGTGCCTGGCTCTCTCTGCAGCTCAGCACTCACCTCTGGGTGCACTTGGCCAGAGAATTTGGGAAAGCTCTTCCCGAAGCCTCCTGGGTGTTGCACAACCTGGTCCCTGGCAGCCTTCCAGGGGTGGTTCCTGTGGCATGCAGCTGATAGAGCCTCATCCCAGCGTTAGCAGTGTTTTCTTAGGGATCCAGCCCCAGGATTTCAGCAGGTTTTAGTGCAGCAGAACTTTCTGAAGCATGTTAATGTTTCTGGGCATTCAGGGTTACGTGCTGCTCTGGTGTGTGGATATCCAGCAGTGTCCCCAGACTCACAGGGGTCTGGGCTGGCTCCCAGAGCCATTCTGCCATGGCTTGCAGTTCAATGTGTGGAAGGGTGACCTGCACAATCAGGTTGGTGCTTTGGCATGTGCTGCAGCAGAATCAGGGCTTTGGAAATCAGGTTTGTGGTGTTCCCCCTTCCACAATTCCCTTTAATTCCATGTGGATGGGAGCTGCCTTTGCTGACCTGAACACCTTCATCTCTTGAGGAAGATGAAGAGATTGAGCTGAGTACTCAGGTAGTGACAAGTCTAAAGTGGTGTCATTTCTTCAGGCTGGTGCCCAGCTTTCTAGTTTTCAAGTCACTTTGGAAGTGCAGTGGAGCGTCCAGCCTTAAAATGTCTAAAAACCAAGTTCAGAGTAACAGCACAACATTTCCTGTGGGCACTTCTGGATGCAGAGCCTCAGCCAGGGTAGTGGGCAGTGGTCATTGTGCTGAAGCTGGGCAAGGACTGACAGCTCAGGTGTTTGAGGTGTGGCCTGAAGAAGGGGAAAACAAAGTTCCAGAGGGTCTCAATGGTTTGTCTTCGGTGGCAGAAGGGAACAGAGTCTGGAACAGCCATGGGGACCGGGAGCTTCCCTTGTGAGGGGCTGTTTGAGAGGCTGCGGTGGGTTTGTGCCATGGCAGCAGTGCCAGCCTCGAGGGCTGCTGGAGCAGACCCTGATGGTGGATGGAGCCCTCAGTGCCCCGTGGCTGCCCCAGAGCCGTTGGTGTTCGGGTGTGGAGGTGTCCAACTCTCTGAGCTGTGTGGGATCCTGTTCCCAGCGTCTGTGGTTTCTCTCCAGTTCCCGTGGATGGCAGAGGCCGGGCTGGGATTGTTTCCTGCCAGGCTGTTCAGCTGCTCATTCCAGCAGGAGCTCCCGAGGGAACCTTGGAGCCTTTTCCTTCTGGCTGCAGGGCTTGTCCTGCTAAATCTGGGGTCATTCCTGGGGTTTGGCACTGCTGGTGAATCCAACAGTTTGGATTTGCCCCGGAGCTGTTCTGGACTTCTCTCAAGCTGTGCTCAGTCCTCGGCCCGAGGCAGAGCAGTTCCAGGCCCCAGGAACTCCGACCCCTTGGAATTCTTGCTTTGGAAGCGTAAGAACGCCAGGCCAAACGTCCCAGGCTCTGGGAGCAGGTGGAGTTCTGTGCCCAAGGGGAAACCCTGGGTGTGTGAGGGCTCTGTGGCAGCAGGAGCTCAGCTCGGGGCTGTCCCTGCAGCCTGGGAGTGGCCAGGCTGTCCAGGTGCCACCTCTGGCTCTCCCCACGCCGTGGCTCGGGCGTCCCAGTGGATTGGTTGGAGAAACTCAATTACAGGTATGCAGTGGGAGTGTTGGTAATGCAATGAAGAGATGTTCTTGCTTGGAACTCCCAGGTTTAGCTGGCAGACACGAGGTGTTACCTTAGTGCACAGTCCCCAGGATTTGGTCCCAGTGTGGGGTTCTGGGGAGCCAGGGAGGGAGGGATGGGGAAGGGATGTGCTGTTCTGCCCTTGGCCTGTTCCCCCTTCTGTTTGCTGGTCTCTGGTCAGTTGCTCTGTTTCCCTTGGGCTTTCACCATCTTTCCAAGCAATCTCAGCCCTTCCCTGGCTGCAGGGAGCTTTTCACTCTCTCTGCTGCCCGAGCTCTTCAAGAGCCTAAATCACCTTGTCTGGGGGTTCTCTTGCAAAAGGGAAGTTTCCCTTCCCCGTCTGTGACAGAACTGCTGACTGCTGTCTCTGCTTTGGGAAGGTTTTCCTTCTCCCTTTTCAGCCAAAGCTTTGCATATGTAAAACTTGCTCCTCTTCTCCCCCCTGTAAGTTTTCAGGGGTTGTCTGTCCCAAGCTTTTGCCTGTGATTGAGGGAGAGCTGTGGCCAGCTCTGCTTTGCCTCACACTGCAAATGTGAAGCTTTCTGATCCTCTTGGATCACTGGTTCTTCACAAGATGAGGAGACATCCAGCCAATTTGGAGTTTACCTTCCATATTTAGTATTTACTTTTGGCCCTGGAGGCCAAGGAATAACTGATTTGAAGCATTTCCCCTGTCCCAGTTCTGTGCTTGCTCCCACTTCCCTTTGAACCCTTCACACCTCTCAGAGCTCTTTGGTTTGTCACAAACTGTTCAAATCAAATTGCCCAAGCTAAAGTTGTTATTTCTGTCTGAGCTGGTTCTGGGGAGTTCCCAGATGTGTCTTGAGGGCCTCAGATCCCTCTGTGACTCCTGACCTGAGATTCCTGGCCAGGCCCTGCAGAGTATTGGAATTCTGCTGGAGCAGCCCAGCTTGAACACTGGCATTTTCTGTACTGATAAACTTTGGGAAGTGATGCAAAGTTTTAAAGCAGATTAAAAATAATGCCTGTGATAAATAGCACTGAAGCTTCCTTCACTTAGGATTTCTGCTTATTGCAGTAAATTCTGCTCCAGTCTCTTGGTTTGGGAAAAGCTGCATTTCCAAACTTTAAGTGTGAGATTTAAATAAATCCATCAATCAGTCTCCCCTACATTAAGTCTTGAAGACACCATGGGGAAGATGTTCCTTCATGGAACCTGCAGTGTCTTTGGGAAGTTTCCTCCCTTGGGAAGCTCCTGAAGTGACAGTGTTTGTGCTTGGATGAAATTTCTCTGGGATGTTCCCTGTCAGAATCCAGCTGTTCTCTGGCACAAGGGAATCCTGCCAGGGTTCCTGGGCATTTATCCTGGTCCAGCACATGGATATCTGCTCCTGGTACTTTTCCATGGCATCCTGTGCTTTGGGATCTACAAAAACACCCCAAAACCTCAAATAAAATGTGACCCGGCCTGGCTTCTTAAAAAATGTTTCCTTTGCCAGCTGCAGACAAGGTTCTTCTGGCAGAGGGGTTGGGTTGGCTCCTCTCACACATTTTAAGGTGAAATTAAAGCATTTTCATGGCAGTGGCTGTGGGCTCTGTCTTGGCTCAGAGCTGTGGCAGTGGGGGTGTCATTGCCCCCTCCTGCTGTTCTGAAATTGGGCTCTTGAGGAAGTTCAGGTGTCCTTCAGAGCAAAGCAGCCACTTCAGGCTGGACATTTGGATTTTCATGGATCTGTAAGGCTCCAGCAGGAAGTTCTGAGCAAAATTGGCACAGACTCAACTTTCCAAGGTATTCCCGGAGATCTTGTGCTTCAGAGTCAGGGACTGGTTACAAGAGCAGATGTCCAATTGCACTGGATATCCTCAAGCTTGGCAGACCCCTTGGGAGCTGTTGGTGAGGAGCTGCAGGTGGGAGAGGAGAGGAGAGGAGAGCCCTCACTCTGGGCAGTGCCAGACCTGGAAGCTGTGGCTCAGAGAGGATTTGGAGTGGAGCTCACTGGGAAGAGCTGAATCCTGCCCAGGTGAGGCTGGGCTGTGGCTGCTGCTGTTGAGCTGGATGGCAACAGAACCTCAGGGCACTGCTGAGCCCCCAGGGCTCCTTGGGAACAGCCCCAGTGTGCTGTGGGAGCTCAGAGGGATTACAGCTGGAATTCCTTCTCAGGCTGATCCCAGCTGCTGGAGCTGTGGGTGGTAATGGACGCTGGAGTCCCTTTCAGAGGGACTTGCCAGCCTTCTCCAGCCTCAAACATTGTCCTCCCAAAAGCAGGAGTGGATCAGAGCTGTTCATCCTGTTCTCTGAATGGAATGCTCCTACTGCTAAATGATTGTTTAAAATACAAAATGGAGATTACAAATCAGTGGGTTTGTTAAGCATTCCTGTTTTTTTCCAGCTTCAGGAGAGCCCTTCCAGGCTGTCAGTTTTCCAGTGTCCTGTAAATTGCTGGGCCTGGGGAGGTCAGGCTGAGAACCTCCCTGTGTGCCTGGCAAAGTCCTGTGAAACCCCAGTTCAGCTATTCATACTCAGCTGGCTCGTGGTTTCCCACAAATAAAACATTCCACCGTCCAGATAATGCAGCTTGGAGTCCTCCTGGTTTAAATTTAAACCCTAGGACTTCTAAAACCAGAAATGAAAAATATTTTTAGAAAAGCGTTTATTCCATTCTTCTGTATGCCAGTCCCTTCAAAGGCAGCAGCCATTTGAGTAGGTGCATTCTGGAGCTCCCTGCCAGGGTTATTTGGTCCTAGAGAGGCAATCCCAATCCTGTGAGGAAAGGTGGAATTTTTTATAAATTGCCTTTTGCTGTTGACAGTTTTGTCTTGAGAGCAAACATGGCAGATTTTAATGCTAAAATAGAATTTATTGTGGATTAAAAACCTGTTAAAATAAATAGCAGGCAGTGATCTCTTGATCTGTTGGTTCAGTGTGACTCCTTTTTTGTTTTTAAATCCTGACAAAAACAAGTCACGTGAAATTCTGGATTATGGATCCAGGACTGCATCCTGTGGGAAGCGAAGGAAGTTTGTTCCTGCAGCCTTTCCCATGGGTTTGGATTGCCTCAGGTAACGAGCGGGCACTAAAGATCCAGGGAACTGTGGAAATTTGTCTTTTGAGGTGGAGGAAAACCAAGAACATATTGAAGTGCTTGAAGCCTTTACTGCATACCTGTAATTGTCCAGTTTTGTGGTCTAGAGAACATGGAGTGTTTCTGGGCTTTCTTATAAGGCAGAGGCTCCATACACGGTTGTTGATTGTTCTAAATTCCCATTGTTTTCTTGGCTTTTCTCCCTTGGTATCTGTGTCGTCTGGAATCTGATTTGTAGTTGGTGAGGTAACATACGTGGAGCTCTTAATGGACGCTGAAGGAAAGTCAAGGGTAAGTGTTTGAGAGTTTCTTTGTGGATTTTCTACCTGAAATGTTTCTGTGTGCTGGACAGGAGGCCAGGGAGGCTCAGAGTGTGGATGTGCAGCGGCTCTAGGTCAGGAGTGCCGTGGGATGGGAGGAGGTGGGGTGGGCTCTGCAGGCAGGAGCTGTTCCCCGCGTGCCGTTGGCGTTGGCCGTGTGACCCTGGAGCCCAGCAGGCAGGACAGGGCTCTGCAATATTCCTGTGCTTTGGAAAAGTCACTCGAGAGGTTGGCTGAGTTTGGAAGGGCCAGGGTGCGACAGCAGGTGCTGCAAGCTCCACTCCTGGGCCAGGAGAGAGAGGGAAATTGAAATTCCTAAATGTAAACGTTCAGTGCCTTCATGGGCCTTGAGCCCAGGATCAGGGAGGACAATAGGAGCACTCCTAAGTGTCCTGAAGGATATGGATGTAGGGTGAGAGTGTGGAGGGTTTTGCTGTATGCCAGGGAAGAGCAGGTCACAGGAAGCGTGTGGCATTTCTTGGAGAGTCGGGATTTAGTGTTTGTTACCAGCTCAGAGACCCCAGGTTAATCCTGTTAAGGCATAAGAAGTTATGGAATTCCACTATTGGAGGCTTGCCTGTGTAAGGTTACATTTATTTTCGCTGCTAGGGCTTAACTGATGTGATTTGGCTTTAATAATAAAGTAGTTTTGTGTGATTTGGGCTTTCACTGACTTCATTTCTTCTCTCTTCCCTCCTGCCTGTGACTGCCCTGGGGAATCACCTCGCCAGGGATGCGCGTAAGTTCACTCTGAATTTTTACCAGAAACCCAAGGAGGCTTCTCCAAACAACCTCCTGAGCTGTGCTGTGTCCCCACAGGGTGGTTGAGTTCAAGATGGAGGAGAGCATGAAGAAGGCTGCTGAAGTTCTGAACAAGCACAGTCTTGGTGGGAGACCCCTGAAAGTGAAAGAAGTAAGGAGGGGATCTGTTCTGCCAGGGGTGCAGGGAAGGGGGAGTTCTTGTTAAGGGTTTAGGGCTGACTCAGAGGATAATGGACAGAAAGCAGGACTTTAATAGGATAAAAAACCCCAGTCAGCCTTTTTCTAATCGTTTTAACCACTGCTGAACTGTGATTATCAAGACTAAATTTGATGTGGGGACAAAGCAGGAGTTTGGCTTTAACTGCAGTTCCTTTGTTAATGATCTGACACAGAAACCCTCATGTTTGTTCTTTACGAACTTCCCTTTGGATCTGCATCAGAATGAATGGATTCCACCACCAATTCCATAGAATCAGCTTTTTCCAGGAATACCTCAAAGATGTGTTTCCATTTTAGTGGCTTTGCTACTGACAGCCAGGCCTGGGAGTTCATTCCAGACCCTCTCCAGTGCCACTTGGGGTTTATCAGGGTTTGGAACAGTGTAACAGAGGTTTGCTCTTGGTATTAATGATGAATAAACACCTTGAGAACCAGGAAAATACCTGGGGAGGAATAACTCAAATAATAAAGGGTACCAATAATAAAGGTGCTGAATTTGCAGGCAACCCTGACAAGGGAAGAGATGCCAATCTTGACTCCATGTTTCAGAAGGCTGATTTATTATTTTATATTATATTAAAAGAAAATGATTTATTAAAAGAATAAAAGAAAGGATTTCATCAGAAGGCTAGCAAGGAATAGAAAGGAATGGAATAATAATAAAATCTTGTGACTGCTCACAGCCTTGACACAGGTCGCTGTCATTGGTCATCAAATAAAAACAATTTCACATGCTGGATAAACAGTTCTCCAAATCACATTCCAAAGCAGCAAAACAGCTGAAACTTCCCAGCTTCTCAGGAGAAAAGATCCTAATGAAAGGATTTTTCATAAGATATGTCTGTATCATTTAAATGATAAAAAGGTACTGGGTGTAAATTAAATAAATTGCCAATGAAAGGGAGGCAGTTGGCTGGGATTGCTTGGGGAGCAGATATCCTGGGATAAAGGGAAACTGTCTGTGCTTGGGGAGCAGATATCCTGGGATAAAGGGAAACTGTCTGTGCCTGTTGGAGCCCTGGCACTGACTGATGGATGGGGGATCTGATCTGCTCTGATCTGAGTGTGTGTTTGTGTCCCCAGGACCCCGACGGGGAGCACGCCAGGAGGGCCATGCAGAAGGTGATGGCAGCAGGAGGGATGGGCATCGGGCCTGGCCCTGGTGGCCCTGGCATGATCAACATCCCCCCCAGCATCCTGAACAACCCCAACATCCCCAACGAGATCATCCACGCCCTGCAGGCCGGCCGCCTCGGCAGCACCGTCTTCGTGGCCAACGTGAGTGCTGCAAATCCTGCATGGGAGCCCCTCAGCCGGGGCAAACTGAGGCAGGAAAGCCTTGGCAATGCCAGGAAAAGCTCCTCTGTGTCCTGTTGGTTCTCTGTGCAAAGGAGGTTCTCAGTTAAGGTGTACCACAGTGTCTGTTAATTGTCATTTTTGAACAAACCTGTGTACTTTAATTGAATTTTATCTCAGCTCTCTGACAGCTTCAGTGCCAATACCAGGCAAGGACAGGAGCCCACTAAAGCTGTTTTCTCTCTTGCATTTCCAACGCTGCCCTGTTTTCCAGCTGGACTACAAGGTGGGCTGGAAGAAGCTGAAGGAGGTGTTCAGCATGGCCGGGGTGGTGGTGCGGGCCGACATCCTGGAGGACAAGGACGGCAAGAGCCGCGGCATCGGCACCGTCACCTTCGAGCAGGCCATCGAGGCCGTGCAGGCCATCTGTATCCTTGGCAGCAACCTGGGAGTGGGGCAGGGAACCCAGGGAACACACCAAGGGAGAGGGGAAACTGGATTCCAGAGGAGGATGTTGCCGTGGCAGGGAAGGTCAGGTTGTAGTGGATGGAAAATGGAATTTTGACTCTCTTTCGTTTTTCCTTCTTGAAGGAATTGTTGCGGTTTGCTCAGGATCTTTACCAAAGGAAATTCTCTTTCCTACGTGGATAAATGTACTTCTATCCCAGATGAGTTTCTGTCTCTAGGTTGTAATTAGCATTAAAATGCAATTGTTTGGAAAGGGGGAAGGTCCCCGTGCCAAGGCACACAGAGCTGGTGTTTTCCTGTTCCCTTTCACTGGCCAAGCAATGATTTGCCACCTAGAAACCAAACAGCAATAAAATTCCAGATATGACTCTCTCAGCTGCTGGTTATGGTGTGGATAGGAAGAAAATAATCCCTCTGTCCTTTCCCAAAGTTTCTGTTTGAAGTGTTAATTCCCTTCTGCACTGCACCCACTAAACCTTGTGTGAGCCAGACTTGGGCAGAGGATTTGCTGGCATGGCACACTTCAGAATGTAGTGTTGCTGTGGAGCTTTTCCCTGTTTTCAATGGATAAAGTGACTGAGAAAACACTTAAACACTTGGGCTGACTTAGAGTTACATTTTATATCTCTTTGTGAACTTAATCTTACCCAGAAATGCGCTTTTATCATTCTTTTAAATTTCAAAAAGCCTTTTCTTTGGGGTGTTCAGTATATTTGGATTTCAAGGCTTTTTAGTTTTGGAGAAGGCAGAAGCATTTGGGATAATCTGTGACTGATAACCGAGGAGAGGAGATTTTCTGAGGGTTTTTTGTGCTCCCTGTCAGAGCCCTCAGTGCTTGAACAATGATCCTTAACAACCCCCAGCCATGTTCAATGGGCAGCTGCTCTTTGACAGACCCATGCACGTCAAAATGGTGAGGACACCCCCATTCCCACTGACTGGCAATGCCCTCCTGATTTGGGGGGAATTTGTGGTTCCCAGGATAGATCAAAATCCAGAGGGGGAAATGTATGATTTGCCTGTTGCCTGCTGAATTGATGTAATCTGGGAATGTTAATTCAGATTATTTTGCTAAAAGACAAATCAAAACTACAGTCAAGACTGCTTTAACTGAAATTCCTGTATTTTAATTCAAAGTTTAAAGAACCAGGAAATAATTTCCTGATTTCTTTGCCAGCTTTAACGTGTTGAATTCCTTTTAGGATGAACGAGCCTTCCCCAAGGGAGATTTCTTCCCTCCAGAGCGACCCCAACAACTCCCTCGTAAGTGTCCCCTGCATGATTCAACATCTTCTGCTTTTTATTTGGTTGTTCAGCACCTGGGAGCCAGTCCCAGCCCCAGTAAAACTCTGGTTCAGACTGGAAACTGGGATCCAAATTCCTGAATCATTTCAGAAAGGGGAATAGTGAAGAAGAGCTGCTCAGTGATTTTTTGGATACTTCTTTCAGCTCATGGCCAGAAGCTTGTCTTAAAACATTCACCTTCTCAAGGCTTCCAGAGCTCTCCATTGCAATTCCAGGATCCCAGAGCCTTCCATTAATAGTGGGATTTAATGGAAATACAGTGAATCAGCACCTCCTTCTATGGGATGGTGCTCTGGGAATGGAATGTTCTCCCTTAAATTGGAAGGGCTGAATTCAGGACTTGAGAGCCTTCCAGGCCTTCACATTTCCAAAGGAGATCTTATCAATGTATTAAATATGGAAAGAAGAGGGGAACCAGGCTCTTCTTGGAGGTGCAGGATGCAGAAAGCATCGACCAAAACCCAGGAGATGAAAATTCAGAATAATTGGCTGCCCCAAGCTGCTCCTTCCAACTTGGAATTTGAATGAACTAAAAGATCAAGTCTAAAGCAGCAGTGGAAATCCACAGGCTCCACGTGGATGTAAGGAGACATTCCTGGGAGGGTGATTGGGTTGCTCAGAGCTCCTGAGGAGTCTCCATCCCTGGCAGTACCCAAAGCTGTGGATGTGATCTGGGCTGAGCTGAGGCCCCTCCCAACCTTGGCCATGCTGGGATGAGATACTGGAATGCTGAAGAGAAGAGTTGGGACTGGAAGAGCTGGAGGCTGAGTTGGTTCAAACACAGCTAAACTGGGGCTGTTGGTGGAATTTGAATTGCCCTGAGCAGCCTGGGCTGTGCAAGGGCAGGGGCTGGGAGTGGATGAGCTTTAAGGTCCCTTCCAACCCAAACCAGTCTGGCATTCTGGGATTCTCTGAATTCACACAGATGCTGTTTTCTTCCTGGGAACCAGGCCTGTTGTGTGCTGCTAAATTGCCCTTTATTAATGATCATTAATTAGTCCCTCCCTAGTTCAGCTCTCAGTGCCTGTCAAGGCCCTCCTCAGCAGCAGTGTCACTGTAAGGTTGTTCCTCTCTCCAGAACAAACTCACTGGGTTCCAGTTCCATGACCTTGGTGTAAAAGTCCCTAAATCCCTCTGGAAGCCTGGATTTTGGCCTTTACTGGGGCGGGGAAGGGGGACCTTGTGCTGTTTTAAAACAAGATTCAACACTCCTGTGTTCAGTGCCGAGCTGGAAACGAGGGAATCCTGCAGGCAGAGGATGCCATGAGCTGCTGTTTGTGCCAAGCAGAGAGCTTTCTTCCTGCTTCAGGAAAAACAAAAAAGGGCTTTTCCTTCTTTCTTTGGGCTGGGGAATCCTTGAGGCAGATTGGGCTCCATGCCTGTTGTGTTTGCTCAGAGAGAGGCTGGCTGTGTGCTCCAATTCCATCGGTGGCTGTCAGTGATCCATGGGTGCCTCAGTTCTCCCCTGGCAGGGCTGGAGGTGAGAACTGTGCACAGCTTTAGGGGATCTTCTCCCAAATTGCCCACTCCACCCTCCCCACACGAGGGCTTTGCCCAAATGAAGCAGTGTTCTAGCCAGTTATTTTTCAGGAGTCAGCTCCAAACCAAGTTTTCTCAGCAGTAAGATGGAAATTTAAATATAAAACCAAATAATTGGAGATAGTTTTTAGCCTATTTCAAGACACATCTACTCTTGATTTATTTCACACTTCCCTGCTTTCAGTACACACCCCACAGGGGGGACACAGCAAGCTTTTTTTGGAGAATGAAAGTCAATTACTTAAGAAATAAAACTTGCTGTTTTGTCAAACTATGGAAAGAAGGCTTTTTTGATATCTGAATATTTTCTTCAGATGGTCTTGGTGGTATTGGCATGGGATTAGGACCTGGAGGTCAACCTATTGATGCAAATCATATAAACAAAGGCATGGGAATGGGCAACATGAGACCTGGAGGTAAGAAGATTACTCCTATGCTTTTGTTTCATGAGAGCTTTAAGCTGTGTAGAAGGTAGATAGCTTTGTTTGCCTCCCCAAAAAGTTGGTAGCTTCTTAGGAATGTTAAAGCCAAATGAGTTTTTTTTGTTCAGCTTGATAATGGAAACTTGAATTTAACCAACTGCTCCATTTTTGTTTTTTTTTTTCACTGTGGTCAAGACACAGCTCTCATTTTCTGACTCTTGAGCATGAGCAGCAGACACTGCAAAGATCCATGAAACTCCAAACCATCTCTCACTTTTAACACCTCTAGTGGGCTTGCAAATCTTTGGTGAGGATCTCTTGAAATAGCACAAGTTTCAAAGAGCCACCTAAAAAGTAGCACACACTCAGCTTTCCATGTCGAAATGCCAGTGGGTTTTTCCCCTTTGCTGCTTGATTTTCTGAGCAGGAATGTTGAAATCTCCTCAGACTTATCCCATGTAAGCTCTTCACCCCAAGCCATCGATGTGTTGTGTGGTTTGAGTTCTGCAGCCTTTGGCTGGAATTTTTTGGGTGACACTTGCTATATAAAGCTTTCTCTTTTATTTTGAGGAATGGGAATGGAAGGCATGGGCTTTGGAATGAATAAAATGGGAGGTAAGCTGTTGCATCTTGATCTGTTCATAGCTTTGTGCAAGTCCTGCAGACTGAGCTGTGTGTGTGTGGCAGGAATTGGTGTGCTGGGGAATCATCACCAATTCGGCAAGAATTGGGTCCTTTTTGGGTATTCAAACTGCTGCAGGTGTGTGGGGAGGGTGGGTACATCCCATAAAACATGGCCTGTGCTTCCTTAGCTCGGGAGATCTGAAAGTGCCATCCCTGGGGGTTGGAACTGGATCCCCAATATCCCAACCACTCTGTGTTTCCATGGTTTTTATAACACCGTGCCCAAATCCTGACCCTTTTTGGGAACTGGTGCTAGGGAGCTGTGTGGGAATGTTGTGTGGCAGCAGCTGCTGGCTGTGCAGTGTGGAATGCCCCGCTGAAGAACCCCAAATGTGTTTTTCAGGAATGGAAGGTCCCTTTGGTGGCATGGAGAACATCGGCCGCTTCCCCGCCGGGATGAACATGGGCAGGATGAGCGGTAGGCACTGGCTTTGTGTGTCCTGCTGCCTTCTCTGGCAGGATCCCTCTTGCCAAAAGCCTCTTCTCAGTTTTATGGGAAAAACTTGGGGTTTTTCTAGTTGCATCCCTAAGTTCCTCGTGGTTTCTGAGCTGCACAAACCCAGTGATTTATTGATGGAACCTTGTGGGGTTTGTTCAGAAATATTCTGGCTCTGTCCCATGTGTTTGGGGTAAATCCTGCTTTTCCTTGGGGCTTTGGGCTCCTGAAGCCATGACAGAATGATCACAAGAAAATCACAAAAACCTTCCTGTGCTGTGAATCTTCAGGATGATTCCTGTGATAAAATGTTCTCTCGGGAGTCACAAAACCCCCTGCAAACTTCTCCACTTCCTCTTTGCAGAGATGGATCGAGCCATGGGAGGAGGATTTGAGAGGGAGTTTGGAAGAAATGAGATGGGAATGTCCCGGAGTTTTGGAGAGCCCCTGGAGAGGGGAATAGGTGAGTGCAGTGTGTGAAATCCATTTCCTGCCTGATTTTCATCCCTGAACTGCTCACAAAAATTATGAGGGTGTTACAGATAAAAAAAGCAGATTTTAGATTAGCTGTAGGAATTTGCTGTCTGGCTTTTAAATACTGTTGGGAAGTTGTTCATTTTTGTCAGTGAAAACAAAATCCTGTTTCTTCTGCTGCCTGTGTCGCATTTAACTTCCAAGCACGTTCCCTGGAAATATTGGGCAATCTCAGTAATGAAAGTGCAGAATTTCAGGAGCAAAGTTGAACCCAAACATTTCTGAGCAGGCAGAGCTCCTCCATCAACTTCGAGATTTAATTTGGTTTAACGACCAAATCACAACATTTCAGAATCAAGGGAACAATTTCCCGTGTCCTGTCCCTCCATCCCTTGTCCCCAGTCCCTCTCCAGCTCTCCTGGAGCACCTTCAGGCTCTGAGCTCTCCCTGGAGCCTTCCCTGCTCCAGGTGAGCACCCCCAGCTCTCCCAGAGCTCCAGAGGGGCTCCAGCCGTGGGAGCAGCTCGGGGGTCTCCTCTGGACTCTCTCCCAGCACCTCCACGTCCTTATTTTGGGGTCCCAGGGCTGGGCTCTCTCCAGCAGCTCCACATCCTTATTTTGGGGTCCCAGGGCTGGGGCAGCTCTGCAGGGGGGTCTGACCTGTCCCTCTGGGTTTCCCTCACCCTGCAGGCGCAGAGCCCTGGCCTGGGGGAGCTCTGAGCACTGGGAATTGATCCCAGCAGAGCGAGCAGCCCTCAGGACTCTGCACGCCCACCCTGCTGACGCCGTCTGTGCTGTGTTGCAGGTGGTGGCAACGCCAGCATCCCCGGCATCGAGAGGATGGCGCCTGGCATCGAGCGCATGGGCTCGGGCATCGAGCGGCTCCCGGCGGGCATGGGGCACGGCATGGAGCGGGTGGGCTCGGACATAGACAGGATGGGGCTGGTGCTGGACCGCATGGGCTCCAACGTGGAGCGCATGGGCTCGGGCATGGAGCGCATGGCCCCGCTGGGCATCGACCACCTGGCGCCCAACCTGGAGCGCATGGGGCCGGGCATGGAGCGCATGGGGCCGGGCATGGAGCGCATGGGCTCCGGCATCGGCTTCGGCATCGAGCGCATGGGCGCCGCCATCGAGCGCGTGGGCGGCGCCATGGACAGGATGGGCACGGGCGTGGAGCGCATGGGGGCGGGCATGGATAGGATGGGCATCGGCCTGGAGCGCATGGTGCCCGCCGGCATGGGCGCGGGCATGGGGCAGGTGATAGAGAGGATGCCCGCGGGGCTGGAGCGCATCGGGGGCCCGCCCATGGACAGGATCGGGATAGAGAGGATGGGAGCCGCCCCCATGGACAGGATGGGCCTGGAGCGCATCGGGGCCACCAACATGGAGAGGATGGGGCCGCCCATGGGGCAGGGCATGGGGGCGGGCATGGAGCGCATGGGGCTGCCCATGGGCGGCAACTTCGAGCGGCCCATGGACATGGAGCGGGGCAACTTCGCAGGGAATTTTGCAGGGTCCCTGGGAGGAGCTGGAGGCCCTGCGCCCGGCGTGGCCCGGAAAGCCTGTCAGATATTTGTGAGAAATGTGAGTGCCCCTTCTTCCTTCTCCCACTCCTGGCCTTTCCCACCCCTCCCTTCCCACCCGTTGTCACTGACGTGTTGATCTCATCCATGCTCAGTTTCCCGTCCCAATGTCTGATACTGGATGCTGCCACTCTTTGGGGACAGCTGGAGCCATTTCCTTACCAGGAGAGCTCCTGGCTGATCATGGTTTTACAGCAGTGGCTGTCCTGGGATAGATTCTGGTTTTGGGGAGCTGGGGGTGCCTGCAGGTCATTCAGCAGAGCCTCAGTAATGGTTTATTCCTCTCTTCCCACAGCTGCCTTTTGATTTTACATGGAAAATGCTGAAAGATAAATTCAATGAATGTGGT
The DNA here is from genome assembly GCF_027579445.1 of Ammospiza nelsoni. Classification (NCBI taxonomy): domain Eukaryota; kingdom Metazoa; phylum Chordata; class Aves; order Passeriformes; family Passerellidae; genus Ammospiza; species Ammospiza nelsoni. The sequence goes on from NC_080659.1 coordinate 5,631,858, forward strand.
GAGTTATTTTCCTCACTCTGAGGAATTAACATGAATAACCTCCCAGAGCTCTGAGTGCCAGGGCTAGGGTGGGGAGCAGTCCTTGGGGTGGGGAATTGGGGACTGGATGGAGAGTGCCAAAGCCGAGGTGGGGAGCAGTCCTTGGGGTGGGGAATTGGGATTGGATGGAGAGTGGATGGAGGATGGCAAAGCCAGGGTTGGGAGCAGTCCTTGGGATGGAGAACAGGGACTGGGTGGGGAGTGCCTGACCGTGCCGTGCCCGCAGGCCACGTGCTCTATGCTGACATCAAGATGGAGAACGGCAAGTCCAAGGGCTGCGGCGTGGTGCGCTTCGAGTCGCCCGAGGTGGCGGAGCGCGCGTGCCGCATGATGAACGGGCTGCAGCTGCGCGGCCGCGAGATCGACGTGCGGATCGACCGCAACGCCTAGGCACCCTGCAGGGCTGTGCTGCACCTCTGCAGGGCTGCAATGCTGCAGGGCTGTGCTGCAATGCTGCAGGGCTGCACCGCTGCAGGGCCCGCGCCTCCGCCCTGCACCGCTGCAGCACCACACCTCTACAGGGCTGCCCTGCACCTCTACAGGGCTGCCCTGCACCTCTGCTCTGCACCTCTGCAGGGCTGCAGCTCTGCCCCGCGCCTCCTCCTTCTCTCTGACTGGATGTAAAGCTGTTCAGCCCGACCCGGTTGCTTTCTGGAGTAATTTTAAGTCCTTTTTTTAACCGAGGGAGCCCCGTTTTACTGGTTTTTTGCATTGGAACTGCCATGTGCACAATCTTTTTTTGTAGTTGTGGCATTTCGTTGACCTGACAGATGTAAACAGTCTGACTTTGATAATAAATGCCAGTTCAGTATTTCAGTCGCAGCATCCTTTACTCTGCTTAAAATCCCTGCCAGCTCAGCTAGGTAAACTCCAGTTTGTCAGAAAAAATTCAGTGTTCCTCTTGACTTCTGACAGAATCTCTTTCAGATGTATCCAAGGGTGCAGGATCTTCCCTCTTCTCTATCCCACCTAATCCATGGGCTGTCCCAGCTCAAAGATTTTCTCTAGTGGCAATGTTGGTTTAAAAATAATCTCCCCTGCGTGGTGTTGGTGCCAGTGGAAAGGTTTGAACTGAAAATGGGGTTAAAAACCTCTTTATTCTCTCCTGGAGCAGAGGCAGGTAAGGGGCAAACACCTGCTGCAGCTGCAAGGGGGGGAGAATTCCCCTTTAGCTGCAGGAAACGCTTTTAACACAAATGGATCGCGTGGGGGACATGGAGGGGCACTGGGGTGGGGGGGTCCCGGTGGGGCAGGGGACGGTCGGGACAACCTCGAATGGGGCTGGGGAGGATCGTGTTCAGCCCCGGTGGGGCCGGAGCAGCCCCGGTAGAGCCGGGGGAGGATCGTGTTCAGCCCCGGTGGGGTCGGAGCAGCCTCGAATGGGGCTGGGGAAGGTGGGGGTCAGCCCCGGTGGGGCCGGGGAGGATCGGGGTCAGCCCCGGTAGAGCCGGGGGAGGATCGGGGTCAGCCCCGGTGGGACCGGGGAGGATACGGGACAGCCCCGGTGGGTCCGGAGCAGCCCCGGTAGAGCCGGGGAAGGATCGGGGACAGCCCCGGTGGGGCCGGGGAGGATACGGGACAGCCCCGGTGGGGCCGGAGCAGCCCCGGGGCTCCCTCCCGGTCCCGCCGTTCGCGGCCACGTGGCGCGGGCGGCGCGCGGCAGTGACGTCACGGCGCGGCGGCGGCGCGCGGAGGTCACGGGGCGCGCGGGGCGATGGCGGCGGCCGGAGGGTGCCGGGTGAGCGCGGGGGCACCGGCCGGGAGCGGGCGGGACGGCACCCCGGGGCCTGCCCGGCCCGGCGGGCACAGCGAGCGGCGCGGCGGGGCCGGCCCGGAGCCGCCGATCCCTCCCCGCCCGCCGGGCCCCGTTGCCGGCGGCTGCCGGTGCGGACACCCGGGCCGGCGGGGCTCCGGTTCCGCGCTCGGTGCTCCCGCCAGGCCCGGCGGGACGGAGCCTCCAGCGGGTCCGTGACCCCGAGATTGGAGGGGTCGAGGCTCCTGCAGCCCAACCGTTCCGGGATCCCGCGGTTCCCGAGCCCGGAGCTGCTCCCGCGGCCTCTCCCGGGGTTCCCGAGCCCGGAGCTGTTACCGGGGCTCTCCCGGGGCTCCATGGGGGCGGTTTTACCGTGAGCCGCCCCCGGGGCTCACTGGACGGCATGAGCCCGGTGTGCCCGGAGCCTCGGGGTCTCCGCTCGGGATCTCTGTCCCGCTCCCGGTGCTGCTCGGGAGCCAGCTCAGATTTTTATGGGATTTCCGTGGTTCTGCCCTGAGCTCAGCCCTGAGCCCTTCCAGAGCTGGATCTGCGCGTTTGACCTCGGCAAGGGCAGCAGAACCATCCTGGGCTTGTTCTGGGACCCTCCAGAGCTGGGAAAAGTTGGTTTTGGAGGAGTTTTCCCATAAAAACCCCTCAGTGCTTCTCACATTTCATCTCCAGGTGGATTTGTGCCTGGGTGCTGGGAGCCCTGGGTGCTGCCCTGAGCTCCCTCTGTGCTGTTTTCCTTGCAGAAATGTCTCCTCAGCGGGCCCTGGCTGCTCTCCCGGCGTTATCCCATCCCTGCCTTCCCCAGGAGCGCCCTGGTCAGGATCTGCAGCCCTGCCCTGGGCACCCCCCAGGTTGGTCCCCCCTGAATTTATTCCATTTGCGCTCCAGGGTGTGTTCCCAGCAGAGTCCTCGGCCTGATGTGGCTCTGCCAGTTCCAAGCTGGGAATTTCCATTTTTAAAATGGAACTCAAGGGATTTTTGGGGACAGTTCCAGGCTGGGAATCTCCACTTTTTAAATGGAACTAAGGGAATTTTTGGGTCCAGTTCCAGGCTGGGAATTTCCACTTTTTAAATGGAACTAAGGGAATTTCTGGGGACAATTCCAAGCTGGGAATCTCCACTTTTTAAATGGAATTTTTGGGGCAGCTGAGGTTGTACAGGGCTTGGAGCCCCCTGGGGTAGTGGGAGGTGTCCCTGCCCGTGGCAGGAGGTGCAGCTGGGTGGGATTTAAGATCCTTTCAATCCAATCCATGCTGAGGTTCCATGAAATCCATTGGCCATGTGGCTCTTTGAAGGATCAGCTGCTGCTTTTCCAGGCTTCTCCATGTTTCCACTCATTCTAAAAGTGATCCAGTGATCCTCAAGCCCAAAACTTGTGATTTTTGGGTCCTGTCTGCTCTAATTCCATGGGATTCTCCAACATGGAATGGTTTTCTCCAGTCCAGATGCTACTCCTCGGGAGGAAGGAAGGGATTCATCTCAGGTTTTGTGGAGAACATCAAACAGGAGTTGGCCAAAAACAAAGAGATGAAGGAAAGCATCAAAAAATTCCGAGATGAAGCAAAAAAGCTGGAGGAGTCGGATGCTCTGCGGGAAGCCAGGAGGAAATATGTGAGTGTTTGGGGTTTCCCTGGTTTGTTCCTTGGGTCGTTCCCTGGTTTTTTTTGAGCTTTTACTGCTCTGAGTGAGCATTAAATCCACAGCTGAGCTGTTCTGCCTGGCTGGGAGCACTCAGTGCTAAATGGATGCCTCAGAATGTTTATGTGTTGGAATGTTTTGGGGTTTTTTATTCTAGTGGAAAGTCCTTTCCAGCAGACACTTGGCTGCATTTCTGAGCAGATCAAATAATGAGGCATTAAATTGAGCATCAAATGTTTCCTTTGCATTGTTCAGAGAGCTCTGAACATCATCATTTGCAAAGCTGCTGCTGACTCAGGCCATGAACTCCTGAAATGTTCCTTTTTCTGCCCTCAATTCCAGCCTTAATGGATTGTGCTCCATCCAAGCTGGGTTTGAGTAGTTTCTGTCTCTTGATTAATGTTCTCTTCCCCCAGAAAACCATTGAATCTGAAACAGTGAAGACCTCAGAAGTGATTAAAAAGAAACTTGAAGAAATAACAGGGACGGTTAAAGAGGTAAAAGGGTTTTTCCTCAGGGCAGCTCTGCTCAAGTTGGGCTTTTGAGGGGGCTGGAATTGTCATTGCTTGGGGCAGGTGCTGCTGCTCCTGGAGCTTTTAAAACCAGAGGCATTCACAAAATAATGGATTGGGTGTGATCAGAGGAGACCCAGACAGGGATTCCTCTGGGATTTGGGGAGATGGAGAAGAGGGACACCCCACCTGCAGCCTTGGGAGCACAAAATAAGGATGGAGAGAATCCAGAGGGGAGCCCCCAGGGCTGGAGCCAGGCTGGGAGTGCTCACCTGGAGGGGAGAAGGCTCCAGGGAGAGCTCAGAGCCTAAAGGAGCTCCAGGAGGGCTGGAGAGGGGCTGGGGCTGAGCCTGGAGCTGCAATGACCTTTTCCCTTTTCCCTTTTCCCTTTTCCCTTTTCCCTTTTCCCTTTTCCCTTTTCCCTTCTCCCTTCTCCCTTTTCCCTTCTCCCTTCTCCCTTCTCCCTTCTCCCTTCTCCCTTTTCCTTTCCAGAGTTTGGACGAGGTCAGCAAGAGCGACCTGGGCAGGAAGATCAAGGAGGGGGTGGAGGAAGCTGCCAAAACAGCCAAGCAATCTGCAGAGTCTGTGACCAGGGGAGGGGAGAAGCTGGGCAGGACTGCAGCCTTCAAAGCCATCTCCCAGGTACTGCTGCTGCTCCCTGGGCTCCCAGGGCACCCAGAACCTCGGGAGAGCCTTTCTGGGGAGGTTTGGGGTGAAATCTGAAATCCTGCAGGGCTGGAATCTGAAATCCTGCAAGGGTGGAATCTGAAATCCTGCAGGTGGGAAATCGTGCAGGGATGAAATCTGAAATCCTGCAGGCGGGAAATCTGAAATTCTGCAGGTCTGAAATCTGAAATTCTGCATGGGTGAAATCTGAAATCCTGCAGGGGTGGAATCTGAAATCCTCCAGGGGTGAAATCTGAAATCCTGCAGGTCTGAAATCTGAAATCCTGCAGGCCTGAAATCTGAAATCCTGCAGGTCTGAAATCTGAAATCCTGCAGGGGTGAAATCTGAAATTCTGCAGGTGTAGAATCTGAAATCCTGCAGGGTTGAAACCTGCATGGGTGAAATCTGAAATCCTGCAGGTCTGAAATCTGAAATCCTGCAGGTCTGAAATGTGAAATCCTGCAGATCTGAAATCCTGCATGGGTGAAATCTGAAATCCTGCAGGTCTGAAATCTGAAATTCTGCAGGTCTGAAATCTGAAATCCTGCAGGTCTGAAATCACACCTCCCCTGGCAGGGCTGAGCTCCCTGCATGCAGGGTTGGAAAATGTCCCTCTCCAGAGGAATTTTAGCTTTCTCAAATCCCTCTTTTTGCAGGAAACACAGAAAATATCCAATGTTTTATTGCCAGGCTGTGGCTGCCCCACTCCTGCCCCACCCAGGTCCCAAAGCATCCCAGGATGGGGAATTTGAGCTGGGAGAGCAATAAACCCATCCTAACGGGGCTGTTTTCCTTGCAGGGAGTGGAAACTGTGAAGAAGGAAATAGATGAGAGTGTTTTGGGGCAGACTGGTCCCTACAGGCGCCCGGAGCGGCTGCGGAAGCGCACGGAATATTCCGGAGAGAGGATCAAAGAGCAGCGAGTGTTTGAAGCCAATGAGTGCGTGTGGGGTCCTCTGGGGGGATGTTTCTGTGTGGAATTTGATGGGAAAGGTAAAAAAAACGGGTCAGGGATTAAAATCCAGGAGCTGTGGGGAGCAGCTGGGTCTCCAGCAGGTTCCCAGCAGTGAATGGTCCTGGATCTTCCTGTGGTAAAACTGGAAATTTCAAATTCTAAAGGTGAAATTTGATGTTCTGAGGTGAAATCCTGAGCTGGGCATTGTTCTGTGTTCAGTTTTAACTTGCAGCTGGGTGATGCTGGCAGGACTAAAGCTGAGCTCCTTTTTTCTGGGCTGCTTTGCTCCTCTGAGCTGAGTTTTATTTGTCTGCTGCTTTATTTATCTGGAGTTTTGTTTATCTAATGTTTTATTTATCTGGGTTTTTATTTGCCTGGTGTTTCATTTATCTGATGGATCATTTATGGGGCTATCATTTATGGGGCTGCAATTTATTGTATAATTGATGGGGCCATCATTTATCTTGTAATTGAGCTCATCATTTCTGTGCTGTCTCAGCCTCAGTGATGCCAACTGCTGCAGAGATATTCCTCAGGGCGTTGTCTGTGTTTGTTACAAGCTAATTTTTTCCAAATATCCACATTTTATCCCTGTTTTCTGCCCTCTCTAGGGAAGCCATGGGCATGGTGCTGCATAAAGACTCCAAGTGGTACCAGCAGTGGAAAGATTTCAAGGACAACAATGTGGTTTTCAACAGTGAGTTGAGCACATTCCCTTCCCAGCCCTGCTCCCATCTGGGCCTCCAGCCCCAGCAAATCCCAAATTCCCACTTTTCTCTGTGGGCTTGGAGCCTGAAACAAGGAAAATCCTGAAAAATCGAGGGAGGTTCACACAACTTCCAAATTGATGAAAGGTTTAAAAAAAAAAAAATTAAAATCCTGGGATCTTTCTGTCATGCGAAGCTGACCTTTGATATCATCTGAGGCTGTTTCTGGTGCAAATGCCCTGAAAATAATCCCAGAATTTAGGTTGGAAAAGCCCTCCAGGACCTCTGAGTCCAACCTGTCCCTGATCCCCACCTTGTCACCGCCAGTGCCACCTCCAGGGATGGAAACAGCACTGCTCAAAGTGAGCCTGATCCTGGATCTGCTCATTCCATTGGATAAATAGCATTCCCAGAGGGGTTAAATCTGGGTGTTAGCAGAGAAGGAGTTGCTGAGAGATCAGAACATTGCAGGAAAATGGGGAGGAAAATGGGGGAAAAAATGGGGGAGAAAAAATGGGAATAAAATGGGGAGAAAACCAACTCCCAGGTGGTGCCTGGTGCTGGACAAAGGGGTGCAGGAGAGGCTGGGCCCTGCTGGGAGGGCTCTGAGCTCTCTGTTCCCTGCAGGGTTCTTTGAGATGAAGATGAAGTACGACGAGAGCGACAACGCCTTCATCCGAGCGTCGCGCGCCGTCACCGACCGCGTCACCGACCTCATAGGTACAGGGACAGGGACAGCCTTGAGGTGCTCCTGGGGACAGGGAATCAGTCTGAGCTGCTCCTGCAGCTGGGGCTGCCAGCCCTGGGCACATCCCAGAGCCCTGCAGCACTTCCAGGGTCACTGTGTGGGTGAGGGATGGGAGGACAATCCTTGGGATCAACCTCAGGTTCAGCTTCAAGGTTGGAGTCGTTCCCGGGGTGGCTTTTCCTCCCTGTCTGTCCCTGTGTCCTGGTGGCTTTTCCTCCCTGTCTGTCCCTGTGTCCTGGTGGCTTTTCCTCCCTGTCTGTCCCTGTGTCCTGGTGGCTTTTCCTCCCTGTCTGTCCCTGTGTCCTGGTGGCTTTTCCTCCCTGTCTGTCCCTGTGTCCTGGTGGCTTTTCCTCCCTGTCTGTCCCTGTGTCCTGGTGGCTTTTCCTCCCTGTCTGTCCCTATTCCCTGGTGGCTTTTCCTCCCTCTGTCTCTCCCCAGAGCTGTGTCCCTGTGTCCTAGTGGCTTTTCCTCCCTGTCTGTCCCTGTGTCCAGCTGTTTTTCCCCCCTCTGTCTGTCCCAGAGCTCTGTCCCTGTGTCCTGGTGGCTTTTTCCCCCTCTGTCTGTCTGTCCCAGAGCTCTGTCCCTGTGTCCTGGTGGCTTTTCCCCCCTCTGTCTGTCTGTCCCAGAGCTCTATCCCTGTGTCCAGCTGTTTTCCCCCCCTCTGTCTGTCCCAGAGCTCTGTCCCTGTGTCCAGCTGTTTTTCCCCCCTCTGTCTGTCTGTCCCAGAGCTCTGTCCCTGTGTCCCTGTGCTGGTGGCAGTGCCATCACCCACTGGGCTGTTTTTGCAGGGGGATTGTTCTCCAAGACCGAGATGTCCGAGGTGCTGACAGAGATCCTCAGGGTGGATCCCTCCTTTGACAAGGATCGCTTCCTGAAGCAGTGTGAGCGGGACATCATCCCCAACGTCCTGGAGGTGCTCAGCAGCTGCTGCCCCTTCATTTCCCCCTCATTACCCCATGGAAAATGTTTTTTTTTCCTTTACTTTTGCCCTGCTAAAATCAAAAGTTGGGTCAGGCTTTGCTTCTCCAGCTTTGCACAGGAAAGGTCTTTGCACAGACCTTGGGAAAGGAATCACATCCCACACTTAGGTTGAGACCATGGGATAATAAATGTATAAATAAATACATAAATATTATAAGTATATAGATAATTTATATTATAAATATATAAAATATATATAAAGGTAGGTTGAAACCATGGGATAATAAATGTATCAATAAATACATAAATATTATAAGTATATAGAAAATTCCTATTATAAATATATAAAAATATATATAAAGGTAGGTTGAAACCATGGGATAATAAATGTATAAATAAATACATAAATATTATAAATATATAGATAATTTATATTATAAATATATAAAATATATATAAAGGTAGGTTGAAACCATGGGATAATAAATGTATAAATAAATACATAAATATTATAAATATATAGAAAATTCCTATTATAAATATATAAATATATATATATAAAGGTAGGTTGAAACCATGGGATAATAAGTGTATGAATATGACAAATATATGTAAAAATTATATTATAAATATATAAACATATGCTATTAAATATAAATATATATGATTTATATATTTAAATATAAATATAAATTATTTCTAGATATCTATATGGAGCTATATATACATTATATTATAAATATATAAAATAAATATATATGTTATAGAATATATATTATATATACACATATTTTATATTTAAACATAAATACAAATTATATAGATATATAAAATATATAAATAATTATTTTCTGGCCCGGAAAACAGCAAATGAGGTGGGATCAGATGGAAGTGGGTAAGCAAATGGTGATAGCAGAGGGATAAGGGAAGGAATTTGGGATTTTCTCCTGGGTTTTTTGATCTGGATTTGGGAAGAGCAGCAGGTTCTGACCAATGGCTCAGTGGTCATAGAAATGTCTGGAATTTGAGGTTTTTAGGGACTCATAGTGATGGGAGATGTGACTGTAAATGGATGTGGATTCCTGTCACTGCAGCAGGAAAGACAGAGGGAATTTGGGATTTGGAATAGAGCAGGAATTGTTCTGAATTTGGGATTTGGAATAGAGCAGGAATTGTTCTGAATTTGGGATTTGGAATAGAGCAGGAATTGTTCTGAATTTGGGATTTGAAGTACAGCAGGAATTGTTCTGAATTTGGGATTTGGAATAGAGCAGGAATTGTTCTGAATGTGGGATTTGAAATGGAGCAGGAATTGTTCTGAATTTGGGATTTGAAGTACAGCAGGAATTGTTCTGAATGTGGGATTTGAAATGGAGCAGGAATTGCTCTGAATTTGGGATTTGGAGTAGAGCAGGAATTGCTCTGAATTTGGGATTTGAAATGGAGCAGGAATTGTTCTGAATTTGGGATTTGGAATAGAGCAGGAATTGTTCTGAATTTGGGATTTGGAATAGAGCAGGAATTGTTCTGAATTTGGGATTTGAAATGGAGCAGGAATTGTTCTGAATTTGGGATTTGGAATAGAGCAGGAATTGTTCTGAATTTTGGATTTGAAATGGAGCAGGAATTGTTCTGAATTTGGGATTTGGAATAGAGCAGGAATTGTTCTGAATTTGGGATTTGGAATAGAGCAGGAATTGTTCTGAATTTGGGATTTGGAATAGAGCAGGAATTGTTCTGAATTTGGGATTTGAAATGGAGCAGGAATTGTTCTGAATTTGGGATTTGGAATAGAGCAGGAATTGTTCTGAATTTGGGATTTGGAATAGAGCAGGAATTGTTCAGAGGGACACAGGAGAGCCTGGAAAAAACTGGGATTTAAGAAGCCAAACGTGGGATTGTTCTGTTCCTTCTGTGCCCAGGGTTTTGCAGTGTGGGAAATTGCAGCTCTGCTCCCGTTTGATCCCAGGATTTGTGAGCTCTGGGAGCTCTGCTGGCTCCCTGGCAGCTTGAACAGGAGGATTTAATGGGAAGGTTCAGCTGGAAGCTTTAAGAGAGTTTAATTATCCCTAGGTTTATGTCCCTTGGCCTCAGCTCCTGTGTTTTTATAGAAATCCTTTTTGCTGTTCCCCTTTTGCAGCTCCAATTTCCCCCCAGAGTCCCACAAAATGTGGGATTTAAGGCTGGAAGGGCTGATTGGTCCCACTTTGATATAGGAGGAGCTTTAAAATGTTCTGTCTGATTTCCTTTGATATAGGAGGAGCTTTAAAATGTTTCTTTCTTTAAAATGTTCTCTCTGATTTCCTCCTCAGGCTCTGATCTCGGGGGAGCTCGACATCCTCAAGGACTGGTGCTATGAGGCCGTGAGTGAAGCTCCCAAAAACCTCCCCAAAACTTGGGATTCTCCCTTGAAAATGAGATTCTTTTATTCTTTTGAGGGCTTGGAATTCAGGGAGTAACTTCATTCCTCCAAAATTATTGTGCTGTAAAATCCAAAATAATTCTGCTCTTCCAATTCCGAAATTAATCCAAGAACTGATTTTCTCCGAGTGCTGTTCCCCACCACCAGAGGGCTGAAAGAGCCAATTTTTTTTTCAATTTAATAAATCCTGATCAGCTTTGCTTTTTTTTTTTTTTTTTTTTTTTTTTTTTAATATAACAATAATCCAGTCTGAAAGCAAAGAATCTTCCCTGCTTCCAGCAACCTTGGGAATGACACCTTGGATTGCTCTGCAGGGAAGCAGCAGCTTCCCTGCACTTTGTGAAGCCAAAATCCAAAATCAAACATTCCCAAGGCAGCTGGAATTGCAAATGAAGCTCCAAAGTCCAGAGTAATCAGTCAGAAAAGCCAGGGGAGGAAATGGGAATCTTATTCCTGAGAACCTGGGGGATAAAACCTCTTAATGGATCCCACGGGTGCTGAGATGGTGATTCTGGTCACTGAACTCCCTCATTTTCCCAGTTTTTTTCCCAGTTTTTCCCAGTTTCTCCCTGCTTTTCTCCCTGCTTTTCTCCCTGCTTTTCTCCCTGCTTTTCCCTGTTTTCCCCTGCTTTTCCTCTGCGTTTCCCAGTTTTCTCAGTTTTCCCAGTTTTTCCCTGTTTTTTCACAGTTTTTCCTTGTTTTTCCCATTTTCCCCCCTGCTTTTCCTTGTTTTTCCCAGCTTTTCCTTTATTTTCCCAGTTTTTCCTTTATATTTCCTGTTCCTGCTGTTCAGTCCAGCTGTGAGTCCCTCAGCTCTCAGCTGCTCTCAGGTCATCACATTCTTCCCAGTAAAAATGGGATTTTTGTGAATCCCAAAGCATTTCCTGCAGTTTTTTAATCCCTTCCTTCACCACATTTACCAAAAAAAGTGAATTTTTCTCATGAGTTTTTTTTTTGGTTTTTTTTTCTCTCCAAGCAAAAATTCCTTTTTTTTTTTTTTTTTTTATTCTTTGATGGCGACAGAACAATCCCAAACAATTCCCAACCCCAGTTTGTTCATCCCTTTAGACCTACAGCCAGCTGGCCCATCCCATCCAGCAGGCCAAGGCCCTGGGGCTCCAGTTCCACTCCAGGATCCTGGACATTGACAACATCGACGTGAGTTCCCTGTAAAACTCTTCTTTTGGGGGAAAAATCCAACTCAGGGGATCAGGAGGGGCTTTTTAGGATCAGGGGGATTGGGAAAAACCCCTCCAGGATCATCCAGTCCAACCTTCTTTGCTCTGAATGCTGGGTTTGAGCTCTGGGGTTTGGGATTTCTGCTCCCAGAAGGGAAATCCCATTGCTGGAAGGGAAATCCCAGTGCTGGAGGGGAAAATCCCAGTGCTGGAAGGAAAATCCCAATGCTGGAAGGGAAATCCCAGTGCTGGAAGGGAAATCCCAGTGCTGGAAGAGAAATCCCAGTGCTGGAAGAGAAATCCCAGTGCTGGAAGGGAAATCCCAGTACTGGAAAGGAAATCCCAGTGCTGGAAGGGAAATCCCATTGCTGGAAGGGAAATCCCAGTGTTGGAAGAGAAATCCCATTGCTGGAAGGGAAATCCCAATGCTGGAAGGAAAAATCCCATTGCTGGAAGAGAAATCCCAGTGCTGGAAGAGAAATCCCATTGCTGGAAGGGAAATCCCATTGCTGGAAGGGAAATCCCAGTGCTGGAAGGGAAATCCCAGTGCTGGAAGGGAAATCCCAGTGCTGGAAGGGAAATCCCAGTGCTGGAAGGGAAAATCTCAGATATCCAAGATATCTAAAATATCTTGCAAATTGAGTTAGGCTTGGGTGGAAAATTGGGGTTTTTTTGGATGGATTGAGCTCCAGGGATTGTGGATTGGGATCAGGGAGCTCATTCCCTGGGATCAGGCATGGGAACGTGGCAGAGCTGTTGAGATTCCCTCAGGGAACAGGAAAATCGCCCTAAAAATAAATTTATTCCTTTGTGACACAGCCCAGCCCTGTCCTGCTGCTGCTTCCTTTATTAGGGATAAAACAGAATGTTTGGGAACATTTCAAAAGAGGAAAATCCTGCTGTCCTCAGTGCCTGTGGCTCCTTTTGGGGCAGCACAGGCAGGAATTCCTGAGCTGAAGAGCAGCATCCCAAAAAAAAAGGGATGCAAAGAGATTGCCCACAATGGGCAGAAAGAGAATTTAAAAAGAAAAAAGCGGAATTTTCACTCCTCTTGCATTCCAGTGAATATAAAGTGTTTAAATATTTAATGGAACAGCCTGGGAATAGAGGGGAAAAAATCCTGGCAAACAAAAGTTCCCACCTTGAAGTGTTTCTGGTACAGTTTTTGTCTGGTTCAGAACAACTTCCTGGCAAAAACGGATTTAAAAAAGGAGAAAAGCTCTGTTTGATCCTTGTGGGTCCCTTCCAGCTCAGGATGTTCTGGTTCCAAACATTTCCTTCAGAAAATTGCGTTTTTTTGGAGAGCAGGGTGTCTTTGAATTTGCTTTCTAATTGGAGCTAACGGTGCAAAGCTCGTTCCCATTTCCCAGATTTATGGACTTGGGGAAATAATGAAAAAACCCACAACAGTTTGGGGAAAGCTTTGGGTTCCCAAGGTTTCACTTGGGATTTTTTTTTTTGGGGAAACAGCTTTTTCATCCTATCAGAATGATGGAATTGATGTGGTTGAGCAGCCAGGGGGAAATGTGGGAGATCTTCCCTGGGCCTGCAGGAGTGGGGTGATGTCCATGGGGTTATGGGGTGATCTCTGTGGGGTTGTGGGCTGATGTCCGTGGGGTGATGTCCATCGGGTTATCGGGTAATGTCCATCAAGTTGTGGGGTGGTGTCCATGGGGTTTATGGGATGATGTCCGTGGTGTTACAGGGTTATGTCCATGGGGGTTATGGGGTGATGTCTGTGGGGTTATGGGGTGTTGTCTGTGGGGTTCATGGGGTAATATCCATGGGGTTTATGGGGTGTTGTCCATGGGGTTATGGGGTGATGTCCATGGGTTTATGGGGTGATATCCATGGGTTTATGGAGTGATGTCCATGGGGGTTGTGGGGTGATGTCCATGGGATTATGGGGTGATCTCTGTAGGATTATGGGGTGATGTCCATGGGCTTATGATGTCCATGGGGTGATGATGTCCATGGGGGTTGTGGGCTGATGTCCCTGGGGTAATGGGGTGATGTCCATGGGCTGATGTCCATGGGGTTATGGGGTGATGTCCATGGGGTTATGGGGTGATGTCCATGGGGTTCATGAAGTGATGTCCCTGGGATTAATAGGTGATGTCCATGGGGTTATGGGGTGATGTCCATGGGCTGATGTCCATGGGGTTATGGGCTGATGTCCATGGGGTTGTGGGCTGATGTCCATGGGGTTCTGTCCCTACAGCTGGCCATGGGGAAGATGATGGAGCAGGGGCCCGTGCTGATCATCACCTTCCAGGCCCAGGTGGTGATGGTGATCAAGAACCACCTGGGGGAGGTGGTGGAAGGGGACCCGGTGAGTGGGGACACGTCTGGGGCCTGGGACAGGTTTGGGGTTTGGGATTTATTTGGGGTTGGAGACATGTTTGGGATCTGAGACAGGTTTGGGGTCTGGGTCACATTTGGGATCTGAGACAGGTTTGGGGTCTGGGTCACATTTGGGATCTGGCCACATTTGGGGTCTCCCAGTGCATTCCAGCTCCATCCCATTCCCCCCTGGCCCTGCTGGGGTTCCCTCCCCTTTTCCTTTCCCTGGCTGGGCAGAGCCCTCTGGCAAGCAGGGTGAGAGCAGGGCTGAGTCACTGCATCAAAAAAACCCCAAATCCACATTTTTAGCTCCCCACACTCCCACCAAGAATGCAGGAATTTAATTCCATTAAAATCTCCCGGGGAACTCCCACCCTTGCCTGGAGCTGTGTGGGGTTTTTGGGGAGCAGGGAATGATCTGGGAGACAAATCCCTGGCACCTCTGGGGTACCCTGGGCTGCCCCTGGGGCTCTTCCCTCCTGGTTCCAGGCTCAGCCTGGCCCATGGAATTCCCTGAATAAACGTTTCTCTCTCCAGGAGGAAAAATAAAATAAAATAAAATAAAATAAAATAAAATAAAATAAAATAAAATAAAATAAAATAAAATAAAATAAAATAAAATAAAATAAAATAAAATAAAATCAAAATAAAAACAAAATAAAATAGTTATTATTAATATATAATGAATATAATATGTAATCATTATGTATTATCTATAATTTATATTATATTGTGTTATATTCTATTATATTGTATATAATAGAAATTTTATTATTATTGATGAATACATAAAAATATATATTTTATACTATGTTTATATTATATTATATTATATTATATTATATTATATTATATTATATTATATTATATTATATTATATTATATTATATTATATTATATTATATTATATTTATTATATTTCTCTCTCCAGGCAGCTCATTTTCCTTGTAATTAATACGGGCATTTAACAGATATTGGCTTTTGCAGCCCTGGCCTTTGGTCCAGGCTGGAAAAATGGGATTCATTTGAATGCTGGGGCCCATCTGGGCTGATTCACAAGCAGGGCAGAAACAGCTGATCCAGAGATTCCCTGCATTAAACTCCTGCATTCCTGGGAGATAAATATTGATGGGATAATTATTGAACAGGATATCAAAGTCTGTTTGCTGTCAGATCCCTCCAGGGCTGCAATAAATCAGGGAGAGGAATTGAAATTCTCCAGTGGAGCCCAAAGCTCAGCTTTAATCAGGAGCCTGGGCTTGGGTGGAGCTGCTGGAATATTGAACACAGGGAGGTTTGGGGAGAGGGGAGCCTCAAATCCCCTGAGTTTGGGGGTGGAAGGAGCTGGGAGGGTTGGAATTTAAATTTTGGGGGTGGAAGGAGCTGGAAGGATTTGAATTGAGTTTTGGGGTTGGAAGGAGCTAGAAATATTTGAGTTGAGTTTGAGTTCTGGAGCTGGAAGGAGGTGGATCGATGTGAGTTTTGGGGTTGGAAGGATGTGAGTTTTGGGGTTGGAAGGATTTGAGTTTTGGGGTTGGAAGGATTTGAGTTTTGGGGTTGAAAGGATCTGAGTTTTGGGGCTGGAAGGATTTGAGTTTTGGGGCTGGAAGGATTTGAGTTTTGGGGTTGGAAGGATTTGAGTTTTGGGGTTGGAAGGGATGTGAGTTTTGGGGCTGGAAGGATGTGAGTTTTGGGGCTGGAAGGATTTGAGTTTTGGGGCTGGAAGGATGTGAGTTTTGGGGTTGGAAGGATTTGAGTTTTGGGGCTGGAAGGATTTGAGTTTTGGGGTTGGAAGGATTTGAGTTTTGGGGTTGGAAGGATTTGAGTTTTGGGGTTGGAAGGATTTGAGTTTTGGGGCTGGAAGGATTTGAATTTTGCAGCTGGAAGGAGCTGGAAGGATTTGAATTCAGTTTGAGTTCTGGGGCTGGGAGGAACTGGAAGGATGTGAGTTTTGGGGCTGGAAGGAGCTGTCAGGTTTTGAGTTGAGTTCTGGGGCTGGAAGGAGCTGTCAGGTGCCCTGCTGGCAGCCTGGCCCTGCCCCTCAGATCAGCCCTCTCCTCTCTGTCTCTCCAGGACAAGGTGCTGAGGATGCTCTACGTGTGGGCCCTGTGCCGGGACCAGGACGAGCTGAACCCCTACATGGCCTGGAGGCTGCTGGACATTTCCTCCTCCAGCACGGAGCAGGTGCTCTGAGCAGGGCTGGGCTCAGGGCTGGGCCCTTCCCACCCTCTGCAAGCTGCTCCAGCCTGGAACCCCCACGGGGAGCTGGGGGATTTGGGATTTGAGCTCCTGATTATCCCAGTCCCCGAGGAATGGGAATCCCTGCTCGGGGACACCTGGGACGAGCAGCTGCTGCTTCATCCTCGTGCCTCAGAGGCTCCTGGGCAGCTGGGGACCCCCAGAGCTGTCATTCCCACCTGCTGGCACCCTTGGAGATCCCTGGAAGGGCCTCGGAGGGGCTCCTGGCTGCCAATGTCCTGGCCAGGCTCCAGCCTCGCGTCCCTGCCGTGTCTTGCACTTTCCCAAACCAAATACAACCAGGACTTTGCACATGGAGGTGTTGGATCCTCAGGTTGGTGGTGGGGTGGGGCTGATAGCTGAATATCCAGGGGGGAGATTTGATTATCCACAGCTTGGAAGGGGGAATGTTGTTGGTTCTGGTCACAAAGAGCCACAGCTGCATCCCTTGGGGTGGTGGGGAGGGTGTGGGACAGGAGGGGAAGGGCAGGGGGAGTGTCTGAGGAGTAGGACTGCTTTGGGAACGCTGAATTTTCCTGTCCCATCCTGATTTTTCTGTCCCATCCTGTCTCACTGTGCTCCTGGTTCACCTCCCTGGCCTTGTCTGCTCCTCATCCCTGCACGGAGCCCAGATCCAGGAGCACAAACTTCCCCAGTTTGCTGGGGTGAAATCCCAATCTAAAAAATGGGATTGAAAATCCCAAATCATGGAAAAAAAAAAAATCCCCAAATTCAGATTCCAGTGGCAGCATTTTGGGGCCCTCACCTTGAGCTTCTTGCAGGGGGAATGGCTGAGAGGGAGCAGAACTTGTGGGGTTTGGGCTTCTGGAGGGGTTTGGGAGCTGAGGAACCCCCTGCCCGTGGAAAGGGAGCTTGGGAGAAGGTTTGGAGAGGAAATCCAAGGATTGCTGTGGTGCTGAGGGTGAGGCAGGCCAGCTCTGCCCTGCCAGAGTGATTAAAGAGAATAATTCCAGTTCCTCTTCTGTGAATGTCTGCAGCTTTGAACGTCCCTGGGATGGGACAGCCCCAGCAGCAGAGGCTGCCCCAGCCCTTGGAGCACCCCCAGGCCGTGGGGGTGCCACATTCCCCGTTTGTGTCACCCCCAGGGCACGCTGGGGGTGGCATTTGGGTCACAGCCAGCCCAGGGAACGCTCCAGGCTGGGATGGAGCAAGTCCAGGGGAAGGTTTGGACCCCGGGAAAGGCTGAGGGAGCTGGGAAGGGGCTCAGCCTGGAGGAAAGGAGGCTCAGAGGGGACTGCACAGCTCCTGACAGGAGGGGACAGCCAGGGGACAGCAGGCTGTGCTCCCAGGGGACACCAGGACAAGAGGGAACAGCCCCAAGCTGTGCCAGGGGGGGTTTGGGTTGGATATTGAGAAAATTCCTTCATGGAAAGGGTTGTAAAGCCCTGGGCACAGCTGGAGCCCCCAGCCCTGCAGGGATTTAAAATCCTTGGGGATGTGGCACTTGGGGACAGGGCCAGTGGTGACTTTGGCAGTGCTGGCTTGGTGCTGGTGGCCCTGGGGGGCTTTTCCAGCCCTGGTGCCAAGGCCTGGGGGGCTCTGGGGGGTTCCATGGGGTTCCATGGATCCGGGGCACTGCCAGCCCTGCCCTGGCTCTGTGCCAGGGATGCTGCAGGGTTGCCATGGGGATGGGGATGCTGGCATGGTGACTCAGAGCTGCTCCTGCTGCCTCTGACACCCCGTGGGCTGTTCCCATCCCACCGAGGGGGGCTCTGAGCCCCCACATCCCCCAGGCTGCTCCAGAGCTCCAGCCCGGCCCCGGGCACTGCCAGGGATCCTGGGCAGCTCTGGGGATTCCACGGGGTTGGAATGAGATGATTCCAACCCACTCCACATTCTGTGATCCCGCAGCTGCCCCTGGGCCATCCCTCACTGTCACCCCGAGGCTTTTGGGGCTTTTTCCCAGTTCTGTGCTGGATCTGATGGGATGGGATGGTCAGGGTGTCCCCAGTGATCCCTCAGCGCTCTTTGCTCCCTTTCTCCGCCCTGCAATGCATTTTTGAGGGATGCAGCCCCTGCTGCCAGGTGGAATTGTCCTCCCTGGGCCTTTCTGGCACCGGGGCTCCTCTTTCCAGCCTTTAGCACACAAAGCCTCCGTGCCAAACGACAGCTCTGAGCCAAGCCCCGAGCACCAAGCTCGTTTAGGAACAATTCATTAGAGGGGGGAGGATTTTTTGAATGAGGTGTTTTTCATCTGGGACAGATCCATGGAGCAGCAGCCTCCTGTGCTGCCTCCTCTGCCAAAGCCTCGGAGATGGTTTGGGTTTGTTTTATTTTTTGTGGTGAACGATTCCAAAATGATTTTTCTCCTGTCTCAGATCAGCTCCAAGAGCTGTGAGTTCTCCCTGGAGCTGCTGGAAGGAGCGGGGGCTTTGTCAGGGATGAGTTACTGAGGGATCCTTCTGCCTCTGACTGTTGCTGCCAATTAAAAGAAATAAATAAAGCTTAATTAAGGCAAAGGCTTGGAGAACGCTTCTCCCCACGGAGCACGGGGAGGAAATTCCACTTGCAAAGGTTCTGCCCGTGGCTGCCCCATCCCTGGAGGTGTCCAGGTGTTGGATGGGGATGGTGGGAAGGGGTGGGACTCCATCTCGCCTTTCCCTGGGATGTTTTCAGCTGAGGTGCTTTTTAAAACGGCTTTAATTCGTTTTCCCTTGGCTGCTGCAGTGCTGCTAATTGGGAACTGGGACTATCTGACAGGATTTACATAGATTTTGAAACGGGAAAGGAGAAACTTCCAAAAATACCTCCCTTTTTAAACGCAAAGGCAGCAGAAACTTCACAAAACCGTTTTCTTAAAATACCCTGAAAATCCGCCGTGATTCCGATGGGTCCTCTCTGCCAGCGAGGTTTGCTCTGGGAAAGGAGGGATCCAAACACCCCAGGGAGGGTCTGATGGCAGCGGGGTCTGTGAGTGCTGCCCGGAGCTTCCCTGGGATCGAGGGAGGCTCAGCATTAACTGGGAGAGGCTCAGAATTCCCTGGGACTGAGGCTCAGAATTCCCTGGGACTGAGGTTCAGCATTCCCTGGAACTGAGGTTCAGCATTCCCTGGGACTGAGGCTCAGAATTCCCTGGGACTGAGGTTCAGCATTCCCTGGAACTGAGGTTCAGCATTCCCTGGGACTGAGGTTCAGCATTCCCTGGGACTGAGGCTCAGAATTCCCTGGGACTGAGGCTCAGCATTCCCTGGAACTGAGGCTCAGAATTCCCTGGAACTGAGGCTCAGAATTCCCTGGGACTGAGGTTCAGCATTCCCTGGAACTGAGGCTCAGCATTCCCTGGAACTGAGGCTCAGAATTCCCTGGGACTGAGGTTCAGCATTCCCTGGAACTGAGGCTCAGAATTCCCTGGAACTGAGGCTCAGAATTCCCTGGGACTGAGGTTCAGCATTCCCTGGGAACTGAGGCTCAGAATTCCCTGGAACTGAGGTTCAGCATTCCCTGGAACTGAGGCTCAGCATTCCCTGGGAACTGAGGCTCAGCATTCCCTGGAACTGAGGCTCAGAATTCCCTGGGACTGAGGTTCAGCATTCCCTAGGGTTGAGAGAGGCTCAGCATTAACTGGGATTGAGAGAGGCTCAGAATTAACTGGGACTGAGAGAGGCTCAGAATTAACTGGGACTGAGAGAGGCTCAGCATTAACTGAGAGAGGCTCAGAATTCCCTGGGACTGAGGCTCAGCATTCCCGAGATTGAGAGAGGCTCAGCATTAACTGGGATTGAGGTTCAGCATTCCCTGGGAAACTGAGAGAGGTTCGGCTTTCCCTTTGAACTGAGGGTCAGTTTTCCCGGGATCACAGCCTCAGATTTCTGGGGAATACAGGCTCGGCATTCCCGGGATCACAGGCTCGGCATTCCCGGGATCACAGGCTCAGATTTCCCGGGAACACAGGCTCGGCATTCCCGGGCATACAGTCTCATTTTTCCCGGGAACACAGGCTCCACATTCCCGGGATCGCTGCCTCAGTTTTCCCAGGAACATAGCCTCAGATTTCCCGGGAATACAGGCTCCGTTTTGCCGGGAACACAGCCTCGGCATTCCCGGGACCACAGGCTCAGATTTCTTTGGGAAGGGGCCGGGCTCTGCACCCGCCGCTCCCTCCATCCCTCCCTCTCCCCTCCTGGCGCTTGTTTTGATCCCGGGCTGTGAGTGGGACCTGCCCTGGCGGGGATGAGCCCCGCGGTCTCCATTGGCACCGGCACGTCCGAGTTCCCCGGGAACGTCTGCCACGATCTCCCGTAGCCATGGAGACCCCGAAGCCGTGCACAGAAACACTTTTCCAGGCGTTTTTTCCCTTTTTAAATTTTTTTTTTTAATTTTTCCCCCTCCTCTGCCATCCTCCTCGGGTCCGTGTGACTCTGCTGTGCCCACAGCAAGGGCTGGTAATTTTAAGGAATGGTGGAATTTTCTGTGGAATGCCAGGTGGGAGCCCTGGCAGAGCTCAGCCTTGCTGCCAGCTGCTCCCAAGGTCTGTGCCACCCCAGCGGGCACTTCCCCATCTCCAACCCAAAGGATTCCATGTGGGATGGGGCTGGGAGAGCCGGGGAAAGGAGGGGTCCAGGGAGAGCTCAGAGCCCCTTGCAGGGCCTGAAGGGGCTCCAGGAGAGCTGGGGAGGGACTGGGGACAAGGGATGGAGGGAAAACAGAGCCAGCCCCTGCTCTGCCCCGGGGGTGTGGAAGGCAGCGCTCCAGAGGGACGGATCCAGCCGGGAATGGTGCAGCTGCAGGGATGGGCTTGGCTGCAGGGATGCTCTGAGGGTGCCGGGAGCTCCAGGCTGGAGAGGAGCAGCAGCTCCATCACCTCGGTCCTGTCCCCGCTGCCAGCCCGTGCTGGAGCATCGCCGGGATCCTCGGCAGGACGGGATGGGCACAAGCGGCAGCCATCCTGGCATTCCAAGCTGGCATTTCAAAGGGATCTTGGCCAAAAAACCCCCGTGGGGCCTGGATCCCTCCTGCCTGTCCCAGCACGGGGCTGCTCCAGGGTTTCCTGCCTCCCCCATGGCCCTCCTGTCCCCCACACCCCCGGGGCCACTCCCATGGATGCCCCTGCAGCCACCTTGACCCCCCAATTCCGTATTTTCACAGCATCCCCATGGCTCTGCTCCTCCCTGCATCCCCAGGGTCCTCCTGCAGGACCACACCCACTGCAGGCCCCTGTCCCTGCTGCCAGGCCCGCTGCTGTCACCTCCCCGGGCGTGTCCACCACGTTCCTTGGCATTGCCCCCACACAGCACAGCCCCTGCACCCCCAGGGACATCCCTGGAACCCCTCCAAGGTATCGCATCCCTAAATCCCCCCAGGAACCACATCCTTAAAATTGCCCCAGGAATCACATCCCTGAAATCCCCCCCAGGTTACCACATCCCTGCATCCCTAAAATCCCTCCAAGGTAACACATCCCTAAATCCCCCCAGAAACCTCATCCCTAAAATCCCTCCAGGAACCTCATCCCTAAAATCCCTCCAGGAACCTCATCCCTAAAATCCCTCCAAGGAACCACATCCCTAAATCCCCCCATGAACCACATCCCTGAACCCCCCCCCCCCCCCCCAATGTATCGCATCCCTAAATCCCCCCAGGAACCACATCCTTAAAATCCCTCCAAGGACCACAACCCTGGAATCCCTCCAAGAAACCACATCCCTGAAATCCCCCCAGGTTACCACATCCCTGTATCCCTAAAATCCCTCCAAGGTATCGCATCCCTAAAATCCCCCCAGGAACCACATCCCTGAAATCCCCACAGGTTACCACATCCCTAAATGCCCCCAAGGTACCACATCCCTAAAATCCCCCCAGGAACCACATCCCTGAAATCCCCACAGGAACCACATCCTTAAAATTACCCCAAGGACCACATCTCTAAATACTCCAGGAACCACATCCCTAAAATCCCTCCAAGGTACCACATCTCTAAAATCCCCCCAAGGTTACCACATCCCTGCATCCCTAAAATCCCCCACAGACCACATCCCTGAAATGCCTCCAAGGCGTCACATCCCTGCATCCCCCCACTCCACCTGTATCCCCGGCTGACCACGTCCCCCAAACCTCCCCCCCGCACCCCCCCGGCCCCACACCCCGCACACCTCTCCGCATCCCCCCGTGTTGTCCCATCCCCCCGCACCCCCTCCCGCCTCCTCGCAGCCGCTGCCTCCCCCCCACGCCGGGTACCACACCCCCGCATCCTCCATCTCCCGCATCCTCCTCGCATCCCCCGCATCCCTCCCCGCCCTCCGCATCCCCGCACCCCACGCATCCCTCCCCACCCCGTATCCTCACTCCGCCCCGCCGATCGCAGCTCCCCCCGCGTTCCGCAGCCCAATCAGGGCGGCTCGGAGCAATTCAAACCGCGGCTCCGCTCCGCTCCCGGGCCGGGCAGGCTGCGCCGTGCGGCGGCGGCGGGGCCGGTCCGGATGGGCGCGGGGAGCGGCGGGGCGGGCGCGGCCCCCGCCCGCCGCCCGGAGCGCAGGTGAGCGCGGAGGAACCGGGGGGAACCGGGGGGAACCGGGAAAGTTTGGTGGTGGAGCCGCGGGGCTGCACCGGGCACCGCCCGGCCGCGGCTCCGCAGGGGCGGTGCGGGATGCGCGGGGATCCGCTCCCGGTGCCGCTCCCGGTGCCGCTCCCGGTACCCGGGTGGGCTCCTTGCGGGGATGGGGGGTCCCGAGAGCTGCGGTATCCTCGGGTCGGGGGTCTGTGACAGCCTGGGGTGGGCGGGGGAGCGGGAAAAAAATGGGAATTTTGGAATGAATATCGCTGTTAGATAAAATCTGGGATGGGCGTGTTGGGGATGAAGAAGTGGAAAACAAGGAATTCCCGCAGCTGCAGCAAAGCCGCTGATTTTGGGGTTCGGCTGTGGGGGAGCCAAGGGGCGGCCGCCGAAGCCCCCGAGGGCTGAGGGGATTTGGGGGCTCTGGGAGACGGGGGAGGGCGGCTTGGGGAAACTTTGGGATGAAGCGGAGCCGCTGTGTCCGTGCTGGAGCCGGGGGTCTGTCCGGGAGCCGGGGGGATCCCGCAGAGCCCCGGCACAAAGGGCTGAGCCCCGCAGGAACCGGGGCCGTTCCGCTCTCAGCCCCTCGGGAGGAGCCCCGGGAGCTCCCCGGGAGCGGCACCGGGAATTGGGGAGCTCTGGGCTGGCTGGGGCAGCGTTTGGTGCAGAGCCCCGTGTCGGACACGAGCTGGAGCTCCAGCAGGGCCGGCTGTGGGATTGAGGCGCTTTGGGGCTGCCCGGAGCCCGCTGCCGTCCCCTCCTTGTGCCGTTCCCGGGGCTCTGCCCGCTCCCAGCTCGGTGTCCCGGAGCCCGGCAGGGGACGGGGCGATGCTCCGGTGGCTCCGGCCGTGCCCGGGCTGGGCTGAGCGTGGGACGGGAGCGGGGATGGTTCTGCTGGCCGAGGGAGGGGTGGCAGCAGGATGTGCCCGGTTGCTGTGGCAGCGCTGCTGGCAGTGCCCGGGTCCTTGGGCGAGGCTCTGGTTTTCCCTGAGCAGCCCCGGGAGGACGCCTGGGATCCGTTCGGGGTCTGTCCCCGCGGTTCCTGTGCCGGGAGGGGAAGGGAGGGAGGTGGGATCAGCCCTGAAAACCGCACGGGTGGAACCCCCGGGCTGAATCCCCCCGGAAAGGAGGAGGACAGGGCCTCAGGCTGTGCCAGGCAGCGTTTAGGCTGGAGATTGGGGGCATTTCTGCACAGGAAAGCTGCTCGAGCGCTGGCACGGTGGCACTGGGGGCATCCCCATCCCTGCGGATGTGACACTTGGGGACAGGGGTCTGTGGTGGCCTCGAATGGGCTCGATGATCTCGGGGGCTTTTCCAAGGTAAACAATTCCCAGACTCCATCCCCTGGGCCGGCTCCAGGGCCATCAGCAGCGCCTGCTGTCCCCGAATCTCCACGCACCTGTTGCCGCCGGCCCCGGCCGGGCGCTCCCGCTGCCCCCGCGGCTCCTCCCGCTGCCGGCGGCATCTGCTCGGTGCTCGGGGGCCGGGGCAGCGTTCCCGGGGCTCCGCGGGGCTCCGCGGGCCGTGGGCAGCCCGGGCAGGCCGGGCCGGGGCTGGAGCAGCAGCAGGGCCGTGGGTGGATGCCGGAAAAGCCGAGCTGGGAGCGGCAGCCGCGGTTCGTGAGCTCCGCGCCTCCCCCGGCGCCCGCCACGGTGACAGCAGCGGTGACAGCAGCGGTGACAGCAGCGGTGACACCTCGGGCTGGCGGTGCCGAGCTCTCTGGAGGTGCCGAGCGTCGGTAAATCCCGAGCCGAGCTGTGGGAGCGGCTGATCCCGGCAGGAAGCGCTGCCCGGCTGGAGCTGCCTCCGAGGGCTCCCCACAAAATCAAATTGATGGATCGGAGCTCCCTGAGGGACCCCAGGGCCGTGAGGCTGAGCTGCAGCCCGGGGCGGGGCAATAAACCCGGGATTGAAGGAGTGACCAGGGATGGAGAGGGGATTGCGGGATGGGAGCGCTCCAGGGCGAGGGGCAGGGGTGGAAAACTGGGATTAAAGGGGAGCTGGGGGCTGTTCCCAGCTGGAACCTGCAGGGGAGAGCTGTGGGGACCCAAAAGAGGGACCTGGAGTGGGTCTGGGATTGTGGATCCCAGTGGTGCCTGGCTGGTGGGACAGGACCAGCCTATCCCCATCCCCATTCCATTCCCATCCCCATTCCCATCCCCATCCCCATTCCATCCCCATCCCCATTCCATTCCATTCCCATTCTCATTCCCATTCCCATTCCCATTCCCATTCCCATCCCCATTCCCATTCCCATTCCATTCCCATCCCCATTCCATTCCCATCCCCATTCCATTC
The DNA here is from genome assembly GCF_027579445.1 of Ammospiza nelsoni. Lineage (NCBI taxonomy): Eukaryota > Metazoa > Chordata > Aves > Passeriformes > Passerellidae > Ammospiza > Ammospiza nelsoni. The sequence goes on from NC_080659.1 coordinate 5,656,796, forward strand.
CATTCCCATTCCCATTCCCATTCCCATTCCATTCCCATTCCCATTCCCATCCCCATTCCATTCCCATCCCCATTCCCTTTCCAGCCGTGCCTGGGGTTGGGTCTGTCTGGAAACCACCCGGGATCCCGAGACCATTGCACAGGATTCTGTGCTGTGGGAAGGGCAGGATGCTCTGTGCAGCTGGGATGTGCCTGAGGTGCAGAGCTGGAAGCTCCCAGCGTTGGGCAGCACAGCTGAATCCATGGATTTTAACATCTTTAACACCCCCCCAAGCCCTTGTGTGGCTTTCCCTCCCTGGCCTGGCAGGGCTTGGTGCCCGCCAGGTCTCTACATCCCAACCAGCCAGGCAGAACCTCGTTCAGGGGGGTCTTTTGGAATCCAAACCTTTCTTTGGAAGCTTCTGCTGGGATTCCCTGGTCCGTGGGGATGGTTTGGAGCAGAGACCCCTGAGCCCACAGGAGAGCCACAGCTTTGGGGTCATGGAGAGGAGCAGAGTCCTGAGAGGCAGGGCAGGAGCTGCTGGATGCTCTTCCAGCCTGGAATGGCTCTGGAGGCCAAGCAGGAGCTCCTGGATGCTCTTCCAGCCTGGAATGGCTCCGGAGGCCAGGCTGGTGGGGTTTGGAGCAGCCTGGGGCACTGGGAGGTGTCCCTGGGCCCATTCCATGATCCCACAGCTCCTTTGGGGTGTCCCCATGTGAGCAGAGGTGGCTTTGCCGTCCCAGCCTGGCTGTCCCCATGTTCCCACTGCCCTGGGGCTGGCCCAGGGTTTGGGAATTCAGCTGGGATATCCCTGGATCGGCCCCATGGAGCTGCCTGGGCTCCTCAGGGCTCTTCAGGCTGGAGATTCCAGCACCTGAATCCCTGAATTCCCGGGATCTCCTGCAGCCCCTCTGCATTGCAGGGCTGCGGGTTTGTCTTTAATTGTGCCGGGCTGTGCTAACGAAGGGATTAAGGCCTGGGAGGGCGAGCGGTGCCGGCCAAATTCCCGTCCAGATTCCCTCCCTGCTCCAAGGGCTGTTTTGTAACTCTCTCCTTTCATTCCTTCATCCCTGCCTGGAGCATCCCGCACTGGGATCCAGATCTGAGCCGCTGCTGGGGCTGGGCCATGAGTCCCCAGCACTGCTGAGGCTTCCAAGGACTGAGGGATGAGGGAGTTCCTGGATGGAGCTGGGCACTCCCTGGATCCCTGGGTATTCCCTGGATGGAGCTGGGCACTCCCTGAATGGAGCTGGGAATTCCCTGGATGGAGCTGGGCACTCCTGGATGGAGCTGGGCACGCCCTGGATGGAGCTGGGCACCCCTGGATGGAGCTGGGCACCCCTGGATGGAGCTGGGCATTCCCTGGATGGAGCTGGGCACCCCTGGATGGAGCTGGGCATTCCCTGGATGGAGCTGGGTATTCCCTGGATGGAGCTGGACATTCCCTGGATCCCTCCTGGGCTGCTGGGAGTGTTCCAGAGGGATGGGGATGGGCTCAGGGCAGAGCTGGGGATGGGCTCAGGGCAGAGCTGGGGATGCTCTGTCTCCTGCTCCCTGCTGGATCCCACGGAGCTGCTCCATCCTTGGGGTCCTCAGCTGCTCCATCCTTGGGGTCCTCAGCTGCTCCATCCATGGGATCCTCAGCTGCTCCATCCATGGGGTCCTCAGCTGCTCCATCCTTGGGATCCTCAGCTGCTCCATCCTTGGGATCCTCTCCTCTCCAGGTCAGGGATGCACCCAAAGCTCCTCCAGGGAAGGAAGGGGCTGGAACCAGAGCTGGTGCCAGGGTCAGGAGATGGAGCAAACCCACGGATTGTGCAGGGCTGTGCAGGACAGGGCCATCAGGAACATTCCCTGGGAGCAGCAGGGAGGGAGCCTTGTCCCCAGGGGACCTGGTGTCCCGCCAGGCTCGGGGCAGACGCAGCCCTGGAGCAGCATCCCAGCCCAGCCCGGCTGCCAAGGTGCTTCCAGGAATGCCTGGGGCATGGCAGGGACACAAGGCAGGCGGTGACGGAGAGAGCTTGGCACCGGCCTGGCACAGAGTGTCCTGGCACAGGCGGGAGCAGCCTGGGATGCTGGAACAGGGATGGAGGCACGGAGCTGCAGCCCGAGCAGGGGGGGACACCCTGGGCAGGATGGGGGTCCCAGCTGCGGATGGACAGAGCTGTCCCTCTGTCTGTCCCTGCCTGGCACAGCGGGAGCAGGATGGGGAAGGGTTCCAGCAGTGGGATGAGAGGATTTGGGCTGCTGGGGATGCTCCTTCCCCCCTGCTCTGTCTCTGTCCCGTTTGTGTCGCTCACCCCAACCCAGACCAGACATCCCTGGGGAAGCCATGGAGGAGGTGAGAGATGGGGATGGGCCGGGGGGACCTGCTGGGACCTGGACCCTGCTGAGATCCAGGACCCTGCAGGGATCCAGGACCCTGCTGAGATCCAGGACCCTGCTGGATCCCCCTGGTTTTGATGGAGATTTTTGGTGATTTCGTGAATATTTCGGGATTTTTGTGGGGATTTTTTGGGTCTGTGGCCATCCCTGCCTTCCCTAATCCCCTCCATCCCACAGCACACCCCTGGAGCACAGTGTGGATGTGGGGTCTCAAGCAGCTCAGGGCAGCCCCTCGGATCCACCAGCAGCTCCCAGTTCCTTCCCCTGCCCGGTTTGCCCCAAATTCTGGGAGGTGTGGCCAGGATTGATCAGGGCCTTCCCCGAGGGAGGCAGGAATGGGATCCCCCTGCTCCCTGCAGCCCCTGAGCCTGGATAAAATCCCGGGGAGTTCTCAGCATGGGAACGGCATCATTGATTTCCCGGAGCTGAGCCCTGGCCCTGCCATCGATCTGCATTTTTATCAGCTCATCTCGGTGACTGAGAGGCTCCGGCACTGCGGGGAGGAGGAAGAGGAGGAAAGGAAGGAAAAAGGAAGGAAAAAGGAAGGAAGGAAGGAAGGAAGGAAGGAAGGAAGGAAGGAAGGAAGGAAAGGAAGGAAAGGAAGGAAAGGAAGGAAGGAAGGAAAGGAAGGAAAGGAAGGAAAGGAAGGAAAGGAAGGAAAGGAAGGAAAGGAAGGAAAGGAAGGAAAGGAAGGAAAGGAAGGAAAGGAAGGAAAGGAAGGAAAGGAAGGAAAGGAAGGAAAGGAAGGAAAGGAAGGAAAGGAAGGAAGGAAGGAAGGAAGGAAGGAAGGAAGGAAGGAAGGAAGGAAGGAAGGAAGGAAGGAAGGAAGGAAGGAAGGAAGGAAGGAAGGAAGGAAGGAAGGAAGGAAGGAAGGAAGGAAGGAAGGAAGGAAGGAAGGAAGGAAGGAAGGAAGGAAGGAAGGAAGGAAGGAAGGAAGGAAGGAAGGAAGGAAGGAAGGAAGGAAGGAAGGAAGGAAGGAAGGAAGGAAGGAAGGAAGGAAGGAAGGAAGGAAGGAAGGAAGGAAGGAAGGAAGGAAGGAAGGAAGGAAGGAAGGAAGGAAGGAAGGAAGGAAGGAAGGAAGGAAGGAAGGAAGGAAGGAAGGAAGGAAGGAAGGAAGGAAGGAAGGAAGGAAGGAAGGAAGGAAGGAAGGAAGGAAGGAAGGAAGGAAGGAAGGAAGGAAGGAAGGAAGGAAGGAAGGAAGGAAGGAAGGAAGGAAGGAAGGAAGGAAGGAAGGAAGGAAGGAAGGAAGGAAGGAAGGAAGGAAGGAAGGAAATCAATAAATAAATGAAGGAGCACTTGGCATTAGATGTGGATTTGGGAGTGTTCTGCCTGTTCAGCCTCTGCTGCCTTCCCAGTCGGGTTTTTAGGGGTTTTCTCGCAGAGCCTCGGATGCTGCTCCGGGTGTTGCTGCACGTGGAGGGCGGCTCCAAACAGCGCCTCCGACCCAGGAGGGATTAAAAATCCTTTAATTGCAGAGCCGGAGTTCTTGGGAGCTGAGTCTTTGCCCATTTGCTCAATAATTCATGGCAGAGCCCGGTAATTAAATGCTAAAGACCCGGTTTGCCTGGCATTGTTTGCAGTTCCATTGCTGCTTGAATGCAAGAAATTACCGAGTCATTTAATTGGTAATTAAAAGTAATGATTGCTTCCCATGCTCCAGGAATTACTCAGCATTTCTGGGGTTGTTTGCACACAGCAGAAACGCCCTCCCTGCTTTCCAGGCTGAATTCCTGTGAATTTATCCCTGGGTCGGTGCTGGGGGGAGCCTCGTGCTGCCCCATCCCCTTTCAATGGCTCATAAAGACCAGGAAAAACGCGAATTAGCACAAAATGAGGCAGCACGGGCTGCCCGTGGGAAACTCCTGGGCTTGATCCCATTCCAGGCTCTCCCACTGCCCATGGCCTTGCATGGGTGGGTTTGGGGGGATTTGGGAATGTCCAGGCGCTTTTGGGGCTGGGTTTGGGCCTTTGGATAAGGGGATGTGGGGCTGCGTTTATAAATAATCCACAATTCCTGACAGGAGCAAATCGGGATCTGCTCCCAGGGAGCAGCAGGGCAAGGGGGAACGGCCTCGAGCTGTGCCAGGGGAGGTTTAAACTGGATATTGGGAAAATTCCTTCGTGGAAAAAGGATTGTCAGGGTGAAGGGTCGGGGGATGGGATGGGATGGGGTGGGGTGGGATGGGATGGGATGGGATGGGATGGGATGGGATGGGATGGGATGGGATGGGATGGGATGGGATGGGATGGGATGGGGTGGGGTGGGATGGGGTGGGGTGGGATGAGAATGGCACTGGGATGGGATGGGAGTGGGATGGGATGGGATGGGAGTGGCACTGGGATGAACTGGAGTGACACTGGGATAGACTGGGAATGGCGCTGGGATGGGTTGGGATTGGCACTGGGATGGGATGGGAGTGGCACTGGGATGGGATGGGAGTGGCACTGGGATGGGAATGGCACTGGGATGGGATGGGATGGGATTGGCACTGGGATGGGATGGGATTGGCACTGGGATGGGAATGGCACTGGGATGGGATGGGATGGGATTGGCACTGGGATGGGATGGGAGTGGCACTGGGATGGGATGGGATGGGATGGGATGGGATTGGCACTGGGATGGGATGGGAGTGGCACTGGGGTGGGATGGGATGGGAGTGGCACTGGGATGAACTGGAGTGACACTGGGATAGGCTGGGAATGGCGCTGGGATGGCTTGGGATTGGCACTGGGATAGGAATGGCGCTGGGATGGGATGGGATTGGCACTGGGATGGACTGGGAGTGGCTTTTAGGACACTCCAGGAGCCTTCCCCAGGTTTTGATCCCCAGGGACAGATCCTGGAGTTTTCAGTGCCCCCACATTTGTTGCGTTGACAAAATCCTGAATTTCCTCCCCCTGGGGCTCAGAGACCCCAACCCCGATGGAAACATCCCCTGAACTGTGCAGGGCCCTGGGGGAGCTGGGAACCCCTCTCAGGGCTGGAGCTGACACTTCCCAGATCCTCAGGGAGCGCTGCCCCATCCTCAGACTGGGATTGCAATTCCCAGATCTGGGACAGGGAATAATTTCATTTTTGTGCAGGGCTGTGGAGCTGAGCGTGTTCCATGCACAACTCCAGGCACGGATAACCTTTGCTTATTCCCAGCCTGGAGTTACCCTGGGCTGGGTTTTTGCTGCCTAAGCCCTTCCAGCTGCCCTTTCCTGCTCTGATTCCCAAATCACCAGCTCTGGAGGCACCTCGGAGCCAGAATGTGAATTAATAATGTGCTAAGAAAATAAAGACACTTCAACAGCCTTTAAATCAAGGGGAACGGCCTGTTAAAGGCTTTGGACAAATCCCATTACTTTGTGTGCAGTTTTAGGGCTGGCAGGAATAAATCTCCGGGCAATTTATGGATGGTGACGAATTTCTTTCAGGAGGAAAGAATCCCATGGGGGAGGCTCCTGGTTATCCAGAGATTCTCTGAGGAGTTGTGGAGTTATTGATGTGTCCCACTGGGAGTGACAACAAAATCTGTGGCCTCTGGGGTCACCTGGGTTGGCATCAAAATCCATTTTGGGAGGCTGGGATGCTCCTCCCTGGGGCTGGGGTGGCAGGAGCAGAGCAGGAGGGGACAGGGATGGGAATTTCCTGTTGTTGGTGGAGGGGACGGGGATTGGGAGTTTTCTGTTGTTGGTGCATGGCCAGGAAAGAGGCATCAGGGAATCTGGGGGCTCTAGAGCCTCTCCTGGGGTGGCTGCAGGGACCTGGACCCTATTGGTGTCCCCAGAGCTCCCTGTCCCCTCTCGTCCCATTTTCGGTGTCACAAACTGTCACTCCCATTTTCGGTGTCACAAACCTCTCTAAGTTAACCAGGAAAATCTGGTTTTGATGGAAAACTGGAGGAATTTGGTTGGGATTGTCCACAGCCGTGGATTGCCCTGGCAGCAGCCCCCAGTTCCTGTCTCAGGGCTCCCTGGGAATTGGGGTTCCCTCCCTGGAAATTCCTGCTCCAGAAATTTCTCTTTTCCTTTCTTTTCCCCTTGGGAGCATCCAAAGGAGCAGGATCACCCTCATGGCCTCTCCCCAGTGGTTCAGGGGAGCTGCAGGGCTGGGCTTCTGTGCAGGGAGCAGCTCAGGTGTGACACATCCCTCACCTGTCCCGGAGGGCTCTGCAGGGCTGGGCTTGGCTCGGCAAGGGGCAGCGAGCTGGAATTCTCTGCTTGAGCAGGGGAGCCTGGAGAGGACAGGACAGGACAGGACAATCCCTCAGTGTCACCAGGAGTGTTGGGAATGAGGTCTCAGCCCTCGGGAAGGGGCTTTGGGTCCCCTCAGTGCTGCCCAGGAGGGGAGTTTTGGGAGGGCTTTGGTGTCACCCAGAATAATTCTGGAATTGGATAGAACCTCCATGGACGTAGAGCCCAACCATCCCCAGCCCTGCCAAGGCCACCCCTGTCCCCAAGTGTCACATCCCCACTGATTTCAACCCCTGCAGGAATGGGAATCCAGCCTGTCCACCCTTTCCATGGGGAAATTTCTCCTCCTGCAGCCAGCCAGGCTTCCAATAAGCCCAAGGTGATTTTCTTTCATTTCCATTGGCAGTGAAATCCAGCCTGCCATGGCTGGGAGCTGCAGAAAACACAAATGGTTTTCCCCCAGCCATGGGCAATGGTTTTTTTTTGGGTTTTGTTTTTTTGGTTTTTTTTTTTTTTTTTTTTTTTGGGTTTTTTTTTTTTTCACCTGGAACTGGAGCAGCCAAGTGTGGGATTGTCCTCCAAGCAGGAACAGTCACTCGGCGCCACAGGGCTGTACCCAGAGCAGCCACTGCAGGTTCCACAGATCCCTTTGTCAGCACTAAAAAGGGCTCAGATCCTGCTGGAGGCTTCTGGCATTTCATAGGGGAGCTCAGATTAGAGGAACACTCGGATTTTCCTCTCCCCAAAATGCAGGGCTGAGCGTGGGACAAGGCAAAGGCTGAACCTCATTTCATTGTCCAGCAGGAACCTGCTCCTTCCTGGAGTTTCTTCAGCATCCCCCAAAGCCCAGATCCCCCTGAGGCTGCAGCTCCAAAGCTGGCTCTGAGGCAGGGCTGGAGTTGATATTCCTGAGTGCCAGAATGTCTGAATATTCCTGAGTGCCAGAATTTCTGAATATTCCTGATTCCCTGTGCCTCGGGGTACCTCTGTCCCCAGCTCCCCCCTGAGACCATCCAGCTTTTTGTGCTGTAGGATGAACAATTCCTCAGCACGAGGATCCCTTCCAGCTCTGAGAGCCTTCCAAGGAGAGAGGGCAGAGGGGGAAGCTCCACACAGCAATTCCCACAGCCAGGGGCTCTTTATCACGGACTTTGGGAGAGGCAGAGGAATTTCGGGATGAAAGTCTTGAAATTAAACTGGAATTAAAGCCACAAATCCCAGAATGGCTTCAGCTGGGAGGGATCTCAAAGGTCTTCCAGTCCCACCCCTGTCCCAGGGTTCTCCAAGCCCTGTCCAGCCTCGCCTTGTGTGGATGGATGGATGATGGATGGATGGGTGGATGGATGGATGATGGATGGATGGATGGATGGATGGCTGAGGGATGGATGGATGGATGAGAGATGGATGGATGGATGAGGGATGGATGGATGATGGATGGATGGATGGATGGATGGATGGATGGATGGATGGACGGATGGATGATGGATGGATGGATGGATGGATGGATGGATGGATGGATGGATGATGGATGGATGGATGGATGGATGGATGGATGGACGGATGGATGATGGATGGATGGATGGATGGATGGATGGATGGATGGATGGATGGACGGATGGATGGATGGATGGATGGATGGATGGATGGATGGACGGATGGATGGATGGATGGATGGATGGATGGATGGGTGGATGGATGGATGGATAGATGGATGGATGGATGATGGATGGATGGATGAGGGATGGATGGATGGATGGATGGATGGATGATGGATGGATGGATGGATGGATGGATGGATGGATGGATGGATGATGGATGGATGATGGATGGATGGATGGATGGATGGATGGATGGATGGATGATGGATGGATGGATGAGGGATGGATGGATGATGGATGGATGATGGATGGATGGATGGATGATGGATGGATGGATGGATGGATGGATGGATGGATGGATGGATGGATAGATGGATGGATGGATGATGGATCCATGGATCCATGGATTCATGGATGCATGCATGGATGGATGGATGGATGGAATATCTGAGCACCTTGCCCACATTTTGACTTTGGGTACAGGGACAGAGGATGTATTTCTCCAGAGAAACTCTGGGAACTGCCAGGGCAGCCTCACCAGGCCCCTGTGGCTCTTCCAGGAGCAGGTGGGGAGGAGACCTTCAGGAACTGTCCATCCATACGAGCAGAGCAATTTTAATTTGCCCCTGCTGAGCTGCCCTGTGCCCCGGGCACCAAGCGTTCCCTGAGCTGCTGGAGTGTGGAAAACTCCCCGTGGGCACCTCCCAGGAACCCAAACTCCATCAGAACCGAGCCTGGCAGAGCAGGGAAACTCAACTCCAGCCATTTCCATGGAATTCTCCCTGTGGGAAGGGGACAGCGGAGCTGCAGCAATTTCCATCCCCAAAAGCTGCATCCCTGCGGATCCTGGGGAGGGGGAATGTGCCCAGGTGTGACCCCAGCGTGTCCCTGAGGCTGATCCTGGTCTGAGTGCCGTGAACAGAGGGGGCAGTGCCAGCCTGGGAATCCTGGAGCATCCCTGGACACGCTGGGGACAGTCCTGGATCCCGGGGGGACCAGGGTGCAGGAGCTTCCCAGGGATCAGAGCAGGATTTTTGGGATGCAGGAGTTTCCCAGGGGTCCCAGCAGGATTTTTGGGATGCAGGAGTTTCCCAGGGGTCCCAGCAGGATTTTTGGGATGCAGGAGTTTCCCAGGGGTCCCAGCAGGATTTTTGGGATGCAGGAGTTTCCCAGGGATCAGAGCAGGATTTTTGGGATGCAGGAGTTTCCCAGGGGTCCCAGCAGGATTTTTGGGATGCAGGAGTTTCCCAGGGGTCCCAGCAGGATTTTTGGGATGCAGGAGCTCCCCATGAGATCAGAGTGGATTTTTTGGGGATGCAGGAGCTTCCCGGGGATCAGAGCAGAATTTTTGGGACGTAGAAACTCCCCGTGGGATCACAGGGAGGTTTTCGGGATGCAGGAGCTTCCCGTGTGATCACAGGGAAATTTTTGGGATCGCAGGGAATTTTTTGGGATGCAGGAGCTTCCCTGGGATCAGAGCAGGATTTTTGGGATGCAGGAGCTCCCCATGGGATCAAAGGGAGGTTTTTGGGATGCAGGAGCTTCCCTGGGATCAGAGCAGATTTTTTGGGATGCAGGAGCTCTCCGTGTGATCACAGGGAATTTTTGGGGATCACAGGGAATTTTTTGGGATGCAGGTGCTCCCCGTGTGATCACAGGGAACTTTTGGGGATCGCAGGGAATTTTTTGGGATGCAGGCGCTCCCCGTGTGATCACAGGGAATTTTTGGGGATCGCAGGGAATTTTTTGGGATCGCAGGGAGGTTTTTGGGATGCAGGCGCTCCCCGTGAGATCACAGGGAATTTTTTGGGATCACAGGGAATTTTTTGGGATGCAGGATCTTCCCTGGGATCAGAGCAGGATTTTTGGGATGCAGGTGCTCCCCGTGTGATCACAGGGAATTTTTGGGGATCGCAGGGAGGTTTTTTGGGATGCAGGCGCTCCCCGTGAGATCACAGGGAATTTTTGGGGGTCGCAGGGAGGTTTTCGGGATCACGGGGAATTTTTGGGGATCACAGGGAATTTTTGGGGATCGCAGGGAGGTTTTCGGGATCACAGGGAGGTTTTTGGGGATCACAGGGAATTTTTGGGGATCACAGGGAGGTTTTTGGGATGGCGGGGATGCGGAGCCGGGGCGGGGGCGCAGCTCAGCCCCGCAGCTCGAGCACTCCCACGGTCTGGCTCTCCCGGGCAGGCGCCTCGGGAAACTTGCCCGGCTCCGATCGCTGCGCTCCACCTTTTATTCTAATGGGCTCCGCATCGCCATAGGAACCCGAGCCCGCCCGGGCGGCAGCGAGCGCCGCCGCTCCCGGGGCCCGGCATGGCCGGGGATGGATGCGGGGGCCCGGGGCAGCCGCCAGGTACCGACCCGGGGGCACCGGGACCCCCAGCCCTGCCCGGCCGGGGGCAGCCGGGAAATGCCCCAGGAGGGTGGGGGGAGAGGGCAGGGAGCCGGCTTTGGGGTGGGAACAGCTTTTCCTGGGGTTGGGTGGGTTTGGGTGAAGGGTGCTTGGCCGGGTCGGGGGTCTCAGAGGTTGGGATTTGGGGTGGGAACAGCCTTTCATGGGGTTGGATCGGTTGGGAGAAGGGTGCTTGGCTGGGTCGGGGGTTTCAGAGGTTGGGATTTGGGCAAACCCAGCCCTGCGTGGCTGGGGCTGGGCTGAGCCTCCCCCACGGCTGCTCCTGGAGGGGATGGGACATCCCAGACACTCCGTGGGGCTGATCCATGGGATCTCCCTGGATCCAGGCTCCACCTGCCCCACGCTGCTGGGTCCAGGCAGGATTCCAGCCTGGGAGAGGGGCTGGAGCCCTCCCGTCATCCACAGGATGCTCCAGCAGGGCTGGAGAGGTCCTGGGAGCAGGTTTGGGACGTGAGGGGACACCAGACATCCAAGGGATCCTGACGAGGCTCGGGATCCTCCCTGGGCACACTCCAGACCCTCCTGCATCCCTTTGTCCATGGGGTGGAGAGGGGATGGGATGGGAGGGAGCCCCTGAACGCTTCTGGATGCTTGGGAAGGGCTGGCACTGCCTGGTTCTGGCTTTTCCTCCTCCTCCAGGCTGGGATGGATCTGCTGGAGAGTCGGGATCAGCCAGGCTGGAGGTGCAGGGAGGGCTCAGCATCCCTGGGCATGGACAGGGTGGGCAGAAGGGTCTGACCCTAACAGGGAATAACAGGGAGGCTGGGAAGGGGAGGTGGACCCCAGTGGGTCCCAGTGGACCCCAGTGAGTCCCAGTGGATCTCAATGGATCTCAGTGGACCCCAGTGGATCCCAATGGATGGGGTTCCTGCCATGGGGAACACCTTTACTCCTGCTGGGCCTGGCACAGGGCAGAGGAGCAGCCCTGAGCTGGGGCAGGAGCAGATCGCAGGGGTAACACAGCTTTGGGATTCACAGCAAGGGGACCCAGGAAAATCAGGATTCTCCCAGCCCTGTAAAACGGGAGAACAGCCCTGTGCCCTGCAGGAGCCTCACACCCCGCTTTGGCTGGGGCCAGCTCCGTGCCCAGGGCTCGGATCCTGCTGGGAGTTCAGGATTCCCTGGCACAGCCCCTGGATGAGCTCCAGAGGCTGCCAGGCCCCGTCCCAGCAGCTGCATTTACTGAAAAAGGCAATGCAGGGATTGCAGCTGCTCCAGGGCGGGCACCAGCGTGTCCAGAGAGGGGCACGGAGCCGCCTCTGTCCGTCTGTCCTGCTGCACACGGCTGGGACAGACACCAGGACCCGCTGCTGAGGAGGTGAAGGGAAGGAGGGAGGGACCCCCATGGCCCTGACAGTGAAGCCTTTCCCCATCTTTGAGGAGTTCAGGCACCAAAAATCGCGGAAAAAACATTCCAGGGGGATTTTCCAGTGCTTCTCTCATGAGCAAGATGAGGGTGGGGAAGTGGTTTAAGGGAAAAGGGGAGATTTGGGGTAATGGTTTTAAGTGAAAAGAGGGGAGATTTGGAGTAATGATTTTAAGGGAAAAGAGGGGAGATTTGGGGTAATGGTTTTAAGGGAAAAGAGGGGAGATTTGGAGTAATGGTTTTAAGGGAAAAGAGGGGAGATTTGGAGTAATGGTTTTAAGGGAAATGGGGAGATTTGGGGTAATGTTTTTAAGGGAAAAGAGGGGAGATTTGGGGTAATGGTTTTAAGGGAAAAGAGGGGAGATTCAGGGTGGAATGAGGCAGGAATTTGTTAGGATGAGGGCGGGGAGGGGTGGGATGGAATTCCCCTCCCTGGAGGTGCCCCAGGCTGGGGTTTGGAGCAGCTTTGGGCACTGGAAGGTGCCAGGGCTGGCTCTGGATGGGCTTCAAGGTTCTTCCAGCCCAAACCTGGATGGTGCCCTCCATCCCACCTGGATCACACCCAGATCCTGCCTGGCTCCGCGCTGACTCCCTCCTTTGTTCGCAATAAGCATCTCATTAGATATTCCCCGTTCCCAAATTAACATTTAATTCGTGCCTCGTTCCCAGAAAAAACCTGGGCACAGCCTCCTGGAATTGTTGACAGTGATCCTGTTCCTTTGTGAGCTCTGTCCCTATTAAGCAATTTCCTCGCCTGTGTCTTTTGAGTTACTAAGGGAACAGGAATAAAATCTTAATAAAACTCCATCAACCGTTCCTGAAATAACAGCAGCTCCTTGGAGGGGCCTGAGCAAGGGATGGGGCTCTGCTCCAAATTCCCAGGAAATCCAGAGCACAGAGTCAGGGGTGGGGTGAGCTGGAGGGCTCAAAGCTCATCCAATTCCACCCATTTCCACCCAATTCCACCCAATTTCACCACCCCAGGGTGCTCCAGCCACAGCTGCTCTGGGAGCCCCCACTGATGAAAAGGCAACAAATCCCAAAAGGGAATAAATCCTTCATTTTCAGGATAAATAATATTAAATATAAATAATACATAAATTGCATAAATAATATATTTTGTATTAGTAATATATTTATAAAATAAAATAAAAATATTAAATACAAACAAACACATTAATATTAATATATTAATAATATATAAATAATACCAGGGTTAGCAATTAGCAGGAATTTTTCTCTTTTGTCCTGACTGTGCCTGATCCTCCCTGGATTTGGGACCTGAGCCATTGGGCATCTCCAGATCCAGGAGTTATTGCTGTCCTGAGCACCACCAAGGGGAATTTTTCAACCAAATATATCCATGGGAAGCACGGAGAGAGGTTTAGGCTTGGTTTAGGATATTGGGGGAATTCCTCCATGGAAAGGGGTGGAATCCCCATTCCTGGGGGGATTTAAAATCTTTTGGATGTGGCACTTGGGGACAGGGTCAGTGGTGGCCTTGGGATTGCTCTGCCTTGCCCTTCCCCATGGATATTGGATATTAAATATTAGATATTGGATATTAAATATGGGATATTGGATGTTGGATATTGAATATTGGGTATTAAATATTGGATACTGGATATTAAATATTGGGTGCTGGATATTGGATATGGGATATTGAATATTGGATTTTGGATATTGGATATCGCTGCCAGGGAGGGCAGGGGATGTTCCTGAGCTCTCCCAGGGAAATTTTGTTGTTTTTTTTCCTGTAGCCTGAATTCAGGCTCCAGGATGCTGCAAGGGGATATTGGGGTGGATATTCCAGGGCTGATGGTGTGGATATTTCAGGGATATTGATGTGGATATTCCAGAGACTTTGGTGTGGATATTCCAGGGCTGATGGTGTGAATATCCCAGGGCGGGTGGTGTGGATGTTGAAGGGATGATGGTGTGGATGTTGCAGGGGGGATGGTGTGGATATTCCAGGGATATTGATGTGGATATTCCGGAGACTTTGGTGTGGATGTTCCAGGGGGGATGGTGAGGATGTTGCAGGGATATTGATGTGGATATTCCAGGGATATTGATGTGGATGTTCCAGAGACTTTGGTGTGAATATTCCAGGGTGGATGGTGAGGATGTTGCAGGGATATTGATGTGGATGTTCCAGAGACTTTGGTGAGGATGTTGCAGGGGGATGGTGTGGATGTTCTCCTGAGGGGGTGGTGTCAATGTTCTCCCAGAGAGGATGACGTGGATGTTTTCCCGGGGAGGTTGTCATGGATGTTCTCCCAGGAATGTTGGTGTGGATATTGCAGGAATATTGATGTGGATATGCCAGGAATATTGATGTGGATGTTCCAGGGACTTTGGTGTGGATATTGCAGGGAGATTGGTGTGGATATTCCAGGGAGGTTGATGTGGATATTCTGGGGGTGTTGGTGTGAATATTCCTTGGATATTGGTGTGGATATTCCAGGGACTTCGGTGTGGATATTTGGGGATATTGATGTGGATATGCCAGGGACTTTGGTGTGGATATTCCATGGATATTGGCGTGGATATTGCAGGGATATTGGTGTGGATATTCCATGGATATTGGTGTGGATATTGCAGGGACTTTGGTGTGGATTTCTCCTGTGTGAGCTCCCCCGGTGCTGGGAATTCCAGAGGTGTCCCGGGAAGTGCTGCTGCGCTCCCTGCAGTGGCCACAGCCCCTGTTTTTAACCCTGTCCCTGTTCTCTCTGTCCCAAAGCCCTGGAGAGCCGGAGCCCAGCGCGGTGACGGGGCCCTGCGGGCACAGCCTGGCCCTGCTCCTGTCCCCACGCAGCTGCAGCCAGGTGGGTGCCACTGTTCCTCGGTAATCAGCTCCCCCTGTCCTTGTTGGGTCCATCCTGGGGCAGCTCCAGGCCTCCCTGAGCAGCCCCTGTGTCCTTTTTGGTGGGGATCCCCTGGGATTTGGGCTTCCAACACCAGCCTGGGCCTCTCCAGGGATTGCTGGGCATTCATGGCCAGAGGAGCAGCCCCTGCACCAGTGCCTGGAGCTGCCCACCCGTGCCTTGTGCCCTCACCAGTGGCTTGCCAGGAAATCCAGAACTCCCTGAGCACCTCCTGATCCTGTTGCTGCATCCCGTGGCTGGTTCCTCCTCCCCAGCCATCCCTGCTTTCCCCACATCCCATTCCTTCTCCTTCACCATCTGTTTTTCCACATCCAATTCCTCCTCCCTCACCATCTCTGCTTCCCCCACACTCAATTCCTCCTCCCTCACCATCTCTGCTTTCCTCGTGGCCAATTCCTCCTCCCTCACCATCTCTGCTTTCCTCGTGGCCAATTCCTCCTCCCTCACCATCTCTGCTTTCCTCGTGGCCAATTCTCCCTCCCTCCCCATCTCTCCATGCCCATACCCATTCCCTGCTCCCTCACCAGCTCTGTTTTTCCCTCCAGGAGCTCTGGGCTCTCCCAGGAGCCGATCCCGAGGGTTTCCCCATGGAATAGGCGCTTTTCCAGGTGCCTGGGCACACGAGAAGCTGAAGTTGGTCGCCCCGGGGCACCCGAACCCGCCGTGCCCTGGAGCCCCCGGCCTCTGCCATGAATGATGCATCCACCATGGATTATGAACTGCTCTCCCCGTCCCTGGTGGAGCACCCCGCCGGCGCCGCGGGCATGGATGCCGAGCAGAAAACTGTCTTTGCCTTCGTCATCTTCCTCCTGGTGTTCCTGGTGATGCTGATGGTGCGCTGCTTCCGCATCCTGCTGGACCCCTACAGCCGCATGCCCGCCTCCTCCTGGACGGACCACAAGGAGGGCTTGGAGCGGGGCCAGTTCGACTACGCCCTGGTGTGAGGGGAGCCCGGGCCGAGCTCCAGCCCCGCTGCCCCTCCATCCGTCCATCCATCCATCCATCCATCCATCCATCCATCCATCCATCCATCCATCCATCCATCCTTCCCTCCTTCCCTCCCTCCCTCTGCAGGGATGCTCCGGGCCGGGGGGGCGAGCAGGGGGGGTCCGGCCCCAGGGAGGTTTTCTAGGCGTTTCTCTCTTTTCTAAGCACTTTTCATTTCTCTCGGCAGCCCGTGGGACGCTGGGGGTGGGACAGGGGGGCTGGACGGGGACCCCGGTGCCCCCCGTGCCCCCCGGGCACCGCGGACGGGGCATGGCGGGACCTGCCCTCGGCCCGCGGGGCCCCTGGGCTGGGCTGGGCTCTGCCCGGTGCCAGGCCCGAGCTTTGACCCCCGCTGCCCCCCGTGAGTGCCCCCCGGCAGTGCCCCCGTGGTCCAGTGCGTGTCCGTGTGTCCTGTAGCTGAGCCGTGTCCGTCAGGGGTTTCTCGGCACCGGCCCCCAGTGCTGGCTTTGTTCCTCCTCTGTGCCACTCCCGAGCCCCCCAAAAGCGAGGGGAGGCTGGAAACCCCCCCGTGCAGCCCCCCTTGGGCTCCAGCCCTGTCCGTGCCCAGCTGGTGACAATGGAGCCAGGGGCACTCCTGGCCTGGGGACACCAGGACGGGTCAGGGGTCCCCAAAACACCCGGGAGAGGCTCCTGGGCCATCCCTGCCGGGGTGTCCGGCCCTCCCCGGGCTCTCCAGGGCTCTGCAAGCGGCCGAGGGGCTGCCAAGGGCCGTGGTGGGCAGCGGGAGGGTCCTGCCAAGGAATTTGGGCCGGGGGGGAGGGAGAACCTCGCCCCCCTCCATGGAAATGAAGGGATTTGGAAATGAAGGGATTTGGAAATGAAGGGATTTGGAAATAAAGCAGCACCGTGCCGACCCCAGCCGGCTCCTGCTCCGCTCTGTGCTGCGTGCCGGGAGGGGAACGGGACCCTCCAAAACCCTGGGGGCAGGAGGAGGAGGAGGAAAAGGAGGAGGAAGAGCGAGGGGTCATTGTGGATGCTGCAGGAGTGAGCACCAGGTCACTCTGTCCCCAGGGCATGGGGACCCAGCCCGGCCACCTCCTGTCCCAGCACGGTCCGGCACAAATCCCCGCTCACGCAAGGAGCTGTTCCAGGACATTTTGCGGCTGTCCGAGCCCCTGTTTGCCCCTGCCCGGTGCTGTCCCCGCTGTCCGGTTCTGTCCCCTCTCTCCGGTGCCGTCCCCGCTCCCTGCCGGCCCCCGGTGCCGCAGTCCCGCCCGCCCTCTGCTGGCACCGGGAAGAGCTTCCAAAAACCGGGAATATCGGCCTGGAAGGAGCGTCCGGGCTGGACCACATCGGCCCGACCCCGGCCAAGCCACCCAGTGCCACCCGTGCCATGGCAGGGACACCTCGCACTGCTCCAGCCCGGCCTTGGCACTGCCAGGGGTCCACGGCTGCTCTGGGAATTCCATCCCATTCCCTCCCAGCCAGGAATTCCTTCCCAATACCCACCCAAATTCCCCAGTTTGGTCCAGTTTGAGGCAGTTCCCTGTGTCCTGTCCCTCCATCCTTGTCCCCAGCCCTTCTCCTGGAGCCCCTTTAGGCTCTGAGCTCTTCCCCAGAGCCTTCTCCAGGCTGGACAATCCCAATTCCATCTCCAAAGAAAGCTCCAGGCTGGGAGCTCCCAATCTCTGCCCACACAGAGACACAGCTCCAATTAACCCAAAATAATTTTATTGTTGCCGTTGCTTCTGATACAAAAAAGGAATTCCACAAAGAGCCACCTCTCTGTGTGGGACAAGGGGCACAGGTTTGGGGTTTCAACACTTCCCCCCGAAAAAACCAACCAGCAAGAAATGTCAATATAAAACAAATTAAAAAAAAAACCAACAAAAAAAAAAAAAAAAAAAAACAAAAAAAAACAAAAAAAAAAAAAAAAAAACAAAAAAAACGAAACAAAACACCACACCAAAGAGGAGGAGAGGAAACCTTGAGCTTTGAGACTTTGGCTCAACACACGCACACAAACCCAGCTCTGCTAATTTATTATTATTATTATTAATACTTTTTGGATTTTGGTTTTTCTTTTTTTTTTTTTTTTTAAAAAAAAGCACCTGTTGGAAAAAAACAAACCAAAAATAATAATTAAAAAAAAAAACCAAAAAAACAAAAAAACAATCCCAAACATCAGGCCACCCATCCTGTCACAAGCTCTGGGACTCTTGTAAAATCCAGAGTCTGGAGCTGCTTTGAAGAGTTTTCAAGTCTGCCTGGAGCCCCGATACAGTAAACACACACATCCCCCACCCCAGAGAAATTCCCACCCCTCCAAAAAAACATAAAGCTACAGGAAAATGCACTCCTGACAGCACCGAGCCAGCATTGCTTTGGTGGTTTTCCATAAATATGGGAGGGTGGATGGATGGACACAGTGCAGAACGCTGGCCAGGAACCAGCACCCAGGAGCTGTGAGCACCTTGGACGGGGGATGAGGCAGCTCCTGGGAATGAGCACCTTTATCCCGGGAATGAGCACCTTTTATCCTGGGAATCAGCACCTTTTATCGTGGGAATGAGCCTCTTTTATCCCGGGAAGGAGCCTCTTTTATCCTGGGAATCAGCACCATTTATCACGGGAATGAGCACCCTAATTACAGGAATCAGCACCTTCTATCTTGGGAATCAGCACCTTTATCCCAGGAATGAGCACCTTTATCCTGGGAATGAGCATCTTAATCACAGGAATCAGCACCTTTATCCCGGGAATGAGCAGATCCTCAGCTGGGAGTGTCCTGGATAAGGGGGAGAGGTGGGAGCAGAGGGAGGGGAGTCCCTGCTCAGGAGTTTGGACTCTTTGGCTTTTGGGAGCTTTGTGAGCTCTGGCTCGGGCTTGGTCCCCAGAGCAGAGCATCCCCAGAGGTGCTGATTCCACAGGGACATTCCCCATGGCTGATCCCACAGGGACATTCCCCATGGCTGTTCCTGTGGTGGCTGATCCCACAGGGACGTTTCCCATGGCTGATTCCACAGGGACATCCCCATGGCTGTCCTGGTGGTGGCTGATCCTAGCAGGACATCCTCCATGGCTGTCCCAGCAGGTGCTGATTCCACAGGGACATTTTCCATGGCTGATCCTAGCAGGACATTCTCCATGGCTGTCCTGGTGGTCGCTGATCCTGCAAGGACAGGTCCTGGTGGTGGCTGATCCTACAAGGACAGGTCCTGGTGGTCGCTGATCCTACAAGGACAGTTCCTGTGCAGGCTGATCCTACAAGGACAGGTCCTGGTGGTGGCTGATCCTACAAGGACAGTTCCTGTGGTGGCTGATCCTACAAGGACAGGTCCTGGTGGTCGCTGATCCTACAAGGACAGGTCCTGGTGGTCGCTGATCCTACAAGGACAGTTCCTGTGGAGGCTGATCCTACAAGGACAGGTCCTGGTGGTGGCTGATCCTACAAGGACAGTTCCTGTGGAGGCTGATCCTACAAGGACAGGTCCTGGTGGTGGCTGATCCTACAAGGACAGTTCCTGTGGAGGCTGATCGCACAGGGATGTTTCCCATGGCTGATCCTAGTAGGACATCCCCATGGCTGTCCTGGTGGTGGCTGATCCTACAAGGACAGTTCCTGTGGTGGCTGATCCCACAGGGACATCCCCATGCTGTCCCAGCGGTGGCGGCGGCGGTGGCAGGAGAGGATCCCGTCGTTGTTGCCGGGGTGGGTGGCGAGGGGCAGGGCTGCGCTGTCGGGTGGGACTGGGGGGGGTCTCTGGTGGCTTTAGTAGAGCTGGAGCTGCAGCTTCATCCTCAGTGCCTGGCCCAGCTCCCCCGCCAAGTAGTCGAGGTGGTTGTCGGCCTCGAGTTTGTGCAGTTCCCGCCGGCGGGGCAGGCCCACGCTGACGATCTCCAGCACGTAGGTGCCCGGCAGGATTTTCTTGCGGCCCAGGTGCAGGAAGCTGAGCCCGTCCCTGTGGTGGATGCGGAACAGCCCCTCCTCGTTGCCCTGGGCGATGGCGTAGCGCACGCGGTTCTCCAGCGGCTCCAGGGCTGGAAGAAGCTCCAGGATGTGCTCCTTGTGCGCCAGCTCCGACAGGTTCAGCGCCATGGACAGCGGCGCCTCCACGTCCATGCTGGCCAGGTTCACCTCGTGATCCTGCTGGGAACAGCAAAATTAACACACCAACAGCACAGGTTTGTGCCCAAAAACAAGACAGAGGAGTCCTGACTCTCTTTGAATAAAGGGAGAACCGTGCTGGCCAGGTTCGCAGTGGCGTGATCCTGCTGGGAACAGCAAAATTAACACACAAACAGCACGGGTTTGTGCCCAAAAACAAGACAGAGGAGTCCCTGGGGTAACGGGATTCACTCCAGGCCCTGTTCCTGAAGGGATCCAGCCCCTGCCTTGCTCCAGCCCCTCCAGATGCCCTGGCTTCCTCACCTGGTGCCTCTCCGTGCCGTTGACGCTGCGCCGCTGCCGGCCCCTCTTGGGGTACCCGTTGATCTTGCACTCGTAGCACGTCTCGGGGGACAGCAGGTTGTCCTCATCCTCCTCCTGGGGCGCAGGCAGGTAGGGTCCCTTCCCAAACCCCAAGCCAGAAATGCAGTGGCTGGTGGCAGGAGAGCAGAGGGAATCCATGAATCCAACGGAAACGTCAGCACTCCCGCGTTCTCCGTGTGGGAAACGCCCAGAGGGCCACACGTGGATGTGCCTTACCCCTGCCCTGCTCTGAAGTACCCCCCGGGGCAGCCGCACAGGTACCCCCCGTCCGTGTTGGAGCAGCCGTAGCTGCAGGGGCTGCCCCCGGCCGAGCACTCGTCCACGTCCTGGCAGCCCCCGAAGGCCTGGTCGAAGTCGAAGCCCGAGGGACAGACGCACTTGAAGCTGCCCAGGGTGTTGTAGCAGGAGGCAGAGCCGCAGGCAGAGGGGCTGGAGCACTCGTTCTCATCTGCAGGGAGACACAGAGGGGGGGAATGGGGGAGTCAGGGAGTCGCAGAGCCGTGGGGTGTCACCCATGGGTGCAGGGTGCAGCCCACGGGTACAGGGTGCAGCCATGGGTACAGGGTGCATCCCACGGGGACACGGTGCATCCCACAGGTAAAGAGTGCATCCCAGGGGTACAGGGTAACTCCCATGGGTACAGGATACACCCCACAGGTAAAGGGTAACTCCTGTGGGTACAGGATACACCCCATGGGTACAGAATACATCCCATGGGTACAGGATACACCCTACAAGTGTGGGGTGCATCCTACAGGTACATGATACACCCCACAGAATGCGCCCCACACGTATGGGACACCTTCCCCAGGTATGGGACGCTTCCCCCAGGTACAGGATACACTCCTTAGGACGCATCCCACAGGTACAGAATGCACCCCACAGGTAAGGGACACCTCCACCAGGTATGGCACCCCTCCCCAGGTATGGCACCCCTCCCCAGTGCCCCCACTCACCCACGCACTGGTTCCACTGGTAGTGCTGCACGTAGCCCTGGGGGCAGCCGCAGCGGTACCCGCCCAGCACGTTCTGGCAGCCGTGCTGGCACCGGTGGTTCCCGTCACACTCGTCCACATCTGCACCCAAGGGACACACAGGGACCTCACACACTGTCCCCTGGGCCTGGGGGGGCTCAGGGACCCGCCTGGCACCCTCCAGGCTGCTCCTGTGCCCCATTCTGGCCCTGCAGTGACACCCCCAGCTCCCACACAGCCCTGCTGGGATGGTCCCTGATCCCAGCTGTGGCCTGAGCTGTCCCCAGCTCTGCTCTGAGATCTCTCCTGCTGGAATGTGGCACCATTCCCTTCCCCAGGGATCCCCCAGTCCAAGCCCCAGCCCTGCCCAGACCCCCCAGCAACCCCACCCCATCCCTGAGAGCATTGTCCAAACACTCCTGAAGTTCCCATCAGGACCGAGGCTCCTCAGGGAACCTCAGAGTTCCTCCCCATGGGAGCTCCCTGGGGGCCCAGCCCCACCTTCACAGTTGACCCCGGAGCTGTCCAGGGAAAATCCCTTCTGGCACTCGCAGTTGTAGCTGCCCGGGGTGTTCAGGCACTGCCCCTTGGCTCCACACAGCGAGGGCTGGGCTGTGCACTCGTTGTTGTCTGCAAAACACCACCAGCAGGGCTTTGTGGCCATGAAATCCACCTGGAAATCCACCCGGAATTCCACCTGGAAATCCACCCCTGACCACCTGGAAATCCACCTGGAAATCCATCCCTGGCCACCTGGAAATCCACCTGGAAATCCACCCCTGACCACCTGGAAATCCACCTGGAAATCCACCCCTGACCACCTGGAAATCCATCCCTGGCCATCTGGAAATCCATCCCTGGTGACCTGGAAATCCACCTCTGGCCACCTGGAAATCCACCTGGAAATCCATCTCTGGCCACCTGGAAATCCACCTGGAAATCCATCCCTGGCCACCTGGAAATCCACCTGGAAATCCATCCCTGGCCACCTGGAAATCTATCCCTGGTGACCTGGAAATCCACCCGGAATTCCACCTGGAAATCCACCCCTGACCACCTGGAAATCCACCTGGAAATCCATCTCTGGTGACCCGGAAATCCACCTGGAAATCCACCCCTGACCACCTAGAAATCCACCCCTGGAAATCCATCCCTCACCATCTGAAAGTTCATCCCTGGTGACCTGAAAATCCATCACTGGCCACCTGAAAATCCATCTGGAAATCCACCTGGAAACCCACCCCTGGCCACCTGGATGTCCACCCCTGGCCCTGTGGCCACCTCAGATGGAGAGGCAGAGCAGCAGAGGGGCAATGCAGCCACTGGCAGGGTGATGCAGAGGGACAGGGCTCAGTTTGGGGAGTTTGGGGGCTGGGAATTCTCTCACATTCTCTGCTGAGCCAGAGCAGCTCGGTGGGAACGGGAAGAGCAGGAATTAATTGTGCACTGAGGAACTGGGCACTGAGGAGTTGGGCACTCACCAGTGCAGGGCAGGAATTGGGCACTCAGGAAATGAACTGGGCACTCAGGAATTGAACTGGGCACTCAGGAATAGAACTGGGCACTCAGGAATTGAATTGGGCACTCACTCAGGAATTGGGCACTCAGGAATTGAACTGGGCACTCAGGAATTGAATTGGGCACTCAGGAATTGAACTGGGCACTCAGGAATTGAATTGGGCACTCAGGAATTGAACTGGGCAGTCAGGAATTGAACTGGGCACTCAGGAATTGAATTGGGCACTCACCAATGCAGGGCAGGAATTGGGCACTCAGGAATTGAATTGGGCACTCACCAATGCAGGGCAGGAATTGGGCACTCAGGAATTGAATTGGGCACTCAGGAATTGAACTGGGCACTCAGGAATTGAATTGGGCACTCACCAATGCAGGGCAGGAATTGGGCACTCAGGAATTGAATTGGGCACTCACTCAGGAATTGGGCACTCAGGAATTGAACTGGGCACTCAGAAATTGAATTGGGCACTCAGGAATTGAACTGGGCACTCAGGAATTGGGCACTCAGGAACTGAATTGGGCACTCAGGAATTGGGCACTCAGGAATTGAATTGGGCACTCACTCAGGAATTGGGCACTCAGGAATTGAATTGGGCACTCACTCAGGAATTGGGCACTCAGGAATTGAATTGGGCACTCACTCAGGAATTGAATTTTGCACTCACCAATGCAGGACGAGTGGTGCTGGGTGAAGCCAGGGGGGCACTTGCAGTTGAAGCTCCCGATGACGTTGACACAGAGGAACTGGCAGTTGTGCTGCTTGGTGGAGCACTCATCCAGGTCTGGGGGGACAAGGAGAAGGTCTCAGTTTGTCCCCTCTGAGGCTGTGACACCTCAGTGTCCCTCTGGATGCACAGCAGCAGCCCCAGCTCCCCTGAAGTTCTCCCAGGGGAAGGACAAACCTGTCCCCACCTCATACCCATTATTTTCCTTGTTTTTCCCAATGATTTCCCCCAGTTTTGCCCATTATTATTTTCTCCCAATTTCCCCATTATTTTTCCCATTTCCCCCCATTTTTCCCAATTATTTTCCCCCATTTTTCCCAATTATTTCCCCCATTTTTCCCCATTCATTTTCCATCATTTCCCCAGTTATTTCCCCCCATTTTTCCCAATTATTTTCCCCCATTTTTCCCAATTATTTACCCCTGTTTTTTCCAGTTATTTTCCCCCAATTTTCCCAATTATTTCCCCCCATTTTTCCTAATTATTTTACCCCCATTTTTCCCTATTATTTCCCCCCATTTTTCCCAATTATTTCCCCCCATTTTTCCCAATTATTTTCCCCCATTTTTCCCTATTATTTTTCCCCCATTTTTCCCCAATAATTTCCCCCATTTTCCCCACTTATTTCCTCCCATTTTTCCCAATTATTTTCCCCCATTTTTCCCAATTATTTCCCCCCATTTCCCCCACTTATTTCCTCCCATTTTTCCCAATTATTTCCCCCCATTTTTCCCAATTATTTCCCCCATTTTTCCCAATTATTTCACCCCATTTTCCCAGTGATTTTTCCCATTTTCCCCCATTATTTCTCCAAAATTTTCCTGATTAATTTCCCCCAATTTCCCCATTATTTTCCCACCCCACACAGACACGTCAGCAAGATGCAGGGGTGTTCCCCTGCCTCTCCTGCAGGTCACAGGCTCTCCCAGACCCTGAGGCCAGGTTCCCACACTGTGGGGTGGGCACAGCCCCAGCCTGGCTGGTGACAATGCCACGTGCTGGGGACATCCCTCTGAGCTCCCTGGAGCTCAGGATGTGCTGTGCAATCTCCAGGACGGAACCAAGAGGATTTTTCCCCCGATGAGCCACACCTGGAGCGCGGAAGGGTCAAACCCTCACGCGTGGCACCTTTCCCCACATCTTCCTGCTGATGTTTTTCCACATCTGGCTGCCCTGTCCCCTGTCTCCCAGCTCCCTGCTCCTGTACCTTTGCAGATCTTGCCATCCTCCTGCAGGACGTAGCCCCGGGGGCAGGAGCACTGGTAGCTGCCCTCGGTGTTCTTGCAGATGAAGTTGCAGGGCTTTGGGGACTGGTTACACTCGTCCAGATCTGCACTCCAGGGACAAAACACATCAGCTTGTGCTGCTGGGCAGGGTCCCCTCCACCCCTCCCAGCCCACTCAGGGGCTCCTGAACAGAAGGTTTTGTGCTCAGGGCTGACATATCCCCATGGATTGCAGCATTCCTGGATAAACACCCCATTGTCACTCTCCAGGAAGCAGCTGAGGGCTTTGGGGGAGCAGCTCAGTTCGAGCCAGCACAACAAATCTGTGACAAATCCTGCAGGGAGAGCGCTGTGATTCCAGATGTTTATGCCAACATCTGGATCCCAGCAGGGCGCTCAGCCTGCCTGGAACCAGCTGTGCTGCCTGGAAGGGGCTGGCAGCTCCCAGATTTCAGCTCAGATCCCAGTCCTAGGCTCGGGGAAGACTGAACTCATTTTTAAGGAGTTAAAGAAAGACTTGGAAGTGAACAGGGCGGAGATCCAGACCCACAGCTCTGGGGAGTCGAGGGGAGGGTGGGTCCCAGGTGGGGTTAAGGACCAGGAAGGGCAGCCCAGGTGTAGCAGACTCCATGGAGGATTGAGATTTAACAGCAGGAACTGCTGAGTTATGATGAGACAGCAAAATAAGCTCCTGTCTTCTGTCTTGACCCATAGGTTATCTCTGTAACCCCACAGGCCACTTTTCCCTAACCCTTACTATTGGGAAAGCTTGGATCCCCCTATACCCTATAAAAGGGGCTGTTTTAGCCCATCTGACAGAAGAAGAGCTGTCACTGGAACCCTTCACAGATCCCTCAATAAACCATCGCTGTGGACCTCTCCTTCTCCTCTCTCCCCATCTGCTTCTGCCCCAGCCAAAGGCGCCCTAGCGAGCCAGCAAAGAGCTGAAATCCTGAGAGAGCTGAAATCCCAAGAGAGCTGAAATCACTAAAGAGCTGAAATCACTGAGCTTGCTAAGGGTAGCCAGCTGACGGGGTATTCGGGCACTCTGTCTCCAAGAGGGACTGAGGTACCCGGAATGGCCTGCATCACTCTGAGATAAGCCCAATATCTGGGTTGTATCACCCGGGGCTGGTGGGGCTGTGCCCAGTGCCCGGCTCACCCTGGCAGGCAGTGCCCGTGATGTCCGGGGTGTAGCCCAGGCGGCAGTGGCAGCGGAAGGAGCCGATGCTGTTGATGCACTGCCCATTCCTGCACAGGTTGGGCAGCACCTTGCACTCGTCGATGTCTGTGAAGAGAGGGACAGGAGGAGCTGTCAGTGCCAGCACAGCTCACTCCCCACAAAAAGCTTATCTGGTGTTCGTTATCAGATAATTCACATAGCTCAAGTGTCTGGGGGTTATTTTGGCAGCTCACAAGTGGCAATAAACATCCCCCTGCTGAAGTGGGAGCTGGGAAGATGAACTGGATTTGTGGCTCAGCTGTCACAAAGCAGAAATCTTCTGCACATTCCCTGGAGGTGTGTGGGGTTTGTCCCCAGAGCAGGGATG
Source organism: Ammospiza nelsoni (assembly GCF_027579445.1). NCBI lineage: Eukaryota > Metazoa > Chordata > Aves > Passeriformes > Passerellidae > Ammospiza > Ammospiza nelsoni. The sequence goes on from NC_080659.1 coordinate 5,683,043, forward strand.
GAGGCTGAGTGAAGGACTCTGTTAATTAATATAATATACTATACTACACTACACTATACTACACTACACTATACTATACTATACTATACTATACTATACTATACTATATTATACTATGATAAATATACTATAGTATACTATACTATACTATAATATACTATACTATAATATACTATAATATAATATACTATACTATAATATAATATAATATACTATAATATAATATAATATATATTGTATATTACTAAATCTATATTATATTAATATTATTAATATTAATACATTAATATAAATATTAATATATTAATATACGTTATAATCTATAATATGCTATATTACATTATTATATTATATATTAATATATTAACATAATATTAATATATTGTTATATTAATATATTAATATAAATATAATTAATATTGTATATTGTCATTAAAGTTACATTATATTATATTATATTATATTATATTATATTATATTATATTATATGATATTATATTATATTATATTATATTAATCATATCATATCATATCCTTCTAAGAGCATGGAGTCAGATTCATCATTTCCTCCTCCATCCTGGGGACCCAGCAAACACCCCAGTGCCCCACTGACCTCTGCCATCCGTGGAGTAGCCAGGGCCGTGGGGACACATCTTCTTGTAGTGGGCAGTGCCAGGCAGGGGGCAGAGCTCGCACTGGGGGCCCCAGCTGCGCCCGCTGTTGCAGCAGCACTCGGACTTGGTGACCAGGTTGCGGTTGGTGGAAGACATCTGGCACATGGTCTGCAGCACCTCCGTGAAGCAGAAGCCTTGCCGGGTGTCTGGGCACAGAAAGGGGGACACGAATTCAGGCTCTGGGGCAGTGCCAGCACCAGGGGGAACCCAGGTGGTGCCAGGGAGCCTGGGGGAGTTTGGATAAAGGGGATGCTGCAACAGCTTTCCTGCTCAGGAGCAAAGAATCCCAGAGAGGTTTGGGTTGGAGAGACCTTAAACCCACCTGGTGCCACCCTTGCCATGGGCAGGGACACCTCCCACTGTCCCAGGGTGTCCCAAATCCCATCCAAACTGGCCTTGAACAGTTCCAGGGGCAGCCACAGCTGTGCCAGGTCCTCCCCACCCTCCAGGGAACAACTCCTGCCCAGTATCCCACCTGCCAGCAGGAATCCATCCCCTGTGTCCCTGTCCCCAGTCCCTTCCCGCTCTCTGAGCCCCTCTGAACCTCCAAAAATCTGCCTGTGGTGCCGGGGGGCGCTGTAGCAGCCCAGCAGGGCATTACCGATGCACTCGGTGCCCGAGGCGCTGACTTCAAAGCCCTCGTTGCAGTCGCAGCGGTAACTGCCGGCCGTGTTCACGCAGCGCCCGTTGGGGCAGATCCCCGGCTTGCTGCGGCACTCGTTCTCATCTGCAGGGAGGAGCACACACTCAGAGCCCTGCTGAGGGCAGGCACAGACCTGCCCGGCTCCCCACTGCCCGTGGAGAGACCTCACTGAGCCCCTGAGGGTCCCTTCCGTGTCTTTGGGCAGCTGGGAGGAACCTCAACCTGGGGTTCCTCCATGGGGAAAACATCCACCCATCCCAGAGCTCTTCCAGGGCAGGGTGGCCAGAACTCAGCTTCCCTGGCTTGGCCATGCTCCAGCTGCTGCTGGGATTGGATTGGGTTGGGTTGGGTTGGATTGGGTTGGACTGGATTGGGTTGAGTTGGGTTGGGTTGGAGTGGGTTGGACTGGACTGGATTGGATTGGGTTGGGTTGGACTAGATTGGGTTGGACTAGATTGGGTTGGACTGGGTTGGGTTGAGTTGGGTTGGTTGGATTGGGTTGGACTTGATTGCGTTGGGTTGGACTGGATTGGGTTGGGCTGGGTTGGACTAGATTGGGTTGGACTGGATTGAGTTGGACTGGATTGGGTTGGACCGGATTGGACTGGACTGGATTGGATTGGAGCTGTCTCTGTCCCGTGCGGCTCTGGGCTGTTCATTCCTCCCCATCCCAAAGGCAGCTTGGAACACTCAGAAATACTCAAAGGCAAGGACACCTGGCCCAGGGCGGCTCCAGGGATGGACAAAGGTTTTGTGTGTCCTATTGGGACACTCAGAAAGTTGTGACATGTGGGAAAGCCCAGGGAGGAGCTCAAGGATGTAAAACAGAAAAGGATGTAAACTACAGAACGATGTAAAGCAAAGAAGGATGTATAACAGAGAAGGATGTAAAGCAAAGAAGGATGTAAAGCACAAGTCTGTGGATGATCCCTCAGAGAGGAACATTGCTGTCTGTGCCCCAGGAGTGCCCCAGGAATGCCCCTGGTACCTGTGCAGCCCTCGCCGTCGGGCCTGCGCTGCATGCCAGGAGGGCAGATGCACATGAAGGTGCCGATGAGGTTCTTGCAGAGCATCCCCCGGGACTCACAGTCGTGCAGCCCCTCTGCACACTCGTCCAGATCTGCAACGAGACCCATCAGAGCCCCTGCCAGCCCTGCCAGCCTGCACTGCCCCACACATCCCTTCAGCCTCAGCCAGCCTGGCTGGCACTCAGGTTAAAAAGTGTCATGGAATGAGTTGGGACTTTGAAACTCATCCAGTGCCATGGCAGGGACATCTTCCACCGTCCCAGACTGCTCCAAGCCTTGGACACTTCCAAGGATCCAGGGGCAGCTTTCCTGGGAAACCTGCCCACCCTCCCAGGGAACAATTCCTTCCTGCCAGGACACCGAGGTGGGTGATGGTGAGAAAAGCCAGCTCAGAATTCCCACCTGGCCAGGTGCAGGGGCTGGGGGCAGTCTGGGCCGTGCCCTGGGGGCTGCAGAAGGGGTTTTACCTCTGCACATCCTCCTGTCCTCCCGCAGGGCGTAGCCAGAGGGGCAGGTGCACTCGTAGGAGCCGAAGGTGTTGATGCAGCGGAAGGCGCAGAGCAGGGGGTTCAGGGAGCACTCGTTGATGTCTGCAGGGAGGAGAGGACAGAACTCACCTGGGTGCCCTCAGGAGCTCCCCAGGGCACATCCACCTTGCTGGCAATCCATCCCACACCAGAGCTTTGCTCCACCAAAGCCTCCTGCTGTCTCTGCCCTTGCAGAGGGACAGACCCCTGGTGTCCCAGCAGCTTTGGGGGGAATGGGCTGCTGGTCCTTGGGGAGGCAGCTCCTGTGCTCATCCAGGGCTCCAGGCTTCCTCCTGGGCTCCAGAGGGAGCTGAAGGAGCCCACTATGGAGAGGAGCCTCACCCAGCTTTCCACACCACCCATGGGGGGCTGGCCCAGGCAGGGAGCAGGGGGTAACACAAAGCCCAGGGTGGTGGGAATGAAGGGGCTGGGCCAGACAGGGAGCAGGGGGTAACACAAAGCCCAGTGGGGTGGGAATGAAGGGGCTGGGCCAGACAGGGAGCAGGGGGTCCCACAAAGCCCAGTGGGGTGGGAATGAAGGGGCTGGCCCCCAGGTCATTACCTTCACAGGTCATCATGGGCCCCGGCTCAAAGCCCTCGTCGCAGGCGCACTCGAAGCCTCCCACCACGTTGGTGCAGGTGCCATTCCCACAGGGATTGCCAATGGAGCACTCATCGGTGTCTGGGGAGCACAGAACGTGAGGAGGAGGAGGAGGAGGATGATGGGGAAGGGCTGGGCTCTTGCAGGCAGAGCACTCCAAGTGTCCCAGCAGAGCCGGGATGGAAGGGAAGGGGTGAGGGAGCAGCGATTCCCTCTCTCCACGTGCACATACGGATCCATCCCCTCTGGAGTGATGGGGATGGAGCAGGAGGGAACAGGAGGGAGCGGGGCACCCCCCAGACCCCCCAGGCCCCCCCAGAGCCTCACCCACGCAGTTGACCCCGGTGTAGTCCAGGTTGTAGCCGAAGGGGCACTCGCAGCGGAAGGAGCCGTCGGTGTTGATGCAGGCGCCGTTGATGCACACCCCCAGGTTCTCCGAGCACTCGTTCACATCTGGAAATGGAAAATTTGCAGCTTCACACGGCCACAAAATCCCCTGTCCCCTCAGCACTGCCACGGGATGCTCAGGGAGTCTCATTTCCTCTGCAGAGCTGAAGGATGAAGCCCTGGTGAGCAGTTTGGGGGATTTGGGGTGCCCAGTCTGGTGTGTCCCCCCAAGATCCCATCCTGCTCTCCAGCAGCCCAGGACTCATCAATTCCAAGCAACAACCCCCAGCCCAAACTTCTGCTCGTCCCTCCACACAGCCTCACCTTCCCGGGTGTCACCTGGGCCTGGGATGGCCCCGTGGCCATAGGGACACAGCTCCTGGAAGGCAACTGGGAGAGAAAGGAAAAGCGGGAATGAAAAGACAAAGAAACGCGGGATGTGCTGATGGGATTCTGCTCCCAGCAGCTGAAACGGGCTTTGAAGGCTTCTAGAAGTGGGGACACACCAAGGACTCTCCCGTGGGGACACAGCCACTGTTCCTATGGGGACACACCCATCCCTCCATAGGGACACACCCATTTCTCTCCCATGAGGACACACCCGTGAGGACACACCCATCCCTGCTCCCCTGGGGACACCCGTGTCCCTGTCCCCTCCCTACCGTTGCCCTCCTGCGGGCACAGCTCGCAGGGGTCTCCCCAGCCCTCCCCGGGCATTTTGCTGCAGCAGCACCGAGCCTTGGTGGTGTTGAAGGCCTTGGGCACCGAGCACTTCCCGTTGTCGAAGCGAGTGAAGCAGAAGCTCTGGCGGGTGTCTGGGGGAGGATGGGGACGTGCCAAGGTCAGGGAGGTTCCGGGGATTCTGCAGGAATCCCAGGAATCGGGCACTGACCGAAGCAGCGGCGGCCGTTGTCGGACAGCACGAAGCCGGGCGGGCACACGCACTGGAAGCTGCCGGGGGTGTTGGTGCACGTCCCAAAGAGGCAGATGTTGGGCTCCTCCTCGCACTCGTTGATGTCTGGGAGCAGCAGGGACACAGCCAGGGGTCATTGGAGGAGGTGAGGCGGGTGAGCACCGCCCCTGCCCCACCCCACAGCCCTCCTGTAGGGGAAATGGGCACTGCAACGCCCCAAAGCCTCTTGTGCCACCAGGGCTGGGCTTGCCTGGCTCCCTGCAGGGATTTGGGGGTGCTGACCCCCCTGGGGTGCCCTGACCCCCTCAGGAAGGACAGATGGGGTGTGCAGGGGCTGTGATGGGGGCACAGGGCAGGCCTTACCAATGCAGTTGTCGTTCTGCACCTCGTAGCCAGGAGGGCAGATGCAGCGGAAGGAGCCCTCCAGGTTCTGGCAGGTGCCAGGGGAGCAGGTCCCGGGCAGGCTCACGCACTCGTTGATGTCTGGAGAGGGGAAAACAGCCAGGGGTGAGGTCTGGGCTCTGCTCTGAGCACCTCAGGGTGCACCAGGCCCCGCCTTGCCCCAAAGGTGATGTGGAATGGGGGAGATATTTCCAGGATGGTTCTCAGGGTATCCCTGGTAGGACTTTGGGGCATGAACAGGATGTTCCTCCCACTGCCTGCAGGTCCCAGCACAGGGAGGGACAGGCCTGGAGGGAGATGGAGGCAGGGAGGGGCCAGCCCAGCTCTCCATGGGCATCTCAATGAGCTGGCTTTGCTTCCAGGGGACTTTGCGGGTGCTTCTGGAGAATGGAACTGCTGGGAGCAGCTTGGGGACCACATGGACAGCACCAGGCAGGCCAGAGGACCCTGGCCATGGAGTGGACACTGGGGTGGACACTCACCCACACAGTTCTTGCCGTCGGGGGTGCGGTCGTAGCCCTCCTGGCACAGGCACTGGAAGGAGCCCACGCTGTTGATGCACTGCCCGTTCCTGCACACCTGCCCCACCAGCGACGAGCACTCGTCCACGTCTGCAGAGCCACAGCAACAGTGCCAGGTGTCACCCGTGGGTGACAGCCAGCAGGGCCGGCCCCAGGGGTGTCCCCAGGGCTGGGCACTCACCCATGCAGTCGTTGTTGTGGGTGAGCTCGAAGCCAGGGAAGCACAGGCAGTTGTAGGAGCCCACGGTGTTCTTGCAGGTCCCGTTGCCGCAGGGCTGGCGGTCACACTCGTCGATGTCTGCGGGGACAGGGACACACCTGAGAGGCCAGGGGGCTGCAGGGACAGCCTGGGGACAGGCACAGGCTGGGGAGGGCCTGGGGACAGCCTGGGGACAAGCTGCAGAGCACAGGGACAGCCTGGGGACAGGCTGCAGGGCAGGACACTCAGCTGTCCCTGGCAGAACCCTGGAGTGTCAGGGACTTGTGTCCCCCTGGTGTGGCACTGACCAGTGGAGCGACACTGACCCAGGGAATGTGACACTGACCCGGGGGATGTGACACTGACCCAGGGTGGGTGACACTGACCCAAGGATGCGACACTGACCCATGCACATGGTCTGCTCCCCGGTGGCCTTGAAGCCGTTGTGGCAGATGCAGACGTAGCTGCCCTCGGTGTCCACGCAGTCGCCGTGGCTGCACACGTTGGGGATCTCCTGGCACTCGTTGCGACCTGGAACGGGGCCCAGGGGGTGCAGGTGAGGGGCAGGGAGGGGACAGGTGGGGAGAGCAGAGCCCCGCCCATGGTTCTGGACAGGTGACTTGACAGACAATGAGATTTATGTGCTGTCATCCCAAAAAAGGGGGGTGTGATCAGGTGTGTGTTCAGGGTGTGATCAGGTGTGTCCCAGGTGTGTTTCCCAAGTGTCTCCAGGTATGACCAAGTGTAGACCAGGTGTGTTCCAGGTAAGTTTTTCAGATGTAAGTGGCTCACATATGACAAGGTGTGTCCCAGGTGTGTCCAGGTACACTCAGGTGTGTTTCCCAGGTGTGTCCCAGGTATGACCAGGTGTGTCTCAGGTGTGTTTCCCAGGTGTGTCCCAGGTATGACCAGGTGTGTCTCAGGTGTGTTTTTCAGATGTGAGTGGCTCACTTATGACCAGGTGTGTCCCAGGTGTGTTTCCCAGATGTGCCCAGGTATTTCCAGGTGTGTCCCAGGTGTTTCCCAGGTGCGTATCCCAGGTGCACCCAGGTGTGTCCCAGGTGTGTGTCCCAGGTGAGCTCAGGTGTGTCCCAGGTGTATCCCAGGTGTTTCCCAGGTGTGCCCAGGTGTTTCACCCAGGTGTGCCCCAGATGTACCCAGGTGTGCCCCAGGTGTGTTGCCCAGCTGTGTCCTTACCCACGCAGGCTCCCCCTGGGGACAGCCGGTACCCCGTGGCGCACTCGCAGCGGAAGCTGCCGGGGATGTTGACGCACTCGGCGTGCCGCTGGCACAGCGTCTCCCCGCTGCTGCACTCGTCGATGTCTGCGGGGACAGAGGGCACGGGGACACTGGGGTGGCACCGGGATCAATGCAGGGGGATCCCGGGAATGGTTGAGCGGGGCTGGGATCACTGATCCCGGTGGGAACAGCTCGGGAAAGGACCACGGGGATTGGGGCGTGCGACTCCCAGTGCTGGGCGGGCCATCCCAAAAATCCCCTCTGTGGAACAGGACACCCCAAAAATCCCCCCGTGGAGCTGCCACAGCCCCGTGGCAGTGTCCCAAGCCAGGAGGAGCTGGAACTCCCCGGAATTCCCGAGGTACCTTCGCAGATGAGCAGGATGTTGTTGTAGCTGAAGCCGATGGGGCACTCGCAGCGGAAGCTCCCGATCTGGTTGATGCAGACGCCGTTGGTGCAGATGGCCGGGATCTCGCTGCACTCATCGATATCTGCACCAGTGCAACATCAGCATCCCACCCTCTGAATCCCAGGAATGCTCCACAGCATCAGCATCCCAACCCTGGCATCCCAGGAATGCTCCACAGCATCAGCATGCCACCCTCTACATCCTGGGAATGCTCCACAGCATCATCATCCCATCCCTGCATCCCAGGAATGCTCCACACCATCATCATCCCATCCCTGCATCCCAGGAATGCTCCACAGCATCAGCATGCCAACCCTGCATCCCAGGAACGCTCCACAGCATCAGCATGCCAACCCTGCATCCTGGGAATGCTCCACACCATCATCATCCCATCCCTGCATCCCAGGAATGCTCCACAGCATCAGCATGCCATCCCTGCATCCCAGGAATGCTCCACAACATCAGCATCCCACCCTCTACATCCTGGGAATGCTCCACACCATCATCATCCCATCCCTGCATCCCAGGAATGCTCCACAGCATCAGCATTTTGGGAAGGCTCCACCCAGGACACGGCCCCTGCTTGCCCTGAGTGCGTCCCTGCAGTAACAGCTCAGCTCTGGGGATGGAAATGGGGAGCCCAGGGGGTCACTGGAATATTGGGATGGCTCTAGGGTCCCACCATCTCCTTCTGTTGCACTTCCTTCCCAGGAAAGAAGATTAACTCATCTCCACCTCTTCAGTCCCTGGCACTGCCAAGCCTCTTCTCCTTGCCCCAACCTTTCATTCCCTAAGAAAGAAGCTCCCATGGGATGACAGGGGCAGCCCTGGCCCCATGGGATGCAGGATTCACTCACCAATGGGTTTCCCAGTGTGGATGTCAATGATGAATCCAGGGGCTTGGTTCCCACACAGGATCTGGTACTCGGCTGGAAAGGGAACACCGAGCTCATGGCAGTGCCCAGGGAGGGCCAGGAGTGCTGGAATTGGGCTCTGAGAGGCACCAGGGGCTCCCCACTGTGCTGGGAGTCACCCCCAGAACGCTCTCCTTCCTCCCCATTCACTTGTTGGTGCTCATGCCCCAAATTTCATGGGAAAATGGGAAAATTGATGGGACAGGGATCACATGGGAAGGCTTATGGTGGGCAGGGGTGGCACAGGGACACTGTGAGGGCACTTAGGAGTGGCACAGGGACCCTGTGGGGACACTTACCGCTGGCAGGGGTGGGACAGGGCTCGCAGGGTTTGTTCCAGGCCTTGCCAATGTTGTAGGAGCAGCAGCACATCTTCTTGGTCATGTTGAAGGACAGCTCGTTCTCGCAGGTGTCGTTGTAGTTGCGGTAGCAAACGCTCTTCCTCATGTCTGCAAGGGCAGTGCCAGGCTTGGGAGAGCCCTGGGAGTGGCACTGCCAGCCCCAGGGATGGCAGGAAAGGCCTCCAAATGGAGCCCAAGCCATCACTCAGAGCAGAGCACCGAGTGCCACATCCATCCCTGAATCCCAGCTCCTGTTTCCAGCACTTCTGCTCCATCCCATTGGCACAGCCCCCTCTGGGATGGCAGTGCCAGCCCCCTCCCCAGAGATTTGGACCATTCCCCATGGATTTGAGCCCTCCCCAGGAATGCAGAGCACCCAGAGCCGTACCCATGCAGTTGTTTCCCCCGTTGACCTGCATGTACTCAGGTGGGCACACGCAGGTGTAGTTGCCCAGGGTGTTGTAGCAGGTGCCAGGGCCACAGATCCCGATGTGGGCAGAGCACTCATCAATATCTGTGGGAGGAAGGAGACAGAGCACTGGGCACGGGCAGAGAAGGGCACAGGTGGGGTGGGGGTAGGCTTGGCACGAGGGATGGGTGGGCTTGGCACAGGGAGCAGGCTGGGGACAGGTTGGTGATGAGGGAATCTGGAAAGGGGAAGGGATGCTCCCAACCATTCCTGGGGCAGCTGGCACACGTGGTCATCACCTTGGCACACACACAGTTGCCACCCCTGTGTCCCCAGCCCCTGGAGGAGGTGCCACCCCTGTCCCCAGCCCCTGGAGCAGGTGCCACCCCTGTCCCCGGCCCCTGGAGGAGGTGCCACCCCTGTCCCCAGCCCCTGGAGGAGGTGCCACCCCTGTCCCCAGCCCCGGTACCCTCGCAGATCCGGGTGTCCTCGTTGAGGTAGTAGCCCAGGGGACACTCGCACTGGAAGCTGCCGAAGGTGTTGACACAATTCCCGCCCTGGCACAGCCCTGGCAGCTCCTGGCACTCGTCAATGTCTGAGGAGGGGCAGCAGTGGGACATTTTCAGTGCCTGTGCCACCCCCCAGCTGCAGAGAGCTCAGCCCACCATGCCCAGCCCTGCTCTGCACGGCCAAGGATAGCCACGCTTTGTGTCCATCACTTGGTGGTCAGTGGGCCCTCAGTGCCAAGGCACAGAGTGTCCCCACAGCCCTGGGGTCCCCCAGCACCCCATCCCTCAGGAAGGGCCATGGGAACAGGGGTAACTCACCCTCCAGGATGACAGTGATGGGGTTGGGCCGGAACCCTTCTCCCCCAGGGCACAAGGTCTTGTACTCGGCTGTGGAGAAAGGCAGGGGGAGGTGAGGGGGCTGAGGGGCTCCCCTGAAGCAGGAGGGTGGGGAGAGCCAGGAGAGGCCCAGCAGGAGCAGCCATGGGGCTGGGATGGAGCAGCTCCATCCCCATCGCCTGCTGAGCCACCCCACAGCCTGCCCTCCCTTCCAGGGGGGATCCCACATTCCCTCCCCAGCCCACTGGGAATGAAAGACCCCAACCTGGACCCCCAAACACAACAGCGTGGCCTCCCCCCCCCCCCCACTTCACCTCTGCCCTGCCCCGGGTGGAGCAGCAAATCCCAAAGTCAGCACCTCCAGATTGGGCTGAGGATCCACCAGGGAGCGAGCCTGCCCCGGATGGAGCAGCAAATCCCAAACTCAGCATCTCCAGATTGGGCTGAGGATCCATCTGGGAGTGACCCTGTCCCTCTTCCCTCCTTCTCCCTGTGTCCATCCCAAACTCAGCACCTCCAGTTTGGGCTGAGGATCCATGGGGAGTGACCCTGCCCCTCTTCCCTCCTTCCCCCCATGCCCATCCCGAGCTGTTCCCCACTCACTGGTGTTGGCTGGAGGGCAGAGCTCGCAGGGGTTGCCCCAGGCACGGCCCAAGGAGCAGCAGCAGGAGGCCCTGGTGACCCCCACGCCGATCTCGGCGCTGCAGGAGATGCCCCCGTCCCCTCGGTCCTGCGTGTCCAGGAAGCAATTCCCAACGCGGGTATCTGCACACACACAGGGCTCTGAGCAGAGAAACCTCTCCTGGAGAGCTCGGGGGTGCAGGAGGGATGGGATCGTGGAATTGTGGAATGGTTTGGGATGGAGGGGACCTTAAAGGTGACCCCGCTCCACGCCCTGCAAAGGAATGGGAAATCTTCCAGGGATAAGGGAAAATTGGGGGTTACTGGGGCCCTGTGCTGGGAGCTGTGTGGGATCATGGAACCCCAAATGGTTTGGGCTGAAGGGACCTGAAGGACCATCCTGTCCATGGGTAGGGACACCTTCCACGGTGCCAGGCTGCTCCAAGCCCTGTCCAACCCGGCCTTGGGCACTGGCAGGGAATAAAACAGCTCCAGAGCTGCCCTGGAGCAACAAGAGCGCTGTGAGAGTGACACCAGGTGGGACACACTCAGCGGGTCACGGGTTCTGCTGCTGCTGCGGGGTTAAATGCATGGGGGACAGTCAGGGAAGGAACAGCCACAGAGGGACAGCCACCCTCGTTGTGTCCAGCTCCAGCCACACAGGAGCACCAAGAAGGACCCCCAGGTGGGTCTGGGTGGGGTCCCACTCACCCACACAGCCCACCCCCGTGGGGTTCAGCTCGAAGTCCTGGGGGCAGTTGCACAGGTAGCTGCCCGGGGTGTTGACACAGAGCCCGTTGATGCAGTTCACAGGGTCTGCACACTCGTTGATGTCTGAAAGGACGGACAGATGGACGCTGAAGACGGAGGTGAGCGCTGCCAGGAAAGCCCAGCCCAGCCCCAGCTCTGTGCCCAGGTGTATCCCCACCCTTGCCCTGTGCCACCCTCAGCTCCCTGCCCAGAGGAGGAGCACAGCCACGCTCAGCTGTGCCCCCTGGCCACCCCAGCAGCAAGGACACCACAGGGACCACGGGCTGCTTTCAGGCTGCCATGGATGGGCCCAGCAGAGCCCAGAGCCCTGACCTGTGCAGTTGCCCCCACTCCTGTCCAGCTCATATCCATCGTCGCAGGCACAGCGGAACATCCCGGGCAGGTTCTGGCAGGTGCCAAAGACACAGATGTTCTGGAAGGTGCATTCATCAATGTCTGCAAAACAGGGACAGCTGGGGACAGGCTGGGGCAGCCTGAGGGCCAGGACAGGCTGCTCCTGCTCCCACCTCCTGCCCAGCTGTGACCAACCCACCCCAGGATGGTCCTGGTGACATGTGAGACAATCTCCTGGGGGAGCTGGCCCCCCCCACCCTCTCCCCCTCTCTCCCCTCACCCCTTTTCTCCTGGTTTTCCATTTTCAGGAATCCAGGCTCAGTCCAAGGCTGGGCACCAACCGCCACCAGTGGCACAGCTGGCACCTCAGGAGCCTGGCACCAGCAGGTGCTGGGGGCTGGCTCATGGAGCAGGAGGTGCCAGCAGAGGCCAGAGGGACCCAGGAGGGGCTCAGGGCCCGGGCACTCACCCTGGCAGGCCTTGCTGTCCTCGGTGGGGTTGAAGCCCATCTCGCACTCGCAGCGGTACCCGCCGGGGGCGTTGAGGCACTGCCCGTTCTCACACAGGTTCACGTTGTCTGCACACTCATCCACGTCTGCAGGGAGGGACACGGGGATGGGGGCTGCCCTCTGCCAGCCCCGGGGAGCCCAGGAGGGTGCCCACCCACGGCTGGGAGGCTGCAGCTCATGGCCCTGAGCCTCCCCTGACACCTGTGAGGAGGGGCTGGAGCCCTGTGGCACAGACCAGGCTGTGCTCTGGGCACCACCCAGCCAGGCTGGTGGTTCAGAGGGGCTGTCCTGGATTGGAAGATAATGTGTGTATTCTATTTCCATATTTGTCAGAGGCGGGGCAGTTATCTTCTGCTCATTGGGCAGTTTTCTTTATTTCTTCCACAACCAATCCTCCCTCCAGGAGCGATCTTCTGTTAATGGGCCATCAATTATTAATCATCTTCTGTTAATGAGCCATTGAGTGTCACTGCATGGCTGATAAAATCCCATCATCCCATTGGGAGATGCTCCACCCAGGGGGAGGAGCCAAGCATTCCTTCCTGGATATAGTCTGAGGTTTTGGCATACCAGAGCAGCGTTTTCCCACTGCATTTTCCTAGTACAGAACTGTTATTCCTATTCCCACATCTTTCCCTGAGAGCGAGCCCCTTAATTTCAAAATTACAATAATTCAGAGGGAACGGGTTTACATTTTCCATTTCAGGGGAGGCTCCACCTTCCTCAGCAGACAGAATCTGTCTGTTCAAACCCGGGCAGGGGCTGGGGTCTGTCCCAGCCCTGTTCTGAGCCAGCCCAAGGCTCACCTGAGCAGGAGAAGCCGTCGCCGTTGAAGCCGTCGCGGCAGGCGCAGCGGTACGAGCCGGGCGTGTTCACACAGTTGGCGTTCAGGTTGCACTTGTGCTCCTCAGTTGCACACTCATCCAGGTCTGGGCATGGATAACAGCCTGTCAGTGCCTGGCCTGGCTAATCTGGAATGAGCTTGGGCTCCTGGATGGGCTGGACTCACTCATGGAAGCACGGAGTGGTTTGAGTGGGGAGGACCTTAAGGATCATCCAGTTCCACCCCCAGGGACACCTTCCACCAAGCCCTGTCCAGCCTGGCATTTTTGTGGCTTTGCCCTGAGCCTGAGCAGCTACAGGGGCACACAAATGGCCCAGGAGACTGTCTGGAGGCTTCAGCACATTCCCTGAGAGCCTCTATGGGCATCACCAGGACACTGCTGACCCCCTGACCATGTCACCAACATCTACATGGCTTTAAATCCCTCCAGGGATGGAGACTGTGCCAGGGCTGGAAAGACATTTTCCCAATATCCTACTTAAACCCCCTCTGGCCCAGCCTGAGGCCGTTCCCTCTTGTCCTGTTGTCCCCTGTGAGCACAGCCTGACCCCCCAGCTGTCCCCTCCTGTCAGGGAGCTGTGCAGGTCCCCTCTGAGCCTCCTTTTCTCCAGGTTGAACCCCTCCACCTCAGCCCAGGCTCCCCAGAGCCCCTGGAGAGGGCTGGCCCTGCCCTGGTGAGCACTCACCGTTGCACTTGAGCCCGTCCCCGAGCCAGCCCGAGCGACACTTGCACTTGAAGCTGCCGGGGACGTTGATGCAGGAGGCGTGCATGTCACAGTTGTGGGCTCCAATCTCACACTCGTCGATGTCTGCAGAGGAAGGACACCAGGGCTGGCCCAGCTCAGCTCCCCCAGAACAGCAGGGCTGAGCTGGGCTGATCCCACTCCCACAGCTCCCAGGCTCCCAGGGATTTGGGGGAGAGGCTGCCTGGGCTTGGGTGCTGGAGCTGAGGAGCTCAGCCCTGGCAAACGTGCAGGAGGAAGGGCAGGCTCCTGGCTTGGCCAGCACCTGGGAACAGGTGTGTCCTGGCACTGTGTGCCTGCCCAGCACATCCCACAGCATGCCCCACACAGCACCCCGGGCTGGGGCTGCCTCCAGGGCAGTTTCCCAGTTTTCCTCACTGGCAGCCCCAGCTCCAGGCGTGCTGAGCTCCCACCTGTGCACCCCGTGGTTCCCTTCTTGACGAAGTAGCCCAGCTGGCAGTGGCAGATGAAGGAGCCCTTGGTGTTCTCACACTCGCCGTGCAGGCAGATGTTGGGGTTGAGGTCGCACTCGTTCACATCTGCGCGACAAAAGCACCCATGGGACACCCCGAGGATCCCCCAGTGTGGCTCTGGGGACAGGAGGCAGAGGTGGGGCACGGCCAGGGCACAGCCAGGGCCTCACCAATGCAGGTCTTCATGTCCAGGGATGCCATGAAGCCGTCGAAGCAGAGGCAGCGGTACTCGCCGGGGATGTTGGTGCACTGCCCCCCGTCACAGATCTCGGGGTTATCCTCACACTCATCAATATCTGCAGAGAGGAGACCATGCCAAGGTGAACACAGGGAAAGCTGGAGCACCAGGGGGAAGGAGGAAATCCCAAATCGTGAGCGGCTGGGTGTGGCAGTGCAAAGCAAAATCATCCATCTCTGGAAGGGACTTAAAAATGAGACCCCTAATCCTGGAGCCAGCTGTGGGGGACAGAGAGGTCCCTGGGGCAGCACCTGCAAGAGCCAAGGTGGGCACTGACCTGCACAGGACCTCTTGTCTGGCATCAGGGCGTAGCCTTCGCTGCAGCTGCACTCGTAGCTGCCCTCGGAGTTGGAGCAGTGGGTGTCACAGCCCCCATTGGTGATGGTGCACTCGTCGATGTCTGGGGACAACCACAGCACCCTGAGCTGGCAGGGACCCACAGGGACCCAGCCCTGCACAGACAAGGGCCCAGGCAGCAGTTTGGGTGGCAGAAGAGGACACAAATGTCCCCCAGCCACAAGAGAACACCTCATTCCTTCTGCCCAGCCGCTGGCAGCGCCCTCAGAGCCCTGTGCCAGCAGCACAGATTTGGCTGTCGCCCATCCACGACATTCCCCGTTTGCTTTACCCTCTGAACACAACACCCACAAGCCCAGGAAGGTTCTGGGCTCATCCCAAGGTGCTTGAAGGACCCTTTGGAGGAGCACTCACCCACACAGCCCTGCCTGTCTGGCGTGGCCTGGAATCCAGAGTCACAGGAGCACTGGTAGGTGCCGATGACGTTGACGCAGCGCCCGTTGCGACAGAGGTTGTCACTGAGGGAGCACTCGTTGATGTCTGAGGGGACAAGAGCACTTGCAGCAGCCAGCCCTGCTCAGGCCATCAGCTGGTGCCCAAACGGAATTTTTTCCCACTGGTCAAAGGGAGCAGCAAAATGAACAACACCAATGCAACAAAACACTGGGAATGAGCTTGGTCTGGATGAGCTCTTGGCCTTGGAATGAGCCCCTCTGGGATGAGCTGGACCCACTTATCATGGAAGCACAGAAGGGTTTGGGTGGGAGGGACCTTAAGGATCGTCCATGGGCAGGGACACGGGCAGGGACACCTTCCCCCAGCCCAGGCTGCTCCAAACTCTTGGTCACCTCCAGGGATGGGATGTACGGGATGGGAAGGAGACACCCACAGCCCCGCAGGAGCTCTGCCTGTGGGGTTTCCCTGCTGAGCCCTCACCAATGCAGGTGTTGCCCTCGGCTGTCAGCTCGTGCCCAGGGGGGCAGATGCACTCGAAGCTGCCGTCGGTGTTCATGCAGATCCCGCCCCGGCACAGCAGCGGGTCCCGCTCGCACTCGTTGATGTCTGCGTGGGAAAATGGGATTGGTCCCTTCCAGAGGCTTCTCCACTGGGGGAGCACCCCAGAACGGGGAATATCACAGGGTTAACAGGGCAGGGAAAGCTGGGCTTGGCTCCCAGAACAGGGAATATCACGGGATTAACATGGCAGGGAGAGCTTGGATCTCAGAACAGGGAATATCACAGGGTTAACAAGGCAGGGAAAGCTGGGCTTGGAAAAGCTGGGCTTGATCCCAGAACAGGGAATATCACAGGATTAACATGGCAGGGAAAGCTGGGCTTGGAAAAGCTGGGCTTGATCCCAGAACAGGGAATATCACAGGATTAACAGGGCAGGGAAAGCTGGGCTTGGAAAAGCTGGGCTTGATCCCAGAACAGGGAATATCACAGGGTTAACAAGGCAGGGAAAGCTGGGCTTGGAAAAGCTGGGCTTGATCCCAGAACAGGGAATAGCACGGGGTTCACATGGCAGGGAAAGCTGGGCTTGGCTCCCAGAACAGGGAATATCACGGGGTTAACAGGGAGGGGAAAGCTGGGCTGGACCCCAGAACAGGGAATAGCACACAGGTAACAGGGAGGGGAATGCAGGGTTTGGATCTCAGAACAAGGAATATCACAGGTAACAGGGCAGGGAAAGCTGGGCTTGGCTCCAGTGGTCTCCTGGTTAGTTTGAATGTTGGGAAATCCCACCTTGTGCCTCAACCTCAGAACCCAAAAGCCCCTCAGAGACAGCAGAGAAAGGAACTGAGGTTGGATATATTTTTAAAAACTCATTTTCCTCTCATGTTTATTTTCCTGACTCCAGCATTGAAGTTAAGAATGGGTTATTTTCCCTGACTTGGCTAAAACACTGATGAGATTTTCAGGTAAAGAGGGCTGGGATACGCCTGAAAATGGGGGTGACAGGTCCCTACCAAACACCCCCAGATCAGTGGGAGCCTGTTCCTGGTGAATCCCAGGCTGCATTTTCACTGCTGGTGCTGTCCCCTGCCCCAGGCTGCACAGAATTCCTCCCTCAGGAGGCTGAAGTCAAATTCTTTGGCCAAACACAGGTGGGAAGAAGTTAATCCTTGACCACAGGCAATGACAAAACGTCACCACCCCCTTTGGGGTGAGATGACTCAGCTCCCTGTCACCCAGAAAAAAAGGATAAAGTGGAATTGGACAAGTAAGAGCGAGCATTAAATTAAAAAAAAAAAAAAAAAAAAAAAAAGAACAATGAAATTTATATCCTTCTATAAAGATTAGAAATCAGACTACTGCAAGAAGGCAGCAGGTCATGGGTGAGGACTGTGACATTCCCAGGGTCCCAGAAATGGAGCAGGAGGAGGAGGGTGATCAGTGGGAGCTGTGGAAACCCACGCTACAAATTGTACGGAAAAGACAAAGCCCCTGCCAGGGACAGTGATTTATTTTAAAGAGCAGAGAGAATAAAACACGAAAAATAAATAAATGCTGTTGAATCATGGCTTGAAGTGGTTTGAAAGTCCAAGCCAAAGCAGAATATTAAGAGCAGGTCAGTGAGACAAGTGAGTCTGGCTGGACAGAGGACAGGAATGTGGAATGCCAGGAATTAGAGGACAGCAGGAGTCTGGCTGAGCTGTTGGAGACAAACTGAGGTACTGAGGTCACCGATGGGATTTTTTAAGCTCCGAACGAGAAATTATTCAATTGAAAACAGATGAGACTCTGACAGAATAAAAACAAGCCTTGGGCAGACTGGAGGAGCTGTAAGGAACTGTGTGTGAGGATAAAGGGAGATTAAAAGGGCAGGTGAAGGGAGCCCCTATAACTGAGAGGGTGGAAGGGGACACAGGGTGTCCCAGAGGTGGAAGGGGGCACAGGGTGTCCCAGAGCCCCTATAAATGAAGGGGTGGAAGGGGGCAAAGGATGTCCCAGAGGTGGAAGGGGGCACAGGGTGTCCCAGAGCCCCTATAAATGAGGGGGTGGAAGGGGGCAAAGGATGTCCCAGAGGTGGAAGGGGGCACAGGGTGTCCCAGAGGTGGAAGGGGGCACAGGGTGTCCCAGAGCTCCTCATGGAAATGGGAATTGCTCCATGCAGTGTTTGAGGAGCTGGGCACCTCTGGCTGTGCCCTGCCTTTCCTCAGGGCCCTGCCCTGTCCCAGGAGGTGCCCTCAGGGGCTCAGCCTTGCTCACCCATGCAGTTCTTCATCATCATGAAGCCGCTCTCGTAGCCCTCGAAGCACTCGCACTCGAAGCTGCCCGGGGTGTTGACGCACGAGCCGTGGCCGCACAGGTCGGGGGAGATGCGGCACTCGTCGATGTCTGGGGGACAGGAGAAGGTTTTAAAATCATAGGAAATTTGGGGAATTAGAAAGAAAGCCAGGCTTAGTAGGGAAAATGTTAAAGGTAGGCCCTGGGAAATGTTAGGCCTTGTGTTTGCTGGATCATGTGAAGCCGCACCAGTGTTGTCAGTATGTGACAAATTATATAATTGTTAGATGTGATTAGATGTAATTATTGTTGAAAGAATCATGAGAAACTATGTTAGGGGTTGGGGGTCCCTCACCTGTGCAGTTCCTCTCCTCAGCATCCAGAGCGAAGCCGTTGCCGCAGATGCACCTGAAGCTGCCGATGGTGTTCCTGCAGGTGCCGTGGGTGCAGAGCCCGGAGAACACCTTGCATTCGTTCACATCTGGGGGATCAGAGACATCCAGCCAGGGGGGCTCGCCATGAGCCCCCTCACTGCAGCTGAGAACCTCCTCAGCTCAAGCGCCAGCCCTGACTGCCCTTCCTCACCTGCTGCAGTGTGATTTCAGGGTTTACCTCAGAACCTGGGTCCCTCCCCTGAAGATTCCCTCCCAGGTGTGTCAGTCCCCTCTCCTTTCCCCTCCCTGACCCCTGCCCAGCACTGTCTGTCAGTCCTGGAATTCCAGAAGGGATTGGGCAGATTCAAAGGATGCCCTCTACCCCTGAGGGGCATTGGGCCATCCAGGTGTCCTTTGTCCCTCCCCTCCTGTCCCTGGCTGGTGGCTCCCTGCCCCTTCTCTGTCCTCTCCCCAGGGTTAAAGGAACAGCAACCACGGGCTCAGGGAGTTCTGCTGGAGCTGGTGCTGCATTCAGAGGCCAGAATAAAGCTCTGGATCCAAACCCCCCATCAGAACCAACTCCTTTCCTTCACCATTGCCTTAAAGCTTCTCCACAGAGGAAAACCTGAGGAGCAGACTCCATCCCACCACCACCAGAGCTCCTGCAAACCTGGACTTATCTCCACACGCCCAGCTGCAGCACCCAACCAGCCAAAAGTGTCTGTGGGGGTGAAACACCACAGTGCCACTATTTGGTCCAGCACCAAGGGCCAGACGATCCGAGGCACATCCCCACTGTGATCCTGGCGGCTCCAGCACTCACCTTTGTAGAAGGGCCGCCCCGAGAGCACGTCGCCACGGTTGGCGAAGCCGGGCCCGCGGGGACACAGCGCCTTGAACTCGGCAGAGCCAGCGCGGGGACACTCCTCGCAGTCAGAGCCCCAGGCCGAGCCCACGGAGCAGCAGCACATGTCCATGCGGAACTTGCCGGGCAGCGGCTCCGTGCACTCGTCCTCGTCCCAGCGCATGTAGCACTGCTCCACACGCACGTCTGGGGACACAGCGTGCACGCACGTGGGTCTGCTGCCCACTGTGGGCTTGTCTGATGCGTTGTGATGTCTCAGAAACCCAGTCCCTCCCATGGTCATTCCCTCCCAGCTGTGTCAGCCACCTCTCCCTTCCCCTCTCTGACCCCTCCCAGCACTGTCTGTGAATCCTGGAATTCCAGAACTCAGTTAGCAGATTGAAAGGATGCTCTCTACCCCCTGGGGGGCATTGGGCCATCCAGGTGTCCTTTATCCCTTTGTCCCTCCCCTCCTGTCCCTGCCTGGTGGCTCCCTGCCCCTTCCCTCCCCTCTCCCCGGGGTTAAAAGGAGCAGCAACCACGGGCTCAGGGAGTTCTGCTGGAGCTGTTGCTGGTGGGGAGGTGGCAAGTGGGAGGGCAGGATCGGGGCAGAGGAGGCGTCCTTACCCACACAGGTCCTGGCAGTGCCATCCAGGGTCAGCCCCTCGGGGCACTCGCAGCGGAAGGAGCCGGCCGAGTTCACGCAGCGCCCGTTGGGGCACACGCCCGGGAACACCTCGCACTCGTTCACATCTGTGGGGTGGCACGGGTCAGGGATGGCGAGGGACGGCACGGGGACACGGCCAGGGGGGGCTCAAGGGGCTCCTGGAGGGGCTGGGAGGAGCCCAGAGCTGCCCACCAGGATCCAAGTGGCAACTTAGCCATGAAAACCGGGCAGAAACAGAGCCAGGATCTGGGCACAGACAGACGGACAGACACACAGACAGACAGAGGGCAGAGAGTGGAGATCCCCCCAAGGACTCAGAGAGGCAGGAGAACAGTGACCACATTCCCAAGAAAAGCAGTTTTCCCTCCCTGCAGCACTTTACCTTCACAGGTGACGCCCTTCATGCGGGCGTAGCCCCGGGGACAGGCGGTGTCTGCAAGGGACAGGGATGTCAGCAGGGAAACCCTTCCAGCTTTCCCACAGAACCATGGAACACCCAGAGCTGGGAGGGACCCACAGGACCACCCAGCCCAGCTCCCGACCCTCCACAGCCCCCCACCAACCCCACCGTGTCCCTGAGAGCGCCCGAGCACGCTGTGGGCATTTCTCCCTGTCCCTGCTCTCCATCCCCACTCCAGCATTTCCCGGGAATGCCCGGGCCTGGCAGAGCCTCACCGATCTCGCAGCGCTCGCAGGGGCTGCCCCAGGCTGCCCCCAGGGTGGCACAGCACTCGGATTTCAGCGTGGCCCCGTTGATGTTGACCTCGCAGCGCCCGTCCTGGATGTTGAGCCAGCAGGTGCCCTTCATGCTGTCTGCAGGGACACACCGGGGGCTCAGGGGCTGCCCCGTGCCCCCAAACCCGGGGCTGGCAGCCCTGAGAGGCAGCTGGGAGGAGCTGTCCCTCCCAGGGAGTCACTGATCCCTGAGGATGTGGTTGTTCCCACAACCCAGAGCCCTAAAACCCTTCCAGCGCCACCCCTGCCATGGGGACACCATCCCTGGTCCCAAGGTGCTCCAGCCTGGCCTTGGACACTGCCAAGGACCCACAGCTGCTCTGGGAAATCCATCCCAGGCTCCCAACACCCTCCCAGACAGGAATTCCCCCCCAGCATCCCATCCATCCCTGTCCCCGTGCCAGGCCGGGTGACGGTGCAGGGTGACGCTGGCAGTGCCACCTGGGCTGGCAGGAGCTGGCCCTGCTCACCCACACAGATGGTGCCACTGGGGTCCAGTTTGCTGCCCGGGGAGCACTCGCAGGCGAAGGAGCCGGCGTTGTTCCTGCACAGCCCGTTCACACACGGGTTGGACGTGCACTCGTTGATGTCTGAGGGGACAAAGGGACAAAAGTCACAGAGGGGAGTGACAGGGACACGGCCCTGGGGGGAACAAAAACTGGAGGAGGCGAGAGCACAGGGAGTGAAAAATTGTGGGTTTAAATTGTTTTTTACATTGTTTTAAATATAATAATATAATTTAAAATATGTTAAAATATATATTTATATATAAAATATAAATACATATAAAAATATAAATGTATAAAGTGTGTAATATATAAATATGTTATGATATAATAATGATGTAGAACATAAAAATATTATATAATATACCAATATAATATATATAGTATATCATAAATATTTATAATATATGGTATGTTATATATATTATATAATCGAAATTATATTTATATATTATATATTATATATTATTTATTATATAATATATTATATATAATATATATAATATACTGTATAATAATATAGCGTAGAATGTAAGAAATACTACATAAATAATAAATTATAAATTATATAAAAATTCCATATAAATATATAAATTATAGCTAGAAACATGTAATATAGAGAGACCTAATAACAATATTAAAAAAAATACAATATTTACAAAAAGTATTTGGATTGAAGGTGGTTGGAGCACTTGTGTGCAAAGTGCCAGTTCTCAAATATTTGAGGCCTCTGCGCACAGGAAACCATTTTTTCCTCCTCCAAATCACAGCCTTTCAATCAAATTCCCCAAACCTTGCAATTTTGGTCAGGCCTCAAGCTCAAATTCTGTGGCCCTGGAGGAAATTGCTCTGGTTTCCAGGCTCAGATGTTTTGGGGTCAGGTGCCCATTCTGCTTTGAACCCAGTGTGAAGTATCACTAAAAACCACAGGAAAAAAACCCTAAAAATGAGGTAAAACCCCCTGAACCCCAAAGGTGCAGCTGCTGCAAATGCAGAGCAGCGCAAAGGGAAGGGAAGCAGGGATTTGCAGCCCCAGGCAGGAGCTCAGGCTGTGTTTTTGCAGGTGCTGGGGCTGCCCGGCCCCGTTACCTTCGCAGGTGTCGGTCTCGGTGCGGAACACGAAGCCCTTGGGGCAGGTGCAGGTGTAGCTGCCAGGGGTGTTCCTGCACAGCCCGTTGTCACACAGCAGCCGGTTGACGCTGCACTCGTCCACATCTGGGGACAGATGCGGCATCCGTCAGCTGCTTCGGGCTGAGAAGGGTTAATTTCCCCCACGCAGTCACGGGAGGCACCCACGGGATCATTGATCCAACCTCAGCCTCTGCAGAGGCACCCCAACAATCCCAGCCTGTCCCAAGGTGTCCAAAGGCTCCTGCAGCTCTGGCAGGGCTGGGAAGGGACCATTCCCTGGGGAATTCAGTGCCCACCACCCTCAGGGGGAAGAACCTTTCCTGATCTCCCTCCCAAATCCCAGAACCTCTCCCTGATCTCCATCTGAAATCCCTCAACCTTTCCTGATCTCCATCTGAAATCCCTGAACCTTTCCTGATCTCCATCCCAAATCCCTGAACCTTTCCTGATCTCCATCCCAAATCCCTGAACCTTTCCTGATCTCCATCCCAAACCCCCTGAACCTTTCCCTGATCTCCATCCCAAATTCCAGAACATTTCTCTGCTGTCCATCCCACCTCCCTGGCACAGCTCCAGCCATTTCCTAGGTCCTGTCCCTGTTCCCAGAGCAGAAATCAGAGCTGCTGAACCCCAGCCCACGGGGAGCAGGGCACAAATTCCTTGTTTTCCTTTCCCCACTGAAATCCTTATCCCAACCCATGAGCTCCCCAGCTTCCACCTTTCCCATTCTCCCCCCAGCCCAGCTGCTGGGGGGAATTTGGATGATGCTCAAGGGGACCAGGTGCTGCAGCATCTCCTGGAGGTGCCTGGCACCCCCTGAGCCCCAGCCCTGACTCACCCACGCAGTTCTTGCCCGTGGGGTCGGACTCGTAGCCCAGGTTGCAGATGCAGCGGTAGCTGCCCCGCAGGTTCTCACACATCCCGTTGGGGCAGATGTCAGGGTTCAGGGCGCACTCGTTGATGTCTGAAAGGCAAAAAGAGGTGCGTGAGCTGGAGCCCAGCAAAGGCAAAGACAGAAACCTTCCATCCCCTGGCTCTTCGCCGCAGGAGCCATGGAGTCTCAGAGTAGTTTGGGTTGGGAGGGACCTCAAAGCCCGTCTTGTTCCAATTCTACCATTCCAGGCTGGCCTTGGAGAGTCCAAGGATGGGGCAGCCACAGCTTGTCCCTGTCCTGAGCCAGCCTGGGGCTCTGAGCTCAGGAGGAGAGAGCTGGGTAAGGGGCTGGGATAAGCCCAGTTTAATGTCAAGGGCTCTCAGGTCCCAGTGTGACATCTCAGAGTGTTCTTTATCCCAGTTCCAAGCTCAGGAATTGAATTATCCCTGGGTTCAGCACTGAGTGACCCAGAAGGGTGGCAGCCAGGTGGGCACTGCCCCTTCCCTGCAGCAGCATCCCTTCCTCTGCTCTTTTGGAGCCAAGCCCTGGTGCCAGGGCAGAGATTTCAGCCTGGCAAGCCCCAGCCTGGCCCAGCCCCGGCAGTCTGTGCTGGCACCACAGTGTCCCCGCAGTGCCAGATGGCCACGGCTGCCCAGGCACTGCTGGCCTTTATCCCCACACTCTTGGAGCTCAGTTCCATCGAGGGAAACCCAGCCTGGAGAGCTCTGAGTGCAGCCCTGGCTCCAGGCAGGGGTGGAATGACCAAGAGCGTGGCCTTGCTAGAAGGAGCCTCACCATTCCCATGGGACTGCCTCTGGCCAGGACAAGGAGCCCTGGATGGGAGCCCAAGGAGCCACCAGGGCTTTGCCTCTGGCTCCTTCCCTCTGGAAGGCTTGGCAGGGCTGCCTGGCTGCTCTGTGCTCTCCTTGCTGATCCAAGCACTGCCCAGGGCTGGCACTGGCACCTCTTGGAACTCAAAGCCGCCCCTTGGCAGCACAGTTTGTCACCTCCCTCTGCCTGGGACACCCCAAAGAGCAGCTGGAGAGCAGAGGAGGGAAACAACCAGGAGGGTCCCACTGCTCATTCCCGTCACAGCAGGGATGGGAGCCCAAGATCTCCTGGCACAGCTCCCACAGGAAAAGCAGCTAAGGGTGCTGTGGGATGTGCATGTGGAATCCTGCATGCCCCTGAGGAATCCTGCATGCCCCTGGGGAATCTTGCATGCTCCTGAGGAATCCTGCATGCCCCTGGGGAATCTTGCATGCTCCTGAGGAATCCTGCACGTCACATCCCTCTGGAATTCTGCACCCACCTCTGCCATCAGCCGTGATCCCGATGCCGCTGCTGCAGAGAGCCTGGAATTCCGCTGGGGACAGAGCACAACAGAGCCATCAGCCTGGCAGGACATTCCCCTCAGGGAGCTTCACTGAGCTGAGGGCTTCAACCCACCAAGATTTAATTCTGTGTTTGTCACAGGGGCAGTTCTAGGCCTGTTTATGCTCATACAACACAGTCACAGGTGTGAGGTGAATTGGGAGGGACCCCAAGGATCATCCAGCCCAACCCCTGGACCAGCCCAGGCACCCCAACAATCCCACCTGTGCCTGGGGGTGCTGTCCAAGCTCCCCTGAGCTCTCCCAGCCTCGCTGCTGTGACCTTGTGCATTTAATGCCGATGCTCCCACTTCCAACTTCCACCCCGTTTATAATTTATCCATAAATTATGGATTATGGATATGATTATGGATTATGGATATTCATTATGGATCTGGATTATGGATATGGATATATTATGGATTATGGATATTGATTACGGATGTTCATTATGGATTATGGATATTCACTATGGATATATTGTGGATTATTGATATGGATTATGGATATTCATTACGGATTATGGATATTCACTATGGATATGGATATAGTATGCATTATGGATATTGATTATTGATTATGGATATGGAATATGGATATTGATTATGGATATATTATAGATTATGTATATGGATTATGGATATTGATATATTATGGATTATTGATATGGATTATGGATATTGATTGTGGATATGGATTATTGATTATTGATTATGGATTATAGATTGTGGATTACGGGTTGTAGATTACGGATGATGTCCCAACCAACGCCACGGCCCAGCCCGGCGTGGCCTCACCCGAGTTCTTGGCCGGGCAGGGCTGGCAGGGCTCCCCGAAGCCGTGGTCGGGGTTGGCGCAGCAGCACTCGGACTTGGTGACGGCGCCGGGGAAGGGGCGGGCGCAGGTGCCCTTCTTGATGCCCCCGTAGCAGGTGCTGCGCATGTGGGTGTCCACGCAGACGCGGCCGTCCACGCCGATGGCCAGGCCCCCCAGGCACTCGCAGCGGAACGAGCCCTCGGTGTTGATGCACCAGCCGTTCATGCAGATCCCCGGCGTCTCGCACTCGTCGATGTCTGGGCAGGGCAGGGCAGGAGAGGGGTGAGATCGGGGGGAGGGACACGGGGAGAGGGGTGGGGGACAGGGAGAGAGGGGTGGGACATGAGGAAAGGCAACTGGGACAGATGGAGAGGTCTGGGACACATGGAGAGAGGGCTGCGACATGAGGAAAGGGGACTGGGACACAGAGAGAGGGCTAGGAGAGAGGGAGAGAGGGTTGGAACATGAGGAGAGAGGGTTGGGACACAGGGAGAGGGCTGCGACATGAGGAAAGGGGACTGGGACACACAGAGAGAGGGCTGGGACACACAGAGAGAGGGCTGGGACACACAGAGAGAGGGCTGGGACACATGAACAGGGGCAGAACACATGGATTGGAGCTCAGGACATGCAGAGAGAGGCTTAGGACACACAGGGAGGGGATCAGGATGCATAGGAAAGGCTCAAGTCACACTGAAAGAGGCTCAGAACATTAAAACAGAAGGTCAAATACACTGAGAGAGGCTCAGGACACACAGACAAGGGCTCAGAACATGACAACCTTTCCCCTTTTTGCCAATTCTGCCACAAAGGGCCGATGTCCGGCAGCACAGCAGGAGCTGCCTGGCCACACCCTTGGATTTCTCATCTCCCCTTGCCCTGAGGAGCTCACAGGTGCCCTGAGGAATGTGGGCAGGGGCTGGGGCTGGGAAGAGCCCACCCGGGGCTCACTCACCCACGCAGTAGCGCCCGTTGGGAGCCAGGACAAAGCCAGGTTTGCAGATGCACTTGAAGCTCCCGTCCTCGTTGATGCACATCCCATTGAGGCACATGTTGGTGGTGGCACACTCGTCGTGGTCTGGGGGCACACACACAGCACTCCGGAGCTGCAGCAAGACCCTCCTGTGGCCCAAACCCCCCCCTGTGCCCCATCCCATGGCCAAACTGTGGGTGCTGGGCCTCAAAGCAGAAAGGGAGATGCTTGGGGAACCTCCAAGAGCATCAGCTGCAAGCCCAGGGTCACCTTTCCTGGTCAGAGCTGTCCTGCTCCAGCCCTGCTGATCCCTGCACCCCAAACCCCCTCACAGAAACACCTCCCCAGCCCTCTCCTGGGGCACAGCCCAGGTTAACAGCCCAGGGAGGAGGTGGTCCCAGCCCAGCCCTGGGCTGCTGGAGGCAGGGGAGCCTCACCCACGCAGTTCTTGCCGTCGGGGGTGATCTCAAAGCCGGCGTTGCAGATGCACTGGAAGCTGCCGTCGGTGTTGACGCAGCGCCCGTTCCTGCACATCACCCCGTTCATGATGCACTCGTCAATGTCTGCAGGGAAAGCACCAAAAGTGGCAGCAGGGAGAGACAGGAGCGGCCCCAGCTCAACGCCCCCTGTGAGAAACTCTCATTGCCCTCAGACACGGGAATTCATCCTCAAAAATCCCACTTGGGAAATCGGAATCTTTTCACCTTTCCGGGCAGTGGGGGAGGCTTTGGAAGCCACTTTGCAATGAAGGGAGAAAATGAACATTTCAGAGCTTGGGCACTGCCATGGGAATCTGCCTTTTCTCGTTGCTCCCATGTGGAACAGTCCCTTCCCATCCCTCTTTTTTGGCAGTCCCTCACCTGCAGCAACCTCTTGGCAGAACAGCCTTGCTGGAAATGCTGC
This sequence comes from Ammospiza nelsoni, assembly GCF_027579445.1. Classification (NCBI taxonomy): domain Eukaryota; kingdom Metazoa; phylum Chordata; class Aves; order Passeriformes; family Passerellidae; genus Ammospiza; species Ammospiza nelsoni. The sequence goes on from NC_080659.1 coordinate 5,710,351, forward strand.
ATCCACACCAACATGGCCCAGAACCCCCACTTTTGTCAAATGAAGCTCTCCCAACGGAATTCTGTTCTTGGGGAGGACTCTGCAGCTCCCTTGATTGCCACCAGAAAATTTTAGGGAAAGCCAGAGGAAACTTCTGGAGAGATTCCATCTCACACCCAGCCCTGCTGGGGACCCCACACTGCATTTCACCCTACCACCCCTTTTTGGTGCCAGGGGCTCTGCTGACCCCTCTGCCACCCCCCAAAAAAGGGGGCACAGCCCTTACCAATGCAGGCCTGCTTGGTGGGGGTACTCTGGAAGCCCTCGTGGCACTTGCAGTGGTAGGAGCCCGGCGTGTTGACGCAGTCACCGTGGACGCAGGGGCTGCTCGAGCACTCATCCACGTCTGCAACGGGGGGAAAAAACCCCAGGTGTGAGGGACCCTGAGGCACAGCAGAGCCCAGGAGCAGCGAGAGCAGCCTGGAGGAGCCCTGGGGCTCTGGGACAGCCCCTCTCACCGATGCACTCCCCGCGGACGTCCTGCTTGTAGCCCATGTTGCACTCGCAGCGGTAGCTGGACGGCGTGGGGATGCAGCGCCCGTTCAGGCACAGGTTGGTGAAGTGTTTGCAGATGTCGATGGTCTGGTTCAGGGTGGCTGTTCCTGGGGGGCACACAGAGGGTTGGGGAGCCCTTAGGGGAAGCACTGGGAAGGGTTGGGGAGCCCCGGGATGTCCCCAGGACTCAGGATGGGGTGGCAGTTCCTGGAGGACACAGGAAGGGTTGGGGAGCCCTTATGGGAAGCACTGGGAAGGGTTGGGGAGCCCTGGGATGTCCCCAGGTCTCAGGATGGGGTGGCAGTTCCTGGGGGACACAGGAAGGGTTGGGGAGCCCTTAGGGGAAGCACTGGGAAGGGTTATGGAGCCCCGGGATGTCCCCAGGTCTCAGGATGCGGTGGCAGTTCCTTGGGGCTGGGACAAACCGGGACCAAGGCGGGACAAAGGCGGAATTACCGATGCTGGAGCTCCCCTGGCTCATCCCGGGCAGCCCCGGGATCCCGCCCTGCCCGTTGGCCCCGTTGGGGCCGATGCCCCCGGGCCCGTTGAGTCCCGGCCCGACCCCGTTGGGCACGAATGAGGGAATTCCTGGGAAGTTCATCCCGGGGAAGCCTGGCATGACCGGGAGCCCCTCGATGCACAGCCTGCGGTACTCCTCTGAAACAAAAGAGGGCTTTGGCTGCAGTGCCGGCAGCAAAGGGTGGGTCCTGGTGGGAATGGGGGTAGGAAATGTGGGAATGGGGAAGAAGGATGAGGAGGGATTGAACATCCCTCACCCCATGGTGGGGAATGGGGGTAGGAAATGGTGGGAATGGGGAAGAAGGATGAGGAGGGATTGAACACCCCTCACCCCATGGTGGGGCCAGGGGGTCTGGCAGAGGATTTTTGGGACACCTGGCACCGAGTGGTCCCTCCAGGCAGGGAAGGATGAGCGTGGAGAAGCTCTGCCCTGCTCAGAGCTGGGGCTGAAGGAGGGGATGCACAGTTTGCTTTGCTGAGAGGGGAGGGGAATGGACCAGGTGCTGGTGCCTCTAAATAGCTGGTGCACCTTGGGGACAGGGCTTGGTGGCACCTGGAAAGCTTTTCCAGCCTCATTTTCCAACAGGCAGGGTTTTGGAGTGCTGGTTTTGGGGTGCAGGGCTTGAGGTGGTCGTTTTGGCATGCCGGGTTTGGGGTACAGAGTTTTGGGGTGCCGGGTTTGGGGTGCCGGGTTTGAGATGCAGGGGTTTGGGTCCTGGTTTTGGGGTACAGGGTTTTCCGTGCCGGGTTTGGGGTGCCGGGTTTGAGATGCAGGGGTTTGGGTCCTGGTTTTGGGGTACAGGGTTTTCCGTGCCGGGTTTGGGTGCAGGGTTTTGGGGTGCCGGGTTTGGGGTGCCGGGTTTGAGATGCAGGGTTTTGGGTCCTGGTTTTGGGGTACAGGGTTTTCCGTGCCGGGTTTGGGTGCAGGGTTTTGGGGTGCCGGGTTTGGGGTACCGGTTTCGGGATGATTTTTGGGGTGACTTACCCGAGCCCCGCACGGGGCACACCTCGGGGGTCTGGCCGATGGCCCAGCAGCGCCCCGAGTCGCAGCAGCACTGCATCCTGCTGGCCTGGCCCGGAACGTCCCCGGCACAGCGACCGCCCAGCAGCGCCGAGAAACACGTGCCCAGGCGCTGGTCTGAGGGGACAGAGCGGGGACAGGGTGGGGACAGCGCCGGGAGAGGAAGAGGAATGGGAAGAGGGACAGGGATAGGGATGGGGACAAGGACAAGGACAGGAACAGGGATGAGAACAGGGATGAGGGGAGGGAGAGAGACAGGGAGAGGGATGAGGATAGGGACAGGGATGGGGAGAAAGAAAGGGAATAGGACAGGAACAGGGACAAGGACAGGGAGAGGGACAGGGATGGGGACAGGAATGAGGAGAGGGAGAGAGACAGGGAGAGGGACAGGGATGAGGACAAGGACAGAGACAGGGGTGGGGACAGGGAGAAAGAAAGGGAGAAGGACAGGGAGAAGGACAGGGATGGGGAAAGGGACAGGACAGGGATGGGGACAAGGACAGGGACAGGGACAAGGAGAAAGAAAGGGAGAAGGACAGGAACAGGGACAAGGACAGGGAGAGGGAAAGGGACAAGGGAGAGGGACAAGGATGGGGATGGGGACAGGGACAAGGACAGGGACAAGGAAAGGAAGAAGACACACAGTCACAATGTGGCACCACCACGCTCTCAGGCAGCTCCTGAGGGCCCATCCCCATGGAATCTCTCCCTGCCATCCCCTGTCTCAGCCTGGCCCCCCTGACCCCAACCCTGCCCCTTCTGGGGGGATTTTGTGGCTCCTGGCCGAGGCACTGAGGGTCTCTCACATCCAGCAGGCTCCATCCACCTGGCACCAAGCCCTGCAGGAAAACCTGGAATCTTCCCCTCCTGCTCTCCCACCTTGCTTCTTCTCAAGTCGCTTAATGAGGGGGAAAGTCTCCCGGGGTGTGGCTGCCACTTCCCGGGAGTGTAATTGGGATTAATGGCCCGGGGCTGTTTGATCTGGGGCTGGGGGTGCATTCTGCTCCCAGCACAGCTCGGGGACCCCCAGGGCACAGTGACCCCAGTTCAAACCAGCAGCTCCTTCCCCAGAGCTGGGTTCAGGGGGAATTGCTCCTTTCAGGAAACTTTACCCACCAAAAACACCAGCAGACACAAAGCCAGACCTGGAGAGGGGGATTTGGAAGCAAAGCTGGATCAGCCCCTAATCCTCAGGAAGGGGAGGAGAAGCCCTGGGGGTGTTTGGGACCAGCTTGCACAAAACCCCAGAAAAGCAGAAAATGCTGCGGGAGAGAGGGGAGGGGAAATTCCTGCTGGGATTAGGGAGAGCTCAGAGGTGGGGATTGAGCCCTGGGGCTGACCAGGTCCAGCCAGGATGGAAGGGCAGGAGGGGAAGGGAAGGGGGTCCTGCTCATGCTGAGGGGACAGGAATGATTCCAGGCTGGGTCTGGGGTCTGGCAGAGCAGAAGGGAAGGGGGTCCTGCTCATCCTGAGGGGACAGGAATGATTCCAGGCTGGGTCTGGGGTCTGGCAGGGCAGGGGGAAGGGGGTCCTGCTCATGCTGAGGGGACAGGAATGATTCCAGGCTGGGTCTGGGGTCTGGCAGAGCAGGGGGAAGGGGGTCCTGCTCATGCTGAGGGGACAGGAATGATTCCAGGCTGGGTCTGGGGTCTGGCAGGGCAGGGGGAAGGGGGTCCTGCTCATCCTGCTGGTGCCCCTCAATACCTTTACATTGTCACCTCTAGGGTGTGGCAATGTCCCCTCTCCTGATGCTTTAAGTGCCCGCATTATTCATTATTTATCCATTTCCACTTCCCTGGCTTTATTTCTGGGGATGGAAACCTGGAACCCCAAACTCCCCACACAAAACCCTCCTGGGACAGAGCTGGCACGGTTTGGGTGCCAGGGCAGCCCCAGCCCAGCAGGAGCTGTGGGTTGTGCCAGAACAAACCCAGCCTGTCCCAAAAAGGAGCTGCAGCACCCAGAGCCAGCCCAGGTGCAGTCAGAGCCCACTGCAGCTCAATCAGCTCCGCACTATTTTTAAATCTGGGCTTCCGAATTTTATTTATTTTCGTTTCTCGAAGCTCTTGGTTTCAAGGAAAGTGGGGAATGTCCCCATGACTCATCCCAGAGCTGTCACACCCCTCTGGGCTCATGGCAGGGCTGGGAAACAGCAGGGAAAAATTCCATTCCCATTAAAATCTATCAGTTTCCCAAACAAGAGCACTTGGGCTTTACTTTTTACTCACACTTCACAACATTTTTTTTTTCCCTCCTGGAACTAAAACATTTAATTCTGCTCCAGGATCCGTGGCTAGAAAAGAATTTGGAGCTGATTTTTTTTTCTTTTTTTTTTTTGCTGAATTCATTTCCACAGAAAGCTGTGCCTGCACCACCAATCCCTGCCTGTGCTGGAGGAATTCCTCTTCCCAAATCTCCTCATTCTCATCTTCCTGAAGGCAAATGGACTTTCAGACCAGTGCAGAAAAAAAAAACCAAAAAAACCTGGGATTTATTTGCTGAGTGTGAGTAACCACAGAGCTGCTCCCCTATCCCAGGAACTGGGGTTTGGTACCAATGGACCACCAGATATCTACAGGAAAGGGAGTTTTGATCTGTTAAAAATCCAAACAATTCACTGCAGGCTCTGGAGGTTGGAGCGAATTTTTTGAATTTTGGATTTTTTTGAAGACATTCCTCCCGATCTCTTCCTCACTGCTCCTCTCCCAGTCCCTTTCTCACTGCACCCACATTCCCAGCCCCACACCTTCCTCCCAGCCCTCCTCCTCCTCCTCACACCCTTCCCACCCCATTCCACCGCTGAGACCCCTCCACACCCCAAATCCTGGAGAGGAACAAGGACCAAGGGATCCCAGCCGGGCTCGGGATGGAGAACAAGGAACATTCCCCACCCATCCCAAAGCCCTGTGCGGGCATTCCCGGCCCAAACCCCCACCCCAAATCCCTCGTTTTCCCCCTCACCGAGGCAGCGGGAGCCGTCGGGGCTGGTGATGAAGCCTCGGGGGCAGGAGCACACGTAGCTGCCCGCCGTGTTGGTGCACTCGCCTCCGTCGCACACGCCCGGGACGGCCCCGCACTCATCCACGTCTGCAAGGCACAGAAAACACCACGGGCAGCGTGGAAAATGCGCCCTTCCCCACCCAAAGCCACGCAGGTGGGGTTTGGGGCGGTCGCGGGATGATGGGGGTCTGTAAAACTCTGCCATTCGTGGAGTCTCTGCTTCTCTCCACAGCCTCCCCAAGGGGAAGTTTGGGATGGACACCAGGGGGAAAATTCCTCTCAGAAACAGGGACTGGAGACTGGAAAGGGCTGCCAGGGAGTGATGGAGTCCTGGTCCCCAAACCCCATCCAAATCCAGAAAGGCTGGGAGTTGGGTTGGGCCATGAAGGGTCTCCAAAACTCTCCCATTTGTGGAGTTTCTGCTTCTCTTTACAGCCTCTCCCAGGGGATGGTTAGGATGGACAGAAGGGAATAAATTATTCCCAGAAACAGGGACTGGACATTAGAAAGGGCTGCCAGGCAGGGATGGAGTCCTGGTCCCCCAGGTCACCTTGGTCATGGTCTGCATGCCCAGCCCTTGGTGATGGGTTGGATTTGCAACCCCCCTTGAGCCCCTCCCAGCCCAGGACATTCCACAATTCCATTCCCTGATTCTATTCCAGGGGAACACAAATCCCAGGACATTCCACAATTCCATTCTCTGATTCTATCCCAGTCAAGAGGGGAACACAAATCCCAGGACATTCCACAATTCCATTCCCTGATTCTATTCCAGGGGAACACAAATCCCAGGATATTTCACAATTCCATTCTCTGATTCTATCCCAGTCAAGAGGGGAGCACAAATCCCTGCTTGGCTCTTTAGGACTCTCAAATTCTGCCCCCGGTCACCCTCTTAGGGGTCCCCTGAGCCCCCCAGTGCTGCTCTGGTTCTTTGATGCTCAGAACAGCCCTGAGAGCTCCCAGGGCAGCAGAGAACACAGAAACACAGAACACAGAAACGCCTCCCCCACCTGGGCCCCTGCAGCCAAAATCAGATTTTATCAGCCAGCCCTGCCCTGTCATCCAACCCCAGCCCTGCCCTGGGCTCCAGCCCACCGAGCTCTGCAAAATAAAGAGCTTTAGGAAAGCAAAGTTTAAAAATCCCAGCCCAAAACTTGGGGTGGCACTGGGGAGAATCTGCACAGAGCTTTGCAAGGAAAAGAGCTTTAGGAAGGCAAAGTTAAAAAATCCCAGCCCAAAGCTTGGGGTGGCACTGGGGAGAATCTGCACGGAGCTGGGCAAAATAAAGAGCTTTAGGAAAGCAAAGTTTAAAAATCCCAGCCCAAAGCTTGGGGTGGCACTGGGGAGGCTCCCAGACCTGGGGCTGTGCCTCTGCCATCCCTCCCTCACCCCAAGGCAGCAGAGAATCCCATTCCTATGAAAACCAGGGAACCAAAGAGCTTCCATCAATCTGCAGCTCTTTTTTTGCTGAAATCCCTTGAAAATCCCAGCTCTGAGAGCAGGAACGGAGCCCATTCCTGCAGGACTCCACATCCTGTGCTCCAGGAACCCGATCCCTGGGCTTTGTTGTGCTTTCAGCCCATTTTCCTGCTCGGTTTTCCCTCTGTGAGCGTCCCGTGGTGGTTTGGAGCCGCGCTGACCCGGTGGGAACGGGTTCATTAACAATTAACGCCCCTCTCATTAACGCCCAGAGCCGGGAGGGAACCCTGCCAGCTCCAGCCTGGCTCCTTCCCGGCTTTTCCAACCTTCTGTTCAGAATTAAAGCAGGATCCCGAGCTCTGCTGCTCAGACAATGGCAGGATTCAAGGCAAACGTTGATTTTGGAGCCGGGCTGGGGTTGGAGTTGGAATTGGCCTCGTCCTTAAAGGCTGGAAAAGCTGGAAAAGCCAAAGCTGCAGAGCTGGAGCTGCAAAGCTCATCCCTCATCCCAGGGCTGTGGGAACCCCAAACTTTCCTTGTGCTAAAAACCCCAGGATTTGACGGAGAAAACACCCCCAGGGCTCGAGCCTTGGGATCAGGGACTCGTGAAAGGAACCACAGAGGGGAAAATGGGAGCTCCAAACCACCCAGACGCAGGGGAATGAGCTCTGCGCGGAGCCAAACAATGAGCTCTTCAGAGGGGCTCTGTGAGGAAATGGAAAGAAAGTGGTTGTGGGGTTCCATCCACCCGTGGAAAGCTCTGGGGAGCTTCCTCTGGTGCAGGAGCATCAGGAAATTCAGGATTTTGGGCCCTCCTGGCCTGTGGGGGCACATGGAGCACCTCACACCTGAAGGGGTGAGGAACAGAGGTGAGATTTGGAATCCCAGGATTTGTTCCCTCCAGCAGAATATCCTGGAGAGGCCAAAAATGGGCAAATCCTGGCTGAGCTTGTTGCCTGGAGCCTTCCACTCCCTCTCCTCGTGTCTCTCCATGGGTTTTTGTTTTGTCTCTTATCACCCAGGATGGGTTTTGGATGCAGGACACGTTCCTTTGGGGAGCATCCTGGAGAGGCACTGGCATTACCTCACTGATAGCAGAGCTTGGCCTTTGTCCTGCAGCACAGGAAGGGCTGTTAAAAAGTGAAATTCTTGGCAGAGAAGGCCTGGAATTATGGCAGGAAAAGCTTTGTCCAGCCAGTGATTCCCCCTCAGCTCCACGCCACGGAATTGCTCCCTTCGGTGTCATTTTTCCAGTTGCTTCCAGGATCATTTAAAAGTGCCCCAGCCCCCCCTTTCCCCTGTGATTTATGGCTCCAGGTCTCTGGAGCAGCAGGATGTGTCCCAGCTCAGCTTTGATGTTCCCTCTCTCCACTTTGCACCAGGAATTTTCCTGTGTCCTCAACAATTTTCCTCCCACCGCGTTGAGAACTCGGCTGGATCCGAACCTGCCTCTCATTCCCTGAAAACCTCAAAACAGATCCTGCTTTTTTCCCCTTTTTTCCACCATAATCCAGCCGTGAGATGCGTTAATTCATCCCTAACCTGGCAATTCCTGCCCTCTTTGCTCATCTTTTTGCACAGCACAAACACAATTTTTGGGTGCTTCCCAAGCCCACCTCGTCTCCAGCGGTTTTTAGGGAGCAGCCTGAGCCTCCCCCTCCCTAAATCCAACATTTCCCTGTTTTTCAGCCTGCCCAGCAAGGGAGCAGTGCCAGAAGCTCCCATCACCCCCGGAGCTCCTCGGAATACAATGGACAATGGGACAAACTCGAGCCACCCTCTGGAAGTGCCCCATCCACCAGGGATGAGCCTGGAACGGAGCAAGCCCCGACTTGGAGGAGCTTCAGCTCCAAATCCGGCCTGGATCTTTCCCTGAGAGCCAAAGGATTGGTTTTGCTGCTGGATCTGAGGATATTCCAGCTGCAGCTCAGAGCCTCCCTTATCAGCGTGGAATATCTGCCTTGGAAAAGCGTCCTTATCCTCCCCGATTCCAGGTGTTGGGAGATAAGGTTTGGGTTAGGAGATAAGGAAGGCACCGCCGTTATCTCCGTCCCCAGCAGTTCACAACAGATTATGGCACTGTTAATTAGGGGACACCGTTAATGAGGGGACATGGTTAATCCCTGATTCCCCACAGGAATCCTCCAGCACCAAACTCCAGCTCTGGGCAGCTGGGGAGAAACCCCCCAGAGAGGTTTAATCGGGGTTTGACATTCCCTGGATGCCAGGCTTGGATGGGGAAGCTGAAAATGAGAGGGAAGCAGAGAATTCCCTCCTTTCCCCGGTGTAAAATGAACCCAAAACTCAACGAGGGAACTCCTGCCCAGCTGGGATTGGGGCACACCTGGACCACAAATCCATGCTCTGGTTGTGCTTTGATCAAACCCTGGCTCAAAGCGAGGACCAAGGCAGAGATTTTGGCAGTTTCAGCAGGAATGTGCAGCTCAGGAATTTGATGCTCCATCTGCTGGACCAAATTCCTGACGGATCAAAGGCTGCAGGAAACTCGGAGATGTTCAGGGAACTCGGGGCCCAAATCTTCAATGTGTCCATAAAGGAACCCTCTCCATTCCCCTATCCACATCATTTTAGGGAATCCCAAAGGCGATTCCACTTTCCTGGGATCCTCCTCCCCTTTGGTGGCCCTGTGGGGACGTGGAGGTGACAGAGCTGGGAGAGGAGCCCTCAAACCTCAAACCCCTGCTGTCTGTGTCATTCCCAGCGGGACCCCAGACCCAGAGGGAAGCCCCCAGTCCATGGTGGTGATGCAGGGATGGAGCAGCTCCTGGGAATGCTGGAGTTGTCCCTTTCTGGGGGCAGTTTGTGCCCACATGGGGCTCTGGGGGGAGTGGGAGGCCCCTCACATCTGGAGGACAGACCCAGACAATGGATTTGGTTTAATCTGGGGATGGAGGAGATTCCAGCTCAACCGGTTTCAGATGTGCTCTGCTCCCCAGCTGCTGGGGGAGAGGCAGGAGCAGCTTTCTGCTGCCCCTGCTCCCACCTGGGCCAGGCAGATTCCTGGAATATCACTGGATTCGGGGAGCTGCTCCTTCATCTGACACACAAAAAGGGCTGGTTTGGATTGCCCTGCTTTCAATCCGTGCATGTGGAGCTCGGCAGGAATCCTGTCAGGATTTTAGAGAAAGTCTGCTGGCGCCCTGCCCAGGAAGATGCTCAGACACAGATGTTTCTTGGGGATGCAGGAATGTCCATCCCCCAGCAGGGACTGACCTCTGCAGCTCCTCTGGGCTCTCTTTGGATACGTTTCCTGAGGGGCTGAACCCAGGGCACAGAATCCTGGAATGGTCAGGGCTGGAAAGACCTGGGAGATCAGCTCATGCCACCTCCTACCATCCCAGTTCCAATCCTGGCATTCCAGAGGCAGCCAGAGCCCTCCCTGAGCTCCCAGCACCAGCCTGATGTCCCATTTCACAGTGATTAAATCTTCCCAGCCCTAATGAAGAGCCTCCAAATTAAAAGTTGCTGAGTTTTCAAGGCTTGATCAGACCCAGAACCTGGCAGAATTTTGGAGGCTGAGCTGAGCCTGGCTAAACCTTCCACAGATCCCTCCAGTGCCATCAGTCTGTGTTCCCATTAAAATATTCTTTCAAAAACCCCTCTGTGAACAAACCAACCCATTTCCTTCTGGTCTGAGGCAAGATCAGGAGATCAGGCAAAGCCCATTCCTCATTTCCTGCCCTTGGCCTGTGGGCAGCAGACCAAAAACCCCTCTGGCAGGGCTGGGCAATGGGATCCAGCCTGGAATGGGAGCTCTGTCCCAGCTCCACTCTGGAAAAAGCCAGGAGTGAAATGTTCCTGGGGCTTGGGAAGAGGAGCATCCCTTACCTTCACACCTGTGGCTGGTCTCGCTCTGCTTGTGCCCTGCAGGGCACTTGCACTCGTAGGATCCCACGGTGTTGATGCAATTCCCACCTTGGCAGAGCCCAGGGATGGCCTGGCACTCGTCCACATCTGCAGGAGGAAGAGGAGGAGGAGTGTGAAGGAACAGCAGCCATGGATCCATGGCTTTCCCTGTGCTCAAGGAGCTGGATCACATTCCAGAGGGAATTTCCCCCTAAAGTGCACCAGGGGATGGACAGGAGTCAATTCCTGCCTCAACAAGAGGGAGACTCAAAGGATCAAAGGATTGGGAATGCTTCCCCAAAGGATTTGTCCATCCTGTGGTTCTTTGGGAGGAGCAGCCTGTGGGATGGAGGAGCTCACCTGAGAGCCACAGCGTGCCCTGGATCTGTGGGATAAAATGGGAGATCCCAGGGGACCCTCCAGGTCCATGGAGGTGCTCCCTGACACACAGGGGGGATTTGGAAAATTCCACAGAGAGTTTTGTGCTTTGGGGCTCTGCTTTGGGGGTTTTCCTCTCTGTATTCTCTGGTTTAGGGTTCTGCTTTGGGGCTCTGCTCTCTGTGCCCTCTGCTTTGGGGCTGGTTTAGGCTCCTGTTTCAGAGGACTGAAATGGTCTCAGCATTCTCTCTTCTGGGGCTGGTTTAGGCTCCTGTTCCAGGCTCTGCTCTCAGCACTTTGGGGCTGTTTCAGTCTCCCATTCCAGACTCTGCTCTCCCCATCCTCTGTTTCCTCCATTTCAGTGTTCCAGACTCTGCTCTCAACATTTCATCCATTTCAATCTCCTGTTCAGGACTCTGCTCTCAGCACTTTGGGGCTGTTTTAGGCTTCCATTCAGGACTCTGCTCTCCCCATCCTCTGTTTCCTCCATTCCAATCTCCTGTTCCAGACTCTGCTCTCATCATTTTGGGGCTCTTTTAGGCTCCCATTTTGGACTCTGTTCTCAACACCTTGGGGCTGTTTCAGTCTCCTTTTCCAGACTCTGCCCTCTGCATTTTGAGGCTGTTTTAGGCTCCAGTTCAGGACTCTGCTCTCAGCACTTTGAGGCTCTTTTAGGTCCCATTTTGGGCTCTGCCAATCAGCATTTTGGGGCTGTTTCAACCTCCTGTTCAGGACTGTGCCCACCCCTCTCACACTCCCTGCCCCTCCCAGCCCTGCCCATGCCATGCCCACGCCATGCCCATCCTGTGCCCACCCCGTGCCCACCCCTCTCACACTCCCTGCTCCTCCCAGCCCTGCCCATGCCATGTCCACCCCATGCCCATCCTGTGCCCGCCCCGTGCCCACCCCTCTCACACTCCCTGCCCTGCCCATGCCATGCCCACCCCATGCCCACCCCGTGACCACCCCTCTCACACTCCCTGCCCCTCCCAGCCCTGCCCACCCCATCCATGCCCCGCGTCTGACCCTGGCAGGCGCCGGTGCGGATGTTGGGGATGAAGCCGCGCCGGCAGGGGTGCGGCTGGGCCGGGCACATCTCGCAGGGGTGGCCCCAGGCGCGGCCGATGGTGGCACAGCACATGGTCTTGGTGCACACGATGCCACTCAGCTGGCCCTGGCACATCTGGTTGTTCACCTGGCTGAAGCACGGCCCCGTGCGGTAATCTGGGCAGGGAAGGAGAGAATACCCGGGTTACACCTGGTGTCACCACGTTGCTCTGCACAGAGAAAAGCAAGGCGCGGCTCCTACCAAGAATATTTCTTTCCCAAGAATATTTCTGGGCTTCACATCCTCTGAACCTCAAAGAAAGGCAAAACAATTTTTTTCTTATTTTCTGTGCCTGTGTTTTTGCAAAAGCAGAATGCAATGTGGGGATGGTTGGTGTTTTGGTTCCTTGGCCTATCAGGGCCAAGTGTGTAGTCCCACATTTCTCTTCACAGAGAAAAGCAAGGCACAATTCTTCCCAAAAATATTCTTATCTCATTTGCTGTGCCTGTGGTTGTGCCAAAGCAGAATGCAATATGGGGATGGTTCACCCACAGTGATGGTGGTTTGGTTCCTTCGCTTGTCAGGCCCAGGTGTGTAACCCCACATTTCTGTTCATGGAGAAATTCAAGGCACAATTCTTCCCAAGAATATTTCTGGGTTTCACATTCTCTGAACCTCAGAGAAAGGAAAAACACAATTATTATCAATTTCTGTGCCTGTGTTTGTGCCAAAGTAGAATGCAATGTGGAGATTGCTCACCCACAGTGATGGTGTTTGGTTCCTTGGCCTGTCAGGAAATAGCCCCACATTGCTCTTAGCAGAGAAAAGCAAGGCACAGTTCCTACCAAGAATATTTATTTCCCAAGAATATTTCTGAGTTTCACATTCTCTGAACCTCAGAGAAAGGAAAAACAATTCTTATCTCATTTGCTGTGCCTGTGTTTGGCTCCTTGGCCTGTCAAGGCTGAGTGTGTAGCCCCACATTTCTCTTCACAGAGAAAAGCAAGGCACAATTCTTCCCAAGAACATTTCTGGGTTTCACGTTCTCTGAACCTCAGAGAAAGTAAAAACAATTCTTATCTCATTTTCTGTGCCTGTGTTTGTGCAAAAATAGAGTGCAATGTGAAGATTGTTCACCCACAGTGATGGTGGTTTGAGTTTGGCAGGTTCAGCTTAGATGTAATGTAATATAGTACAGAATAATAGAGTATCATAAAGCAATTAATTAGCTTTCTGATAAGATGGAGTCATTCTCTCCCCTCATTGGGGGTTCCCTGTGAATTCCATAATCCAGTGTACAAATAAATCCCAGGGTTTCTGCCTTGCCAGCACAGAGATTTGGGGAGAAAACTGCAATGGTGGCAAATTGAAGCGCGGTGTTGGAGGTGGTGGTGGCCCTAAAAGGAGCTGAAAATCAAAATTCAGGCAAAGAGGCAATTCCAGGGCTGTGATTCCACCTGCTCTGGGAATTCCAGGGATGAGAGAAGCAATCAAATCTCAATTTAGCTACAAAGATCCTTCCCTGGAAGTGCCCAAGGCCAGGCTGGATGGAACTTGGAGCACCCTGGGATAGTGGAAGGAGCTGGCAGTGGAATTCCATGGTTTTTATGTTCCCTCCCATCCCAAACCAGTCTGGGATTCTGGAATTCCTAAACTTTCAACTCCCAAACATCCCCTGGCAATTTCAGCTTTAAACCCCAGACACTGCGGCTTTCCCACTTCCAATTAGGATCCTCCCATCCCTTCAACCCCAAGGATTTTTAACCCAATTTTTTGCAGGGTTCTGCCCTCAGGAATGTGGCTTTGCCACTGCCTGGGCTCCCATGACCCTTGATGAGGGATATTGGCACAGCAGGAATCCGGCAGGAAGTAAAATCCTTCCTGTGGGATTTTCCCTTGAGGTGGTGGCACAGAAATGTTTGATCTGTGGCCGGGGGAAAAAAAAACAACAAGAAAACCTTGGAGCACGTCCTGGTCAGGGCAGAAAATTCCCCATGGAGTGTCTGAGCAGTCAGGTGCTGGTCAGGCAGCCAGAGCTCAGGGAATTTCCAGGCTGGAATCAAGCAGTAATTAGGAACTGCCCTGACCTCAAATCCCTGCTCCTGGGTTAACCCCCCAGATGTCCCTGCAGGGAGAGGTTTGGGTTTGATGCGTTTGAAGCAATAAAAATATTTTTGGAGGGGGGGTGAGAGCACTGGGAGCTCCAGGTAATCATGTCCCAAAATCCATGGAAAACACCCAGGAAATCCTCCTGTCTGGGAAAGAATCAATTAGCAAAGAATTCCTCGTTTCCAGCTTAATGCTCCCTCTGGTTTGTGTGCTGGAGCAGTTTGTGCCGGGAATTAAAGCTGAGGTTGAGAGGAGAAGGATTTGAGAGGGAAAAAAAAGGAATTGTCTGGAAGTTACATCAGTGTGGAGGTGATGGGCATCTCCCACAAAATCCTTTTTTTTTGGGAATCTGACCAGAAACATGAACCATGTAATGATCCTTTTTTTTTTTTGACCCAAATTTTGCAAGTTCCCATCGCAGTGCAGGGTGGACCCCAAAAACCTCAGATTAATAAACGAAAAACCCCAAAGTGATGCTCTGAACAGAGAGAAAAGTGGCCAAACCTGCACCTCCCACCTCATCTCCTACCTCATCTCCCCCAGGCACTGCAGGAATTCCTGGAGAGGGATAATGAATGCGGGATTGTGAGGAGAACACCCCCTTTTAAACCCATAATTGCCCAAAATAACTTTTCCTATGCAGATGACTCCTCTGGAGGGAATGAAGCCAAGGAAATCTCAGTCTGGAGAGCCCTGGCTGCCTCCCAGCCCCAGCTGGTGCTAATTTTAATGGGCAAATGATTAAATTTTTAATGAGGCACCGATGAAATTTTATGAAGGAAACAGGGACGCTTAGGAGATGTCTGAAGCCTTTCCCAGTCCCTGCATGGGATCTGTGTTCCAGGAATCCTGCTGCAGGTAGCTGTCCTGCAGGAGCTGGGCTTTTTCCTTGAGAAAGCTGAGGGAAAACCGGGATTGCTGTTCCCTCAGCCTCACAAAAGCAGAGCCCGGAGTGGGATCCAGCTCCAGGTAAATCCCATTAAGGGATTGCAGGAAATCCTGAATTTGGGGGGATTTGGGGAACCCCATGAGCTCTGAATCCCTGGCAGTTCTAATGGCAATTCCCACTGCAAGAAATCCTGAATTTGGGGGGATCTGGGGAACCCCCGGAGCTCTGAATCCCAATGGTAATTCCCAATGCAAGAAATCCTGAATTTGGGGGAATTTGGGGAACCCTCAGAGCTCTGAATCCCTGGCAGTTCTAATGGCAATTCCTACTGCAAGAAATCCTGAATTTGGGGGGATTTGGGGAACCCCCGGAGCTCTGAATCCCAATGGCAATTCCCACTGCAAGAAATCCTGAATTTGGGGGGATTTGGGGAACCCTCAAAGCTCTGAATCCCTGGCAATTCCTACTGCAAGAAGTCCTGAATATGGGGGGGGGGGGGTTTGGGGAACTCCTGGAGCTCTGAATCCCCGGCAATCCCAATGGCAATCCCCACTGCAAGAAATTCTGGATCCGGGGAGGATCCAGATTTGATCAGGAACTTCTGAGAATATTCACAATAAAAAAAGTTTCCTCCACTCCTGCAACATCCATGGAGCCAGGAGGGTGTCCCTGAGTCAATTCCAGTGGGAATTCGGATCCCCGGAGAGGGAAAAGTGGGAGAATTCCAGGATTTTCTGTGCTATCTAAAGGACAATCCCAGCCACACAAATCCATCGTGGGAGTAGGTCCAGCACGAGGGAAGGGGAAGGGAATGAGGAGCTTTTCTCTGCTCCCACCCTCTGGAATTCCTCCTCTCCAAAACAAACAAACAGAGGCGAGGAAGAGGAGCTTTTTCCTCTGCCAGAACTCCAATCCCCTCTCACAACAAACAATGGAGGCTTTGCCTTGAAAGCTGCAGGACAAAAGGGGCCTGTGGAGCATCCCCAGGGAGGGGATGGAGACACAAATCCTGGGATTGGGCAGGAGGCCACGGCTGGGACTGAGCCAGAGCCACCAACGGGAGGGAATGGGATTGGGATCAGGGAGAGAACAGGGAGAGACAGGGATTGGGATCAGGGAGAGACACTTCTCCAGGTGTTTTCCAGCCTGGATTGATTGCCCATGTTGTTCTTCAGTGTTTTCCAATTGTTTCTGTTGTTCTCCAGGTGTTTTCCAATTGTCCCTGTTCTTCTCCAGGTGTTTTTCAGCCTGGATTGATTGTCCTTGTTGTTCTCCAGGTGTCTTCCAATCGTCCCTGTTTTTCTCCAGGCATTTCCCAGCCTGGATGGGTTGTTCCTGTTGTTCTCCAGGTGTTTTCCAATTGTTCCTGTTTTTCTCCAGGCATTTCCCAGCCTGGATGGATTGTTCCTGTTTTTCTCCAGGTGTTTTGCAGCCCGAATCAATTGCTTCTGTTCTTCTCCAGTGTTCTCCAATTGTCCCTGTTGTTCTCCAGGTGTTTCCCAGCCTGGATGGATTGTTCCTGTTCTTCTCCAGCGCTTTCCAACTGTTCCTGTTGTTCTCCAGCTGTTTTTCAGCCTGGATCAATTGTCCCTGTTGTTCTCCAATTGTCCCTGTTGTTCTCCAGGTGTTTCCCAGTTCTCCCTGTTTTTCTCCAGGTGTTTCCCAGTTGTCCTGTTGTCCTCCAGGTATTTTCCAGACTGGATCAATTGTTCCTGTTCTCCGGGTGTTTTCTGATTGTTCCTGTTGTTCTCCAGGCGTCCCTGTTGTTCCCCAGGTGTTTCCCAGTTCTCCCTGTTGTTCTCCAGGTATTTTCCAATTGTCCCTGTTGTTTCCCAGTTCTCCCTGTTGCTCTCAGGTGTTTTCCAGCCTGGATGGATTGTCTCTCTTGTTCTCCAGGTGTTTCCCAGTTCTCCCTGTTGTTCTCAGGTGTTTTCCAGCCTGGATGGA
Organism: Ammospiza nelsoni; assembly: GCF_027579445.1. NCBI lineage: Eukaryota > Metazoa > Chordata > Aves > Passeriformes > Passerellidae > Ammospiza > Ammospiza nelsoni. The sequence goes on from NC_080659.1 coordinate 5,727,085, forward strand.
TTGTCTCTCTCGTTCCCCAGGTGTTTCCCAGTTCTCCCTGTTGTTCTCCAGGTATTTTCCAATTGTCCCTGTTGTTTCCCAGTTGTCTCCCAGCCCGGCCGTGTCTCTCCAGCCCCAGAGCTGCCCCAGCCCCTCCGTGGCAGCCCCAGGTCCCCCCGAGGGGCTCCTTTCCCATGGAATGCTTTCTCCAGCTCGTCATTTCCTCCCTTCACCCAAACACAGCCACATTCCTCCAGTTTAACTGTTTGGACTTGTGCAGAGAAGAAAAAGCTGGCGGGGGCACTCTCTAAGGCCAGACATTCCAAGTGCTGGAAAAACACTTCCAAAGGAAATTGTAGAGGGGGCACTTTTTCTGAGCTTTCCTGTCCTGCTTTTACTGTTTCCTGATGAAGTCTCAGCCTGATGAAACCCGAGAGAGTTTCAGGGAGGCACAAAGAGCACAGGGAAACGTGGAGCTGGTGGGTCCAGAGCAGGAGGGATGGGTGGAAAAAAATCAGAGCAGGGTTTGGGAACACCTGGGAGAGCCCTCGGGGTCAGGAATTGTCCTGGAGGGGCTGGGGTGGCAATTCCAGAGCTCCAGGCTCTCCCCGAGCACTCAGGTGGAAACCTGGCACTGCTCAGGGTTCCTTTGAAGAGACCACAGCTCCTGGAGCCCAGGAAAATCTCCTGGATCCCAAGGAAAAGCTCATGGATCCTAAGGAAAATCTCCTGGGAAAAGCTCCTGGATCCCAAAGAGCTCCTGGATCCCAGGGAAAAGCTCCTGGGAAAATCTCCTGGATCTCACGAAAAATCTCCTGGATCCCAGGAAAAAGTTCCTGGATCCCAAAGAGCTCCTGGATCCCAGGGAAAAGCTCCTGAGAAAATCTCCTGGATCCCAAGGAAAATTCCCTGGATCCAATGGAAAAGTTCCTGGGAAAAGCTCCTGGATCCCAGGGACAGGCTCCACAGGGAAGATTTAATTTTGACTGGAAAAACAACCCCAAATGAAAAAAACTTCATCCCTGGAGCCCCAAACATCACCTGATGAGTCAAACTCGGTCACTTTTTCCTGCTTGAGGGAGGGTGGAAGCGGAGCCATGACATCAAAATCCTTCATTTTGCTCTAAATCCACGAGCAGCCCCTGGCCCCAGCAGCCCCAGCCCTTGTGGGCTGCAGCTTTTCCTCCCACACTGATGTAATGGGAGCTCAGGTTCCACAAAATATCCCCCAAAGATGTCAGGGAGAGGGAGGAAATGATGCTGGGATGCTGTGAGTGCCTGCTCCAGGGTATTTCCCTCTGGAGGGGGGAATTTCCTGCATGAGGTGTGAGGGGGGTTGTTCTGCTCCCAGCACAAAGCAGCCTCTGACTGGGGCCGCTCTCAGCACTCAGAAATTCACTTTGTTCCAATTTAAAATTCAAATTATTTCTCGTTGCGGCGGCGGCGGAGAAGTAAATTCAAGTAAATCTGGAGCTGGATGGGTTTGGGGTGGGTGAGCTCTTTTTGCCAGGGATGGGGCTCACAGAATCCCAGGATTTGGGCTTGGGCATCCCCCAGCACAGCCCAGGGTCACCTGGAGCAGGGGACACAGAACCTGGCAGCTCCCAGCAGGGCCCTGCACTTGGCCCTTTGCAATAAACCCCAATTTCCATGACCAGAAGAAGATTTATGGTATTGTAACAGGAACCTCACTCTCTCATCCTCTTCACCTCTCTCTTTATCCCTCTCTTGTCTCAAGCCTGCTCTCAGCTATTCCAATTTAAAATTCAAACTATTTCTCGTTACGGCAAAGTAAATTCAAGCGAAGCCCTGAAGTAAATCTGGAGTTGGATGCGTTTGGGGTGGGTGAGCTCTTTTTGGCAGGGATGGGGCTCACAGAATCCCAGGATTTGGGCTTGGGCATCCCCCAGCACAGCCCAGGGTCACCTGGAGAGCAGGGGACACAGAACCTGGAGGGTTTGGAGAATCCAGACAGGCAGAATATCCTCCAGGGCTCCGCTACCTCCAGGGAATGAAGTTGGAATTCCACCTCCAGGGAATGAGGTGGAATTCCTTGTGTTCTGTTTGTGTTTATGCTCCTCACTCATCACTCCAGCTATCAGCACAGAGAATTCCACACCTGGCAGAGCCCAGGACACTCCCTGGCCTTGGGAGGAGATTTATCCTTTGTCCCTATCAGCAAAGGGCTTCGGGCTCTGCTCCGAATTCATCACTCAACCCTTGGGAATGAGGAGCGGAGCTGCAGGAGGGGCTGGAATCTCCCCTGGGGACCCCCATGGATCCCCATGACACAAACCCTGCAGCTCTCAGCGGCCCTGGGGACGGAGTTTTCCCCTCGGGAGGGTGAAGCTGCTCCCCAAATCCCAGATTTCCCCCGCAAGGCCAACCCCAGGCGCTCACCTGGCTGCAAACCCCCCCCAGGAACCATTCCCAGCCCGGCTCTGTTTGCCTTGGCAGGGAGGAGCAGTGTGGACACAGCTGCAGGATTTGTTTTGTCTCTCGCGCAAGTCTGGCTCGGGCCAAATCTCTGCAGGCTTTGTGAAAATGCTCCTTTATGTAAAGAATTTTATACAAAACGGCCCCAAAGCCTCCCCTTGCTCAGCCCCTCTCTCCACACACGTTACACTTGGATTTTCCAGCCTTCTCCAGAAGTTTCCTGCAGGAATTTCCAGCTCTCTGCTCACACCCAGCCAGCATCTGGGTGGGTTTGGGAATCTCAGGAGAAAAAATTAGGAGGAGCTCAGGTTTAGGGGTCTGGGGGGGAATCTCCCAGGGTAGAGCACTGAAGAGAGAAATCCTCCTCATTTTCCATAACTAAAGCAATTGGGAAAAGGCAAGGAGAGAGTTTAAAGACTCTGTAACTGCTGCAGAACAGGAGAATTGTCCAGAAAATTGGGGATGTCCATCCCTGGAAGAGTCCGAGGCCAGGCTGGAGCAGCCTGGGATAGTGGAAGGTGCTCCTGGATGGTTTTAAGCTCCCTTCCAACCCTGAAACTCTTCCCCACTCTCTTTACCCTTCTCTTCTCTCAAGCCTGCTCTGAGCTATTCCAATTTAAAATTCAAATTATTTCTCCTTACGGCAGCGGCAAAGTAAATTCAAGTGAAGCCCTTAAGTAAATCTGGAGCTGGATGGGTTTGGGGTGGGTGAGCTCTTTTTGGCAGGGATGGGGCTCACAGAATCCCAGGATCCTGGGCTTGGACATCCCCCAGAACAGCCCAGGGTCACCTGGAGGAGGGGACACAGAACCTGGCAGCTCCCAGCAGGGCCCTGCACTTGGCCCTTTGCAATAAACCCCAATTTCCATGACCAGAAGATTATTTATGGTATTGTAATGGGAATATCACTCTCTCATCCTCTTTACCTCTGTCTTTACCTCTCTTTTCTGCTCCGAGCTGCGGCTGGCAGCTCCCAGCAGGGCTCTGCACTTGGCCCTTTGCAATAATCCCCAATTTCCATGACCAGAAGATTATTTATGGTATTGTAATGGGAATATCACTCTCTCATCCTCTTTACCTCTCTTTTCTGCTCCGAGCTGTGGCTGGCACCTCCCAGCAGGGCCCTGCACTTGGCCCTTTGCAATGAACCCCAAGTTCCATGACCAGAAGAAGATTTAAGGTATTGTAACAGGAACCTCACTCTCTCATCCTCTTTACTTCTTTTTACCGCTCTTTTCTGCTCCGAGCCGTGGCTGGCGCCTCCCAGCACGGCCCTGCACTTGGCCATTTGCAATAAACCCAAATTTCCACAGCCTGGCTATAGAGATCTCTCCTCCCCATCCATCCCAGCCCATTATCCCCCATCCCTGCTCACCTCGCTCGCACTGGGGCCCGGTGAAGCCGTACACGCACGCGCAGCGGTTGGGGCCGATGCACCTGCCCCCGTTCTGGCAGCCGTTCTCACACACAGCTGAGAGGGGAAACAGAGAATTCCATCACTCCTGCCCCTGGAGAGCCCCTCCGTGGTGCTGGGACGTCACCTCCATGGTGGTTGGAGTGTCAGAGTTTGGAGTTTCAGCTCCGTGTTCTCGCATCCACAGAGAAATCTGAGATTTTTGGGTTTTTTCCTTGGGAAAATTGGTCCCTGCTGCTGCCTGAGCCCCCCCTTCTGCAGAGGCCATACACTCCTCTTGCACTGGGGAGGATTTCCTGCCCTCTGGAATCTCAGCCGTTGGGATTGAAGTGGGATGAGTGGATAGAGACAGGGAAATGCCCACAGGGAAAGGTGTGAGGAATGGCACAGCTGGAATGGGAGAAGGGAAGGATGGATGGGCAGGGATTTAACCCCAGAGTGCCCAGAGCAAGGAGCTGGGCTCTGAGCAGCACTTGGGTGCTCCCTGACCTAAAATAGTCACTGGCTTAAAATATTCCTGACCTAAGATATTCCTGACTTACTTAAAATATTCCTGACTTAAAGTATTTCTGACTTAAACTTAGTCGTGCTACCCTGAGCTGAAGCCCTGCACTCACAGCTGGAGCTAAAGGAATTTTCCTGGTTGAAATCATGGATTGATGGGATCTACAGAGCAGGAAGGGCCCCCCAAGGACCCTGCTCTGCCTGGAGCCCCCTCAGTGCCCAGTTCCAGCTCTGAGCCCAGGCTGGATGGGGTCAGGGGGATGCAGGACTGGATTGGGATGGGGTCAGAGGGATGCAGGACTGGATTGGGATGGGGCCAGGGGTACAGGACTGGATTGGGATGGGCCCAGGGGTACAGGACTGGATTGGGATGGGGCCAGGGGGATGCAGGACTGGATTGGGATGGGGCCAGGGGATGCAGGACTGGATTGGGATGGGGCCAGGGGGATGCAGGACTGGATTGGGATGGGGCCAGGGGATGCAGGACTGGATTGGGATGGGCCCAGGGGTACAGGACTGGATTGGGATGGGGCCAGGGGTGCAGCGTTCCCCAGCCTGCCGGGATGTCCTGCCAGGGGAGCAGAGCAGGATGGAGCTGGGAGCTGCACGTAGTGAGGGCTGCACGTCCCAGCCCGGCCTGGGCTGCTGCTCCTGAGAATTTTCCCAAGCCTTTGCTGCTCAGGATGAAATTTCCCATCTGGAGCCTCTGCCTCTGGCTGAACTCTCGGGAAGTTTCAGCAGCGAGGGATCAGAGGGAGCTGAGGGGGAGTTTGGGGAGAATTGGGGATTTTGTCTTTAAAAATCCTCAGTGGGAGTGACTCCCACGTGGATACAGGGATTTGGAATTTGGGAAGTTCTAAATTATCTCATTGAGAAGAGATTCTTTCTAAGATACGGTGCTTATTTGCTAACTAAAGGCTTCTTAAAATGTATTACATGGTAGAATATATATATATTATATAATGTATATCTATATAATATATAAATATATATATAATTTATAAATTATATAATTTTATAATAATAATTGTAACATACTAAATATAATTATATAATAATAATATAGTAAGAGAATATATAATTATAGAGATGCATAACTGTATATGTAATGTATAGGTGTATATTATATATAATATATTATGCATATATTATATAATATATAATAATATTATCTAATTATATATACTATATGAGATATATTATGAATATACTATACATTAAATTCTATATTATGAATATGTCATATAGTAGAAGATATAACATATCTATATATTCTCTCTATAATATATTCTATACTATCTATATATTACATACAGATAATATAGTATATACAATAATATCCATATCTATTATCTATATATTATAATAGACTGAAAAATCTACATTGTACTAATATATTACACACTATACTGGGAAATCAATTCATCCATTAATGATGTCTAAAATCTGTATTTTGATCCAGAGCTGTGCTGGTCATGAGAGAGGGCTGAGATTCTGAGGGAAGGAGAACACGGTGCTGATGTTGGAGTGTCCTGGGTGCCCTTCCCTATTCCCAATCCCATCCCCAATCCCAATCCCACACTCACGCTGCCCGCAGTAGGTGCTCATGAATCCCTCAGGACCCATTCCCAATCCCATTCCCATCTCTGTCCCCATTCCCATACTCATGCTGCTCGCAGTAGGTGCCCGTGAATCCCTTCTGGCACAGGCAGGACCCATTCCCAATCCCATTCCCATCCCATTCCCATCCCCACACTCACGCTGCCCGCAGTAGGTGCCCGTGAATCCCTTCTGGCACAGGCAGGACCTGTTCCCATTCCCATTCCCATCCCCACACTCACGCTGCCCGCAGTAGGTGCCCGTGAATCCCTCAGGACCCATTCCCAATCCCATTCCCATCCCCATCCCTGTCCCCAATCCCAGTCCCACACTCACGCTGCCCACAGTAGGTGCCCGTGAATCCCTTCTGGCACAGGCAGGACCTGTTCCCATTCCCAATCCCATTCCCATTCCCAATCCCATCCCCATTCCCATTCCCACCCCAATCCCATCCCCACACTCACGCTGCCCGCAGTAGGTGCCCGTGAATCCCTCAGGACCCATTCCCAATCCCATTCCCAATCCCAATCCCAATCCCATCCCATTCCCATCCCCACACTCACGCTGCCCGCAGTAGGTGCCCGTGAATCCCTTCTGGCACAGGCAGGACTCCTCGGAGCAGCTGCCCCCGTTCATGCAGCGCACGCTGCAGCTCTGCACTGGGGACAGGACAGGGACAGGGTCACCCTGGGAATCCCTTCAGGGACAGGGGACACTGCCCTGGGCTGGGAGGGGCTCCCCGGGTCAGGGATCCAGCTCCTGACCCCAGACACCCCAACAATCCCATCCCAGAGGGTTTTCCAAAGGCTCCTGGAGCTGTGGCAGGTTGGTGCCCACTCCCTGAGCTCCATCCCAGCCTTTTGGTTTCCCCACAAACCAAAGCCATCCATCCTTTTACTTCCTTAAGGAATCCACCCCAACCAAACCTTTCCCAGCTTTGTCCTTCCTGCAAAGGAGGCCGTGGATAATTCCCTTGTTTTTGACACAACCCTGTCATAATCTTTTCTGTCAGGATTTTACACTTGGCCAATATTTTCCCACCCTTTTTTATCTCTGTTTTCCATTATTGCTCCATTTTCAATCCTTTTCACACTTTGGGCTGTCTAATCTTCCAAATTCCTCCCTCCCAAAGCCCTCTGAGGAGTTTGGGGGGGATGGAATTTCCTTGGTGGAGGAAAATCATCAACTTTAAGATATTTCTCCTGCTTTTGCAAACAGAACGTGGCCTCCTTGACAAGATCCAGTTACTGGGAGAGGTTTTTTTTAAAAGGAATTTGGAAAGAAAAGCACGAATCGTCCATTCTTCCATGTGAGAGCTCAACTTTCCCACAGGATTATGACCCACTGGATGTGACTGAGGCACTGCAGGAAAACAATAGCAATAAATAAATTGGGAAGAGTTTTATCCTTGCTGTGGAGGACACCGAGTGTTGGCTTTAACTGTTTCCTCACTGCCTGGTGAAGGAATTTGGGATTTAAGCAGCCCAAAGAGGGATTTAGGTGTGAAAGGGCCCGAGGTTGGAGGAAATAATGTGAAAAGTGGATTTCACACAAGAAACCCCACACATCATGTGAAAAGTGGATTTCACACAAAAAACACCACACATCATGTGAAAAGTGGATTTCACACAAAAACCCCACAGCTCTGGGGGAGGAGGGGATGGAATCTGGCAGCTCCCAGTGGATTTATGGCATGGAGGCTCCTCCAACCCCAATTCCAGGCTGGGAAGAGCTGGGGCCAAGCTCCTGCCAACTTTGGCCTCTGCTGGAACCCCCTGGGCATCTGGAATGCAGAAGAACATCTTCCAACCAGGAATTGCAAGGCTTTGGCAGGATTTGCCAGGGTGGCAGAGGCCAAAGTTGTAGGAAAAGGAGGATGACAGGAAAAGGAGGAATGACAGGGAAAAGGAGGGATGACAGCTCATCCTCGTTAACTTTTCCCATTATTGAATTGGATTTGTCCTACAAATTATTGGAAGGGATCAGTGGCTCTGCCAGGGATCAGCTGTGGGGTTTTTGTCTCTACTCACTCACTACTCCACCTAAACACCCTCCAGAGCACTCCTAAACCATCCTTACTCTCTGGAGTAGGACACCAAGCAGGAAACTCCGCTCTTTGTTATTCCAGAGGAGGCAGGGTGGCTTTCCCTGCCTCTGGAACGCACAATTTGTCTGTTTTTGCACGGAATGCACAATTTGTCTGTTTTTGCAGAGAATTCCAGCCCCCAACAGCGAACTGCAGATTGCAGAGGAGGCCTCCCCTGTCCCGGGAATGCCAGGGCCGTGCCCAGATGGATGCAGGGCTCCCAGGGCTCCAGGCATTCCTGGAATTCCTCCCTGATTGCTCCCACATGGACCCAGCCTCCAGCACCTTCCCCTCCCCAAGGGCTGCAGGCTCCGGGGATCTGGAGCAAATCCCAGAAATTTCCTTCTCCCAAACACCCCCTGACTGAGCCTTTGAGGGGTCTCTTTATCTCTGCAGCTGGGCATGGATGGGAAATCAATCTTTGGGATGTCCCTCTCCATCTGAGACCTCAAAAGGCTCCAAAATCCCATTTATTTCTGCAGGGAAAGCACCCCAAAGCACAGAATATATCGTGAAAGGTGGAACATTGGGTGGGCTCTGCCCAGGTCAGGGTGGGGCAGCAGGGATTGGATTCCTTTGCCCTCTGGCAGAGCAGGGAATGAGGATGGGCAGGAGAATTCCCTCACCTCCAGCTGAGCCACAGTTGGGGGAGAGCTGTCCATTGGAGCAGGTGCACATGTTGGGCCGGGAGCAGAATCCATCCCCACAGGAATTCCTGCAGATTGCTGGGGGCACACAAGGACATGGATCACACCCTGGCAATGCCCAGAGCTGGTTCTGCCCCTGGGACCATCCCTTGGCAATTCCCAGAGCTGTTTTTGGCCCTGGATTCATCCCTCAGGTGAGGAATCACCCAAGGAGGGGCTGGGGCACCTCTGTGGGCACAGCAGGAGTGGGAAATGAAATGAAATGAAATCCAATCCCATTCCATCCCATCTTTATCCCACAGAAATGCAGGACATCACCAATTCATGGATTCTCCAGCTCAGACAGGAAGGAAAAACTCCCAATGCAGGTGAGATTTACCTCAATCACCCTCCCAACTCCCAATGCAGGTGAGATTTATCTGAATCATCCTCCCAATTCCCAATCCAGGTGAGATTTACCTCAGTCACCCTCCAAACTCCCAATCCAGGTGAGATTTACCTCAATCACCCTCCCAACTCCCAATCCAGGTGAGATTTATCTGAATCATCCTCCCAACTCCCAATCCAGGTGAGATTTATCTCCACCATCCTCCCAATTCCCAATCCAGGTGAGATTTACCTCAATCACCCTCCCAATTCCCAGTCCAAATGAGATTTATCTCAATCACCCTCCCCGTGGCCCCTTAAAATGCAAATTCCTGCTGGGCAACACCTCTGGTGACACCAGGTTTGCAGTGTCCCCATCAATTAATGGAATTATTAATGGAATTAATGATTAATGGAATTAATGATTAATGGAATTAATGATTAATGGAATTATTAATTCCATTAATCATCAGTCATTTCCTCGGGAGCCTCCAGTTCCCACAGCACTGCCAGGGGACACAGTGACACTCGAGGAGAGGATTAAAATCTGAATTCAGTAACTGGGACCAACTGGGTTTAACTGGGACCGGCAGAGCTGGGAATTCCCAGGAGTTGGGGGTTCCTTGCCCAGGGCTGGGAGCAGGGAAATCCCTGGATCAGGTGGATCAGGTGGCTGAAATGGAGGCAGGGACAGGGGGATACTCACGGACAATGCACTGGTTCCCTCCAGGCAGAGTTTTCCAGCCAGGACAGCAGTAGGAGTGGAACCTCGAGCCGCAGACGTTCGGGCTGAAAAATCAAACACAGTTTGGGGTTTTTCAGTGGCTTTTGGATAAATCCAGGCTCGGCAGGAAGAGCTGCCTGAGGGATGTTTCCCTCCGTTCCCTCCTGTTTGTAATTTTGGGATGTTTTGGTCAAAATCAGTGGAGGAGGAGGAGGATGAGGCATCAACCCCATGGACTGAGGGAGAAGGGATGGATAAAGTGGATTCATCCAATGGGATGGATAAAGTGGAGTATTTTTAATTAGGGGACAGACTCAACCTCTTTCCCAAAGGGATTCACCCCAGGATTTCACGCAGGCAGATGGAGGTTGAAACCCAAAAATGCCAATTGTTCCTCCCAAAGTGAACCTTGCTGAGCATCTGCTAAAAATTAGCAGAGTTTCAAAATAAACCATGGGGAGAACCCACTCTGGACGGGCTGGGATTGATGATGGCCCAGCAATGACCCAGGGGGAGAAGGGAATGAGATCCCAAGGCAAAAACGCCAGAAGGACAACGCTGGTTTGTGAGGGGGAAAAAAAAATAAAATATCACCTTCAGCAAATTTGGGATAAAATTGGAGTTATCAGCAGCTTGCTCAGAGCTGGGATCCCTCAGTTCCATCAGAAAGGTCAGGATTAAAGGGACGTCTTAAAATCGTGGAATTACAGAATGGTTTGGGATGGAAGGACCTGAAAACTCCTGAAATTCCAGCCCTGCCAGGGACAGGGACCCTTCCACTGTCCCAGGCTGCTCCAAGCCCACCCAACCTGGCCTTGGACACTGCCAGGGATGAGGACATAATTTAAAAAAAATAAAATAATTTTTTAAATTAAATTTTAAAATCCAAAGGGTTTTTTTTTTCCCTCTCAGCTCTGCCTCCTTGGGGCTCTTCCCAGAGCTGGCAAAGCCCTGGAGCGTTTTTTGTTTTTTCCATGGCTGGCTCGTCCCTTCTCACCTTCCGTGCCTCTAAAAGGGCTCATTAGCTAATGAGAATTATGCAAATGAGGGGAATGTGACCCGAAGAAGGAAGGACAGAGGGAAAACAAACGCTCGGCATCGCCTTTGTGCTCCTTAAACAAACGCCGGGATTAGCGATTAACAGGGAGGGAGCAGCGGGAATTTCAGTGTGGGGGAAAAGAGGCAAAAAAGAGGGAAAACGGGGAAAAAAGAGGAAAATATATGAATAAAAGAGGAAAAAAGAGGAAAAAGGAAAAAGAGGGGGGGAAAAAGAAAAAGGAGGAAAAGGAGAGGGAAAAAGAGAGGGAAAAAAAGAAGAAAAAAGAGGGAGGAAGAGGAAAAGGAGAGGGGAAAAATAGAAAAAAAAAAGGGAGGAAAAAAAGAGGGGAAAAGAGGAAAATATATGAATAAAAGAGGAAAAAGAGAGGAAAAATATAAAAAGGAGGAAAAAAGAAAAAGAGGAAAAAAAGAGGAAAAAGACAGGGAAAAAAAGAAGGAAAAAGAGGGGAGAAAAGAGGAAAAGGAGAGGGGAAAAAATTAGGAAAAAAAAGAGGGAAAAAGAGAGGAAGAAAAAGAGGAGAAAAAAGAGAAAAAGCCCTCTGGAACAGAGCCCTGGGCTGGGAAATGCTGGATGGGAACCCCATCAGCCAATTCCCAACTTTTCCACCTTTTTTTAAAAAAATTACCATTGACTCCAGGTTCTCCCAACCTTCCAGAGCCACCTTTTGCTTCGCCAGTGACAATTTACCTAATCCCAGGTTAACGAGGATTTTCAGCGCCGAAAGAAGGGGTGTCTGTTCTCCATGGAAAAGCTTCTTTAAGGAAGAGATGGGAAAGGGTTTTTTTGGGGGAATTATTTCCGACCCCCCTGCCCCGCAGCCTTTTTCTCATTGTGAAACTCAGGCGGAATGGATGTGGATGAGTTCAGCCTGCGGTTTTCCAGGGACAATGAACGATCCCACCTCTCCAATGCGGACGTTCAGGGTTTCGCTCCGCGCCCGGATTTTTTGCTGCGCCCTTGGGATCGGCTCTGACAATGGCTGGGGACAGCTCTGGCCTTGCTGGCATCGCAGGGGACAATCTCTGGTGCCAGATGCCAGGGTGGGTTTGGGAATGCAGCTCGTTTTCCACCCCGAGGGATTTGGGATTGTGTCAGAGCAGATCCCGAACAAAGCTTTGGGGTCCTGGGGTGGGTTTGCGTCCCGCTCTGCACTGACCAGGAAATGCTGACGGGGGGGTTTATTTCAGAGAATTCTCACTTTGAGGAGTCCTCTGCTCATTCCCCCAGGCCTGGTTGTGTTTGATGAGGAATTTGCAGCGGAAAAAATTCCAGAATTCCCCCTGGGAAAATCAGACCTGCCCCTGTTCAATGGGACAAGGTGCTGCAAATTCCTCCCACCTGGAACCCATCCCTGCTTCTCCAAAGCAGCTCCTGAGGGCTTTAGGAATGGGTTCAAGCCCCAACAATTCCAATTATTTTTGGTTCCAAGAGCTGGTGTTCAGAGGTGAGAGGTGCTGAATGTCTGCACCACAAGGGAAAGCCACAAAGCTCAGAACTTCCAGCAGAAATCTGGGTGTGTGACACTGCCAGCGCAGAAATATTCCAAACTCAGCACGGAGAAACACGGGATCATAAAATCCCAGACTGGTTTGGGCTGGAAGGGCCTCAAATAAACCTCATCCAAATCCAGGGCAGGGACATTTCCCACTGTCCCAGGGTGCTCCAACCCAGCCTTGGGCCCTTCCAGGGATGGAGCAGCCACAGCTGCCCTGGGAATTCTGCTCCAGGGCCTCACCTCTGGGAGGTGGAATTAATATTTTTAATATTTTAAATTGTTCTTACTCGGTTTCATCAAAGGGATGAAGGAAAGCAGAAGGAAAGTCGTGCAAAGGCTGTGCAGGGTTTGGGTTGCAGCTGCTCTGGGTTCAAGCCCAATAATCCTGATTATTTTCTATTTTATGTTTTTATGTTATTAAAATCTTGTTAAACGCCTTTGCTTTGTCCATAAGAGCATTTTTCCCCCTTTATTGGGTTCTTCCCACATCTCCTCTGAGTGATGGCAGGAAAATCTCCCTTCTTGGTGCACGTTTAATTCAACCCCCACAGACCAGCAAGGAACCTTTCCCTCTGAAAAAAAGACTAAAAATCCAACAGATTTCCAGGAACTACTTCACACTTTCATTTGGAATGCAGCACTACCAACCCTTCCATTTTATTATTTTTTTTTCCTTCTCCCTCCTTAAACTCTGAAATAAATCACAACTTCAAATGCAGCCCTTAAAACCTCCAGACAAAACCCATACAACCCCTGGCTCCCCCGCCAGATATCCCTCTGCCATTCCAATGTTCTCCCTGCCAAAAACAAGAGGAGCCCAGCCACGGCCGGGAGGGCCAAGATCAACCATTTCACAACGTAAATCAGGGCCCAGAGGAGAAGTGAGGAACAAAAGCCTCGAGTCAGAGGTTTCCAAGCGCTGCCTTCACGTTGGTGCTGGTGTTGTCCGTAGTATCCCGGCCCTGGCACGGGGAACGAGGCTGGGACGTGGAGCTGGGAGCAGGAATGTGCTCCAGAGCTGCCTGGATCACAGGGGCAGGACTCCAGCTGCACCTTTCCTCGGGGAGATCTGCGGCTCTTTTTGGTAATTTGGGGTTTTTGAAGGGTTTTAATCGTTGCTTTTCCAACCCCGCAGTGAGGGGTTCTGGCTGCCTGAAACCCAGGATTGAGTTTAAAATTGGGAAATTTCAGCTTCTGGTGGCTCTTAGGAGCACCTTGGCTCAGAGAATCAGGGAATTGTTGAGGCTGGAAAAGACTCTGAGGTGCTCACCATGTCCCCAGGTGCCACCTCCGCGTGGCTTTGAAACCTTTCCATCCCTAAAATCCCGGTGGAACCGCGGGGTCAGGGCTGGACTGGGGTGCAAATCCTGCTGGAAACCCCCTGTGCCCCTCTCTGGGGACACTCAGAGGTGCTGGGGCTCCATCCTTGGCCTTTAGCATCACCCCAGAGTCAGCTCCAGGCCCGTTTGTGTCCCCTGGCCCCAAATCCCAACCCTGGGTTTCCCTCTCCATTGCATCCAAGCTCAAGGAGATTTTGGAGAACCCCTGAGCTCCTGTTCTTCATCTCCAGAACTTCCCTGTCCATCCACCAATGGAAAATCCAAGCTCAGGGAAGTTTTAGAGAACCTCTGAGCTCCTGTTCTGCATCTCCAGCATTTCCTTGTCCATCCCCAGTGGGAAATGAGGAGCAATCAGCTGGAAGCTGCTTCCTTTTGCCCACAATTAATTTGGTGCCACAAACTCCTCTCCCATCATCTCTCCCCATCCATCTTCTCACTTGCAGGGCCCAGCTGGTAATTAACGGTAATTAATGGGCTTGAGCTAATGAGCTGCGGTTAAAGCCAGGCCTTTACCCCTCCTTGGACAGTGGCAATGGCAGTGCCAGCCCAGCCCTGCTCCCCTCTGTCCCACACAAACCCCTGGAAAGTGCCCAAGAGTTCATTAAAGCAATAATAAAGCAATAATAAAGCAATAATAAAGCAATAATAAAGCAATAATCCCGTCCCAGGCCTTGCCTCAGAACGGGATTTGTCAGGGCTGGGCCCTTCAGGAGAGGCTCATTTGAAATTGTCTCTCCTCTAATGGGTTTAAGGCCGGATTAAAGCCGGGCCTGGGCTGGGATTTATTGCTCCCCATGCCTTTATTAATTGTTATTTGGGGAAGCAGGGCTGGGATAAGAGCCTTGTTTATTCTGCATTTAATCCTCTCTTTGCATTTATTTCATGCTTTTCCCTTTGCTGAAGGAGGCTGGGATGGGAATGAGCCCTAAATAAATATAATTGCAGCAGAAACAGCCCCACTCTTTGGCCTGAGCCTCTTCCCAAAGCCTCTCAAGGGCCCTGGAGCAGGGACAGCTCTGTTGGCCACCTGGAGCCACTGGGAGCAGCTCCTCCCTCCCACCCCATGGATTTGATGGATTCTGGATGATCTCTGAGGCCCTTCCAAGCCAAACCACTCTGGGATTCTGCAAAACCCACAGGAAGCGGTTTGTGCCACTTGCGGGTGATGTTTAAGAGAAACTGAACCAATGTTTGGGTGTTTTTATCTCCCAGAGATTAAAAAAACTCCCTAAAAAAAATCACCCGAGTCCCATTTTCCTCTCTGAACTTCTGGTGGGGTTCTGTTTTCTCGTCCCGTTTGGGAAACAACAGAATTTGGAGATGGAGGGGGAAAAGGAGGCACAGACAAAGATAAATCCCAGGAGAATCAGGGCTGGAAAACACCTCAGAGATCATCCCAACCATTAACCCAGCAGGGAAGGGCAAAATGCCCAAAGGAAAGGGCAAAATCCCCAAAGGGAAGGAAAAAATCCAAATTTTGTCAGGGTCGGTGACCGTCCCTGGAGCCCTTGGATGTGTCCATCCCTCACCAGTTTTTTGGAAAGGAAAACATGGATAAAATGCTCCAGGAACGTCAGGGAAACGTTGTAAAAGACTTTGGGAGCTGGAATAAAACGTGTGGGAAGGGAAAACTCCGATTAACTCGCGTTGGGGAATGAAATTCTTTCAGGGGACAAACGAAGCAGAGCTGCACCAGCCCAGGAGCCCTGGGAAGGTTTTCCCATGGGAGAACAGCCCTGCCCTGCTCCACCCTCAAATCCAACAGCAAATCCTCCACCTTTGTCCATTTTCCTCCATCCAGACCCAACATCCACAATTTTGGACCCTCGGGTGGTGCCCAGGGAATCTCCAGCTCAGCTGGGCTTTAATCCCAGCTCTGGAATCCCAAATTCCTCCCTGCAAGCCCCGAGCCCAGGCTGGAGCTGGTTTTTTTATCTCCCTGAAAGGGAAAGCTGGGAAGGCAAAGCCACAGCAAATATTTGCAGTGGTGACCCGAGCTGCTAAATGGACACCAGGGATAAATGGGATTAAACGTTCGCTGGGTGGCTTTGGGGAAGAGATAATTCCACAAAACGCAGTTGTCGAGGTCACCCACGTGCCCACAGGGTGGAACAAACCCAGATTTAAGATTTAAGCAGCTGAGCCAACCTTTATTGACATTTCCCCCTTGGTTCATTCACTGTGAGGGAAGCAAACCTGGAATTGGGACTGATCTGCTTTTCCCAAAGGGAAATCCCACAGCAGCACAGGAGCCCGAGGCCTCCAAGCAGCAAAAGCCAGGCCAGGGAAGATCCCAGAACGACAAAACTGGGAAACAACTGCTGAGACCATTAGGTCCAACCTCCCGACATTGATCCGTAACTAAACTTCCCAGAATTGTTTCAAGGATTCGCTTCTGTGAAGGCTGGAATTCCAGGAGGAGACGCTTCCATCCCCAAAGGCTGGAATTCCAGGAGGAGACGCCTCCACCCCCAAAGGCTGGAATTCCAGGAGATCCTTCCATCCCCAAAGGCTGGAATTCCAGGAGGAGATCCTTCCATCCCCAAAGGTTGGAATTCCAGGAGGAGATCCCTCTATCTGGACAGGCTGGAATTCCAGGAGGAGATTCCTCCATCCCCAGAGTCTGGAATTCCAAGAGGAGATTCCTCCATCTCCACAGGCTGAAATTCCAGGAGGAGATCCCTCTATCCCCCATTGTCTGGAATTCCAGGAGTTGATGCCTCCATCCCCAAAGGGGATGCCAAAAGGAGCTCAGAGACCCCAAAGGGAGCTCAGTGATGCCAAAAGGAGATCAGTGATGCCAAAGGGAGCTCAGTGTCCCCAAGGGGAGCTCAGTGTCCCCAAAGGGAGCTCAGAGACCCCAAGGGGAGCTCAGTGATGCCAAAGGGAGCTCAGTGACCCCAAAGGGAGCTCAGTGTCCCCAAAAGGAGCTCAGTGACCCCAAAGGAAGCTCAGCGATGCCAAAAGGAGATCAGTGATGCCAAAGGGAGCTCAGAGACCCCAAAGGGAGCTCAGAGACCCCAAAGGGAGCTCAGTGTCCCCCAAAGGAGCTCAGTGACCCCAAAAGCAGCTTAGAGACCCCAAAAGGAGCTCAGTGCCCAGCACTGCTCCCACGGGATCCCCCCAGATCCAGCTCCTCCTTCCCAAGCTCAGGGAATTGGCGACCCCGCCAGCCCAGCTGCGCCACCCACCCGAAATCCGCTTCACCCGAGAGCCAAGAGCTCCAAACTCACCCTCGCAGCGAGTCCTGGCCCCTTCTCCTCACCCTGCTCGGGGGTCTGTCCTCGTAGGCCGTCAGTCTGTCCGTCTGCAGGTCCCCCTCGTACTGCGCCGCGGCCAGCAGGGCCCAGCAGCCCAGCAGGAGCCGGGCCAGCCACCGATCCCCCATGCCGGCCCCGCGTCCAGGAGCGCCCCGGGAGCTCTGTCCGGCCGCAGCCTCCCCGCTGCCCTCGCAGCACCAGGAGGAGCAGGAGGAGCAGGAGCAGGAGGAGGAGGAGGAGGATGGATTGTGGCAGCAGCCCCCGCGCGCCAAGGACCCGTCCTGGAGCTCCCTTGCTGGAAGGAAAAGAGATTTTTGGAGGGTTTTCTCGTTTTTGAGGTCCGCCTCAGCGTCCCCAGTGCCAGTCCCACCCCTGCCTTTCCCCAGATCTTCCTTTCCCAAGAGCTGGGGAGCAGGAGATGCCCAAGAGCTGTGGCTCTGCCCCACGCTGGTTTTGCTGATGGAGGAACAAAGAGCAGCCAAAGTCCTCCAAGGCAGGAGGAGAACGTCAAGAGAGAGCAGCTGCTGCTCGTGGGCCACCATCCCACAGCTCTGCTGTGCTCCAGGAGACGCCAGCTCATCCATATCCTGGCATGGGGACAGTCCTGGCACGGCATTGATGCCCCCAGGGGTGTCCCCAGGGATGGGGTGGGTGATTTTGAGGGGATGAGGAGAAGGTAGAGGTGGCAAGGCTGGGATCAGGGGGCAGGAGATGAGGAATCCCAAGGGAAAGGCTCTAAAAGGGATCCCAGCCCATCCATGTCCTGGCATGGGGACAGCCCTGGCATGGGGACAGCCCTGGCATGGCATCGATCCCCCCAAGGTGGCCCCAGGGATGGGGTGGGTGATTTCGGGGGGCTCAGGAGAAGGCAGGGGTGGCAAGGCTGGAATGAGATGAGGAATCCCAAGGGAAAGGCTCCAAAGGGGACCCCGACCCAAATCCCCCAGCTCTGCCTGTGGGGAGCCCATCCTTCCCCATCCTCCTGTTCCTGGGGGGCTGCTCTCACCTCGGCGCCCCCAAAATGCGGCGCTGCAGGGATGAGGAATCCTCCTGGAACAATCTGAGCTGCGAGAGGCCCCGGGTGGGGAAGGAGAGGCCCCCGAGCCACCCCTGACTGTCCCCCCTGCTCTCCCACTGCAGCTTGCCCAGCCTCGAGAACCAGCGCGGACAGGACACAAAATGTGGCTGAACCACAAAAAAAAAAAAAAAAAAAAACAAAAAACAACCCAACAAACTAACAAAAAAACCCCACCAGAAAAAAAAAAAAAATCCCAAACCTTAAAAATAATGGAAAAAATAATTAAAATGAATTCAAAGTTCAATTTCCCTCCCAGCGTCCCAGCTGGGAATGTCTCAGCTCTGGAGGGCAGGAATGTTTCAGGCTCTAAGGTTTCAAACGCAGGCAGTGAGGAGGGTGGGAAGGGGAAAGGAGACAAAGAAATGCCCTCCCTGCAGCCCCCCGAGCCTGGCTCTGCGCTTATCTCCAGCCACACAAAAGGCAGAGTGTTCCTTCCCCGTCCCGCAGCTCCCCAGGAAAGGGGCACATGGAAGGGAAAAGTGGCAAAAAAATTTTTTTTAAAAATTAAAAAAAAATAAAATAATGAAAGAAAAAGGCACGAAAAGTTTCGCAGTGCAGCGATTTAAAGCGAAGGAATTCCAGCTGCATCCATTTCCCCGCGGGGGGATGAGGAGCCTGACAAATGATCGATACACGGGACATTCCCGGAGAGCTCACACAGGCATGGAAAAGTCATTTACAGCCGCCAGAGAGTCGCAGCTTCAATGGAATAAAAGCCTCCAAAAGTTCTCTTGCAGCGCTGAGAAACTCCAGCAAACCCCACTTGTGAGAAAGGCACTGAGAGAACCGAGCCCTAAAAATCAGATTTTAACCCGGCTGGGGAAGGAAGCAGGAAAACATTTCCAAGGCGAGGCTGCGAGTGTGAAATGAAATCAATTAAAAACAGATACGCGAGACATAATCAGAGAGAGAAAAGAAAAGATAAAGAGAAATGAGCTGAGCTGCGGAAAGGGGTGAAATACCTGTGGGTCCTGGGGATGCGCCCTGAGCTCCTTTGTTCGGCGGAGGTGTGGGCAGGACAGACGGACAGGAGGAGCGCAGGGCTCGCTCCCGGGCAGGACAGACGGACAGGAGGAGTGCAGGGCTCGCTCCTGGGCAGGGCAGAAAAGGTGCAGCCCCAGCCGGGCCAGGGGGAGGGCCCGGGCGGTGGGAGTAGCTCAGCGCAGCATCCCGCAGCCAAAATCCTCCCAGGAGGGGCTGGGGGAGCGCTCGGCTCCGGGGGCTCTGCTTTAGGAGAGCTCCGAGCCCCAATTTCAGCTCCTGACAACGCCTTCGCTTCAAAGACAACCAGGGGTTAATTGGGGTTCAGTGGTAATTTGGGGGGGAGTGGTGGAAAAGTTTGGAGTGAAAGCGCTTTTATGGTTTTCCTGGTCTGAGTGTGAAACAATGAAGTGTGACTTGCCCGAAACATTGATTTTTGAAGGAATAGGTGACCCAGCCCAGGATTTTCACACCCAAAAGTTGCCTCGGCTCCAAAGGAGGAAAACCTTGGAGGTTAAGAAGCATTTTCTCAAAAGAAATAATTTTAAAAAGAAAAGCGTGATGCAGATGTTCAGTCTTCCTTCTGAGCAAGAGCGTTGTCAGTTGGGAGTTCAACTCCACTCTTTGGCTCTGTGAAAAACCAAAACAATAAAACCAAAAAAAACCCCAATTTCCCTCTGCCTCTTGCTGTAGGCTTCACAACCGATGGCTTTTCTTCAAACAGAACGAAATGCACATAAATCCTCTCTCTGCTCCGTGCCACTGCACACCCACGGCTGTTCCCAGGGGTGCCAGCCCAGGATCCTCCGGGGAAAGCCCAAATCCAGCTGATTTCCAGCTCCAGGGCCCTCCGAGGAGCTCCTGCACCGAGCAGGGCCCAAAGGCAGAGCCAAGGATTGCCCAGGGTGACCCCGCATTGGTGCAGCCCTGAGCAGCACGGGGGCTGCAGCTGCATCCATCGGCTCCGTTCCCCGTTCCCAGCAGAGCTGAGCCCTTCTCCTCCGCTCCCCGTGAGCCCCTGGGCTCTCCTTTGTTCCCAGCCCTGCTCCCAGGCAGCCCCTGCCGGCTCCGGCTCCGGAGGGGTCAGGAGAGGCTCGGCCTAATTAACAGCAGCCTAATTAACAGCGGCCTTGCGGGATGCCTGGGGAAGGCAGAGCTGGGGATGGAGCTGGGCAGGGAGAGCAGCTCTGCCAGGAGAGAATCCCCAGTGCAATTCCCATTCCCACTGCAATTCCCATTCCCACAATTCCTATTCCCACCCCAATTCCTATTCCCACTCCAATTCGTATTCCTATTCCCATTCCCATCCCACTCCCACTCCCATTCCCATTCCCATTCCCATTCCCACTCCAATTCCTATTCCCATTCCCATTCCCATCCATTTCATTCCCATTCCTACTCCCACTCCAGTTCCTATTCCCACTCCAATTCCTATTCTTATTCCCATTCCCATCCCCATCCCATTCTCACTCCTATTCCCATTCCCATTCCCATTCCCATCCATCCCACTCCCATCCGTCCCATTCCCATTCCCATTCCCATTCCCCATTCCCATTCCCATTCCCACTCCAATTCCCATTCCCATTCCCATTCCCATTCCCATTCTCATTCCACTCCCATTCCCATTCCCATTCCCATTCCCACTCCAATTCCCATTCCCATTCCCATTCCCATTCCCATTCCACTCCCATTCCC
Source organism: Ammospiza nelsoni (assembly GCF_027579445.1). Taxonomy (NCBI): domain Eukaryota; kingdom Metazoa; phylum Chordata; class Aves; order Passeriformes; family Passerellidae; genus Ammospiza; species Ammospiza nelsoni. Next base: position 5,747,749 of record NC_080659.1, read on the forward strand.
ATTCCCATTCCCCATCCCCATCCCCATTCCCACTCCAATTCCCATTCCCATTCCCAGTCCTGCCCCCATTGCTTTTTAAATCCACCTGGCTTTTACCTGGAAAGGGCAGGACTGGAACATCCCATGGGGAAAAAGACCCAAAAATGACATTTTCCTCCCCCTGAAGGCATTAAAGCCAGCTCAGGCTCAGCTCAAGGGGCTGTCACAAACTGCCCAGGAAGGGTTTCACTCCTTAATGAGTGAAGCACAGTGGAAGAATGCCTGTAATTAATTATTATTGTTATTAATTACATGCTCAGAACCTGCAGAGTAATTGAGTTTTCTGCTGCCCTGAGCAGAGTGAGAAATGAAGAGAAAGGAGGAGTCATTTAGGGGTGATTTGATGAATGTTTTAGCTTGACCTGAACACAGAATTTTATTTCAGATAACACAAATTCGGTTTCAAAAGGCTTTTAAATTAATTTTCAATTATTGTATTTATTCAAGCTTCTAAAATGTTGTTTGGAAAAGGAAAAAGCACAGGCTATAACATTACCATTAATGAAATCAAATATTTGCAGATGATTCATTATCTATCCAAACCATTTAACAAACCCAGAATGCATTTATGAGTTTTCCCCGTTTGGATTCAGGAATTTTTGCCCTGTCTCCTGTGCAAGCAGGTGGAATTTTGAGCAGTAAATAATGCAAGTGAGGGCAGAGAAAAAGATCCAATCTCCTCATTTTGGGGAGCTCCAGGTGGCACATGGAGGTGGGAAAATCCTGTGGGGAAATGGGATGAGATCCTCATTCATTAATGTCCTTGGAATCATGGAAATGCCCAGGGGAGGGGGCTTAAAGCTGCTTCAAAAGTCGTTAAATTCAACACTTTAATGCTCAGCAAACTCGTGGCACTTTCTCTGCGAGGGAAGGATACCAGGAATTGAGATATCAGGAATTGGGATAGCAGGAATTGGGATATTGGGAATTGGGAAATCAGGAATTGGGATATTGGGATATTGGGAATTGGGATAGCAGGAATTGGGATATTGGGATATTGGGATATTGGGATAGCAGGAATTGGGAAATCAGGAACTGGGGAATCAGGAATTGGGATATCAGGAATTGGGATAGCAGGAATTGGGATATTGGGATATTGGGATATTGGGATAGCAGGAACTGGGAAATCAGGAACTGGGGAATCAGGAATTGGGATATTGGCAATTGAGATATTGGGAACTGAGAAATCGGGAATTGGGAAATCAGGAACTGGGATATCAGGAACTGGGAAATCAGGAACTGGGAATTCAGGAATTGGGAATTCAGGAGTTGGGATTGTCCAGCTGGAGAAGTGGAGCTCGGGGTGCCCCAGTTGTGGATTTTCAGTGGCTGCAGGAGCCACAAGAACCACAGAGAGGGACTTTGTGCAGGGGACGGTTTTCCATGGACAGGGAGGGGGTTCAGGGGGGATATTGGGGTGGAATTCCTGCCTTTGATGGTGGGAGAGGCTGGGATGGAGTTCCCAGAGCAGCTGTGGCTGCCCTGGATCCCTGGCATGCCCGAGGCGCAGGGCAGGTGTCCCTGCCATGGAAGGGGAGGGATGAGATGAGATTTCAGCTCCCTTACAACCCAAATCATTCTGGGATCCTTTGATCTCCCAAGTGAGACGAGAGCTGGGAATTTGGGTGCCAGCCCTGATTCCTTCAGCTCTTCCCTTCACTCCTGCATCAAAGCTGAGCTGGTTCAGCCCCATCAGGGCCCGTCAGGAGCCCCCAGCAAAGCTGCCTGAGAGCCCCTTGAACTTTTCCATTCCTGCCCTTATTGAAAGTGTCACCTAAAAACCGCCTGGGCTAAAATTAGCCCGCGTTGCTCCTGCCAGGGTGACACAACGCTGTCAGCGCAGCAACAGCTCTGAACCGTGATGTCATCTCAGAAAAAATCAGGGGGAAAAAAAAAAAAAAAAAAAAAAAAGGAAAAAGCAAATCCAGGCTCTTGCGCTGCGGTTCTTGCAGAGAGCGGGGCCGGGGAATGCGGGATGGACGCTGCCCACGCTGCTCAGAGGGATTTATATTCGTGGGAAGGGGCTAAAAGGGGGTGAGGACACGCTGGGCCTGCACTGCTCAGGACTTCCAGAACCTCCCCATGGAATTTCAGGAGGAGTCGGAGATCAGAAGTGGCAGCGAGGAGCGCACACCGAGAGGCTCTCAGGAACCAGCCCGGGCAGAGCTTTCCTCAGGGAAATTGTTCCACAGCATTAACTCCTTCCTTGGCCTCCCACACACAGCCAGCAGGGCTTTGGCCCCAAATCAGGCTGGTTCCTCCTCATCCCTGACATTAAATCAATAATCAGCCTGATTGATTATTGATTATTATCAATAATCACCTTCCTGCCTCACCTCTGGCTCAGTCCAGTGGCCTCTGCTCGCCAAAATCACTTTTAAAAGGTTCTGTGTGGGCACGAGGGCTCCTGAGGACTTTCCAAGCCAGGGAATTCAGAGGATGAGCCCAGGTGATCCCAAGGATGGGAATTATCCCATCTCCTGGCAGCAGGGAATACCTGGCACCTCCTGGGATGATCCACACAAATCTGCTCCTGCACCTTGTCCAGACGCCCTTAAAATGTACCCAAAAAAAAAAAAAAAATCCCAAACACAAAAACCATCCCAAAGGATCCCTTAAAATTTACCCCCAAAAAATCTCAAATGCAAGAAATATCCCAAGGGATCCCTTAAAATGTACCAAAAAAAAATATCCCAAACACAAAAACCATCCCAAGGGATCCCTTAAAATTTACCCCAAAAAAAATCCCTAATTCAAAAACCATCCCAAGGGATCCCTTAAAATTTTTACCCCAAAAAAATCCCAAATGCAAAAAATAACCCAAGGGATCCCTTAAAATGTACCCAAGGGATCCCTTAAAATGTACAAAAAAAAAAAAAAAAAAAAAAAAAAAAACTCAAGGGATCCTTTAAAATGTACCAAAAAAAAAAATCCAAATGCAAAAACCATCCCAAGGGATCCCTTAATCCCTAAAAATGTACCCAAAAAAAAAAAAAAAATCAATCCCAAATGCAAAAACCATCCCAAGTGGTCCCTTAAAATGTACCCCAAAAAAATCCCAAACACAAAAACCATCCCAAAGGATCCCTTAAAAGGTACCAAAAAAAAAAAAAATCCAAAAAACCATCCCAAAGGATCCCTTAAAATGTACCCCAAAAAAAATCCCAAATGCAAAAAAAAACATCCCAAGGGATCCCTTAAAATTTACCCCAAAAAAATCCCAAATGCAAAAAATATCCCAAGGGATCCCTTAAAATGTACCCAAAAAAAAATCCCAAATGCAAAAAATAACCCAAGGGATCCCTTAAAATTTACCCAAAAAAATCCAAAATGCCAAAAATATCCCAAGGGATCCCTTAAAATTTACCCCAAAAAAATCCCAAATGCAAAAAATATCCCAAGGGATCCCTTAAAATGTACCCAAAAAAAAATCCCAAATGCAAAAAATAACCCAAGGGATCCCTTAAAATTTACCCAAAAAAATCCAAAATGCCAAAAATATCCCAAGGGATCCCTTAAAATTTACCCCAAAAAAATCCCAAATGCAAAAAATATCCCAAGGGATCCCTTAAAATGTACCCAAAAAAAAATCCCAAATGCAAAAAATAACCCAAGGGATCCCTTAAAATTTACCCAAAAAAATCCAAAATGCCAAAAATATCCCAAGGGATCCCTTAAAATTTACCCCAAAAAAATCCCAAATGCAAAAAATATCCCAAGGGATCCCTTAAAATGTACCCAAAAAAATAATATCCCAAATGTAAAAAACATCCCAAGGGATCCCTTAAAATGTACCAAAAAAAAAATCCCAAATGCAAAAAACATCCCAACAGCCACAGCATCTGTGGGAATCCATCAGAATTCCCTAAATCCTCCCAGCCCCCTGCCATCCCCAGGGCTGCAGAAACTCGGAATTTCACCCAGCCCTGGCAGGAATGAGGGATTCGGGGATGCGGGGCCCAGGTGCCACCAGCCCTGCGTTAACATTTCCATCCCCCGAGCCTGCGAGCGGCCTTGCAGCATTCCTTTTGTTTTCTAGGAATTCGACTCCACCAAGGAGGGAAACCACAGGGAAATTGTTTCAGTGTGTGCTCGGGGTTTGGGAGAGCAGGGATGGGGCCGAGGGATGATGTATCCTCGGCCAAGAGCTTTAGAAAAACACCCTTTGCTTTAGAGCCGGGCAAAGGGACTTTTTCCCTCTTTGCCTTGGCAGGGGCTGAGCCCAGCAAAGGGGAGATCAAAGCCAGGCCAGGCTGCTGTGAAAAATCAAGGCCTGGACATTTATTAAGATTTTATTCATAAAAAGCCCCTGCTCCGAGCGCGGCGGGATTTCGCTGTGGAACTTTTGACACGGGAGCTGCCCGATTTAGAAGGAAAATTGCCTCTTTCTGCTGCCAGCAGTAAGGTGATCCCTCCATTTCCTGTGAAATTCCAAGCAGGGACACAAACACCTTTCTTGATGGAGGCACATCCAGCCCTGGTTCCTGGGCTCTGCACCGCGTCCCCAGGCAGATGTGACCGTCCCCACCACATCTGTCTGCCCCGGCCCCACCTCACTCCCTCTGCCCTCGGTGGAATTGCGAGTTTCCCGTTTTCCCGAGGTTTTTTCGCGGCTCTTTTCTCCCCTTTGTGTGATCTGCAGCGCAGGAGTTTGGCTTGGCAGCGGGGCTGGAGCAGATGGAGAGCCCTGGCGCAGCTCCCCAGATCCCAGGAGCTCCTGCTCGGAGCCGTGGGCAGCATTTCCAGCCTCCCGCCGCCTGGATCTGCCAAGGCAGAGCCTAAAAAAATATCAGCTTTCAGATAAAGGAGCTGGAATTTTCTCCAGGACAAATGGCCACACAAGCACCGTCCCCCTGTGGAAGGTGAGAATTCCACGTGAGCTGATTTCAGGGGAAAACAAGAGGGCAGTTTCAGGGAAAGACGGAATATTGATATCCCTTCCTACAGCTCAGTTTGGAGAAACCCCAGGATGGTGAATCCACACTGGATTTTCCTCAAGGTGAGGATGGGGCAGAACTCTGCATTTGCCTTCCAAGCACACCCAAGGCACAGGTTGGAGCCATTCCTCATGGAAAAGATCCTTCTTCTGTCCCCCAGCACCAACAGAGGAGGAAAAGCCACGTCCATGCCCAGGAATGCGGTGCCAATCCATGCCCAGAGCATCAGCTGGCACAAGGAGGAGCAAAGGGATGAATCTACAGGGATTGGAGAGGTCCAGAGGGCAAGGATGGCACCACAGGGTTACTCATGGGTCTCTCAGCTGAGCAGGGCTCTGTGGTGAAGCAAAAATGGGAAAAGAAAGGGAAAATACTGGAGAAAAACACCCAAATATCCACCTCGTTTGGTGTGTGGGGAGCCCTCCCTTTGGAAAGCAGGTGGGTTCACAGCTCAGGAATTGAGGCAGGAAGAGGAAGATGGGAACAGAGAGACAAGAGGTGCTGGATCCTGCGCGGAAAATCTGCTGGGATTTCAGCAGGATGGGAGAACAGCTGTGAGCAAGGCTGAGGAGCTGCTGACAGGGGGTGATTCAGTGAAAATCTGTGTCCTGTCAGGGTTCCTGAGGCCTGGATCAGCCTGATTCCCCCAGCTGTTCCTCACAGGAGAGGGGCTCCATCCCTCTGGCCATGGTGGTCACACAGAGGTGAGGGTGTCCCACACAGGGATGAGTTTTGAGGTCCCCTGGAACCCAAACCACCCCAGAATTGCAGGTTTTAGGGGCCATCTAACTCAGGGTTGGGCTCGGTGGCCTCCCTGGGATGTCCCAAATGCTGGAGCAGAGCCCCACTCAAAGGAAAAGGGGAACAAATTTCGTCCAAATGAGCCCAAGGACAGCTGTTCTGCCCTGCAAGCATCACCTTGTGGATGATGTCCAGGTCCCCAACTCCCTTCCTGCCCCAGCTGGTCCAGGGCCTCACTTCTCCTCAGCAGGCCGTGGAGGACTCCTGTTTCCAGAGGTTTTCATCAGTTTTTATCAGTTTTTATCAGTTTTTATCAGTTTTTATCAGTTTATCCCAAACTCGAGGGTCTGGACGGATACTGGTCTGACTAGGAAAAATCCAAAACCTTCAGGACACGTTTGAAAGGAAATTCTGGAAAACACAGCCAGACCCCAAAAAGGGACGGGCAGAAATTTGTGTTCAGCAAAACCTGGGATCCACTGGTCACCTCCTGCACCAGGATGGAGGGGCTGGGTTTGATCCTTAGGGTTCCTTGCAGCCCAAATCACTCTGGGAGTCTGGGATTCCACAATTCCTGCCGTTCCAGGAGGTGTGTGCAGCCTCCTCTCAGGAAGCACACACAGCAGAGCCTTTGTGTCTGAGCTGCTTGGCAAAGACCCCTCCACGTCCCCCGGGGGGAGTTGCATCATTATTTTGTTGCCTTGCAGGCATTATTAATATTCCAAGGTCTGGGGAAGGAGATTTTCCTTTGGAATCCTCTGGCTCTGCCTCTCGGGGTGGCGTGAGAGCTGGAGTCAGCCCCTCAGTGATGTCACCCTTGGCCAGGACACCCCCAGTGTCCCCAGCCTGTCCTGCAGGGTCCCTCTCCCACCTTGGGGTGATGAGGGAACAAACCCAGGGCCAGCAGAAAATCAGTTTTCCTGTGAAAATTCACAGATTGGAGGGAACAGTCCAGCTCTGCCTTCCCTGGAGGTGCAAACCCCTTTTCTCCTGCTCCTGGAGATGGAATTCCAGAGAAGCTCTGGCTGCCCCATCCCTGGAAGTGTCCACAGCCAGGCTTGGAACAACACAGCAAAAAATGTCCAGGTGCTGCTGGGAACATTTACAGACCCCAAACTGGAGAGGTTTTCCACAGGGATAAGGACAGGGCCATCAAAGGGAAGGAGCTGAGGCCCAGAGGCGGTAAAACAGCTCCAAAAGGGATCAAAGGCCTGGAGAAAGTCCCTGGTCCCAGGGCTGGCAAAGCTGAGGGAGCCACTTTATCACTAAAGGAGTGGTCAGAGGCATGACTTGATTGCCTGGCATGGATATCACTGGAGAGGAAGAATGTGGGGATAGGAAAAAAAACCCTTTATCATTGGGGGAAAAAAATATCATCAGCTGGACGCCAACTCCAAGGATTCCAAGTGAGAAATAAGGAGGGAAGTTTTACCAGCAGCTGGTCTGTGGAAGGAGTCCCTGCCCATGGAATGGGAGCAGCTTTGAGGGCACTTCCAAGGTAAACCAGCCTGGCATTTGCACCCAGATGCCCAGGAAATCGTGGATGGCCAGTCCTGGGTGTCCTGGGCACGCCTGGGCGTCCTGCAGGAGGAGAGGCACCGGTCAGAGCGAGGGAATGGGCTCAGCACCAGGAAAAATGGGTGAAATTCCGTAATCCCTGGGATCTCTGAGGTCACTCTCCATGATGTAACGTCCCTTCTCTGAAGCTCTGTCACCGTGCAGGTGCCACCGCACCTGCTCACTGCACGGGGGATGATTCCCAGTCCTTCCCACTCCTCCCTGGGGCTGTTCACCCCCGTGGAAACAACAACCACAGCGGTGCCAATCCCAGCTAAAAATATCCCATTACCCATTTCCCCCGAGACTCCTCCTCTGAGCCTCCTTCCCGGGGCATTCCTGCCCAAATCCGAATCCAAACGTCACCACTCAGCTCCCCACGGACATTGTGCCCACTCCTCGTGCCCAAATGTCTCCAACCAGAGACCTGACCCTTCTTTCCTGGGACATCTCCAGGGAGCTCCACATTCATTTCCAGGATAATCTCCTCCTTTAAGGAGTGCCTGGTGGGGTGCTGCAGACCCCAGAAGAGGAGGGGGGTGTTTAAACCACCCATGGCCTCTCTGAGGTGAGGCAGCATCCCTCCAGACCCTCAGGAATATCCAGAAAATATCCTCAATCCACACTTCCTACAATGAGCCATGTGGGACAACTTTCTCCTCTTTTCCCAGTCTGGAATTTCCCTTTTCCCTTTTCCCTTTTCCCTTTCCCAGTGTCCCACATCTCCTCAGCCGCTCCTGCCGGGTTGGTGCCTCCTCTCCTCCCGGTGTGTGCAGGTTTCCTGGTGCTGCTCACAGGAGACATGAGTTCATCCAGGCTCCCTCCTAATCATTCCCAGGCATGGAAAAAACCCCCTCACACCCCCGAGGAGAACATAAACATGGACGGGATGTGCACAGCTTATGGAGACGGGACTATGGGAAACACATGGTTCCAGTTTAATAAAACTCTTACATTTCCAGGGCCTTTTTTTTTTGGGTTTGTTTTTTTTTTTTTTGCCTTTTTCTCCCCCCCCCCCCCCATTTTATGGCTTGTTACAGAGCTGGGAATAGCAGGGCTTGTTTTGTTGTTCTTGTTGTGTTTTATGAGGACAATGCCTTGTCCAGAGCTCCAGACATCAGATTCTTTTTGGGGGGAAGATAAAGCTTCCGGCAAAAGCTCCTGGCTCCCGCCCAGGTCTCCCTTAACTCCTTCTGGGAATGCTCAGGCTCTGACAGCCAGGGATGGGGTGGTCAAGAAGGCCCCAGATGCTCGGAAATATTTGATCTAATCTTGCTCCTTAACTCGTTTCGGATTCTTCCATTCCCTCTCTGTGTTTTTCCGGAGGGATTTGGGGTGCAGGGAAGGAGTTTGCCTGGCTGGGGCAGAGGGAGGGGATGTGGGGCATAAAGGCACATTTGGGTCGTAAATCACAGGATGCCAGGATGGTTTGGGTGGGAAGGACCTGAAGGATTATCCAGTCCCACCCTAGAGATTCCTGAGCATCCCTCCTCCCATTCCTTGCTCACAGCCGGGTGCTGGATTCCAGCTGCTTGGTGAAGTGAATGAGTGAAGGAAGGAAGGAGGAAAATCCAAGCAAGATCCAATCCCAGGGCTTTGGGACTGCCAGGGCTTTGGAGGGGATCACAAGTTCCTCCCTCACAGCAAAGGCTGGATCCACTTTTCCAACCATTCATTTTGTGTGTGTGCATTCCCCAGGGAAAGGAATCAAATCAGGCTCAAAATCAACACACCCAGGGTCTGAATCCTTCCCAGAGGGAGGGTGGAACCTGGAAAATCCTTGGAGATTTCTGCTCGCTGCCATTCCACAGAGGCAGCTTCTGCAAGACCTCTGGCCCCCACCAAAGGCTGTTTTTTCTGATCCTGTTTTATTCCTGTTACAAGGAGTGGGGAAGTGACTCTGCTCATGTTTTCCCCATCACTACAAAAAGAGCCCTGGAACAAACCCCAAACGCTCAGCACTGCCTGGGAAAAGGGAGAGAAATCCCACAAGGAACAATCCTCAGGCTGCAGGAGCTGGGAAAGGACTCAGATCCCATCCCAGCTCTGCTGATTCCCTCAGGATTTCCCTGTCCTGCAGCACCCCCAGCTCTCTGGAATGTTCAGCCCTGTGCTCCTGGTCCATCCCAGCCCTGGCTCTCCCCCTTCCCTCTCTCCTCTGTGCTGGACACTGCTGTGTTTATTTTGTTATTAACCAGAAAATCCCATTTTCTGCCGGCTGCAAGGAAAAGGTTTGGTGAGATGAGAGGGAAGGGGGTAAAGGGAAGGAAGGGGATAACAGGAAGGAAGGGGGTAAAGGGAGGGAAGGGGGTAAAGGGAGGGAAGGGGATAACGGGAAGGAAGGGGATAAAGGGAGGGAAGGGGGTAAAGGGAGGGAAAGGGATAAAGGGAGGGAAGGGGATAAAGGGAGGGAAGGGGGTAAAGGGAGGGAAAGGGATAAAGGGAGGGAAGGGGATAAAGGGAGGGAAGGGGATAACAGGAAGGAAGGGGATAAAGGGAGGGAAGGGGATAAAGGGGGTAAAGGGATAAAGGGAGGGAAGGGGGTAAAGGGAGGGAAGGGGGTAAAGGGAGGGAAGCACTTGGGGGAAATGAGGGGCAGGGGGCTCCAAGCCCCAAAGACCACCGGGACACCGAGGGCTGCTGTGCCACAGCAGCATCCTGAGGGACCAAAGAGCAGGGAAACGGGGCTGCTCCCGCTCTCAGCACGCCAGGAAGCTCCTGCCCACTTCCTAGAACATTCCTGGAACTGAGGAGCGCGGAGGTGCCGCTCTCCAAAGCCGTCACGTTCCCGGCCCCGGTGCTGAGCTCAGGCTCTGCTCTGCTCCCAGCCCAGCACGGATTCCAGGGCCTTGGCTCCTTCCCCACCTCTGGATGTGCCGGAGTGGGGCTCAGCTCTGCTCCCTCTGTGCCTGAACGCAGCAACCCTGCTGCTCTTCCAACAGGAGGGGCACAGAGGGACCCGGGACACGGGATTCAGGGACAGGACACGGGAATGGCTTCACACGGGTTGGGATTTTGGGAAGGAATTCCTGGCTGGGATGGAATTCCCAGAGCAGCTGTGGCTGCCCCTGGATCCCTGGCAGTGCCCAAGGCCAGGCTGGAGCAGCCTGAGACAGTGGAAGGTGTCCCTGCCCGTGGCACTGGATGATCCTCCAGGATCCTTCCATCCCAAGCCATTCCATGATAAATCGGGAATGTGAGAAACACGACAAATACAAAGCACAGCCTGACACAAAGAGATTGTGAAAGGGTCACTGGGATGCCGGGAGAGGGAGCTGGGACAACCAAAGTGCTGCAGGGATCAGAGCAGCTCCAGATTTCAGGTTCACAGGCAATAGAGCAATCAAAATCCAGTTGGGTTCAGCGACTGGCTTGGAAACCTCCCAGGAATCTCTGGTTTCAGGCAAGCTGGAAATAAAACAAACTATTCTGATGGTATTCAGCCTCTGTGTTCAGACAAAACTCAGCAGCCAGCGAGCCTGAACTTGCTGTTTTTGCAGCAGTTTTTCACAGCCCAGGGATGCTGTGTTTCTGGTCAAAGTTGATCCCAGTTCTTGGAGTTTTCTAATGCAAATTATCCATGCCAGCTACCGAGGCTGGGATCAGGCTCTGGCGATGGTACTGAGCACACAAACACCGAGACCCCATCGAGGACAGCAGGGAAATGGGGGAATTTGGAGGCCAGGAGCATTGGGAAAGTCCTGCCCAAACATCCCATGAGGGTGAAGCATTCCCTGACCTGCACCCCAACCCCTGACACAGCTCCAGCCATTCCCTGGTCCTGCCCCTGCTCCCACAGGGAAGAGATCAGCGCCTCTCTCAGGAGGAAGGGAATTATTAAACACCCCCAGCAGCCACCTTGTCTGAGGTCCAAGCCCCCCCCTTCAGCTGCTGTCACTGTCCCTCTGTCCCCAGACAGGACTCTGGGAATGCTCCCAATCCATCTCCTTTCCCAGCCCAGAGCACTGCCCTAAGATGCTTTAATTAACCAGAGCTGTGTTTAATTCAGGAACTGCTCAGCCCTGCCAGGGCTGCCCCATCCACCCTCTGGGCTCCTCCTCCTCACATTCCAGGGGTCCCTTCTCCCCTCAGGAGCCGTTCCTGGCCTGAGGCACCCCGGGGCAGGGACAGGGATGGTGACGTGTCCAGCCAGCCCAAACAGACGTGGAAATGGTGCTCCCAAGAGGCTCGGAGGGGACACGCCTTGAGAATGTGCCTGAGCAAGGCTGAGCCTGGGAGAAATCAGGGGAAAATCGGGATCAATCGTGCGCCTGAGCAAAAGGATGATGGAGGGAGTTCCTGGCTCACACTTCAGGAGTTTTTCCCACAGTTTGTCACTGGTACCATCAACACGTGGAGGGTGGAAAACGCGTCCAATATCTGAAACAAACCTGCATTGTTGCTATGTGGTTCTTCTGTGGAGGAATCCTTAAATCACCTCCAGTGAGAGAGGTTTTGACGCAGCTCCTTTATCCAGCTTCCCTCATCCATGGAGAACTCTTCCAAGTGGGGTCCGGGTCCGTCAGGAGGGAGAACTCACACTGGAGGAAGTTGTTTGGAAAAAAACATAAGAGCTATAACAGTCCTGGAAATTCTGAAATGCAACCACCACCCACACATGCACAGATGGACACACACTGAGAACCTCCAATGCAGAGGAAAATGGAGATATTTTAGAAATAGCACTGACATTTACAATCCCAGAATGGTTTGGGTTGGAGAGACCTTGAAGATGATCCCATTCTAGCCCCTACCATGGGCAGGGACACCTTCCACTGTCCCAGGTTGTTCCAAGCCTTGTCCAGCAGGGATGGGGCAGCCACAGCTTCTCCGAGCAACTCCCCCCAGTGTCTTCAGCAAAATCAGGATTTTGTTCGAACCTGGCAGAAAAGAAGAAAAGAAACAAAAGGAGAGGTGTGAAAACCCAAGAGTTACAGGTGGACAAAACTGATGAGACCGAAATCCACCGAGATCCTCCCAGTGATGGGGAACAGATGCCAAGGAGAAAGTGCAGTCAGAGGGATGGAAAAGGATGTTTCCCGAGTGCCTCATTCCCTGCAGCTCCAGGAGGAGTTAAATCCATTCATGGACTCTTGGAATGGGTTCCACTATTCCGTCACAAAATGAGACCCAGCCTCATCCCATGTCCCAGTCGATTTTTCACCTCTAAACTGACTGAGAGATGCCATCAAAAACCACTCCAAAGTTATTTTCCAAGCTCTCAGCTCAGGGATGTTGAGTTTCTCTTCGTTAACGATGGAAAGAAACTCCACAGAAATTCCTGACTGGCACCACTCCAAATTCAGCCAGATTCAAGCTCGGACATTGAATGTTGTAAACCACCAAAAAATCCCATCTCTAAATTAAACAAATTTCAGGATGCCTCCTGCATGTCCCTGCTGCAAGAGGAACATCTGTTTCCTATGGAATGGGGAGATATCCTCTGATTGAATCAGGTTGGGGAGATTAGAAGGATAATGGGAGCCATTTGCAAATTCCCAGTTTTCTAAAACTTCTCATTCCCACTGCTGCTGGACACTGGTGGGATCTCCTGGAGCTGGCCATGTGGTGAGGAAGACAGTGGATGTGTGTTCTAATTCAGCCTAATTATCCAAACCAGGTTAAACCACACCCATGGCTCCATAAACCTCATTTGGAGAGGGCTGGAGAGTTCTGGTGCCTCGAGCGAGGGGGTCCAGGTGGGACAAACTCCCCAAAACACCTCAGAATGAACCAAATCCCAAAACACCCATCCCCATCGAGGCTGGGGCAAAGCCCCCTGATGGATCAATGTGCTGGCTCCCATTCCAAAAGGAAAATATGGCCCTAAAGCCACCCAGCCCTTCTGCTCCTTTTGGGCCTGACCCAAATGTGCACCTCCCCTCCCCCTGCATTTCCCCCCGACACACCTTTCCTTCCACTGGAACATAACCCCAAATAAGATGTTGGCCTGACATGAAAGGAAAATGTATAAATATTTTTAAAAAGAGAAGAATTCCTGCCTCTCCACCAGTTTGCTCCAACTAATAGGTTTCAGATGTCTCACATACTTCATTCATTCAGCCCCATTCAGTCTCCTAGGAGCCCCCGCTGTATTTATTAAACACAGCAATTGTGGAATGTTCAGCACTTACAGAATCAAACACACCATTTTTTTCTTTTTTTTTTCCCCCAAAAAAAAGTGTAATTAGAAAGCTTTGTGAGTGACCTAAAACCATTATCCTGGTTCCAACCCCAGTGCCCACTCCAGCATCCTGCAGCTGTCCCAAACTTCTTGCCATGGTTTAAGCCTAAAGGGCTGCCCAAGAACCCCTTTTTCTGGGGAGTTTTATCCTCAGCAGGGCGATTTCCCTGCCGTGCTGGAGCACCTCCTGCTCACTGTGTTGTTCCTGAACGTGTTCTTTTGGACACTTGGCTCTCACATCCAGCTTGTCTCCGCAGTCTCGGCAGCTCTTCCCACTCTGGAGGCGCGAGGCGAGGCTGGAATCCTGCAGGATGCCAGCGCTAATTTCAGCAGCACGGAGCTGGAGAACACGAGCTCTTTCCTAGAGGGACTCAAATGGAAGCAGACACAAGAGCAGAGCCATTTCTCATTCCAGAGCTGGCAGGGAGAGCCGAGGAGGATGTCTGGGCTGCAGAGGCAGGACGTGGGGTTGGTTCCAGCACCGGTGACCTGCCAGAGCTGGGGGACTGCTCCGAAGGGTTTGCTGGAGCCTGGCACGGGCCCAGGCCTTTTTTTGGGGAGAGACACATGAAAAGCAGAGCTGAGAGGGGACGTGAGGCCCTGAGCCTGGGCTGGGACCATCTGGCAGGAGGCAGCGGCGGAGGAATGGCCTTTGCTTGAGGCCACAAGCAGTTCATGCAGCTGCTGAGTTCTGTCGGTCTGGAGTGCTCCAACAGGAGGTCACGGCCCCCAGCCAGCCTCCCTTGGACCAGCAGCTCCATCCTGGCTTTCCCCGGGCCTCAAACTCCATCCCAGCCTCCCTTGGACCAGCAGCTCCATCCCAGCCTCCCCTGAACCTCAAACTCCATCCCAGCCTCCCTTGGACCAGCAGCTCCATCCCCTGGACCAGCAGCTCCATCCCAGGACTGGAGCACAGCCCAACCCATCCTGGGCACACCGAGCTCTTCCCAAAGGTGTGGTGGTTCATTTCTTTCCCCCCTTTTTGGGCTGCAGAGCCCCTGCCCCCGTGGGAGACCCCTGGTTGATGGGAACTGTGCTGCTGTCACTGTTTCCACATTGCTGCCCACTTCAAAGAGCCCTCAATGAGCCTTGTCCCAGCCACTCCCAGGGGAGCTGCTGGTTTCCAGGCAGGATCCCTGGTTATTGGTCCCACTGCAGGAGGCTGTTCGGGAAGGGATGAATCGCCGTGGCTGTAAAACACCAAATGTGCTGAGAGCCACTCCAGAGCCTCCCAGAGCCTCATTACAGCACCGGGTAATTAAAGTCCAGCTGTCACAGCCTCTGCCTGGGCACCAGGGCAGCTCCCTGCTCTGAGCACCTCCAGGGGTTCCCAGTTTTCCTGTGCTTTCGCCATCTCATTGTACGAGGAAAAACAGCTCTGCAAAGCCCGGTTCCTGGAATTTGCAAGTGCTCTGGCCAGGGAATGGTCGCATTCCCAGGGCTGCCAGAGCTCCAGGAGCGTTTGGGCAATGCCTGAGGCACAGGGTGGGATTGTTGGGGTGTCTGTGCAGGGCCAGGACTCTGATCCTTGTGGATCCCTCCCGGCTCAGGACATTCCACGGTTCTACAATTCCGTGACTAATTAGCAATCCAGGTTAATTGTGTGGTGGGGACAGACCCTTCTAGAAGGAACATTTCTACTTGAGCAGCGTCTCCACAACCCAGGAGCACAGCTGGGACTGGGAGATGCCGGGCAGTGCCAGGTATCCCTCTCTCCATCAGCATCCTCAGCCCCACCAGATCCCATCTCCTCCCTTCAGGGCTTTGCTGACTTCAGGGAACTCCCAGGTGAAACCCGAGGCAATCCCTGCGGCTTTGTGGGAGTGCAGCACCTCGCATCCAGCTCATCCCAAGCTTTAGGAAACCCCAGGGATCTGAGAGTCTGGATTCAAGGATCTGGGACAGCAACCCATGGAGCAG
Source organism: Ammospiza nelsoni (assembly GCF_027579445.1). Taxonomy (NCBI): domain Eukaryota; kingdom Metazoa; phylum Chordata; class Aves; order Passeriformes; family Passerellidae; genus Ammospiza; species Ammospiza nelsoni. The sequence continues at coordinate 5,763,127 of NC_080659.1, forward strand.
CCCGGCCTTGCAGCTCCTCATTTCAGAGTTGCTCCATCTCCGATTGTTCCCGGATATTCCAGAGTCACTCAGCTGTGTGCTCGTGGCACAATTCCAGATTTCTGCAGAGATGCCCAGCCCATGAGCACAAACCGCTGCCCCATGTATTGGAAAAACCCCTGAGGAAGATTCCTGCCCATTCCTGAAAGCTGGTGCCCCTGGGACAGCAATTCCTCCCCATTCACCCCGGGTTTCGAGCCTTTTCTGTGAGGTTGGCTGAGCATCTGCTGGTGATTAAGGGTTTTGTCATCTGGAAAGAGCTGACAATTACCTCCAATTATTCCAACTAGGTCAGGTTCTTCAGCACGAGTTTATGTGATGACTCTTGGCTGGAATTAAGGATTTCAAACTCCAACAGAGAGCAGAATCCACTTCTCCTCTCTCACATTCAGGAAAAAATGCTTTCCATAAATAACAGCTCCTTGTCCCACAGGACCTGACCTGTGTGTCCCTGACCTCCTGTTGTTTCAGGACAACACCCCAAGAACCACACAACAAGCCTGGAAAAGGGAGAAGAATTGGAAAAGGGAGTGGAGGGAATTTCAGGATGTTCCAGGAATTTCAAGAAGGGTTTTCTCATCAACCTTTCCATGTGAAAACTCCCAAGTTGATTGGAAATGTCCTTTGGGGCCTCAGGTGCCAGGTGAGAGCGTGGGCACTGAGGTTTAGACTCTGTCTGGGCAAAGGATTCCTCATTCCTTTTCCTGGAATCCACTGTCCTGGACAGGCTCTGATTTCCCGCTGGGAACTTCTCATTGTGTGAGCAGCAACCATTTCACAGGGGCTGCACTAAAGCCCTTTAAAGATCCCTGCCGATCCCAGCTATTCCAGGGCTTTCTGAACATTGAACTTCTCCAATCCCACAGCAGATTGGGGCTGTCCCCCTTTCTCACCTGGGAGAAAGGGTTTTTCCAGGTGTCCCTCAAAAGGGACGTGTCTGTTCCCACGTTCTCAGAGCTTCTCCACTCTCCCAGCTCCCATTCAAGACTCAAAGTGCCTGAAAATCCTCCTCAGGAATCTCCTGCAGAGCAGGAAAAGTGGAGAGAACTGAGCGCCCAAAATCCCATTTGTGGCTGTGCCCATGCCAGGTTCTGTCCTTGTCACCCGGCCACCCTGCCCAGCACAGGTGCCTCGTGTTCCCCAGCAGGTTCCTGGCAGTGCTTCCCACCAGGATTCCCTTGGGGACAGGAGCCTGTCCCACCAAGCCCAGCTCGGAGCACACCCCAGGAGTGAGATGGTCCAAATGGGACAAACACAACTGGAAAATGTGCTGCACTGCAGGGCCAGGAGGTTCCAGCTCCTTCTCCCTAATTACATGTGATTGCTTCTTGGCAAGAGCTCAGCCTGCCAGAGCAGTGAGGTTTTACAAACATTCACACAGGCATTAGATCATTGTTTGAAGGAGTTATTGGCAGTCCAAATCTGAAGTAAAAACAGAGTTTAAAGCAGACCATATTGACCAGGGTGAAGCTGGCTGCTTTCATGTCTCCTGCTCGTCTCTGGACACCCGGGACCCCATTCATTTCCTGTCACTCCCATCACCGTGGCATTCCTGGGGCTGCGTGTCACCATCCTGGGGGGTTCTGACTTTGGGGGGTTCTGCCCTTGTTAGGAACACAGGTTTATAGAATCAAGAGTCCCAGGATGGTTTGGATTGGAAGGGACCTTAAATCCCATCTGGTGCCACCTCTGCCATGGCAGGGACACCTTCCCCAACCCCAGGTGACTCCAAGCCTGGTCCAGCCTGACCTTGGACATTCCAGGGATGCAGGGGCAGCCACAGCTGCTATGGGCACCCTGTGCCAGGGCCTGCCCACCCTCAAAAAGAGGAATTCCACCCCAACATCCCATCCATTAGCAGTGTGAAACCATCCTCTGTGTCCTGGCACTCCAGGCCCTTGTCCAAAGACCCTCTTCAATATTTATTTCTCTGTGTCAGAGAAACGTCTTCCCACATCCACAAACTCACGCACTGGGAACGAGGCCTTTTCTCTTTGTATTTCAACAGAAATTTGTATTTCTGCTCTGCTGTCATGAATCCATCCCTGTCTCTGCTGGGCCAGTTTGACATCATGGGATGAGCTCTGGAGAGCTCTGCCATCCTCTCCAAAAACCTTTGGGAAAGCAGGTGGGAGCACAAGCCCATGGCAAAGGACAAATGGGAATTGCTGCCAGGATAGAACAAAGGCCACAACGGCCTGCTGCAGAGGTGGGTCTGTCCTGCACCACACTCAGGTGGGGCCAGGAGCCTCTGGCAGCTCGGGTATGGATAAAAATACCCCAGGCTCTGGCAGCCAAGCAGGCTGGAACTCACAGAGCCCTGGAGGACACCCTGGCCTTCCACGTGCTCCTAAATTAGATCTCCTGAGACCAGCCCTGGCTTTTAAAAGGGAGGTGAGCTTGTTAGTGCCCAGCATTATCCCTTAAATGGGAATCAGCACTTTTACTGCACTTGGAGGAGCTGTAAAAGGCAAGGAGGGAAGGGGCAGTGTCAGGAAGCAGCAGAGCCTGGCACAGAGGGGCCACTCAGGAGCTCTGGAATTGTGAATTTACCAGTGCTGAGGTAGAACAAGCCCCAGATTAAACCCTTGGGAAGGTGCAAGAAGACACAGAGAAGGTTTTAGGGGCAGCTCCTTCTCCTGAGGCCAAAACCTTGGGCTGGAAAGGGTCTAAGTGAGGATTGCCAAGCTCTCCACCCATCAAAGCCGGGGTGTGCAGGCTCCTTTCTTCCCAAATCACGGCTTGACTTACACACCTGGCACAGGAAAGCCAGGGAAGTCACATTACAGGAGTAAAAAAAGCTCCTGGGCTGTCAGAGATTCCCCTCCCAGCCTGCCCAGGGATCAGGGATACCAGCTGGAAAAGGCTCTCGTGACTCTGCTCCAGGGTTTCCTTGGCCAAGGGGATTTGGGGTGTAGCTGTGTCTGTTCCCGTGCTCCCAGAGAGCTCCTGTCTTGTCCTGGAGATACAAATTAATAAGGAAATAAATTAATCAAAAGTGGTGGCTTTTGGTTACAGAGACAGCCCCAGAATCTGAACATAAATGATGGAGAAATGTCTGTGAGATCTGAGAGCTGCCAGGCACCAACTAAACCTGTCCTGCCAAGGCCATTTTGGAATCACAACCCAAAATCAAAAGGACAAAACAAAGATAAATGACACAGGAATCATCCTGGAAAAGCTCTCAGGAATCTGCCATCATGTTTTAGAAAGAATAAGGAATTTCTGCTGCTTTAAACTGATTTTACAGTGCAAACCTGGTGTTGCAGCAGCGGCTTTAGGAAAATCTGAAGCAACAAAAAGCTTAAACATCTTTTTTAATATTAAGCAGTCCCACTCCCTGGGAGGGTTTAGTGAATATTGTCACCCTAAAATATGGGAATTTTGCAGGAGAGCTGACGTCCTTCCTAAGGTCAGACGTGATGAGATGGAGCCAGGAAGGAAAAATAATTGGTCCTGGTTTTAAGTGTTAAGCAATTCTGCCTCCCTGAAATAAGCAGTATAATTTATTGTTTTTTCTTGCTCACACAGCAAAATCCACAAACTACCGAGACAACCAAGAGGGGAAATTTGTCCCCTCACGTAAATCCATTTTTGCCTTGTAAAGCTGCATTCCCGAGCCTGCAGCTGCTCCAAAGGGCCGATCCCAGAGCCCCCATTTCACTGCAGACACCCCCGGGGCTGTTTGGGTTCCAGGATCACCCCAGGACAGCCCAGGTGTGCCGGCCAGCTGGTTTGGGACCACGGGATGGACACAGCAGAGCTGACCGCCAGCGTGAGGCCGAAGGCAGCCGCCACTTTCCCAGGGATTTTCCCTTTGCTGTGTGTTTGGAAGGTTACACAGCTGTAAGGCAGACACAGGAGGGGCTGGAAGCCTGCAGGGATCGCTGCCTCCATCCCACATGTCCCATGGAAGGAAGCTCTCCCGTGGACTGACATCCCATTAACTCCTGCTGGTGGGAGCCAATTCCTGGGGCTGGAAATCCTTTGGAGCATCCAAGTGCCGGCTGCTCATCCCGCAGATAACTCCGGTCCCATCCCTGACCCAGTGACTCGTATTTATTTTCTCATTTTATAAGAACCAGGCTCTTCCCTGCTCTAATTCCTGGTGGGAATGAGCACTGGCCGGGTGTGAGGCCGCTCTGTCTCGGATACCCGAGATGGAAAACTGGGATCTTGTCCAGCAGGCTGTCTGTCTGCCTGGGAAAAACCTCGGCTCCACACGCTCCCAATCGTGCCACCAGCTGGAGCGAGGTGGAACTTCACAGCATGGGATGAACCAGCCCTTTTTCCAAAACCACCTGAGAGGACACAAAGTGCTTCCAGAGCCCAGGAGAGCTCAGGGAGGAAAATCTGGAGGGCACAAAGCCTGGCAAAGCTTGGGAAAGGGCTCGGTGCTCTCTCGAAGGTGGCAGATCTCTCAGATTTTATGGCATATCCCATCAAATCCAAGAGATGGGATCCTGGGAAGGAATTCCTTCCTGTGAGGGTCGGCAGGCCCTGGCACAGGGTGCCCAGAGCAGCTGTGGCTGCCCCTGGATCCCTGGCAGTGTCCGAGCCCAGGCTGGACACTGGGGCTTGGGAAGTGTGTCCGTGCACAGTGGAAGGTGTCCCTGCCATGGCAAGGGTGGCCCAGGACGATCTTTGGGGTCCCTTTCCCACCCAAACCCCTCCATCTCTGCCCCCCCTTTCCCGCCATCGGCCCAGCCCGCAGGGACCGACCCCCGGGGTCTCCCGGCCCCGCGCGCAGGGGCTGCGAGAGGTAGGACGCGCCGGGACCAGGCGGGGGCGCCACCACCCGCGAGGCCCGCTGCGCATGCGCACGGGCGCGCCCCCTCCCCGGGCGGAGCGCGGGAAGGCAGCGACGGGCGGGACCATCAGGGGGCACGGGGGGGGTCTGTAACGGCCACGGGGCTCCGGTGTGAGGTCTGGAACCCTCCGGGGCTCCGGTGTGAGGCTTGTGAGCCCCGGGGCTCCGGTCCGCGGCCGTCTCAGCCCGGGGGACGCCGCGCAGGGAGCAGGAGGCCCTCGTTAATCACTGCGCTCCCCCCTCAGCCCACGTCCGACATGGCCGCCCACCCCTCAAGCCCGCCGTGTGTGTCACAGCCCCGGCCCGGTGGGCTCTGAGGGTCGGGGTGGGGCAGAGGGCGAAGGGAACGGCCCTGGGGCAGAAAAGTGACCGACCCCAAGGGCAAAAAAGGGTCAAACGCAGGAAAACAAAGGGATTGTTCTGGAACATCAAAGGGACTGCTCTGAGGGCGGTGAAGGACTGACCCAGGGGCAGCTCAGCCATCACAAACACCCCAATTAGGGACGGAGCCTCAAGCCCTTTTATTGCCCATTCCTGGCAGCACTGGTGGCTCCGCGCTGCTGGAGTGGGACAGGACACGGGAGCAGGCCTGGCATGGGGACAGCGGCCCTGCCTGGCTGTCACAGCCCTACCCAGGGTGTCCCTGAGGCCGGCGGGCTCCAGGCGCTGAATTCCCCGGAATCCGTGATGTCCTTGGCAGCCACCTGGACGTGGTGGAGGCTGCCGGGCTCCAGGTCCATCAGGGTGTGCGATGTCAGCTCGTACGGCCCCACCTGGGGACAGCGGGGTCAGGGACATGCCGGGCACAGGCACAGCTGTGCCTCAGTTTACCCAGGGGGGTGGCAGTACCGTGGTGGGGACGGAGTCGTTGTCCCGGGAGTAGCGGATGCGGTAGTGGAGCGGGAAATACTCCGGGAACGGCCAGGAGGATGGAGGGTTCCACTCCAGCAGCAGCTTCTGGGGCTCCCCAGGGATGGGGGAGACCCGCAGGGCCTCAGGGGGATCCGGCTTTACTGGGGAGACAAGGAAGGAGAGAATTCCAGGATGGTTTGGGTGGGAAGGGACATTGAGGATCATCTCATCCCACCAGGGACACTTTCCACTATCCCAGGTTGCTCCAAGCCCCCATCCAGCCTGGCCTTGGACAGTCCCAGGGATCCAGGGGCAGCCACAGCTTCTCTGGGAATTCCATTCCAGGGCCTCACCACCCTCTCAGCCAAGATTTTTTTTCCAATATCCCATTTAAATCCTCCTTTAGATTAAAACCAACTCTTTTGTCCCACCACTGCGTGGAAAAAGCCTCTTTCCTTCCTTTTTAGACGAAGGGGGGATGTCGTGGCTGCGAGATCCAGCATGGGATTGTTGGGGACAGGGCCCAGTCTGAGCCCCAGCAAATCGTGGCACTGGTGATGCCACATCCCAAGCAAGGGAGAGCCCCAAAGGGTGAGACAGGAGGGTCGTGCAGGGCACCCCGGTGTCCCCATCCCACAGCACTCACTGATGTTCTCCAGGAGGAAGGACAGCGCTCCAGAGGCGGCTCCCAGGGGGTTCCGGGCGGTCACGTTGAGCTCGTAGGGAGTGAGGGAAAACACCTGCAGGTCCCCGAAGGAGCAGCTCCGCGGGCCCGTCAGGGTGCACTCACCTGTGTCTGTGCCGTGCCTGGGGACACAGGGACAGCTGCCAAGGGCTGGGTGACACGGGGAGAGCCTTTGGGGACCCCCACTCACCTGTAGGTGGCCACGAAGTCGGTGTCCAGCAGGGGATCAGGGCTCAGCCCCCAGGAGCAGTTGACAGCCTGGGGGTAGCTGCTGGCCCAGCACTCGATGGCCGGTGGTGGCGGCGGGTCTGGGACAGGGGACAGGGGACAGGGGTCACCCCACTGCCAGCACCCCCAGGGACCCCCGGCCAGTGGCGGGGTCACAGCGGGGCTGGGGGCACTCACAGCCCAGCCGCAGGCAGATGGTGGCCCAGGTCTCGCCGGTGACAGGGTGGTGGCAGCTGTAGTGGCCCTCGTGGGCCAGGCTGGCGTTGGGCAGGGCCAGCCCTGGGGCCGGAGATGTGCCCAGGACGGTGCCACCCCGGCGCCACTCAGCCTCACCCCCGGGGCACAGCAGCAGCACCTCAGTGCCCAGGGAGCCGTGCTGAGGGGTGCAGGGGGCTGGGGACACATGGGGACATGGCAGGGACACTGCATCAGGAAGGGTCTTGGCCTCCCTGGGCCCCTCAGTGCCATGCCCAGTGTCCCCAGACCCCCAGCTCTGCCCCTGGTCCCCCATGTCCCCAGACCCCCAGGCATCATCAATCCCTCCATGGCCATCTTCTGTACCCCAACGTCCCCAGTCCTTCCAGTGTCCCCACACTTCTCTCCCTAGAGACCCTGTCATTGTCCCCTGTCCCTCACTGTCCCAAATCCCCTCCATCTCCAACCCCAGTGCTCCCAGTCTGCCCAGTCCTGTATCCCCAGATCCTCCAGCCTCCATCCCAGTGCCCCCTACCTCTGTCCCCGTTGTCCCCATCCCCAGCGCTCCCCGCCGTGCCATTGTAGGGGACAGTGCAGGCAGGTGCCACCAAAGCCACGACCCAAAGCCACCTCATGCCAGGAGACTCAGCGGGGCTGCCCAGGCACCTGTGGGGACAGGCAGGACGGTCAAACCCCAGCACTGGGGACAGCACAGACACCACATGTCCCCAGGGGAACAGGGACATCACCCTGGAGCCACCCCACATGCTGTGCCTCAGTTTCCCCCTGGCCCTGCCACACACCCTGCAGAGGGATGGGCTCCAAAGGGGTCAGACCCTACAGCCAGGACAGAGAGAGGCTGAAAATTCCCGCTGTTCCTACGGTTCCCCAGGGGGACGTGCAGCCACCCCTGCAGTCCCACACCTGGAATCAGGGGTTTGTGTCCCTCGGGTGGGTCCCCACCTCCACCCAGGGCAGGACTGTCCCTCACAGAGCCCCCCAGGGAAAGCTCCCTGCTTTCCCCCAGCCCAGCACTGCAGGGACAGGTCCTGCCCTTGTCACCTCCCGCCACAGCCATGGGCTGGCTCACCCACAGAGGGACATCCTCTGCTTTCCCTGGCTTTAGGGGTGCCCCAAACCCGGCGCTGTGGGGTCACCCCCGACCTCCAACACCCCCTGCTCTGCCCGTGGGGATCCCAGTGCCCCCAAACGCTCACCGCAGCAGGGCCAGCTGGGACCGCAGTGTCCCCGCAGTGTCCCCGCCGGATCCCGGCGCTTCCCAGCCCATTTCCTCGCAGGAAGCGCCGTTCCCGTGGGGCCGGAGCCGCTTCCCAGCGTGCTGCCACCCCCGCCCCGCGCCCCTGGGAGAGGGATCCAGCCCTGGCCAGGACGGTTCCCACTTCCCCCTTCCTTCACGGTCACCTTTCCCCTCAAGGGACGGCAGGGCTGGAGATGGTGGCACCGATCCCCTGCTGTCCCCAGGTCCCCACAGCCCCCCGTGTCCACCCTGGTGCCCCCAGAGAGGAGCCACCCCATTCGTGTGACTATAAATAACTTTATTGCTGCTGTGCTGGGGGTGGGCTGGGTGCCCGGACAAGCAAAGGGACACACAGGGTGCTGTGACAGACCTGTCCCCCTGTCCCTGTGCCACCCGTGCTGGCAGGAGCTCATCTGCCCTGCTCCTGCAGCCGCTGCATGCTCAGGATCTGGCACAGGAGTCTCTGCACGTCCTCGTCCATGTGGCCCTGGGGTGGAGGGGACATTGGTGGGCACGTTGGAGTGGGGACACCAGGGAGGCTCCGTGCGTGTCCCTGGGCTGGCACCCGGCTCAGCCCCCACCCCAGTGTCCCCAGCTGTCCCCAGCCCTGTCCCCAGCTCACCTGCACAGCATAGAGCAGGTGGCTCCGGTAGAGTGTCACCACCTTGCTGTGCCTCGTCTCCGTCTCCTGCAGCACAGGGAGGGGGTTTGGCCACAGGGCTGGGGGCTCGGGGGAGCCCCGAACCCCGCAGGTGACCCACCTCCAGCTTCTCCTCCAACTCCTGGATCCGTGCCTGGAGCGCAGCCGTGTTGGGTGGGGATTGTGGGGGCCCCCCCGACTCGGGGAGGGCGTTCAGGGCTTCCTTCAGCCTGAAAACCTCCTTGGAGAGCTCCGTGATCTGCAGGGGCACAGGGGTTACGGGGTGCCCAGAGCAGCTGTGGCTGCCCCATCCTTGGCAGTGTCCGAGGCCAGGCTGGACGGAGCTGGAGCAGCCTGGGATAGTGCAGGTGTCCTTGCCCATGCAGGGGGGGAATGGGATGAGCTTTAAGGTCCCTTCCAACCCAAATTCAGTGACTCCACGTGTGCAAGGCCACCATTCCCCTCCGAGCAGCCCCTCATTATTTCCCGTCCCCTACCTTCCTGTCCCTGTCCCTGACCAGCCGTGCCGCGTCCTCGGCGTGGCCGTGGAGTTCCCGCAGCCGCCGCGCCTCGTCCTGGGCCTGCTCCAGCCGCTTCTGCGCGGCGCCCAGCCTGTCCTCGGCCGCCTGCCGCTCGCTCTTCATGAACAGCGCCTGCCGCTGCACGCGGAACACCTCCTCGCACGTCTTCTCGTGCCGCCGCTCCAGCTCCTGCAGCCGCTGCGCCAGCGCCGCCGCCTCGGCCCGCAGCCCGGCCTCGGCCGCCTCGTGCTGCGCCCTGGGCACGGCCGCCGCCAGCTCCGCCTGCAGCCGGGCGGCCTCGCGGGCCTTGGCGTTGGCCGCGGCCTCGAGCTGCGCCAGGCGCTCCCGCAGGGCCCGCGCCTGCTCCTGCAGCGCCGCCGTGCCGCGGGCGTGCTCCTCCCGGGACACCCAGCCCTCGGCCCGCGCCCGCTGTGGCCACGCCGGGGCCTCCTCCTCGTGCTCCCGCAGCCGCTCCCGCAGCGCGCCCAGCTCGGCCTCCCTGCGCGCCAGCGCGGCCCGGAGCTCTGCCAGCTGCGCCTCGGCCTCCGCCTGCTGCCGCTCCGCGGCTCTGGGCGCTTCCCGCGGCCTCGCCTGCAGCTCCCGCCGCAGCGCCTCCGCCTCGGCCTCGGCGCGCCCGCAGCGCTCCAGCAGCGCTTCCTTCTCCCGCGACGCCTCCTCCGCAGAGGCTCCCGGCGAGGCCGCGGCCTCCGCGGCCTCCAGCCGGGCCTGCAGCTCCTTCAGCCGCCGCTCCCTCTCCTCCAGCTCGGTCTGTGCCCGCTTCAGGGCCGCCCGCGCCTCCGCCAGCTCCGCGCCCGGCTGGCCGGAGGGTGAGGAGGAGGAGGATGTCTGCACCCCCAGCTCGCCCAGCGCCGCCTTGCACTCGCCCCAGGCCCAGGCCGGCTCCTCGGCGGGACGGGGCCCCGCGGTTCCCCCCAGGCTGGGCTCCGAGGCCACACGCTGCCCGTCCCCTCCGGCCCGCGCCGTGCCCTCCCTGGCCTGCGCCCGCAGCCGCTCCAGCTCCCGCTGCAGGGCCTGGTACTGACTGGCGGGCACTGTGTCCCCCGGGGCAGGGGGGCTGCTCTCGTCCCGCTCGTAGTTCTCCAGCACCTGCCGAGAGACCGTGAGGCCACCGTGGGCCAGGGGACAAGGAGCAGAGGGACAGACGGACGGACAGAGGGGGACGTGCCTGGATTTTCTCCCTCAGCTCCTTGTTCTGCACGGTCAGGGACTGCACCTGCCCCCGGAGCGTGGCCAGCAGCTCCTCAGCCGAGGGGCTCAGCGTCTTCTTGGAGAGCAACATCTCCGCTCCTGCAGGGCACAGGGACCTGGGGCTGTGCCCACCTGTGCCCCCCTACCCGGTGCCACCTCCCCAAGGTGTCATTGGAAGGCTGGCAAGACCTACCTGGGAACTCAAGCGGGTCTCCCTCCTCATCCTGCAGCGTCTCAATGTCGTAGCTCGTGTTCTCCTTCTCATTCTGGGGGTGCAGGGTGGAGGTGACACCCCTGTCCCAGCCCTGGGCACTGCCAGCTGTGTCCTGCCCACACCCACCTCCATCGAGGACAGGCGGCTCCGCAGAGCCTCCACCTCCTTGCCCATCTTCTCCTTCTCCCCGTCCCGTGCCACCAGCCGCTCCTGCAGCTCCTGGATCTGCAGGGCAGGGCATGGAAATAGGGTCCCTTTGGCTCCTGGCAGAGTCCTGGTGGCATTCCCAGCACCAGGACCCCTTGGAGAGCTGAGGCCACCTCCAGGCTCTTCCCTGGCCTCACCTGTTTCTCCATGGAGCGCAGGGAGGCCTCATCCTGCTCTGCCCGCTGGCAGGACCCAGGGAGAGAACAGGGAGGGATGAGTGCTGTCCCCATCTCCCCTGTCCCCTCTGCATGTCCCCAGGACCCTGCAGCCCGTACCTCCCGTCTCTGCTTCTCCTGCTGCTCCAAGCCCCGGATCTTCTGCAGGAACTGGGCCCTCTCCTGCCGCAGCCGCACGATCTCCTCGTAGGCGTCCCTGTCCTCCTGCAGGGATCACAGAAAGCACTGAGTCCAGCTCCTGGCACAGGAAACCCCCAAAATCCCACTGTGTGCCCCAAGGGGCTTTTTGGCACCGAATCCTCCAATGAGGAGACCCTTCATTGAGGTGTTTTGGGATGCTCTGCACCTGCCAGGCCAGGTGAGCACCTGGAGACCCATTTCTCACCTGGCTGGGGGTGCCCAGGGGAGGCAGAGGGGCCTTCCTCTTCCTCGGGGTGCTGCTCTTCTCCCTGACAGATGACTGGCTGGGCGAAGACGTCTGCGGACACCCCAGAGCAGAGGGGACGTCACACCCACAGTGCCCTCCCTCCTTCCTGAGCCAGGGGACCCTCCAGGGACGGCCACCAGCCCCTCACCTGCGACGCCTGCTCAGTTGACTCCTCTTCTGTGGGGCAGAGCGGGAGGGAAGAGAAATTGGGGAGATTTAGGGGCTCAGAGCTCAGAGCTGAGGCACCTCGGCTGGGGACAGCCCCAAACACCCAGGAAAAGGGGACACATCCAGTGACAACCCCCGGCGATGGTGACAGGGAGCCCCGGCAGCCTCACCGCTGGCCCAGGAGCGGCGCTGGGCCGCCTCCTGCAGCAGGTGCTGGATGAGGGCATTGCCCGTGGCCAGCCCGTAGTGAGCAGCGTCGTGGCCGGTGGCATCCACCACGCCCACGCGGGCACCGGCGCTGACCAGCACCTCCACGGTGTCCACGCTGCCGCTCTCGCAGGCCAGCATCAGCGCTGTCCTGGGCGCGGGGAGAGCGTGGGTGAGGGGACAATCCGTCCCCGGGGCCCGCCCGGCCCCCAGCGCCGCAGCCCCACCTGCCCTGCAGGTCCCGGCAGTTGACGGCGGCCCCGCGGTGCAGCAGGTACCGGCACAGCTCCGAGTGGCTCATCTTGGCAGCCAGGATCAGCGGCGTGCAGCCCTCCTGGGCAGGACGGGGAGCAGAGGGGGTTCAGATCCCCCCACGGGGCAGCCTGCTCCCGATATCACCCCAGTTTCCATGTCCCACCCCAATTCCCACATCCCACCCCAATTTCCACGTCCCACCCCAATTCCCACATCCCACCCCAATTTCCACGTCCCACCCCAAGCTGTGCTGCATTTCGGGACAGCCCCAGCCAGGCACAGCAGGACCAGGAGCAGAGGGACCCCACCTTGTCCTTGCTGTTCAAGGGAGCCTTGAAGTCACAGAGGATCTCGGAGCAGGAGATGCAGCCGCTGGCAGCTGTGGGCAAGGACAGAGGCTGAGCAGTGCCCTCATGGGGACAGAAGCAGGACAGGGCTGGCACTGCCCCCACGGGGACAGGAGCAGGACAGGGCTGGCACCGTCCCCGTGGGGACAGAAGCAGGACAGGGCTGGCACTGCCCCCACGGGGACAGAAGCAGGACAGGGCTGGCACCGTCCCCGTGGGGACAGAAGCAGGACAGGGCTGGCACTGTCCCCGTGGGGACAGAAGCAGGACAGGGCTGGCACTGCCCCCACGGGGACAGAAGCAGGACAGGGCTGGCACTGTCCCCACTCACCCGCCAGGTGCAGCGCGGTCCGGCCACTGCCATCGGCCACATCCACAGGGCAGGAGGCCTGGGGAGAGAGCCTGGGTCACGGGAGGAGGGGGACAGAGGGACAGACTGCTCAGGTGACCGTGGCACGGTGAAGGACAGGGGACTGACAGACTTTGTGGTGTGGTGAAGGCGTGGGACAGACAGACAAACCCCCTCTGGCTCCACGCTGTGGTGAAGGACAAGGGACAGACCCCTGTGGCTCCCTGGTGCCAGGCAGCAGCACACAGAGCTGGGAACTGCCATGCCAAGGCACTGCTGAGGGAAGGGGGTTCAAGGACAGGGAGGACACTCTGCTGGCACAGCACCTCCCTTCCTCCCTCTGTCCCTCCTCCCTCTCCCTGTACCTGCAGCAGTTTGCTGACACACTGAGGGTGCCCGTGCTTGGAGGCCAAGTGCAGGGCAGTGTAACCTGGGAAGGGACAAACAGGTCAGAGCACGGCCAGCAGGGCTGTGCCAGAGGGGACAGCTTGGGGACAGAGAGACAGGAACAAAGCAGGATCTGCTGGAAGAGAGGGACAACCCCAGGAGCTCATCAAGCACTGCTTGAGCTCCTTTAGGAAACTGGGACAATTTACAGCCCCCCAGGTGTGGCCACCACGTCTGTCCCCTCAGCCTCAACACCTGGGGATGACCAGTGGCTCTGTGTGGCAGGGACACATGGTGGCCATGCCCTCACCCGAGCTGTCCTTGGTCATGGCATCCACGCCGTGGGCCAGCATTGCTTCCAGGCAGTCCACGTTGCCCCGTGTGGCGGCCAGGTGGAACCTGCAGCGAGAGCAGGGGCTGTGGGACTCTGTCCCCTGTCCCCAGCCGTGTCCCCAGGGCAGGGCCTGGCACTCACGCGGATTTGCCCTCCGAGTCCAGCTTGGTGGGCACCAGGCCCTTGCGGAGCAGGAGCGACGTGACCCGCCCGGCATCGTTGTAGTCCACGGCCTGCAGCAGCTTCTCGTCGTTCTTGGTCCAGTCCTGGCTCTGCAACGGAGCCCAGAGGAGGCTGTGACAGTGTCAGCTGGGACAGTGCTGTCCCCAGGGCTGGCTGGCCTTGTCCCCAGCCCTGCTGTGCTCCATCCAGCCCTGTCCCTGGGCGTGGCTGTGCCCCTCTCCTGGGAGCCCACCCCCAGGTACGGAGAGTTCAGCAGGGATTGGGATGAAAATCCCCTCCAGCCCCCCCAGTTTGCAGGGGATTTACAGACACAGCCCAGTTTAGCAGTGCCAGGCTAGGATTTGGGAATGAGCCCAGCTGCCCCGGGGTTTGCCCCAGCCACCCTGAAATCCCACAGCTAAACCCAGTCAGCACCCATGGGAGCCCCATTCTGCCCTGATCCCACTCCCAGCCCTGCTTTGCTCCCGGAGGAGGAAGGGATCAAACCACGGCGGGCACAGCTGGCAGTGAGAGCAGATCCCCGGGGATGCTCCAGCCTGCCGGGATAACGGGGCACAGCGCTGTGCCCCCAAACAGGACCGCGGCTGGTTGGGATTCGCTCTCCCTGTCCCGAAGGAGCGACCCGCAGCGGGACAGGACCGGGACAGGGACTGCAAGTCCTGGGTTCACCCCGCAGCCCGTGACGACAAAGCGGCGCTGGCTGCGCTGGCGGCGGCAGGAAATGGATGTCACCTTTCGGGAGCCGCTGGCACCTGTCCCAAACCCGCCTGTGCCCGCCGGGTGCCCCCCGAGCCCCTCCGGCCCGGCGGGACCGGGGACAGGGAACAAACCAGCGTTCCAGGGCTCTGGGCAAACTGGGAGGGTGGTGCCCGCTCCCCCCACTCCTGGTCAGGCAAGGACAAAGCGGGATGGGCAGGACACGGGGGAGCCCCGGGATGATGGGGATGGGGATGGGGGGCGCAGGTGGGGCGGGGGGGACGCGGCTCTGCCCGCGGGACGCGACAGGAGGGGAGCGGGAGGGGAGCGGGACGTACCGCGAAGGAGGCGGCGGCACAAAGGCAGATCTGCTTCATGGTGCTGAGCAGGAGGCGGCGGGAGGACGCCATGCGCCCCCCGCCCTCCGGCCCGGCCAGCACGGGCACCCCCGGGCCCGGAGCGCTCCGGCATCGCCCGGGCGGGGGCCGGGGCTGCGGCACTGCGAGCCGGACCCGCCTCCTCCACCCCCGGCCCTGCCTCCTTCCCTCCCTCCTCGGCGCATCCCTGCATCCCCGCATCCCGCCTCGGAGCGGGGAGCAGCCCCCACGCAGGGCCCCGCACCCAAACCGGTCCCAGTTAAAGCGGGAGAGGTTACGGGGAACCAGCTGTCTCACCTCGTGCTCAAAAGCACCCCCAAACCACGGCTGAGCATCCTCCTGGCCCCCGAGGAGGGGGACCTGGGACCTGGGAGGGGTAGAATCCCCCTTCCTGCACCTCATGTCCCCCCCCAGAAAGGAACCCCAAAACGCAGCGGCTCCCCAGGCACTGTCCGGGCAGTCCCAGGACATCGGGAGCCTCTCAGGGCAGTGTAGGGAAACTGAGGCACAGAGCACCCCGAGCAGGATGGTCCCCCAGACTCCAGGTGAGGGGCTTCAAGCTGTGTCCCCATGTCCCCACCTGTGTCCCTCCCAGTGCACTGGGGACAGCGCTGTCCCCCTCTGCCCTCTGCGGCCCCGTGCCAGGCCGCTGCTGAATAATTGAGGAGCATCGACAGGCTGGTTGCACGGGCTGTGGCAGCTGGCAAAGCGGCACTTGTCCCCAGGAAGGGGACAGGGAAGGGACCTGGCACCCGCTTCCCTGTCCTTTGCTCTGCCCACTCCCAGTGATGGCTCTGGGAGCACTGGGGGCTCGATCCCACCAGCCAGGGTGGCAGTGCCAACTTCCATGGGGCTGCTGTCCCTGCTGTGAGTGACCACCCCGTGTCCCTGTGACACTGGGGGCATCCTGGGGGAAATCCCCAGGTCCTCACGTCCCAGTGAACATCCCAGGGCAGGTCCCTGTGTCCCCATGTACATGCCGGGGCAGGTCGCTGTGTCCCCATGTCCCCAGGGATGGCACTCACATCTGCCTTCTTGAACCTGGCCTTCAGGCTCTTCATGGTGGCTCAGCCTCAGCCCTGCGGCACCTGCTCGGGGGGAGGATGGCCACGCTCCAGGAGGGTCTGTCCCTGCCTGGGGACAGCCCAGCGCCCCCGATCCCGTCCCGATCCCGGTCCCGCCGCTCCCAGCCCGTCCTGGCGTTCCCAGCGCGGCGCCCGCAGCCGGAACCGGAGCCGGGGATTGTGTTACGGCCGCGGCTGCTGTTACAGCCCCGGGCAGCCGGGGGGGGCCGGCCCGGGCCGTGTTTGGGGACAGGGACACGGCCCGGGGTGCTGGGGGTGCCTGCGCAGGGCTGGACCCTGATGGTTGGCACACCTTGCCCATCCCAAACACCTCTGCCCTTGGTGGCACCTCTTGTCCTGACCTGACATCCCCCCTGGCTCTGCCAGCACCTCCTGTTCTTGTCAGCATCCCCTGCTCGTCCCTGGTACCCCTGTCCGTCCCTGGCAACCCTGTCCCTCCCTGGCATCCCCAGCCTTTGTCAGCACGCCCTGTCCTTCCCTGCTAGCCATCGCTCTGCCCTGGCACCCCTGTCCTTGCCAGCACCTCCTGTCGCTCCTTTCTTCCTTCCTTGGTTTTGCCAGCACCCCCTGCTCTCCCTGGGACCCCTTGCCCTTGGTGGCACCTCTTGTCCATCCCTGGCACCCCTTGCCCATCGCTATTTCCCTCCGGGCCGGGATTCAGTGCAGGTGGGGCAGTGTCGGGGCAGTGCCAGGCTCGGGGTGCGGGCAGTGTTGTGGGACTGTCGGGACACGGTGAGGGCAGCGCCGGGGCAGTGTCCGGCAGTATCGGGGCAGTGTCGGGGCAGTGTCGGGGCAGTGTCGGGGCAGTGTCGGGATACTCTCGGGCTCAGGGCAGTGCCGGGGCAGTGCCGGGACAGTGGCACGCAGGTGTCGGGGTACTCTCAGGCTCAGGGCACTGCCGGGGCGCTGCCGGGGCGCTGTCGGGACGCACTGAGGGCAGCCCCGCCTTGCCCGTCTCCAAGATGGCGGCGGCGGCCCCGGGGCGTGTCCCGCGGCCCCGGCCCCGCCCGGCTCTTCCGGCCGCGCCGCGGCCGCGCCGATGGCGGTGAATTACGCGGCCGGGCTGTCGCCGTACTCGGACAAGGGCAAGTGCGGCCTCCCCGAGGTGAGCGCGGCCCCGCCGGGTGAACCCCCGCCCGCCCGGGGCAGCCTCCGCCCGCCCGGGGCTCCCGCGGGCCCCGAGCGGCCCGGCGCGTTCCCATGGCAACCGCGGCCTCGGCCCCGCACCGGGAGGCACCGGGAGGCACCGGGAGGCGCCGGGCCCTTGGTGTGTCCCCCGCTCATCCCGCGGCTCCCTCCCGTCCCCCTTCCGTGGCTGCCTGTCCCCAGACACCCCGCGGCTCCCTCGGCCCCCTCATGTCCCCCCCAGGCCGCCCCCAGCTCCCTCCATGTCCCCTTCCATGTCTCCCTCCATGGCCTCCCTGTGCCCACCCGGCGCATCCCCCCATTGCTCTGTCCGTGTCCCCCAGCGGTTCCTGGGAAGCTTAAAACGGGGTTTGGGGGCAGCCACAGGGACATTCAGGAGCCTGTCGTGATCCAAGGGGATGGAGAGGGGACAGGGACACACACAGGGTCCTGTTCTCGTTCCTGTCCCCAGGAGATGGGGCTGGAGAAGCGTCTCAGGAATTAAATCTCGTGCCCAAACCAGTGTCCGGTGTCCCCACCTCCATGGCTCCCCTGTCCCTCGCTGTCCCTCGGCCCTGCCCTGTCTCCAGGGCTGGTGGCACTGCTGGTGACAGTGGGGCTCAGCACACGAGGGGTGGCCCCGGGTCGCTCTTGGAGCCCAGCCTGGGCCGGCTGCTGTCAGAGCAGCAAAGTCCCTGTTGGTGTTGGGTGTTCCCAGCCCTGTCCCTGCACGGAGATGCTCCAGACAATGTGGAGTCTCTGCTATTAAGTGTTTCTGTCACTAAGGGAGGCGAAATCCTTCATGAATAAGGAAGAGCAGTGGGTTACTGGGGCTCTAGAATCATGGAATCCTGGAATGGTTTCGCTTGAAGGGACCTGAAGGATCATTCAGTCCCATTCCTGCCATGGCAGGGACACTTTCCACTGTCCCAGGCCCTGTCCAGCCTGGCCTTGGACATTCCAGGGATCCAGGGGCAGCCCCAGCTGCTCTGGGAAATCCATTCCAGGGCCTCCCCACCCTCACAGGGAAGGATTCCTTCCCATATAATCCACGCCCCCGTCTCTCCATCCCATGCTGGTTTGTGTTTTCCCAGATTTTTGACCCTCCGGAGGAGCTGGAGCGGAAGGTGCAGGAGCTGGCAGAGCTGATCCGCAGCTCCTCCCATGTGGTGTTCCACACGGGGGCAGGGATCAGCACGGCCTCGGGCATCCCTGACTTCAGGTAGGTTTGAGGGTGGCACCTCCTCGAGTCCATCTTCCTTCTTGAAAGGCTCTGATTTAACCCAGGCCTGCCCCATCCCTGCTGTCCATCCTGGATCCAGCTGCAAACGCCATTTTCCCTCTTGCACATCCCAGCTGTTGCCACAGAATCCCCACATTGTTTGCACCAACCCTCAGAATCCTGCTGATCCATGGGCTCTGCTCCTCCCAAGGATGGGGCACTGGAGCCTGAGCTCTCCCTCGCTGCTCTTCCCAGGGGCCCCAATGGTGTGTGGACTATGGAAGAGAAAGGGCTCTCCCCAA
The DNA here is from genome assembly GCF_027579445.1 of Ammospiza nelsoni. Taxonomy (NCBI): domain Eukaryota; kingdom Metazoa; phylum Chordata; class Aves; order Passeriformes; family Passerellidae; genus Ammospiza; species Ammospiza nelsoni. The sequence continues at coordinate 5,781,625 of NC_080659.1, forward strand.
AATTCGACACCACCTTCGAGAATGCCAGGCCCTCCAAGACTCACATGGCGCTGCTGGGGCTGCAGAGGGTGGGGATCCTGAAATTCCTGGTCAGCCAGAACGTGGACGGCCTGCACGTGCGCTCGGGATTCCCACGGTATTTCCCAGCCCCACACTCAGGGTTTCGTTCCCAGGGAGTCCCTGCCCTGTCTGATAGCAGGAGGGGAGGCTGGAAGGGGATAAACCAGCTGGAATTTAGAGGGGAGAGGTTCTGGTTCTGAGGCAGAGGGTCTGTTTGTGCACAGGAAAAACAGATTATGGAATCATGGAATCCCAGAATGGTTTGGGTTGGGAGGGACCTTAAAGCCCATCTCATTCCCCTGTGCAGGGCCAGGGTTTGAATTCAGTGATCTTTGTGGATCCCTTCCAGGTCAGGACATTCTGTGATCCCTGGGAACAGTCAGGGATGGGGTTGGAGCAGCCTGGGACAGTGGGAAGTGTCCCTGCCCATGGCAGGGGGGAGGTTGATCTTTTCAGGTCCTTTCCAACCCAACCCATTGTGTGATTCCATGAGTCAGGATGTGACCGAGGAGCATCCATGTGTCCTTGGAGAAGGTGCTTCTCACAAACACCTTCAGCCAGAGCTCCAGGGCTTTTCCTGCCACTACAAGCCCCAAGTGCTGGGTCCTGCTCCCAGCCCCGTGTTTGTGTGTTTCATCTAAACAGCCATGGGAAAAGCAGCAGGGAACGATGACAGAATTCCATGGTGCTCCCACAGCCCGCAGCCACTGGCTCCTGTTCAGTTCAGCCCAGCTCTGCCTCCCAAATGAGGCCTGTGCTTAAGTAAGCTGAACTGGGGCCAAACTGGGGGAAATCAAGTCAGTCCTGTCTCGGGCAGCCTGGAGGAAGTTCCCAGCGAGCGTGGGGCTCTGAGGAAAACAGGGAGAGCGTGGCCGTGTTTTCCTCTGGCTTCTGCTCTGAGCCTCAGGGGAATTTTAGGAAAAACAGGTGTCAGAGGGCTGGAACAGCCCAGGGACAGACAGGAATGTTGGGTGCTGGAAAAGCAAAGATCTGAATGCTCCCAGGAGCAGAGATTTGAGTGGATCAGGAGCTGCAATCAGTGCTGCAGATGGAAACATTAAAATTAAAAGGCCAGGATCTGCTGTCCCTTCCTAAGTCCCTGTTGGGGGATGAACCCAGCACCTGGCAGGGCTGGAATGCAGAGAAGCCCTTGAGGCTCCTGGGGAGGAGGTGGGGTCCCTCCAGGCTTCCCCACCCTTCCCCAGCTCACCTGTGCCTTTCTCCCACAGGGACAAGTTGGCCGAGCTCCACGGGAACATGTTTGTGGAAGAGTGTGTGAAATGTGGGAAGTACGTGAGCCCCGGGGGGAAACTGGGCTGGGATCCCCATCCCAAGGGGAAGCTGGGCCGGGGTTCCCATTCCAGGCTGAGCTGGGCTGGGGTTCCCGTCCCATTCCAGGCCAAGCTGGGCTCTCCAGCCCCTGGTGAGCGGCTCTGTCCCCACAGGCAGTACGTGCGCGACGCCGTCGTGGGCAGCATGGGGCTCAAGCCCACAGGACGCCTCTGCAGCGTCACCAAGGCCCGGGGGCTGCGGGCCTGCAGGTAGGGATCCCTCCTGGGGTGTGGGAGGGGGATGTAGGGATCCCTCCTGGGATCCCTCCTGGGATGTGGGAGGGGGGCATGACCCCACAGCCCCTCAGATTTGGGAGAAGCAGCCCAAGGTGCAGGAGGATCTCTCTGGGTGCTCTCCATCCCTTCAGTGTGGGGACAGGGAGGGTGGGACAGGCTCTGGTCATTGTTCCCTTTGCTAGGGCAGCTCTGTTCCTGTTCTCCTGCCTTCTCCAGGGAAAACCATGGTCCCTGTGTGTGTTTTGCAGAGGGAAGTTACGAGACACTATTCTGGATTGGGAAGATTCCCTGCCTGACCGTGACCTGACGCTGGCAGATGAAGCCTGCAGGTACTGACACCCTGCTCAGGAGGGGAACAGTCCCTTCCCACCCCTCCATGCCCTGGTTCTGGATTTCTCCTCCTCCCTGCAGGAAAGCCGATCTCTCTGTCACCCTGGGGACCTCTCTGCAGATCAAACCCAGCGGGAACCTCCCGTTGATCACCAAGAAGAGAGGAGGGAAGTTGGTCATTGTCAACCTCCAGGCAACCAAACACGTGAGTGAGCTTCCTACAGCACTGCACTGCTCCTTCCCCCTCCTGTCCCCTGTTCCAGGCCCATCCCAAGTTTGTCCCTGCACGTTGTCCCCTCCCAGGTGGCCTCTCTTAGCAGGCAAACAGGCTGGGAGTCCTGGGTTGGAGGGTTTAAACCTGCAGCTCCTGCTAAACACGTAGAGATGGCAGGTAAATAATAGAATCATGGAAAGGGCTGGGTTGGAAGGAACCTTAAAGCTCATCCTGTTCCCTCTCCCATGGGCAGGGACAGCTTCCACAATCCCAGGCTGCTCCAAGCCCTGTCCAACCTTATCCAGGCAAGTCTTAGGAGCAGAGTAAAAGCTCAGCCTGGAGCCTGCTGTGTCCTCTTGGGGTTTACAGCCTGATGGAAGGGCCACACACACAGAGCCTGTGGAGGACACGCTCAGTTCCTGCTCAGATATTGGTCCCCCAGTTGTCCAAAGTCTTTAACACCCAGACCTGGCGGTTCCTGGGATGTCACCAGAGCTCCCTTGTGCCTGTCGCACTCTGTCCCTGCTCTGTCCCCGTGTCCCCATCCCCAGGTGTGGCTCAGCCCCAGGGCCAGCTTATGTCCCACTGGGAATGACACACAGGGGACATGGCCGTGTCCCTGTGGGGAGCTGTCTGTCCCCTGAGCCGTGTCCCTGTGAGGAGCTGTTGTCCCCTGAGCCGTGTCCCTGTGGGGAGCTGTCTGTCCCCTGAGCCGTGTCCCTGTGAGGAGCTGTCTGTCCCCTGAGCCGTGTCCCTGTGGGGAGCTGTTGTCCCCTGAGCCGTGTCCCTGTGGGGAGCTGTTGTCCCCTGAGCCGTGTCCCTGTGAGGAGCTGTTGTCCCCTGAGCCGTGTCCTTGTGGGGAGCTGTCTGTCCCCTGAGCCGTGTCCCTGTGAGGAGCTGTCTGTCCCCTGAGCCGTGTCCCTGTGGGGAGCTGTTGTCCCCTGAGCCGTGTCCCTGTGAGGAGCTGTCTGTCCCCTGAGCCGTGTCCCTGCGGGGAGCTGTCTGTCCCCTGAGCCGTGTCCCTGTGAGGAGCTGTTGTCCCCTGAGCCGTGTCCCCCTGTCCAGGACCGCCAGGCCGACCTGCGCATCCACGGCTACGTGGATGAGGTGATGATGAAGCTGATGAAGCATCTGGGGCTGGAGGTGCCCGAGTGGACGGGGCCTGTGGTGGTGGAGAGCGCCGAGCTGGCCGAGGGCGAGCGGGAGCAGCTGCAGGGGCGGCTCAAGGAGGAGCCCCTGGGGCAGCACAACGGCAGCGCAGCGGCCCCGGAGCGCCTCAAGCAGGAGTGCCCCAGCCCGGACACGGGGCCAACGCCCGTGAAGAAGATGAAGGTGGAGCCTCTCCTCACCTGACCTGGACTGTCCCTGTCTCACCTGGGCTGCTTTTCCTACTACCGACTTTTTTTTATACCCTTAAATATTGTCCCTTTTTTTATGTCAGTATTAAACATACTTGAATTGTGGCTCGCGGAGCAGCTGCGCCCACGGGCCTGAGGAGGGCCTGGCATAGGGAATTTCTTCCCTGTGAGGGTGGTGAGGCCCTGGAATGGGATTCCCAGAGAAGCTGTGGCTGCCCCTGGATTCCTGGAAGTGCCCAAGGCCAGGGTGAATGGGACTTGGAGCACCTTGGGACAGTGGTAGGTGTCCCTACCCAGGGCAGGGGTGGCACTGGATGGGCTTTGAGGTCCCTTCCAACCCAAGCCATTCCATGACTCTAATTCCACATCACTTGGTCATGGAAGGGGACTGGAGCTGGCTGGATCCCAGTTGGACTCAGGGCTGGGAGCTGTGGGAGGCTGCCCTGGTCCCAGCTCCAGGTTGGGCATGGCCATCTGTCCCCCCACATTTCTGGGCCCCTCATGGCAGCTGGGCTTGAGGTCCCCTGGCCCAGGGCTCCTTGAAACCTTGTGGAGCACCCTCTTTTAAATTACAGCAGGTGGATTTTTTCCAAAATATCTTATATTTAGAGATGAAAATAAAATTCTAAAACCAAAAACCAAAACAAAACCAAAACAAAACCAACCAGTTGCACCATCAGCAGCCAACCAGGGCAGGGCCCCTCCTGCTTCTCAGCCCCATCCTGAGCGACCTCAAGTCCTTTCCACAACTCCCACTGTGCCAGGGGGGCAGGAGCAGCCCCTCTCCTCCCAGTAAGGCCAGTGGGACCGGTCTCCTCTTCCCAGTTCACAGAATCCAAGCAAAGCCAAGCAGGTCCAGCATCCGGAGGCAGATCCCGGAGGGGTCCCCCCGAGGGTGTGTCCTGTAGGGGACGAGGTGCTGGCACCCCGTGGCACCCCCGTGCCCCCTGCTCTGCCTAAAGCTCCTCCGCCGGCTCCAGCACCGCGGGCTCGGACCACGCCAGGGATGCCAGCCCCGGGTGTGGCACGGAGCCATCCCCTGGCACAGCCTCGGCCTGCTCCCCGTGCTCGTGGCTCAGCCCCTCGGTGCCCGATGGCCGTGTGTGGTTCTGGAGGGAGCCTTTGGCCGGGAGTGCTGGGGACGTGTCCTGGAACGCCTCGTGCAGGGTCTCGGGGGTCTCGTGCAGGGGCTCCGACCACAGCGGCTCCGGGGGCTTCTCATCCCCGGCCTGGGGCTGGGTGTGAACCACGCGGGAGGCGGCGGCGTTGTGCAGGGACCTGGAGAAAACTGAGCCCCACCGAGGGTCAGGGCCTGGGCCAGGGCCATGAGGGTCTGGCACGGCTCTGGCTCAGCTCAGCACAGCCCTGGGACAACCCTGGCACAGCCCAGCTCATCCCTCACCTCGCACGGGCCTGAAGTCGCCGTTTGCCTCAGCCTTGCTGGGGGCGAAGGGGCTGATGGAGGGGAAGACAATGAGGGTGAAGGAGAGCAGCAGGACCTGGGGACAGAGGGGACATCACTGAGCACAGCAGGGGAGAGGAACCAGGAGGTGGGTCACAGCTGGTGGCAGACCCAGGAGTGCATCTATTCCTCCATCCCTCCCTTCTGGTTCATGTCCTACCAGTGCACATCTATCCATCCATCCATCCATCCATCCATCCATCCATCCATCCATCCATCCATCATCCATCCATCCATCCATCCATCCATCCATCCATCCATCATCCATCCATCCATCCATCCATCCATCCATCCATCCATCCATCCATCCCTCCCTCCCTCCCTCCCTCCCAGCCCATCTCCCAGGCTTTGGAGGCCCCACTCACCGCCAGGCAGGTCCCTGTCTGTGCTGCCTTGTTGCTCGACTGAACCACCATGGCCTGGAGTTTCTTCAGCTGCTCCAGGAGGGATCTGGGAACAGGGAGAGCCCATGAGCCTCCACGCCAACACTTCCCACCCCGCCTTGTCCCCATCCCACCCTGGGAACACCTACGAGTTCTGCTTCTCCAGGTGCAGGACCTTCCTCTGCAGCTCCTGGTTCTGAGCCGTGCACGCCAACATCCTGGGACAGGGAGAGCAGCAGGGGTCAGGGGACAGGGCTGGCAGGGAGCAGAGTGCCCGGGGTGCCACCCTGGGGGTGTCACCGTGCCCAGGTGAGGGGCTGGGCTCTGTACCTGCTCTCCAGCCCATCGATGTATTCCTTCTTCTTCTTGCGGCTCTCCTGGGCCGACTGCTTGTTCCGGATCTTCCTCCGGATCTTCTTCAGCACCCGCTCCTCGTACTGGGGGAGACACGGGGGGTCAGGGCCACCAGGGAGGGCTGGGACCCCCCTCCACACCCCCCCAGGGGTCCTGGCACCCACCTTGGTGAGGGGCAGCTGCGTGGGCAGGGTCACCCCCTCCTTCAACAGCAGCTTCTTCTCATCCTCTGTCAGCACCAGCTCCTGGAAGTGGCCCTGGCTGGGCCGGAGCAGGGAGCCAGGAGCCTGTGGCTGCTGTGGGGACATGCAATGGTGACACCTTTGGGTGGGGGTCACCCTCCACCTGGCCCAGGGACTCTGGCTGGGACCATGGTGAAGGTGCCTTGGGCCAGGAAGGGACAGGGATCACAGACAAGGACCAGGAAGGGAAGGGAAGGGAACAAGTGAGGACAAGGAGGGATAGGGATGGGAATGGGGGATGATCAGGGTGCAGGAAGGGACAGGGCTGGGGACACAGGGACAGGGACTCACATTGTCAGAGCTGCCCGAGAGCAGCAGGTCCTTGACGGTGAGGGCACAGGATGCGGGCGGGGGGACCACAGGCGGGTCCTGGCTCTCCTCCAGAAAGAACCCAGGGTGCCACATGTCTGGGTGAGGGCAGAGCAGGGCTGTCAACAGTGCTGTGTCCCCACTGTCCCCAGTGTCCCCACTGCAGGATCCTCCCCTGCCATGGCCCCTAAAGCAGGGTGACTTGCTGCCCAGTCCAGTGCCCAAACTGTCCCTCTGGTCCTGCCCTAGTGCCCCCCACCACCAGTGTGCCCAGTTCACCCCAGTTCCCAATCCCTCCACACTGTCCCTATCTCCTCCCTAGCCCACCAGTCCCCCCAGTGCCCCCAGCCCCCTCAATGTCCTCACAGTCCCCACTGCTCTCATCTCCCCAGTGTCCCCAGTCCCCCCAGTGCCCCCAGCCCGCTCCTTTCCCAGTGTGGCTCACCCAGGTCGATGGAGACCTCGGGCTGCAGGACCCCCGACCCCGCCGGGAGGGGCTGGGCCTGGCTTGGGTCAGTGTAGGGGTACAGGACCTCTCGGGGACCCCCGCCGCAGCTCCGGGGGGGGCTGTCGTGCTGGTCAGAGGGGGGGTCCTCAGACACCCCGCTGTCACTGGTGGCCGGGGACCAGCTGGGCGAGTCCGACACCGAGTCCCTGGAGCCCAGCACGGAGCTCAGGAGGTCATTGCTGTCCGGGGCACGCTGTGGGGACAGGGCACTGTCACCGGGAGCGCCGGGGTGTGACATGCCAGGGCTGGCACCCAGCAGGGACAGGTGGGGCGGGCTCAGGCCCGGGGCTCACCCTGTCCTGGGGCCAGGCCCCCGGCGGCGTCCCCAGCTCCACCTCGCGCAGGATCCCGTCCTGGACGTCGAAGAGGAGATCCAGCAGGTCCAGGCTCTCGAGGCTGCCCATGCTGGAGGCCATGGCTGTGGGATGGCAGGGTCACTGCCCAGCCCAGGCCCCGTGGTACCCCCCCAGAGCCACCCCCACACCAGCTGCACAGCCCCAGGGACACCCCGAGTCGTGGGGCAGCTGGGAGGGAGCAGGGGAATGTTGGGATTCACCTGGAAAAGCCCTACAGGTGTGGGACAGGATGTGGGGGCTCCAGGCATGGCAGTGCCCCCTGCTCCTCCCAGCAGCTGAAGTTCCCAAATCCTCCAGTTTTCCACCCAGAGCTGCCCAGCCAGGGGGTTCCTCCTGGAGGTGGCTGCGCTGGAAGGGCTGGTTAATCATTCTGGGTGGCCAGGGGAGGGGAGGGGACTGCGGCCACCGGTCACCCCAGGGAGGGGACTCAGTTCCTCACTGCTACCCCAGGCACTGCTCGAGACCCTGGGCTCAGAGCTGACCACTAACCCAACTGGCCAATCAGCCAAGTGACATCCCAACTACCCGAGCAGGTGACCCACTGACCAACTGGTTGACCATTCAGTCAATGAACTGATCAAGAGACAGAACAAATGGTCAACCTGTTGGCCAAATGACCAATGGATGGACTGCCCCAACAACCAGCCCACTGACCAATGGACTGACCAGTCACCTCTCTGCCTGATTGACCGACCAACCAACCCACCACCCACCCAACTGGCTCAAATGTCCTCCAAGGCAGCTGGGGACAGTTGTCATTACTTGACACTTGTCTGGCCAAGGTGGACACGGTGGTCCTTCATCCTCAATCCTCTCAGAGAACCCTGATGGCCCCATGGGATCTCATTGAGCGGTGGCAGCCAGGACATACCTGAGGGAGATGCCATTGATTGTCCTCTCAGCCCTCTCTGAGCACAGGGAGCGCAGTGGACAACAAGCTGGGCCTTCACCCTCTTCCTCTTCCTCCTCCTTTATGATTCCCTGACCCGAATGGCAAAGTTTAAACTCCAACTGCACAGAAATAATATCCTAGATTGCAAAATGTCCCAGCCCTGATTGGGGCCGTCAGAGTGAGATGGCAGGGCCACCCCGGGGCTGGACCCGTAACTCATTAGCCAAATGTTTTTGTGCTCCTCTGCCAAGCGGGGCAGGAGGGGCCGGGGCTGCCGGGCGAAGTCCAGGTGCTATAATTGTCCGTGAACCTTCACCCACTTTTGGGGACAGTTTCCCTTTTTCAGACGTCTCGGCGTTAATCACATTCGATGACTGCTGAGCGCAATATCCGGGGACCTTTGCTTGGGCTCCACCACTTGTGGATTATTCAAAACCACCTTGGTGCCCTGTGGTTCTCCTGGAGAGAGACCATTGGCAAGGGATGGAGGAACAGCACACAGGGAATGGCTTTCCAGGGACAGGGATGGGAGGGATTTTGGGAAGGAATTGATGGGAGGGTGGGCAGGCCCTGGCACAGGGTGCCCAGAGCAGCTGTGGCTGCCCCTGGATCCCTGGCAGTGCCCAAGGCCAGGGTGGACATTGGGCTGGAGCAGCCTGGGACAGTGGGAGGTGTCCCTGCCATGGCAAGGGTGGCACTGGATGTGTTTAAATTCCATCCCAACCCAGCCCATCCTGGGATTCCGTGAGTCCCTCATGGCTGCCTCAGGTTCACACGCTGTGTCCCCTTCACCCCCGTGCACCGAGGGGCACCGGCCCAGCTGCACCTGCGTGCCCGCAGTGAATGGCACCCCGGGCACAGGGACAGAGGGGACAGAGCTGACTAAGTCTCCGTGTGGCTCAGGCGTGGCGCAGGGACAAGGCCACGGCCCCTTATCGGCCGCCCCACGGCCTCTGCCCGGGCAGGCGGCGGCTGCTCCCCGCTTTATGGCCCCGCCGGGACCGGGCAAAGGGCGCTCGCCCGGTGCCGCCACCCGGGGCCGCTCGGGGCCGTTCCTCAGGAGCCTCGGGGGTCCCGGGGTCTGGATCGGGCATGGAACGGGATGGGCAGAGCAGGCAGGGGCTGAGGGGCTGCTGCCCGTTGCTGGGTCACTAATTAGTGTTTATTTAATTAACGCTCCGCCCACACTGCCGGTGCCCCTCGGGTGTGGAACCCCGACCACGGCGGCCAACTCCTTCTCCCCCTCAGCGAGATCTCGCGAGACTCCGCTCCGCCGCGCGTTCTTCCTGGCGCACTTAGGCCCCGCCCCCTGTGCCTGAACGGGGCCCCGCCCCTCCGGGCTTTCTGCCCCCACCTCTCGGAGCCCCCGGTCCCGCCTCCATAGGCCCGATCGTGGCCCCGCCCCGCTACCGGCCATGTCCCCGCCCCCAGGCTCGGCCCCGCCCCGGCCCCGCCCCCGCGCGCCCCCGCGCCCGGCCGCGCCCCCCCGGCCCCGCAGGCGCGGCCCGGCCCGGCCATGCCGGCCAAGAGGAAGCCGGTGCTGCCCGCCCTCAACATCGCCCCCAGCGCCGCCGAGGGGCCCAGCCCCGACGGCTCCGCAGAGTGAGTCAGGCCCGGCCGGGACCGCCCCGGCAGGGGGGCTGGGCCTGGGGGGGGGACGCGGGGCCTGGGGGGGACACCGGGCCCGGGCAGAGCGGGGAGGCCGGGACAGAGCGGGCACCGGGCCCTGGGGGGTCGGGGCACGGCGGGCACGGGGCGTGGGGAGGGGCCGGGGAAGGCCTGGAGGAGCCGGGACGGGTTTGGGGAGGCCTGGGAAGGTCTGAGGGGGGAGCTGGGACAGGCTCGGGGGGACCGGGCCAGGCCTGGGGGGCTGGATGGGCCCGGTGTGGGGCAGGTGAGGGTCAGGGAGGCAGAGCCGGGGGAGAAGGCTGAGGGCTGGGAGGGCAGGTGCGGATGGCATGGGCAGGGGGAGGCTGTTCTGCCCCCCCGGTTTGCAGGGACAGCTCAGGCCCGCGGGGTGCCGTGCTAAGCTACAGGAGGGAAACGGGCCTGGAGATCCAGCCTGGAGCTGGGATGGGCACCCGGGGGCTGGGGGGGACGTGGGGCAGCGCTGGGGGCTCGGCAGGTGGGAGATGTGGGGTGAGAGGCGGTGGAGGGGGGTACGAGGGGTGGAAGGGATGGGTGAGACCCTCCCGACACGTCCCAGTGTGGCTGAGGAGGGACAGGGGGTGGCAGCAAATGGGACGGAGCAGCTGGAGCTGGCACATGCTCGGCAGCTGCTGCTGGGGCAGCACAGACCCCCCTTTGTGCTCAGGATTTGGGGTGGGGGCGTAACAGGGCTGCGGGACCCCACGGAAAGCCCCTCTCATGTTACACACCAAAGCCAAGTTTGGCTCCCCGGGACAGAGAGCAGCATCTGCTGCTGCCTCTGTAAGGGCCCAAGGATTCTTCCTGTTCCTTGGCTCTCCCAAAACACCTGACCGCTCCCCAGCTCCTCTCCAGAGGGGCTGTGTGTGCTGGGCAGGGATTTCTCCAGCTCTCCCTGTCCAGGTGATCCCATTGTGGGGGCTCAGGACATGTCAGGGGATGATTTTTCCATCATTTCCTAAGAGCTGCACCCTCCTTTCCCTGGTGCTGAGCATCTCCCATCTCCTCCTCCCCTCTCCAGGGCTAACCTGGTGGACCTGCAGAAGAAGCTGGAGGAGCTGGAGCTGGATGAGCAGCAGAAGAAGCGCCTGGAAGCTTTCCTGACACAGAAAGCCAAAGTGGGGGAGCTGAAGGACGATGACTTCGAGAGGATCTGCGAGCTGGGCGCTGGCAATGGCGGCGTGGTCACCAAAGTGCAGCACAAACCCTCAGGGCTCGTTATGGCACGGAAGGTAACGAGGGGCTGGGAATGCTGGGGGGCACCTGGAGCTCTCCATGGCTCGGGGAGCACTGGCTTTGGTTGGATTCTCTCTGCATTTGCACCTTCACCACCTCACCATGGTCAGGAGCAGAGGCCTGGCTGCTCCCAGATGGAGCTGTCTCCTTTTGGAGAGGCTGCACTCCCAGTGACAGATCCCTGGGCTCTGGAAAACAGCAGTTTATTTTTTTTTTTCCCAGTTCTGATGGACAAAGTGAGTGGAATTGGCTCTCCTGAGGATTGTAGGTCATGACTGAGGAAGTGGCAGTGGGAAGGATGGGTTTGGCACACACGTCCCTCATTCCTCAGCCCCGTTTATCTCATTCCAAGCAGGGACAGAGGTTCCTCAGACAGAGGTTCCTCTCAGACTTGGCTCCATTGGGAACATCCACTGTGGTACCACAGAGTAGAAAATCAGGAGCTGCTTCACCTGCCTGCTGGGAGAGGCTGTGCTTGGCAGGAGCAGCACAACCACTGCTCTGCCTCCTCCAGAGTCTCTCCTCCCTCCTGCTGCTGGGATCGTGGAATCCTGGAGTGGTTTGGGTTGGAAGGGGCCTCACAGCTCACCCAGTTCCAGGGCAGGGCCTCCTTTCTCCAGCCCTGGGTGTTTCCCTCCCCGCTCTGCTCTGACCCCGCGTGCGGCCCCAAAAGCCGCTGCTCGTTCTCGTGCAGAACCTTCACAGGGGCTTTTTCTTTTCTGTGGTTTCCTTGATCTGGGAGCACCTTCTTACAACACCTCCAGAGCTTGTGAAAATGCTCCTGGCTGCTGACTCAGAGGGGCTGAGATCAAACTCCTGACTCGTCTTTCCACTCGTGTCCGGTGCAATCCCGGCGCCTTCCGTGGCTGAGGCAGCACAGAGCTCTCCCTGTGCCTCCAGCATGGGATCCCACACAGATCTCTCCCTGTGCCTCCAGCCTGGGATCCCACACAGAGCTCTCCCTGTGCCTCCAGCCTGGGATCCCACACTGGATGGGGCTGGAGACACCTTCAGTCCCACCCAGTGCCACCCCTGCCGTGGCCAGGGACACCTTCCACTGGCCCTGGGCACTGCCAGGGCCGGCCACAGCTTCTCTGGGAATTCCATTCCAAGGTTTATTCCCAATATCCCATCCATGCCTGCCCTGGGAAGCCATTCCCTGTGTCCTGGCACTTTATCCTTGATATTACTCTGCAAATGGGAAAAATTCTGCACCTCCCTTGAAGATCTGATTTCCTCCCAGCACTCAGGGCTGCTGCCCATCAGTTCCTCTCCTTCCCAGGACTCACACCTTGCCTATTTCCTCTCCCTTGGCAGCTGATCCATTTGGAAATCAAGCCAGCCATCAGGAACCAGATCATCCGGGAGCTGCAGGTGCTGCACGAGTGCAACTCCCCCTACATCGTGGGCTTCTATGGAGCCTTCTACAGCGACGGGGAGATCTCCATCTGCATGGAGCACATGGTGAGTGAGGCCCTGCCCTCCCTGCTCCCTCCCAGTGCCACTGGCAGCCCCTTGTCCTGGCCATTGCTCCTGGTGGGAGCCACACATTCCTGCCAGGGCTCGGAATGAGGGAGACAGCGACTTTTGGGAAGAGGAAGCAGAGGTTTGGGGCTTGGCCAAACGGAAATGTTGCCAACCTACTGCTCTGCAGAGCCTGCTGAGAGGCTCAGTGGACACGTTCTGTTCTTTCTGTTGGAAAATTAAGTAATTTCTCCTCCAAATCAGCACCATCTTGGCATTTCCACTGATGGAAGGAAGCAGAGATCCAACAGCAAGAAGCAGAGCTGTTAAAAAACAGTTTTCAGTGATAAACCTGAGTGATATCAGTTTTCAGTGATAAACCTGAGCTCAGATCACCAGATCTTCTTTTTGGCTGAAAAAGGAGTGTGCTCAATGCACCTGCTGCCCTGTGCATCCAGCTGCTCTGTTTTCCTGCTGGGAATTGCTGCGTTGGTCATTCCCACGTTCTTGGTTTCAGGATGGTGGCTCTTTGGATCAAGTGCTGAAAGAAGCCAAAAGAATTCCTGAGGAAATCCTGGGCAAAGTCAGTATAGCGGTGAGTGCTGGGGCTGCCCAGGCTTCCAGGGGGGATTTGCTGGGCAGGGATTGGGAATAATTCCTGGGCTGCCCTGGGAAGTTTTCTGTGTTTCCCAGTCCTGGGGACTGCACTTTTCCTGGGCCAGAGCAGAGGGGAAATATTCCCACCTCCTTTCCCCCTGGATAATGTTGGCTTCGCTTCGAGGAGTTTTGGGCGAAGCTTTTTTGGGGTGGTTCACCCAAAATCTGTGATGGAATTGGGGATAAATTGCAAACCCTGAGGGACATGGCCACCACAGGGCAGCTCTCCTTGGGCTGGGGGCAGAGCTGTTCCCTGAGCTCTGCTCTGATCCAGCCTTTGGGTTCTCCCCAGGTTCTGCGGGGCCTGGCCTACCTGCGGGAGAAGCACCAAATCATGCACAGAGGTGAGAGCAGGACCCTGAAAATGCCAGCCTGCAGCGCCCGGTGTCACCCAGAGCCACCCTCACACTGCCCTCTCTCTCGCTGTTCCCAGATGTGAAACCCTCCAACATCCTGGTGAATTCCCGAGGGGAGATCAAGCTCTGTGACTTTGGGGTCAGCGGGCAGCTCATTGACTCCATGGCCAACTCCTTTGTGGGAACTCGGTCCTACATGTCTGTAAGTTCCTTCCACCTGGGTTTTTTGGGCTATTTGGGTTCATCTCAGCTGTTTCCATCCCCATCCTGTCCACAGGGACACTTTCCACTGTCCCAGGCTGTTCCAAGCCTCGTCCAACCTGGCCTTGGACACTTCCAGGGATCCAGGGGCAGCCCCAGCTTCTGTGGGAACCTGTGCCAGGGCCTCCCCACCCTCCCAGGGAAGGATCCTGAGGTCTGAGCTGCTCCTGTATTTTGGGAATGGTTATTCAAGAGCAGTTATAGTTAGTCAGGGGCTATTTAAAAATCCTGTCCCCTCTGCTCCCAGGCCCTGGCTCCAGGCTGCCTCAGAGCTGCCAGTGGGGATGACTTGCATGGATTGATTTATTTCTGATTTTTTCTTTTAATGGCCATAACCTCAAGGGGATTTTCTGCTCCTTTGGTTCCTCTTGGGTGTGAACAGCAGAGAGCAGGAAAATACATTTTTATGGATAAGCAGAGTCCCTTAGATTTCAGCACACAGAGAAATAGGTTCCTGCTGGGTGTTCCAGACTCCCAAACACTGCTGAGTTGGGAGTGTGGATAAGATGCTCCAAGTGCTTTTTGTCTGCACATCGTTCTTCTTTTCCATCCCCTTTGCACATGATCCTTCTGGGACTGTCCCTTCCCTGGAGAGCTGCCATGGAGAGGCCTTTGGGATATTACAGAATCCCAGGATGGTTTGGGTTGGAAGGACCTTAAAGCCCATCCAGTCCCACTCCTGCCATGGCAGGGACACCTTCCACTGTCCCAGGCTGCTCCAACCTGGACATTTCCAGGGATCCAGGGGCAGCCACAGCTTCCAGGGCCCCCCCACCCTCTCAGGGTGGAATTCCTTCCCAATGTATCCCATCTATCCCTGCCTCTGTCCGTGTGGAGCCATTCCCTGTGTCCTGTCCCTTGCCCAGAGTCCTTCTCCAGTTCCCTTGGAGCCCCTTTAGGCACTGGAGTCTGAGTCTCACCAATACAGGATATTTGTATTTGGTGTCACTATCCCATTCCTGTGTCCTGGGTGTCCATATCCCATGTCAGTGGGTGTTCCCGTGCTCTGGGGACCAGCATTCCATGTCACCTTGCATTCCCTGTGCCCTGGGTGCCATTATTGCCCATTCCCAGAGCCATTATCGCCCATTTCCAGTGGTTATCGCCCATTCCCAGTGCCATTATCCCCATTCCCCCTGAGCCCCTCCCTGTGCTCTTCCCATTATCCCCATCCCCATTCCTAGTGCTATTATCCCCATCCCCAGTGCCATTATCCCTGCTATTCCCATTCCCAATGCCATTTTCCCTATTCCCATTAGCCCCATCTCTCCTGCAGCCCAAGTGCCTGCAGGGCTCTCCCCATTATCCCCATCCCCATTCCCATTATCCCCATTCCCATTCCCATTATCCCCATTCCCAGTGCCATCATCCCCATCCCCAGTGCCATTATCCCTGTTATTCCCATTCCCAATGCTATTTTCCCTATTCCCAGTGCCATTATCCTCATCTCTCCTGCAGCCCAAGTGCCTGCAGGGCTCTCCCCATTATCCCCATCCCAATTCCCATTATCCCCATTATCCCCGTTCCCAGTGCCACTATCCCCATCCCATTCCCACTGTCCCCTCCTCTCCTGCAGCCCGAGCGCCTGCAGGGCTCTCCCCATTGTCCCCATTCCCATTGTCCCCATTGTCCCCATTCCCATTGTCCCCATTATCCCCGTTCCCAGTGCCACTATCCCCATCCCATTCCCACTGTCCCCTCCTCTCCCGCAGCCCGAGCGCCTGCAGGGCACGCACTACTCGGTGCAGTCGGACATCTGGAGCATGGGGCTGTCCCTGGTGGAGCTGTCGATCGGAAGGTACCCAATCCCCCCGCCAGACTCCAAGGAACTGGAAGCAATTTTTGGCCGTCCTGTGGTGGACGGGGCGGAGGGAGAGTCCCCCAGCATCTCGCCGCGGGCCAGGCCCCCAGGACGCCCCGTCAGTGGTAGGGGCTGTGGTGTGCATCGGCAGCAACGCTTCCATGGGGGATCTGCGGGGTTGGGGTGGCCGGGGGAGCTGCCCTGCAGGAGGCTCTGCTGGGAGCGCCGCTAGGGAAGGCGCCTTTGGCTCCTGCACGACACAGGTTGGTGGAATCGAGGTGGGGAGGGACTCTCAGGATGGATTTGGGCTCTGCCCGTGGGCTCCTGAGATCCTCCTGTGTCCCACAGAAAGGCCATGGGCACGGCTGGAACGTGGCTCCCGTGGAGAGGATGGTGTGAGGGACGTTATCACAGCCCCTGTGCTGCCAGCAGGTTCTTCTCGGGCAGCTCTTTGGGAAGAGCTCTGCTGGGAGCTCTCACAGAAGCACCAAGCAGCTCCAGGATTCCAGGGATGCTCTGCTGGAGCCGTTTCCTTGGGAGCAGAAGGCTCTGGAAGTGCTGCCAGCCAGCCAGCCAGAGTAGATGGTCTGGTGCTGTCCAATAAATAAATCTGGACTGGAGGTCTGGTGAAAGAAATGCAAATTCTGGGAATGAACTTGATTCTATTTAATGACTCAATTTCCCTGGGAGTTGCCTCAGCCTCTCCCAGCAGAGCTCCCCTAAAATTGTGTTTTTCACCCCAAACTGAGCCCTGAGCAGCCTCTCAGCACCGTTTGTGTCGTGTCACCCCCCAGGCCACGGGATGGACACCAGGCCTGCCATGGCCATCTTTGAGCTGCTGGATTACATCGTTAACGAGGTGGGTGTTTGCTTCCCCAGGGCTTCCTCAGGGATGTTCTGCTCTCCATGTTTGGTCACTCATGGAATCCAACATGGTTTGGGTTGGAAGGACCTTAAAGCTCATCCAGTGCCACCCCTGCCATGGCAAGGACACCTCCCATTGTCCCACTGCTCCAGCCTGGCCTTGGGCACTGCCAGGGATCCAGGGATCCACAGCTGCTCTGGGCACTCCATCCCAGGGCCTCCCCACTCTTACAGGGGGGAATTTCTTCCCAAAATCCCATCTAAACCTTCCCTCCCTCAGTTTAAGGCCATCCCCCGTGTCCTACCCAACTCGCAAGGCCAGCTCTCACAAACACAGCGATGGAAAATTCTCATTTTGGGATTGTTTCATCAACCCTAGGCATGGCCAGAGCTGGGATTTGTGAGGCTGGATTTAGGATTGGGATGCTTGGTGATTTCCCAGCTTTGGCTGGGGTTCAGTGTGGGTGCAGAACGAGCTGGAGCAGCAGGGGAAGGAGTGGCAGGGAAGGGTTTTCCTGGCTGGAAAAGCAGTGAGGATGAGGAGGATGAGAGTGGCTGTAGAGCTCAGCTCCCTGACGCTGATTTTTGGCCCAGTAACACAGGAGTGGTGCAGGAACCCCTTTTCCTTCTCTCCACAGCCACCTCCCAAGCTGCCGAGTGGAGTCTTCACGCAAGATTTCCAGGAGTTTGTAAATAAATGGTGAGGATTTCATCTCCTGGCTGAAGGTGGAGCCTTGGACATGCTCCTTGACAGCTCTGCAGCTCCACCCTCTGTGTTCTGCCTGATCTCTCTCTCTCCCTGCCTGATCCCACGTTGTGCTGGGAGCTCCTGCCTTGGGAAGGGTGGCAATAAAAGCATTTTATTATTTGTGGGGCTGCTGAGCAGGATCCCAGCTCCTTCTAAATGTGAGCCTGGCAAGGGGGGTGGCGGAGCAGATCCTGGGGCTGAGTCACCCCGTGGGCACAGGGACACCTGAAGGTGCTGCCAGAGCTCCCAGCGAAGCAGAGATTGGATATTAAACCCCAGATTGCTGCCAAGCTTTAGGGCCTTGTCTCCATTTGCAGGGCACAGTTTGTCCCCACAGTGTGGAGGAGATGGATGCTGCAGCTCTCCCTGGGAGCTGGGCTGGCAGGGATCCCTCTCCCAGGATCTTGAGGGGCTTTGGGGGAAGCTGGGGCTTCTCCAGCCTGATCCTCACATGGAATCTCACCTTGGCTTCCCTCTCTTGTTCTTCTCATTTCAGCTTAATTAAGAACCCAGCAGAACGAGCAGATCTGAAGATGCTGATGGTGAGTGGGGAGAGGATTTTTCTGGTAGCTCTGCCAGCTGCTGCCCCATCCATCCCACTTGCTCCAAAGGCTGGGAATTCCCAGGCTGAGCTCAGGATGTGGGACTGACCCCCTTTTATCCAGGGGAAGTGCAGGGCTGGGTGGGATCTTGGGCAGGAATTCCTCCCTGTGATGATGGGAGGAATGTTTTCTCCAAATCCTCTTTCCCTGCCTCAGGATCTTCCCCTCCTCCTCTCCAGTGCATATCCCACAGCACAGGGCCGGCTTTTTGGGGTCTGGGCTGCTCCTCTGGGCCGTTCCTGACCGTGTTTTCCCCTGTGCTTGCAGAGCCACACGTTCATCAAGCGCTCCGAGGTGGAGGAGGTGGATTTCGCGGGCTGGCTGTGCCGGACGCTGCGGCTGAACCAGCCCAGCACTCCCACCCGAGCTGCCATGTGAGCCCGGCTGGCACTCCTGCCTCGGGCACCGCTTCCTCTGCTCCCTGCAGGGCACAGCTGGCCCTCCTTCCTCCCTCCCAGCGCCAAAGCTCCGGCCCGGGGCGGCTCCATCCTCCCGGGGCGGCTCCATCCTCCAGGGTCGGTCCCCTCGGACCTGGGGGTGTTCCAGGCTCTGCTCCAGCTCTGGAGCTCCTGACACTTGGGAATTGTGGTGCTGCTTATGTTGGTTTTTCTTTATTTTTTTGGGTTTATTCTTGTTTTGGTTTGGGTTTTGTTTTGTTATTTTGGAAATTAGGAAGGAAGGCGATGGCGTGTGTGAGGTGGTGCGGGATGAGGGGCGGCTGGTGCTTCACCCCATCCCTGGTTTCTCTCTGGGATGGAGAATCAGTGGGATCAGGGATGGAGAAACCCTGCCTAGGGTGGCCCAGAGCAGTGTCCCTGTCCTGCCTGAGGCCACAGCTGGGCTGGGGGCAGAACAGGGATTGCTGCTTGGTTTAAATCTGCTTTAAACGGTTCTGATGGAGCCTGGCTTGTCCTGAGCTGGATGTTCAGGGGAGGGGCTGGATCCATGGGGATGGGGAATGGGGATGGCTCCCACTTTTCAGTGTCCAGATGAGGAGAGAGGGTGCATTTTGGATTTTCCTTCCCTGGAGAAGGGGAGGCAGAGCCTGGCTATTCCCAGCAGCTGTGCCCAGGGTTGGGGTCGCTCTCCTGATCCCATTGGGGGCACAGGGAACCCTCCAGGCTGCATTTTCCCCCCTCCAGGCTGCATTTTCTCCCTTCCAGGCTGCATTTTCCCCCCTCCAGGCTGCATTTCCCCCCTCCAGCTGCCTCCAGCCCATCCCAGGGCTGGCCTCAGCCATTGTGGCCGTGGCAGAGCTCCAGGATTCCCTGTCAGAGCCCCCTGGCCAGGGATGAACCCGCTCTGAGCCCACGTTGTTGTCCCTGGATTGTCCCTCCCTCCCATCGAGGACCCTGCAGCCCCCCAGGCCCCTTCCCACCACGTGGATTTTGGGGTGAATTATTCCTTTCCTCCCCCCATGTGGGTTTAGCAACCCCTGAGCCCCCCATGAGGATTTGGGAATTTTTTTTGTGTTTTCCTTGTATTTTTTTTGGCTGTTTTTCACTCAGTCAGGCTGGCAGCTGCCATCCCCCTGCCTGCCCTGGGTCCCACCATGGCAGCCCCCCCAAAAATTAACTCCCAGGCCTGGGTACCCCCAAACCCCTCATCCCTTTTGCTTTCCTGTTTTCCAGCACAGGACAGAGGCACTGCCCTGCCTGGTGCCAACCCACGGGGCAGCCACAACCCCAAAGGGGGGACACCCCAATTTTTGGGGGGGAACTCCCCAGATTTGAGGGGTCTGTGCTTGCTGGCTCAGCTCATGCCCAACCCAGCCCCCCCCTGGAGCCGTGGGGTGCTCGATGTGATGAATTTTGCCACTTATTTAATATGGGAAGGTTCCTCAAGTTTCGGGCTATTTTCCATCAGTTTTGGTGCTGGGTTTTGGAGAGGAAGAGGAGGAAAAGGAGGAGGAGGATGATGAGGAGGAGGAGAGCGTGGATGGAGCAGTTTGGTGGTGCAATTAATTTTGTTGTTTTTGTTTTTTTTTTTTTTTTTTTAAACTCGATATTTTCATCATGGACGGGGAGGGGGGGGGAAATAATAAATAAACGGCACTTTACATTTCCAGGTGGTTTCTCTCCAAGGTTGTGCCCCGGGTGGGTTTAACCCCTTAGGAGCCGGAATTCCAGCTGGGAATGCTGTCTGGGAGCTCTGCTGGCTCTCCCTGGGATGTGCTGGCCGCTGCTGCCTCCAGTGGGAGCCGCAGACACCGGAATGATCCCCAGCACGGGATGGATGTGGGATCCGAGGACCTAAATCCAGCTGGAAATAATTGGGGGGTGAAAAATATTTAGGGGTGAAAAATATTTGGGGTGAGCAGCAGCTGGGTGAAGCTGAAAAAAAACCCAAATTTGGCACAAAATTGGAAAATATTTTGCAGGTTTTGGGCTGTGAATGATGCGGGGGATCAGGGGGTGACACCAGCATGGTGACATCCCTAATTCCAGGCTCCTTCTGGGACATGTTTTGGGATCCCATCCCTAATTCCAGGCTCCTTCTGGGGCATTTTTTGGGTTCCATGGTGCCATCCCCAATTCCACGCTCATTTTGGGACATTTTTGGGGGATCCCACAGTGCCATCCTAAATTCCAGGCTCCTTCTGGGGCATTTTTGGGGGTCCCATGCCATGGTCCCAGACTCCAGGCTCTTTCTGGGTCATTTTTGGGGGATCCCATGGTGCCATCCCTAATTCTAGGCTCCTTCTGGGACATTTTTTGGGGATCCTGTAGTGCCATCTCTAATTCCATGCTCATTTTGGGACATTTTTGGGGGTTCCCATGGTGCCATCCCTAATTCCATGCTCATTTTGGGACATTTTTGGGGGTTCCCATGGTGCCATCCCTAATTCCATGCTCATTTTGGGACATTTTTGGGGTCCCATGCCGTGGTCCCTGACTCCAGGCTCCCGTGGTGCTGCTTTGGGGCGTCCTGGTTTGTTTTTTCCTGCTGTTTTGGGGTCCCCCTGGGCTCTGGGGTGCCCTGGGATGGACTCACTGCACCCCTGGGAGCTGCGCCAGGTTTTGTTGGTGCCAGCTGGGATTTGGGGGGGTCTCCAGGGTGGGGGTGACCACGGCCCCTGTGCCACAGTGGGATTTTAGGGGCGCAGGGAGGAATTGGGGGTGGCAAAGGGGGGGATACCCAACCCCTGTTCAGTTTATGGGGTACAATGGGGGGAGTTGGGGTTCTCCCCCCAAACACCCTCATGGGGCGGTGGGGGGGGGGGGGTCCACAGCTGATTTTGGGGGGTCTCAGTGCAGGGAGGACACTGGGGGTTCATATTTTGGGGGGCCCCCCCCGGGCGTGCCCCGGGCGTGCAGGGGAAAGCGAAAGCAGCCGGGAGCTGGGGCTGCTGGGGCAGGGCCGGGACGGGCTCGGGGTGCAGCCCCGCACCCCAAACCCCACCCCAAAACCTCCCCCCGCTCCGTTTGGGGGTTCAGGGCCCCCTCAGTCCCCACCCCCGGCCGTGCTTCCCCGTGCTGCCTCAGTTTCCCCAGCTGCTCAATGGGGTTAATGACCCAAAACCCCCCTAAAACCTCCCCAAGTCCCCCCCGGGGGGCGGGGGAAGGGTGAGGGGCGGGCGGGGAGCTGGGCCGGGGTTATTTAAGGGGAAAAAGGGGCAAAAAGGGGAAATCTCAGCGAGGAACGCGACCCCCGAGGGGGGAAGGGGAAGGGGGGTGTCGATCGCAGCTTTGCTTTCCTCGCTTTCTCTTCCTTTAATGAACCCAAACCCCAAATGTCCGACAATTCCAAATGCACCCGAAATTTTCCCTTTTCCCCGCGGCCGGGACGGCGCTGGAATTGCGGGAGCCGAGGCGGGGGTGGCCGGGCCCCGCCCGGGTGGGGACAGCCCGCCCGTGTCCCCGTGTCCCCGTGTCCCCGTGTCCCCCGCGCCGCTCCCGTCCTTGCCGGGCTGGCTCCGAGCCCACCGTGACCTTGGGCTCCGTGTCCCCGTCCCCCAGCGGCCGGGGGGGGACACGAGTGGCGGGGAGGGGCTGCGGGGACATTGGGGACAGCGAGGGCGGCACGTGGTGCCTCGGGGAGGTGACCTGGGAGGGACATGGAGGGGCGGGGGGCGTGGGGAGGCGACACCAGCGTGGGGTGACGCGGGGAGGGGCCCGTGGGGGGACCCGAGTGGGTTTGGGGGGACAGGGAGGGGACACGTGGGGACACGCGTGGGGCTGGGGGCGCGGGGAGGGGGTGACACGTGGGTGGGGTGACACAGAGGAGCACGGAAAGGTGACACGAGGGGTGACACGAGTGGCTTTGGGGGTGTGGAGCATAAAGGGTGACCCAGAGAGCCCGAGGGGTGACCCCCATGGGGTGACACCCGTGGGTCTGGGGACACAGAGGTGCCCCAGGAGGTGACATGTGGGCAGGGTGACGCAGAAGGGACCTGTGGGGTGACGCCCGTGGGTTTGGGGGACACAGAGGGGCCCCAGGGGGTGACAGGTGGGCACGGTGACCCCAAGGGGCTCAGAGTGGGGACACGAGCGGGCTTGGGGCCGGTGAAGGTGCCCCGGGGGGTGACACGAGGGGGTCTGGAGGACACCAGGGTGACCCAGACGGGACTTGGTGGTGGCACAGTGGGAACACGAGTGGGTCTGGGGTCAGTGTGGCACTCCTGGGGGGAAGAGCTGACACTCCCAGGGGACAGGTGACACCGTGTGACACATGTGGGTCTGAGGTCTGTGTGACCCTGTCGGGGACAGGGGGCCACGTGTGGGTCTGGGGTCTGTGTGTGTGACGCTCCCGGGTGAGGTGACACGGTGCGACACGCGTGAGTCTGGGGTCCGTGTGTGTGACACTCCCGGGGGGGAGGTGACACGGTGCGACACGCGTGGGTCTGGGGTCCGTTTGTGTGACACACAGGGGGGAGGTGACACGGTGCGACACGCGTGGGTCCGGGGTCCGTGTGTGTGACACTCACACAGAGGGGGAGGCGACACGCGTGTCCCCGCTCGCGCTGTCCCACGCTGGGGGGGGGGGGGGGTCCGCGGGTCCCCCCTGGGGTCTCCCCCGCGCGCGCCCCCCCCGAGCCCCCCCCGCGCTGCGCCCCCCCCCCGGCCGGAGGCGGCTGCGCCCCGCGGGGGGGGCGGCGGGCGGGGGGGCGGCGCGCGGCCCCTTTAAGAGCGGGGCGGCCCCGGCCGGAGCAGGAAGGAGCCGCATACGGGCCTCGGCGAGCAGCTCCCGCGGGGCGGCCAGAGCCTGCTCCGCCCGCCCGCACGGCCCGGCCCGCCCGCCTCGGCACGGCGCGGCCCGCTCCGCTCGCCCGGACCGCTCGGCCCCCGCCCGGTACGGAACTGAGGGGTGGGCGCGCACTGGGGGGGGGGTCGCGCATGGGGGGGGGGGGTGGTTCGGGCCTGACCCTCCCCCCCCCCTCCCCGGGGGTGGTGGGGGGCAGTGGGGGGTGGGGAGGGGTCGGTTGGGTCCGTTGCGGGGGGGGGGTGGGGGTTGCCCCCCCTCCGCCCCCCCTCCGTATACGTTGTACTTGGCCGGGCCGTGCTGGGGGGGTCGCGGAGGGGGGGGGGGGGGAAGGGTTGGGAGCGGGGAGGAGTGGGGGGGAGCGCGGCGCGGGGGTTGCCGGGAGTTGTAGTCCCTCGGCGGCGCCGCGCCGCAGGTGCCGGTGGGCGAGCGGACTGCGCTTCCCGGCGGCCCCCGCGCGCGCGGCGAGCGGGAGGCGTGTTGATGGGCAGCGGGCGGGGCCAATCGGGGCGCGCCCTCCGCCCCGCGCGCCCGCCCCGCCCGCCGCCGCCCGGCCCAATGGCGGGCGCCGCGCGGGGTGGCCGGGGACGGGCGCGGCGGGGCCTGCGCGGCCCCCCCCGCCCGGGCCCACGACCCCCGCCCGGGCCCGGCCCCGCCGCGACCCCCGCCCGCCCCGCCGCCCCCGCGGGGCCGCACCGGCACCTCGCCCCCCCCTCCTCCCCCCCCGCGCCCCCCGCCCCCGCCTCCCCCCGGCCTCCATTGCGGCGCCCGCCCGCCCGCCCGGGGGAAGGGGTGGGGTCGTGGCGCCCGGCCAAGGCTCCCTGTGGGCCCCGCGGGGGGGGCGGCCCGGGCCGGCGAGGGGGGAGGCCGGTCATGGGTGGGGTCCCCCGGGGCCGCCCCGTGCGGGGGCGTCGGGCCGCGCCGTCCCCGCGCACCCCAAGGTCGTTGGCGGCCGGGGGGCGCCGGCCCGGCCCTGCCCGCCCCGCTCCGGCCCTGCGCGCCCGGCGTTGTTTTTACCCCCCTCGGGCGTCCCTTATCTCCCCCCGGCCGGCTGCGGGCAGGGGGGGCCGCGGTGATAATCCCCCCGCGGGGCTGGGGCGCTGCTGCCCGCAGGAGCCCGGCGGGATAAGCCTCTCCCCCCGCGGGACCGCGCAGCGCCCAGGGCCCGGCGAGAGGGGCAGCATCCCTGGGAGCTGCCAAAACATTCCCCGCGTGCCCGGGCAGCCGGCGCTGCCTCCTCATCGTCATCCCCCACCCGGAGCTCGGGTTTGGGCACGGTGGTTCCGGTCAGGTGCCCAAACGTGCCGTGCCGTGCCGAGGCCCCCGTGACACAGGCAAAGGTCCCTGCCCCGTTCCCCTCGGAGCGGGGGCTTGGTGGGGCTGGAGACGGGACGGAGTCACGGACACATCGCTGGCAGCGTGGGCTGGCAGCCGGGCACTGCAGGGAAAGGGTTCCTTGGCCGTGTTGTTCCAGGAGCGTGGGGAAAGTTGGTTTGTGAAGCTGTGTCAGGACAGGCTGAGGTTGGAGATGAGGAAAAGGTGCTTTTTCCAGAGCATGGTGGGGTGCTGGACAGATTCCCCAGGGAATGGCCCCGGCCCCGAGGCTGCCAGAGCCCCGGGAGGGTTTGGACAGCGCTCCCAGGCATGCACAGGGTGGGATTATTGGGGTGTCTGTGCAGGGCTGGATGGTCCCCGTGGGTCCCTTCCAGCTGAGGTTATTCCATGATTCCATGGAAAGCCCTGGGACTCCGGCAGCAGCACCAGAACGTGTAAATCCCAATGTTCCTCCGCTGAAAGCGACAGTTCCTGTTGTACGAGCCCAGCCGACGTGACTGCCCGGCCCCTGCCTGGCTCTCGGTGTTCCCTGAGCTCCTGCAGACCCTCAGGACGGCTTTGGGCAGCCAAAGTTTCTGTGGGCTCAAGGACTCTTGGTGCTGAGAGTTTGCTGCCGTCCCAGCTCAAGAGCAGCTGTGTTCCCGGGGCTGTTGGTTGTCCTGGCTATCGAAACCATAACTTATATAATAACTGGTTTATGGACACGGGGAGAGAAAGGTTCTGCCTGGAAGAATTTACAACCTAATGAGGGTTGAAGTTGTGCTCGGCGTAGCAGCGGAGCTAAAAGGTCATCGTGGCGCTTTCCAAAAGTGTTTGGGGTGGTTGCTGGTGGTGTTTTTCAAGGAATTGTGTGATTTCTCAGGGATTCTGCCCGTCCTGGTTGGAAATTGAAGCGTGTGGGCTCTTCTGGAGGCTGAGCAGGAAGAGCTGGGCTGGCTTTAATTCTGATGGTTTTGCTGGAGTTGTTGGATTTCAACTACTTTACAAAAAAATAAAAGAGACCGGGAGAAACGGAGGAGTTTATTAGAGAGGAGCCTTTCTTGTTTAATATTCATTCTGGCCCCTGTTTAGGCTTGTTCTGGTGAAAGAGGGAGTGAAGAGGCGCAACCCAAACACGGGTGAGATGGTGGGATTTTTCCACCAAGCCTTAATTGCTTCAGTAACTCCAGGGAGGGTTTTGCAAGGCAGGAGCTCTTAATAAATGTGGTGGTGAATGAAAGTAGTTCCTCACTTTACTGCTCTGCAACTCTTCCTCTGCCTTTTTTTTTTTTTTTTTTTTTTTAATTATTAATCGTTTTTCACTCGTATTTCATCTCGTGGCCGTGGGTCCGGTGAAGATCTTTAGCTGTGGCTTCATGAGGAGCTCTGCTCTGTGGAGGAGCTGGGTGGAATTAATTTGGCACGGTGAGGGCAGCCGGGCTCCCTTCGTGTTTGGTGACTTTTGGAAGCAGAATTAAAAATTCCAGTTGTTCTCCCAGCGTGGGAATTTGGATGTGGGCACGGGAGGCAAATGAGGGGTGAAGTTTATGCTGCCATCGAGGCTCTGTGGTGGTTTGGGTGCTCCTGTCTCCCGTCAAGACCTTGATTTGGGATCGAGTGCTGGGGTTGAGCTGCAGGATCGAGTCCCAGGCAGGTGTCCCACCTGAAAATCCCAGGTGTGTGTTTGAGACAGAGTCTGAATGCTTGAGAACTGTGGTTCAATCTTGATTTAAACTGACACTTGAGGGTTCTCTCCCCGTCTCGGGATGCTGAGTTTTTTGGAAGACGAGCTTGTGCGGCGAACAATTAGAACCCTGCTCCTTATCTCTCCTAGTCCAGGCAATAAACAGTTGCTTTAACTACGCTCTCAACCAGCTTTAACCTCAAATTTGAGCAGACCGGTCCCGGTCTGTAATTAAAAGCCTTTTGAGGAGCAGAACTCGGGGAAAGGGAGGAAGACAGGCAGTGTCTGAGCTGGGGGAAGCGTTCATCCCCAAGCCCGTGGCCCTTTGGTCCCAGCCGGTGCCGTGTCCGTCGCTGTACCTGTGCCTGCAGCGTCCCGGAGGAGCCGTGCAGGACGTCAGCGGGAGTAAACGAGGTCAGGCCGGGCTGGGATCCTCTCCGAGCAGCCGGGGCCGATTGTTCGTGCCCGTATCGCCTTCCCTGCGCTCAGTTTCAGTTTCCCACCGGCTCCGGTGGCGCGGCCGGGCCGGCTCCCGGTGGGGCTCCGGGGGCGTCCCGGGCTGCAGGTGCTGCCGGGGAACTGAGGGGAGCTGAGGGGAACTATAGGGCTCGGCTTAGTGCCACGAGGTGCGAGAAACTGGAGACTGCTGCGAGCTGCCCCGGGGCTGCAGGTGGGAGCCAAGGGCACGGCGGTGGGATGAGCTGCAGATCCCCTGGCAAGCAGCGGCTTCCCAGCAGCCTGGCATCGCCCATCCCTGGAAAAATGTGCGGCCAGAGAGCCGGGAATGTGGCCCGCCAGCGCTGGCCTGGCTGGCTGGAACGCTGGCGTCCTCCTGGGCATGAAATCCTGACACCCTTGGGGTTGTTCTCCTCCTGTTCCCCACCCTGTGCCCACTGCCTGGAACGCTGGCATCCTCCTGGGCACAAACTCGGGGTCGTTCTCCCGTTCCTCACCCCTGTGCCCACCTGCTGGAACGCTGGCATCCTCCTGGGCATGAAATCCTGACACCTTCGGGGTTGTTCCCTCCTGTTCCCCACCCTGTGCCCACCTGGAGCCCGTGCCCCTCTCCCGACCTGTCCCTGTCCCTGGTTTCTGCACAGCAGAGGATGCTCCCCGCTCCTGGCGCTGGGTTTTAACTCCCTCCACTCCTGCTCCCATTTCCTTCCTGCTTCGTGCACCTCCTCATTTCCCACCGGCACGCTGGGAACCAGTGAGTGAATGAGATTTTTCCCCGTTGTTTGCTGGAGCTGGGAAGTGCCGCAGGTGGGCTTGTAGCTACAGGTCGCAGCTCCCGGAGCCTCTGCCCCGACAGGCAGAGCAGAGAGGGATCAGGATCAGCATTCCCTGGTGCCCCCCAGCAGGGCAGGAAGGAAGGAAGGAGGGAGATCCGTGCTTGATGGAGCCCTGCTTTTGCAGGGATTCGCTTTTTCTCGTCATGCCCCGAGCCGGGAATGGCGGGACGAGCTGGCTGTTAATCCACAAACTGGGAATTACATAAGGGGCTGCCCTGCCCTGCTCTCTCACCAAACTCCAGCCTTATTCTTTTATTTATTTTGCCTTTTTTTTCCCCCCCTCAACCTTCCCGGTGTGGAAAAGAACAGCAGGTCTGTGAGGTGTCATTTGAGGCAATTAGATTGATGCCAGAGCCTCGGGCAGGGAATTGTCAGGAGTGGTGGGGGGGACAATCCTGGGACAGGGGACAGCTCTGGGGGCTCCTGCAGCAAATGGGAATGGGGGGATTTGGGGTTTGAGCAGTTTTAGGGCTCCCTGTTTATGGGACAGGAGAGATGTGACAGGGAGGGGAACGTGTGAGGGGGTAAATGCTGTCTGGCACCTGTGGGATTGGGGGATTTGGGGTTTGAGCAGTGTTTATGGTTCTCTCCGTTCAGAAGGCCACCAGAGCTGTGGCAGGAGAGGGGAGATGTGGGGTGAAGGGGTGGATGGGATTGCTTTTTCTCAAGGAAACGCTGGAGTGACTTTGGGAGGATTTTGGCTGGAGTGGGGACAGGCTGTGGCTTGTGAAGGGGAGGGGGTGTCCAAGCATGACCTGCTCTGGTTGTCCTCCAGCCTGGAGCAGCTGGGTTGTGCTGGGGGTTAAAGCTTGGAGTCCTCAATTGCTCCCTTGCAAAGGGGCCCCACGCTGCCTTTTGGAGAGCAGTTGCTTATTCCTGCCTGGATCCCGGTGCCTGCACGCTCCCAGGTTGGAAAAGAACTGCTGGGACAGAGCAGCTCCTGCAGCCAGCACTGGGGCACACACAGCCTCGTGCTTTGTGCACTTCTTCCCCTTTTTCCCTGACGCTCCTGAGACTTTGTGAAGTATTTTGGAGAACTGTGGCAGGCTCAGCCATGGCCTGGTGTTGTCCAGAATCTCCCAAATCAGGGAGTTTTCCCACAGCAGCCAGGTGGGACTGAACCCGTTGGAGGGCCAGGGCTGCAGCAGTGTGGGCACACTGGGGCTCAGTGAAAAGGGTTTGTTTGGGCAGAAAAACTGATTTTCCTTGAGTTCCAGGGTATCCAGCCTTCCTGGGCTCTGGGCTGAGCTCAGGAGGACTCACCTTAGCCTGAGGGTTGATGAGGCCTGGGAGGTGCTGGAACAGAGGTGGGTTTGCAGCAGGAATTGGGGGTCTTTGGGCAGCTCTCAGCAGTTTGGGGTTTGTTTTGTCTCCTGCAGGGGAATTCTGGGACCTGTTGGTGCTGCTGGGGACAATCCCAGCACACAGAGGTGGTGCCACGGACTTTAGTGCTGGGAATGGGGGAGCTGCTCACCCCAAAATACCCCTCACACCCAGAGCTGGGGTGGGAGACTCCCTGGGTTAAAAGGCACATTCCTGCCGGATTAAATCCGGCCTCTGATGACAAAGGAGAAAATTGGCAAGGAGGGCTGGGTGGAGGAACCAGTTCAGGCTCACCTTGCAACACGAGAGGAGTTTGGTGCTGTCAGGGCTGGGGGTGGCAGCTGGGGAGGCTCTGGAACAGCACCGGTGTTTGGCCACCCCGTTGTCCATCGGGATCCACGTCCTGCCTTTGGCCAGCAGCTGGAATTGAGGTTTCCCAGGAGCTGTGCTGGGCCCTGCAAGGAAATCCCAGCCCAGTTCCATCCCTGGGAGCTGTGGGATGTGGCGCTGGGCTGTGGAGGTGAATCCTTGGGGAGGGAGCTGTGTCTTTGGGAGCACCATCAGGTGTCTGGGAGATGCAGAGTCTCGCCCAGGCCTTGGGGATGAGCCTGTTCGTGGTGACACTTGTCCTTCCTCTGGAGCAATTCCACACCTGGCTTGTCCAGCCTCATCTGGGCCAGCACGTGAAAGCCACTGGAGTTCAGGCAGATTGGGAAAACCAAGAGGAACAGTTCCCTTTCTTCCTGGTGGCTCCACAGCAGCATTGCCAACAATTCCCTGTCACTGCTGAGGGATCCCAGACCTCCAGCCCCACCTTGCTGGTCCCTCCATGGTTCCTGCTTTCATGGCTCTTTATTCCATTGAAGTTCCTGGGATGTTCAGACCCAGGGCCCCATCCAGACTTGAGTGGGAGCAGCTGCTCTTCCTGCCAGAAGCTGCAGGATGTGGGATTCTCCTCTCCTGGCTGCTCCTGCAGTGCTTTGGGTGCTTCTTCCCTGGGCCTGGAGTGCCAGGGGAAGGGGGAACATCCCATCTAAACCTGCTCTGTTTGAATCCATTGCCCCTTGTCCTGTCCCTCCATGTCCCTCCCTTCTCCCTTGGAGCCCCTTCAGGCACTGGAAGGTCTCCAGAGCTCTTGTAGCAGCATTGCAGCATCCAGAGCACCTACAAGAAGTGGGGTGCTCTGATCTTTGGAAGGACCAGAGCAATGAACCCCTCTGAGGAGCCCCTGGAGCAGGGTTTGGTCAGGGCTGCGATCTGGAGCCTCTTTGGGAACCAGCTGAGCCCTCCTGGTGTGGTTCAGTCTCATTGCTCACGCCCCAAATCCAGACCTGTGGTCGCTTTTCCCCGTTGAGGGGCTGCAGGGGATGGATGCCCGTGCTTGGGGAACAGAGCCAGATTGTGCAAAGCAGCCACAGGCATTTGCAGGGCACTGGTTCTGCCCCAGTCTCTTCACTTCAAGAGCTGCATGATCTTGGTCATGTTACCCCAGATGGGTGTCCAGGCAGGACAGAAGAAAGCTGGAATTCACCCTTGGCCATTGATGGCTCCATTGCCTTCTCAGGACCAAGGATTTCTTCCCACTGCACCATTGAAAATGTAGTTTTATTTAAAAGAAAAGTAGGCTGAGGGATTTTTTAATCTCGATTTTTCCCACAGTGCAGTTCTGTTGATGTTCAGGGTCTTCCTCTCAGGAACACCCAGCTGGTTCTCCAGGTCCAAATAATTGGGCTAGTTTGGCCCCAAGGCACCGACAGCACATTTCCTTGTTGGGAGCAGCTGAGTTTCCGTGGCTCGGTGGAGTGGTTGCAATTGTGACTTTTCCCAAGCAGACAGAACCTTCTCTTCCCTTTATCCTTCACCCTTTCCCCTTCCTTCCCCATCCCTGTTCCCAGCTGTGTGTGTGTCCCGGGGCTCGCTGCAGTTTCGGGTGGATCCTGGGCAGGGTGGGACCTGCTGGGGCCTGTCCTGGGCTGCTCCCAGCCCAGCTCTGCCTCTGCTGCCCTGGCCACAGAGCTGGCACAGCCAGGCTGGCACAGCTGGGATGGGGCACTGGGGTGGGCTGTCCTAAATGTGAACAGGGGAGAGCTCTGGGGTGGGAGCTGTTCTAGGGGAAATGCCTGTTTGTGCAGGGTGGTGAGGGAGTGCTGGGGTCGTGTTTGGGCTTGGGCAGCAGCCCCTGGAGTGGTTTTTTGTGTAAAGGCCCATTTTCAGCGGCCCCTGGAGTGGGTGTTTTTATGTAAAGAACCATTATCAGTAGCCCCTGGGGTGTTTTTTTGGTGTAAATCACCATTATTTTAATAATTCTCCCCTGGTGCTGCTGCTGAGGCTGCCCTGCCTCAGTCGTGTGTGTTTGCTCCAAGAAATGCCAGAGCAGCTTGGGATCCTTGGACACCTTGAGTATCCCAAGTTCCAGAACGGTTTGGGTTGGATGGACCTGAAATATTCCTGCCATGGGCAGGGACATCCTGGAGTGACCCAGGGTGCTCCAGCCTGGCCTTGGACACTCCAGGGATCCAGGGGCAGCCGCAGCCGCTCTGGGAACTCTCCCCAGTATCCCATCTCACCCTGCCCTGTCCATCCTCATGTCCAGAGTCCCTCTCCATCCCACAGGGATCTCCCAGAGCTCAGCTCTCCCCAGGAAATGCTGCTCTGTGCATTGCAGAGCTCCCCAAAGCCATTTTGCCTCGTGCTGCATGGGAAGGGTGATGCTGATTCTCCCTTCCTGCCCCCAGCAGGTGCCAGGTGTTGCTCAAGTTCTCACCTGTGCTGCTGCCGAGGGCGGCACCTCTGCCTTTGGGAGGGATTTGGGATCTTTTCCGGATCAGAGCACGTAGAGAGCATTGGCTGTTCCTGTTCCCCAGGTGTGACCCAGCTCTTCCACCTGGCTGTTCCTCAGCCCTCCCAAACTGCTCAGCTTCCTCTGAATTTTAAGGCAAAGAAGTGAAGGGAAAAGGAAAAACAACCACTGTGGAAAACTGGTAATTAAAGAGGTGTTTTGTCAGCACTTTTGGTTGGGATCCCATCTTGATGTGGTCGCCTCATTTGAATGTAAATGTCAAATTCCAGAGCTCCTGGAGGAGAGGGATTGGGTGACATCCTGCTGAGGGAAGCACAAGCTCAGGGGTTTCAGTGAGCCCTGGGTGCTGCTCATGGGCTGGGGGGGTCTGGGAGAAGAGAGGTGAGAAATTGAGCTTAAAAAAAGGAAATAAAATGGCAGCGCTGAGGTCACAGCTGGGGTGCTGTGTCAGAAGGACACACAGGGGCTGGAGAGAGCCCAGGGAAGGGAATGGAGCTGGGAAGAGTCTGGAAAACATCTGAGGGAGCTGGGGAGGCTCAGGAGTGACCTTGTGGCTCTGCACAGCTCCTGGCTGGGGGGACAGCCAGGAGGGGTCAGGTTCTGCTCCCAGGGGACAGCCTTGAGTTACACCAGGGCAGGCTCAGGGTGGGTATTGGGACAATTTCTGCATGGAAAGGATGATTGGACATTGGCAGGGGCTGCCCTGGGAGTTCCCATCCCTGGAGGTGGCTCTGGGCTGGGGACAAGGTGGGGATTACACATAGCTGGGGCTCAGGGATCCTGCAGGGCTTCTCCAACCTCAGGAATTCCATTTCAGTGTTGAGGAGCAGCGTCCAAAGGCAATGGGGAATCAGCTGGATGTGGAACATCAGCTCAGGGAGGTGCAGAACATCCCTTACTACCTTTCAGCACCCAAAAAATGACATTTGTCCTGCCTGTGTGTGACAGGCTGACCTGTGGAGCTGGAACAGCCACAGCTCTGTTGTGTTGGGATTTTGGAAGGTCTGAGGGGGCTCAGAGCAGGGTTGGGGCTGCACAGGGCATCCCACCAGGCTGTCAGTGATGTTCCTGAATCACCTGGAGGGCTCTGCTGCTGCTCCAACCCCTCCTCCTCCTCCTCACGGGCTGTATTTCACCTCAGTGGTTCCCTCTCAGTTGGGCCATTCCCAAACTTGTCCCCCAGTGCCACTTTTGGGGTGCAGCGTGGCACCTCTGAGCCCTGCAGAGCCACCCAGGCCCTGGAGCCCCCCAGGCAGGCAGGCAGGCAGGCAGGGAATGGAGCTGCTGGGAAATGCAGGTCAGGAGTTGAGGCTCCCCCTTGGTGGCCCATTCAGGCCTTGCCTTGCCCGGCAGGGACGAGCTGTGGTTGTGCCAGCAGCTTTTGTCACTGTCACCTGGCTTCAGCACATTCCCAAGTGGATTTTGCCCATTCCGTCGTGGCCTTGAGCCCTGGTGCCGTGAGCAGGCAGTGGATTTGGGGTGCTCGGAGCAGCTTTTGAGTCACCCACCTTTCCCAAAACCCCAAAGCCATCCTCTGGAACGCTCCATTTCCCACTGGAGCTGTTGGAAAGGGAACTGGGGGATGTTTTAGGGACTCGGTCTCTGGCTGTGGCTGGAGCATCCAGGCCCCGAGCCCATTCCTGGGGGGCTCAGGACGCCCCCTTTGCCCCCGGCAGCCCCGGGCACGGCGGCCGTGGCACACAAAGGCCGTGTTGTGTGCGGGGCGGCCGAGTTGGAGCAGGCTCCAGGGGCAGTCCCATGACCCTGCAGCCATTCCCACACTGTGGGGATGATTATCCCAGCCCCAGGCTGGGGGGGGACCTTGTCTGGCTGCTCCCCAGAGCTGGGCCGTGTGTGGGGACAGACACGGCTCCCTCAGGACCCTCCAAACGCTGCACGCAGCTCCAGCTCACTGGGTTTGGGAGGAAAAAACCTGTAAAGCATCTCTTGTAGAGAGGAGGGAGAGGGGGAAGCTCCAGTGCTGGTTCTGGGGCTGGCAGGGATGTGGGATCTGCTCCAGTCAGGGTTTGGGGGGCTCTGGAGCTGCCCTGGTGGGAATGGGACAAGTGGGGCTGAGGCAGCAAAGCCTCCCTGGAACCCCCAGCTCAGGATCCCCTGGGATGGGGTGAGATTGTCCTGGACCCCCAGTTCTGGATCCTCTGGAACCCCAGTTCCAGATCCCCTGGGATCCCTGGGGGTGCTGGGATGGGCTGACCTTGCCCTGGGATCCCCTGGGATGGGGTGACCTTGCCCAAGGTCACCCCTGAGGCCAGGTCTGATGTGGAATGGTGCCACCAAACAGCCCTTTCCTCCCTGATGTAAAACTCCGTGAAATGAGGGTTTAAAGGTCAAAGCCAGGAGCTCAGGAGGTGGCTCTGGAGTCGGTCCCAGGAGTCTCAGGAGGCCACCTGCCTTTGGTGCTTGGTGTTGGTGGCAGGGCTGGTGCCTGCCCTGCCCATCCAGGCCCCCTCGTCCTCCCTCCTCCTCCTCACCCCATCCCATTCCTGCTGGGAGCTCAATCCTGGTGTCCTCCTGCTGTTGCTTATGCAGGGATTGCTCCAGATCCCTTCTCCACAGCCCCAGACCTGCCTTCTCCTGCCTTTTCTCTGTATGAAACAGGAAGGTGCCAAAGTTAAACTTATTTTCTGGGCTTAACAAAACTTTTCAAAAATAAGTAAATATGGAAAACTACTGAGGAGGCCGGGGGTGGGTGGGGGAAGCCGGAGTTGTGCAACCTGGGCTCCTGCTCCCTGCTGGGACCCGGGGCTGGGAGCTGCTTCCTGAATAATTATTGCTGTTCTGGATCCATCCTGACTCATCCGTCCCCCCATGGCCTGGGACAGCCACGTCCCGCCGTGCCTCAGTTTCCCCAGCTGGAAATGAGGATCTTGGATACTCCAGCCTTGTGCTGGGGTGAATTTTGGACTGGTTTGTGTGTGGATTTCTTGGCTCCTGCTGATCCCAGTGCTTGGGATGGGGGAGTTACGCTGATTTTCCAGCAAATCGCTGCTTCAAGGAGCGTGTGGATTTGTGCTTGAGATGGACAGGAGGGAAATGCTATTCTTAATTTCTGGGATTGTGGGAGAATTAGGGACTGCTCAGGCTCACAGTCAGGCCCCAGTGCCCATTTCCCAGCAAAGGCTGGGTTTTTCCAGCCTTTGGAGTCAAGTGGATGTGTCAGGAGTGACTTTATTTATTTATCTTGTCCCAAACAAACCCTTGGCATTGGGAAGAGCTGCTGCTTCTGCTGGAACCTGTCCAGGATCTGGGTCTGGTGCTGGCACTTGGTGATCCCAGTGTCCTTTCCTGTCTCCTGCTCCCAGGAAGGAGCAGGAGCTGCCTCAGCCTCCAGGGATCAGCTCTGCTCTGTCAAACACCTGCAGCAGCAGCGTGGGGAGGCCGGGGCTCCCCTCTCCCTGCCCTTCCCAGGGGATATTCCCTGTCCAGTCCCTCCAGGGCTGCTGGCAGCCAGGGATCAGTGATGGGAATGGTGTTCCAGTGCTGGCATCGTGGAGCTGGGGACCTTCCAGCAGGAATGGGGCTGGGAGATGCTCCCAGGGCAGGACTGGGATGCACTGGGGAGGCTCGGGGTGCCATAGCCCCACGCTGGGCACAGCTGTGCCCGCTCCAGGTGCTGCCTGGCTGGGTGATGCCCGCTCCCTGCCAAGGCTTGCTGCTCTGGCCCGGATCCGTGCTAATTCAGCTGTTCTCACTCGAGAGCACCTGGCCCCTGTTCCTCCTCCTCCTCCTCCCCCTCGCCAGGTAAGCACAGGCCGGGCAGGACGAAGGGAGAGGCACGGGGACACCCTGCCAGGTGCGTCCCTGAGGAATTTGGGGATTCTCCCGATGTCTCCACGCTCTGACTCACGGCCTTGCCCTCCTTCCCCGCAGCCTTTAGCCTGGAAGATGGCGGGTGGCGTGGACGGCCCCATAGGGATCCCGTTCCCGGATCACAGCAGCGACATCCTCAGCAGCCTGAATGAGCAGAGGAACAACGGGCTGCTGTGCGACGTGGTCATCCTGGTGGAAGGCCAGGAGTTCCCCACCCACCGCTCCGTCCTGGCGGCGTGCAGCCAGTACTTCAAGAAGCTCTTCACCTCAGGGTTAGTGGTGGACCAGCAGAACGTGTATGAGATAGACTTTGTGAGTGCGGACGCGCTGTCGGCGCTGCTGGAGTTCGCCTACACCGCGACCCTCACCGTCAGCACTTCCAACGTCAACGACATCCTCAACGCCGCCACGCTGCTGGAGATCCCGGCCGTCAGGGATGTCTGCACGGATCTCCTGGAGAGGAAGATTCTGGCCAAAAATGACCAGATGGATACAGTAGATCAAATTGATCAGAGGAACCATCTCAGAGCAAAAGAGTACCTGGAGTTCTTCCAGAGCAACCCCGTGAACGGCCACCAAGGCAGCTTTCCGTGGACCAACCCAGAGTTGAGAGACCTTCAGAGACTGAACTTCCGAGGCCAAGAGGAGGAGGAGGAGGCGAACTGCAACGGCCTGGACTTCTACTCGCAAGCCACCCCAACCGAAAGACCAAAGGCAAGTGACTGTGACCCCGACAGCAACCCGGCCATGTGGCTGGAGCGCGAGGACGAGGAGCAGGTGGGCGGCGGGATGTTCTCCCCTTCCCAGAACGGACATTACAGCAGCCGCGGCCTGGCCACCCCGGCCGAGGAGGAGGGGGGCACCCCCAGGGGCCCCCTGGACCCGCAGGAGGCCGGGGACTCGCCCAGCTTCATCCCCACGGGCACGGAGACGGAGGACGATGCCAGGGAGGTGGATGACCTGGCCGCCAGCGCCCTGCTCCAGCAGATGATCAACTCGGTGGGGCGGCAGCAGCTCGGCGACGACGACCGCAAGGACGAGGACGGGGTCATGGATTATTACTTGAAATATTTCGGCAGTTCCAGCGAGGGCGACGTGTACCCGTCCTGGTCGCAGAAGGTGGAGAAGAAGATCAGGGCGAAAGCATTCCAGAAGTGCCCCATCTGCGAGAAGGTGATCCAGGGCGCCGGGAAGCTGCCGCGCCACATCCGCACCCACACCGGGGAGAAGCCCTACGAGTGCAACATCTGCAACGTCAGATTCACCAGGTACGGCTGGGCACGGGGGCTGCACGTGAACCTTGGGCTGCACCCAAACCTGGGGTTGTACACAAACCTGGGGGCTGCACCCAAACCCGGCCCTCCCCTCACTCCAGGAGCCAGCCCAGGGTGATTTTATCTCTCTGCTCAACTCATTTCCATCCTAACTGGCGAGTTGGGGCTGGAGGCCAAAGTTTTCCAGGGAGCACTTTGGGGGTGTGACAGGTGTGACACCTGAGCTATCTCAAAGGGCCTGGCTCGATGGCCAGTGCCACCATCCTGCTGTCCTGACTTGCTGAGCTCTGATGGGAACCTGACGTGATGGGGACACAGAGCTGCGGCTCTTGGTCTGTCCATCGTGGCCGGAGCAGGGGCATGGTTTGGGCATGGCTCGTGGCATGGCTGAGGTGTCCGTGGCTGGGTTGGAGGGAGGTCAGAGCCCACTCGTGTCCTTGGCAGAGCGAGCTCTGCAGCCCCGGTGCAGCTCCCGGGGGCGTTTGCCACGGCCCCGTTCCTAATCAGGGCTGCTCTGCTCCCTGCCTGGGCCACGGCAGCACCAAAGAAAGGGGACATTGTTTGGGCAGCTCCGGTTCACTCCAGTCCGTGCCCGGGCACCGCCTCCTCTCCCCGGCTCTGCGGGGCTGGGCCGGCCCGGGGGTCCCAGCCTGGAGAGGCTTGGGCGTGCGAGGGGCAGCGTGGGCTGACGGCCTGGGGCTGCTGCCTTCCCTTTCCCTTTCCCTGCTGCCTTCCCTTTCCCTTTCCCTTTCCCTGCTGCCTTCCCTTTCCCTGCTCCCTTTCCCTGCTGCCTTCCCTTTCCCTTCTCTTTCCCTTTCCCTGCTCCCTTTCCCTTTCGCTTCCCTTTTCCTGCTATCTTCCCTTTCCGTTTCCTTTCCCTGCTCCCTCTCCTTTCCATTCCCTTCCCTGCTCCCTTTCCCTTCCCTATTTCTGCTCTTTTTCCCTTCCCTTTCCCTGCTCCTTTTCCCTTTCCTTTCCCTTTCTCTGCTCCTTTTCCCTCTCCCTGCCTGCCCAGATGTTCCCACTGTGCCACTTTTCCTGGCCCTTCCATGCCCCTGGTGCTTTGGGGGCTCCATCCCGAGTGGGATCCGTGTGAGCTCCCCGGGGTGCAGCCCGAGGGGCCGAGGCCGTGTCCTGCCCCTTCCCCCGGTGCCGGCCGCGCCCAGCCCACGTTGGAGAGCTGAGGAATGCAGATAATGGCAGGGGCAGGGTGCCAGCCCTCCCTCCCCGCTCCCCCGGCCCTGCCACGCGGCACCTCCCTGCTCCGGGCCCGGGGCTGATCCCACAGCGACCCCAGAGCCACCCCAGAGCCATCCACAGCCACCCCAGAGCCACCCCAGAGCCATCTCCCCCCCGTGCACCATCCAGGGCACTGCAGGACCTGCAAGTGCCACAGGGTCCCTGGCAGCGGCTGGCACTGCGACATGAGGAGAGGCACAGGGACTTGTGGGCAGGGGGAGTTGGTAGAACGGTGCCACCTCATCCTTTTTCCATCCTGATCCCATTCCTTGGGATTAGGATCTGCTCCCATTCTGTGGGATCAGGACCCTGCTCCCATTCTGTGCGACTCTGATCTGCTCCCTGCTGGCTCCCAGGAGGGCCTGGCACCTGTAAAAAAGCTGCTTTTCCAAACCACCAGATTCCAGCCAAAACACATCATCCTCCTGCTGCTTCCCACAGCAGCTTTGGGAAGCCTGGACAGGGACAGGGAGCTGTCCTTGGCATCGCTGTTCCTGTGCCCTGAACTCCATTTATTCCATATTGTTTATTCCATATTATTTATTCCCTGTTATTCCTTTGCTCTCCTTCCCCATCCACGGCTGGAATCAAATCCCTTCCCTGTTCCATGGGAGGGGTCTGGGAGGGGGTTTGGGGTGTGGCAGGAGGATCGGGGCTGCTCCAGCCGCTGTTCCCCACCCAGCCCGGCCCTGCTCAGGGATTTTTGCTCCCTGGCGTTTCCTGGTTCCTCTGCGGTCACAGGGGGAGGAGCAGCTCCCATAAAAAAAAGAGTTGGGGAGGTTATAAAATGCCAGATTTTAATTTCACAAGCCACTTTGTGTGTCGCTCAGAGCTGGACATGACCTTGGGGCTTTGATGCTTCCCTGGAGCTTTAGGGTTTTTGGGATCCGGTGGGTAAAGGGAGAAGGTTCAGGGCTGGGATCTGAGTGATCCGTGCAGAAATGGGGTGGATCCCTTGGGAAGGGTCGGGAGGTGCTGGGGAGAGCAGGAGGGGCTGCCCTGCCTGGCCCCAAATGAGCCATGTGTGACCCCATAGCTGTGATCAGCCTGGGCTGGGCAGGGTGTGACCCCATAACGCTGCTCAGACCTCATTTGGGGCACTTTGTGGCCCCTTAACCCTGCTCACGCCCCATATGGGGCAATGTGTAACCCCATAACCCTGCTCACACCCCATATGGGGCAAACTGGGACCCCTTAACCCTGCTCAGACCCCATATGGGGCAATGTGTGACCCCTTAACCCTGCTCAGACCTCATTTGGGGCACTTTGTGGCCCCTTAACCCTGCTCACGCCCTATATGGGGCAAACTGGGACCCCTTAACCCTGCTCACACCCCATATGGGGCAAACTGGGACCCCATAACCCTGCTCACACCCCATATGGGGCAATGTGTGACCCCATAACCCTGCTCACACCCCATATGGGGCAAACTGGGACCCCTTAACCCTGCTGACGCCCCATATGGGGCAATGTGTGACCCCATATGTGACAGTGTGTGACCCTACCATCACACCCTGCGCTGGATGATGCTCAGCCCCACACCAGGAGCTGCCAATGTCCATCCCCACACCAGGAGCTGCTCATCTGCAATGCCCATCCCCAGAGCAGGAGCTGCTCAGCCCCATTCCAGCTGATACTCAGCCCTGTATTGCTGCCCATCCCCACACCAGGAGCTGCCCATTCCAATGCCCATCCCCACACCAGGAGCTGCCCAGGCCCTTGTAATGTCCATCCCCACACCAGGAGCTGGTCAGCCCTGTGCCAGTGCCCATCCTCACACCAAGAGCTGCTCAGCCCCGTTCCAGCCCTGTGTTGCTGCCCATCCCCACACCAGGAGCTGCCCATTCCAATGCCCATCCCCACACCAGGAGCTGCCCAGCACTGATGCCCATCCCCACACCAGGAGCTGCCCACTCCAATGCCCATCCCCACACCAGGAGCTGCCCACTCCAATGCCCATCCCCACACCAGGAGCTGCCCAGCACTGATGTCCATCCCCACACCAGGAGGTGCCCACTCCAATGCCCATCCCCACACCAGGAGCTGTCCATTCCAATGCCCATCCCCACTCCAGGAGCTGCCCACTCCAATGCCCATCCCCACACCAGGAGCTGTCCATTCCAATGCCCATCCCCACTCCAGGAGCTGCCCATTCCAATGCCCATCCCCACACCAGGAGCTGCCCATGCCCACACCAGGAGGTGCCAGCACTGATGCCCATCCCCACACCAGGAGGTGCCCATTCCAGTGCCCATCCCCACACCAGGAGCTGCCCAGCACTGATGCCCATCCCCACTCCAGCCGCTCCAGCCCCCTCCCATTGGCACCCCGTCCCCCGTCACCTCCCGCACACCCCCCTGACGTGGCCGTGTGTCCCCGCAGGCAGGACAAGCTGAAGGTGCACATGCGGAAGCACACGGGGGAGAAGCCCTACCTGTGCCAGCAGTGCGGCGCCGCCTTCGCCCACAACTACGACTTGAAGAACCACATGCGGGTGCACACGGGGCTGCGGCCGTACCAGTGCGACAGCTGCTGCAAGACTTTCGTCCGCTCCGACCACCTGCACAGGCACCTTAAAAAAGATGGATGCAACGGGATCCCGTCGCGGAGGGGCCGCAAGCCGCGGGTCAGGGAGGCCGGCGGGGCCTTGCCCCCCACGCCCACGGAGGACGGGAGCGCCCCGGCCCCCGAGGCCGAGGACGCGGCCGCGGGCAGCGAGGAGCAGCAGCAGCAGCACTTTGAGGAGAATTCCAATAACGAAGCGCCGGGATTGAATGTAGCAGGAGGGTCGGATGAGGGTAATGAGCAAGGACTCTCCTAAACCAAAAAAAAAAAAAAAAAAAAAAAGAAAAGAAAAGAAAACCGTAAAACCAACCCCAAGCGATGAAACGATGAAACAAAGTCACAAAATCTAGTTAGTACTTTTCCTCCGATTTTTCTCTTTAAAAGATGTTTCTCTCCCTTTTTTTTAAGGAAAAAACAAAAAAAAGCTACAAAAAAAAGAAAAAAAAAAAGAGAGATATTATATTAATGTTTTCCAATCTTCCCATCGTAAGCGGGGCTCTCCCCCGAGGATCCCTCATAGCCAAGGACCTTTTCTTGGAAAGGCAAGGACGCTAGGGAAGCACGAGGTGGGGATGGAAAGTGGCTCTGTCGCATGGAAAAGAGCTTCCATGTAAATCCAAAGCTTTATTTTGTGTCCAAACACATGTTTAAAAAAAAAAAAAAAGAAAAGAAAAAAAAACTTATTTCAGAGAGAGATCTATTTAAGAAAAAAAAAAAGGAAAAAATAGAAAAAAAAAAAAGGAGTGGTAGGAGTTGGAAGGGCTGTGGCAGGGCAGGGTTTG
Organism: Ammospiza nelsoni; assembly: GCF_027579445.1. Lineage (NCBI taxonomy): Eukaryota > Metazoa > Chordata > Aves > Passeriformes > Passerellidae > Ammospiza > Ammospiza nelsoni. Next base: position 5,822,603 of record NC_080659.1, read on the forward strand.
GGATTTGGGGGCCGGGGGCTCCTTCCCAGGAGATCGGGGTCAGGATTTGGGGTCTGTCCCCCAGCCCCCCCCGAGTGCGAGGCTCAGTCGGGCAGCGAGGGCTCCGGGTGGGGAGAAATTGCTGGGAAAATTGCCTAAAAAAATAAAAAAATCATGTGAGAGAGAGAGAGGGCAGCAGGTTCGGCAGGGTTTGTGTCGGGCACCCGGGGCTGGGGACGCTGGAGATGGGGACAGGGCAGGGCTGGGGACACGGGGATGGGACAGCGGGGTGGGGACACCAGGGATGCTCAGCCGTGCTGTGGATGCCGTGTCCATCCCGTGTCCATCCCGTGTCCATCCCGTGTCCCTCCCGTGTCCCTCCCTGTCCCTCCCCGTGTCCCCACACCGTCCCCACCCCGCAGTGCCCAGGAAGTGCCTGAGTCAGCCCAGCCCCCGCTGCCGGCAGAATTTGGGGCTGGGGGGTCCCAAATCCCCCCCAGGGAATTTTTATTTTCCCCCACCCCTCTCCCTCCTCCCGCAGGGAATTTTTCCCTCCCCAGCGCAGCCCCAAAAACGCCTCCAAATCCCTTTGGCAAAAAGGTTCTTTCTTTGGGGTGACCCTAAAGGAGCAGGAGGCCTTTGGGGAGGGGGAGCAGCTTGCAGCCCCCCAAGCCCCATTCCCAAAAAGAAAAGAAAAGAAAATATATATAAATATATATCTAGAGATGCTCTATGGCTGGAGAGGCGGGTCCCGACCCTCGGGGGGAAAAGGCACCTTTGAGTTGGTCACCTGTTTTCTAAATGCACATTTTTAAATGCTAAAAAAGAAAAAAAAAAGAAAAAAAAAGAGTAAAAAACCAGAGAGATTTTAAGCCCTTTTATTTTCAAAGCACTTTTTAGATTCTCTTCCTTTTATTTTAATTTTTTTGTTGGTTATTTTGGGGGGTTTTTTTCCTTTTTTTTTTTTTTTTTTTTTTTTTTTTTTTTTTTGGTGTTTTTACTTTCAAAAGAAAAAAGCAAAGAGCAGGTTTTGGCCGAATGTATTTTGGAGAGGGAGTGAGAGGGGAGTGTGTGCTGGGGGGTGGGGTGAGTGGTGGGGCTGGGGGAAGAGATGGATGTTTATTTAATGCAGAAAAACAAAAAAAAGCAATAAAAAATTCCAAAAAAAAAAAAGCTTAAAAATAATTAAAAAAAAAAAAAAAAGAAAACAAAGAAGTCTTAGCACTTTGCGATGGAACGGGTACTTTGAGCTCACTTTATCTTAATTTAAAAAAAAGCAAGATTCAAGATGTTTACAAGTCAAAAAAAAACTTTAAAAAAAAAAGACTTCTACGGAGAAAAAAAATATTATTAAAAAAAAGCCTAAATTTATTTTTGTAAGAAAAAAAATGTGTATATATATATATATATTTAACAAAAAAAACCTAGAAAAAATACAAATATAGGCAGAATCCAAGTGAGATTGGAGGATGGGAGGAAGATGCTAATTAGGTTCTGTGACATGCCCTGACCCTTGGGAATTTTAAATTTAAAAAAATCCATGGAAGCTTGAATTTTAGGCAGGAATCCTGGGGGTTGTGGTGCTCACTGCTCCCCACAGCCTTGAGGAGGTTTTTGTTTGTTTGGGGGTTTTTTTCGTTTTTATTTTTTTATTTTTTTTGTAGAAATAATTTTATTTTTACGATGTTTTTTTAGCCAGTGCCAGCGCAGAGGTGTTGGGATCGCTGTGGGTTTGGAAAAATCCCACCTGGAGCAGGGAGATTGGGAGAAATGAGATGGGAAATTGGGATTTGGCAGGGAAATTGGGGTCTGGGATGAGAAGGTGGGATCCAGGCAGGGAAATTGGGATTTGAGATGGGAAATTGGGATTTGGGCTGGGAATTTGGGATATAAACTGGGAAATTGGGATCTGGATAGGGAAATTAGGATTTGAGCTGGGAAATTGGGATCTGGATTGGGAAATTGGGATTTGGGCAGGGAAACTGGGATTTGAGCTGGGAAATTGGGATTTGGATAGAAAAATTAGGATCTGGATTGGGAAATTGGGATTTGGGCAGGGAAATTTGGATCGTGATTGAGAAACTGGGATATGAGCTGGGAAATTGGAATTTGGGCAGGGAAATTGGGATCTGCATAGGGAAATTGGGATTTGGATAGGGGACTTGGGATCCAGGCAGGGAATTTGGGATCTGGGCAGGGAAATTGGGATCTGCATAGGGAAATGGGGATTTGAGCAGAGAAATTGGGATTTGGATAGGGGAATTGGGATCCAGGCAGGGAATTTGGGATCTGGGCAGGGAATGCCCCGGGAAGGTGCTGGAGGGACCCAGGTCCAGGCTGGATTTGGGGTTTTTTCCCAAGCCCCGGGTTTGGATCCCTCCAGGGACGTGGCAGCGATTCCCTGGGAAGGACTGGAGGGATCCCAGGTCCAGGGATTTGTGTCCCTCCCGTTGCCCCCTTTTTCTGGGCAGGAAAATGGGGATCCCACGTCCCTGTGGGTCCCCCCATCCCTCCCCGAGCGGGAGGTTTGGGATCTGGGCAGAGAATCCCATTGGGAAAGGGTCGGATCCCAAATTGGGGGATCCGGGCGGGCCCGACCCTCTGGCAGCACCGGCTGAGGATTTTTGGGAATATGCAAAGAAAACTGCGTGTGGATTTGTAAATAGAGACTTTGGAGGTTCCCCTTGGGGTTGTGGTGGCTCCTCTTGTGCTGGGTTTTGGGGTTTTTATTTTTCCCTGGGATTTTTCCATCCTCGCTGCTGCTTTTCCGTCCCAGTCCCGAAGGAATTTTGGGGGAAGCAGCACCAGGAGGTGGTGAAGGGGGTGGGAGCTCCCAGGTGTGCAGAAAAAGGGGAAAAAGGGGGGGAAAAAGTGGGGGAAAGGAAAGAAAATCTGGGGAGAAAAAGGGAGGATTGATAAAAAAAAGGAAGGAAAAAAAAGGGGGGGAAAGGAAATTGGAGGGGAGAAATAAAAGAGGGAAAATAAGGGAAAGAAAGGGGGGGAGAAGGAAAAATGAGGAATGAAAGAAGGGAAAAAAGGGGGTGGAAAATGAGGAAAGAAGGAATAAATTGGGGAGGGAGGGCAAGGGGAGAAAAATAGGGAAAGAAAGAAGGAAAAAAGGAAAAATGCAAAGGAAAAAGAGCACAAAGGAGGAAGAGGAGAGAGGAGCAGACTCAGGATTCCCCCAGCCATGTCCCCGTGTCCCCCCCACTGGCAACACTTTAGCACAAGGTGAAGTTTGCACTAAAAATAAATCAAAAAAAAAGCAAAAAAGCAAAAAAAAAAAAAGCTCCAAATCCCCCGGGATTGTCCCTGTCCCACTGCCTTAAACCCCCACCCCAAAATCCCCCCCGTAGCTCAGCATCCAGATTTTTGTCTTTATTCTGATTCATTTTAATTTCATTTGAGTTGTTTATTATTTTTTTTGCTTTTTGAATCCAGGTTGGGATGAAAGTGTTGCCAAAGAAAGTGCTGAGTTACGGTGGGAAGAGAGAGAGGGAGAGAGAGGAATAATAATAAAAGTTATTATCAATAATAATAATAAATGATGAAATAATAAAATTCGGATCGAAGCCAAGCAGGGGCAAGGGGAAATAGGGAGGAAAAAAAGGATTTTTTGATTTTAAAGAGGAAGAAATTTGTGTGTCCCCCCCTTTGCTTCCCCCATCCCACCTCCCCCACGGGGGTCAGCCCGGGTTTAGGGGGGTTCATCCAGGTTTGGGGGGGATTCAGCCCAATTTTGGGGGTTTAGTCCAGGTTTGGGGGGATTCATCCAGATTTGGGAGGAGACTCAGCCCCATTTTGGGGGATTGATCCAGGTTTGGGGGGATTCAGCCCAATTTTGGGAAATTAATCCAGGTCTGGGCAGGCTCAACCCAATTTTGGGGGATTAATCCAGGTCGTGGGGGATTCAGCCCCATTTTGGGGGGTTAATCCAGGTTTGGGGTGCAGAGCCTAGGTTTGAGGGACCTCAGCCCCATTTTGGGGGGTTAATCTGGGTTTTGGGGGGCCTGAGACCCATTTTGGGGGGTTAATCTGGGTTTTGGGGACCTCAGCCCAATTTTGGGGGGTTAATCTGGGTTTTGGGGGGCCTCAGCCCAATTTTGGGGGGTTAATCTGGGTTTTGGGGGGATTCAGCCCCATTTTGGGGGGTTAATCTGGGTTTTGGGGGGCCTCAGCCCCATTTTGGGGGGTTAATCTGGGTTTGGGGGGCCTCAGCCCCATTTTGGGGGGTTAATCTGGGTTTTGGGGGGATTCAGCCCCATTTTGGGGGGTTAATCTGGGTTTGGGGGGCCTCAGCCCCATTTTGGGGGTAATTTGGGTTTTGGGGTCTGAACCCAGGTTCAGTCCTGGCTTTGGGGTCTGGGGGTGCCAAGGGAGGGGCTGGGAAGGGACAAATTTGGGGTTTTTCCCCCAAAATGGGCTCTGGGGGGGTCCTGCCCCCCAAACTGAGCAGGAGGGGTTCCATTTCTCATTTCCCACAGGAAAGGGCTGATTCCCCCTCCCCACCCCAAAATTCTCCTTCATCCCCCCCCTTTAGGGCCCCCCAACCCTTTAGAGCCTCCCCAGCCCCAATCCCCCCCCCAAATTTAACTATTTAATAATTTAATACTAAATCAAGACAAAACCCCCTGAATTTCTCTCTCTAAAAATTTTCTAATTTGGTTTTTTTTTTGGTGTTTTTTTTTTTTTTTCATTCACGACAAGAAAAAAAACAAAAATTTAATTTAATTTCAATCAAGAGAAACAAAAAACAAAGAGCAAAACGGGATGGAAATTTTGGGGCGGGGAGGGGGCAAAATGCTGCATTAAATTGTGTTTTATATAATAAAATTATCTATATCTATCTCTATATATATATATATATACACAGCAAGAGCTGAAATGTCCCCAGGGACGGGGGGGACACCGAGCTCGGCCCGGGGACCCCAAAGGATGCTCGAGGTGGGGCCACTTTATTATAAATATTAATTTTATTTTCATTTTTTTTCCCTTTTTTGGTTTTTTTTTGGTTTTTTTCTGCGTCTTTCTATATAATCTATTAAAGAGATTCTTTATCTTCAAGCACTCGCAAAGGTTGCAGCGGTTTTTATGTGTTTTTTCCAATTTTTTTGGTTTTTTTGGTGAGGATTTTCTCGGGGGTGGGTGGGGGGGAGGAAAAGGAGCGAGGAAAGGAAGAGAGAAAGAGAGAGAAAAAATAAATATAAAGAAATAAATGAAAAAAAATAAATAAAGCACAGAAAAGACATTCCATAGATTGTAACTTTGATAGTTCTTTATAAAGTGGGGGGAGATGAGGAAAAAAAAATAAAAACTATGACAAAAAACGACAAAAAAAATTAAAATAATAAAAATTGCACTTTGGGGGGGGGGCTTTAAAATAAAAAAAAAAAAAAAGAGAAATAAACTATATATTAAAAATACACCCGGAGCCCACTGGATTTCTTGGGGGAGGAGAGGATGGAGGGCACTGGCTCTTTTTGGGGTGTCCCCCTTACTTTTTGGGCGGGATTTTAATGATTTTGAGGGGTGTTTTTTGGGTGAGATTTTAATGATTTTGAGGGTGTTTTTTGGGTGGGATTTTAATGATTTTGAGGGGTTTTTTTGGGTGGGATTTTAATGATTCTGAGGGTTTTTTGGGTGGGATTTTAATGATTTTGAGGGTTTTTTTTGGGTGGGATTTTTTGGGTGAGATTTTAATGATTTTGAGGGATTTTTTTGGGTGAGATTTTAATGATTTTGAGGGGTTTTTTGGGTGGGATTTTAATGATTTTGAGGGTTTTTTGGGTGGGATTTTAATGATTTTGAGGGTTTTTTTGCTGTTTTTGGGGCTGGGGAGCCCCGAGCAGGGGGAGCAGAGCAGGGGCTGGGGGTTCCCTGGGGTTTTGGGGTGTTCAGGACTGTGGATGGGGGGGGGGGATTTTGGGAGATTTCCTCTGTTTTGGGAGATTTCCTCTATTTTGGGGGGATTTCCTCCATTTTGGAGATGTCCAGGCCTGCATAGGGGATTTTTAGGGGAGTTCCCCCTGTTTTGGGGGTTTCCAGGGTTGTGGGGGTTATTTTGGAGGATTTCCCCTATTTTGGGGGCTCCAGAACTGTAGGGTTTTTTGGGGGTAGGGGCTTCCCATCTTTTGAGGGCTCCGGGAGTGCATAGTGGATTCTGGGGGGATGTTCCCCCCATTTTGGGGTGCCCAGGGCTGCTCTGAGGAGGAGTTTGGGGTGGGGGGGCTTTGTCTCAACGTGCGGCCGTGCCTCAGTTTCCCCAAGTGGAACAAAGCCCCCCCTCCCTTACAGAATAACACCAAATGGGGGGGGTCTCACCCTCCCAGTCTGCCCAGTGCCCCCCCCAGTGCCCCCCCAGCACCCCCGGCCCCATTAAGCCGCTCGGGGGGGGCCGAGGGGGGGGTCTGGGGACCCTAATCGCGTTTGGGGACAGATGGCCGCGGTTTAAGGAGCCTCAGGGGACACGTTTGGGGTGTCCCCCCCTCCCCAAAGCCCCCCAACCCCATGGGGCCGCCCCAAACCGTGACAGGGCAGCGCACAGGTGACCCCATACACCAAAAATGCCCCAAAAATGCCCCAAAACGCCCCAAATTCTGATGTGGCCGGGGGGGGCAGGAGCAGCCCGGCCCCCCCAGAGGGCACGGCCGAGGGGAGTGGATTAATTTGTGTCATAATCTGCCTTGTTCGGGGCTTTGGGGCTTTATCCCGGGATTTATGGCCGAGTCGTCTTTCTTAGCGAGACGCCCTAATGCCACTTAACACCTGGGAGCCGCGATTTTCATTAGGGGCGTCAGGGACAATTAGTACGGGAATAATTAGGGCAGGAGCAGCCGCTGCAGGGTTTAAGCCCCATATGTGCCTGAGTGTGCAGGGGGGGGGATTGGGGGACCCCCGGTTTGGGGGTGTCCAGGGGGGTTTGAGGGAGGATCAGCCCAAATTTGGGCCGTGCCTCAGTTTACCTCAATGGGAAAGGTCTGGTGGGTAGAGAAGGCAAAGGGTCCCCAGAGGGGAGACAGCGGTGCCATCCTGGGGTGTCCTGTGGGGTGACAGCATGAGGGGGACACGGGATGGGGATGTGGTGACATCCTGGTGACGCTGGTGACACACACAGGGTGCCAGGGAAGGAGGGGACACCCGGAGCAGGTGCCACACGCAGAGCTGTCCCCGGCGGTGTCACAGGAAGGGGCCCCGGGGCAGGACGGGCACGGAGCCCCGGGGCAGCGCTGGCAGCCGCCCCCAGCCCCAGCGCGGCCGCTCGGGCAGGGGGCACCGGGGGGCACCGGGGGGGCCCGGGGGGCAGCAGGGGCAGCAGCAGCCGAGGCCGTACAGGGCGTAGGGGTGGAAGTAGCCGACGTTCACCCTGCCATGGGAGACAGTGGGGTCAGTGCTGGGACACAAACCCCTCTTTGGGGTCTCCAGAGCTCCCCGGGCCCCTCAGAACCCCCAGAGCCCCCGGGCCTTCTGAATGCCCTGGGCCCCTCAGAGCCCCCAGAGCCTCCAGAGCCCCCCAGAGCCCCCAGAGCCCCTCAGAGCCCCAGGGCCTTCTGAATGCCCTGGACTCCTCAGAGCCCCCCAAACACCCAGATCGCCCCAGGCCCCTCAGAGTCCTCAGAACCCCCTGGAGCCCCCCAAGCCCCCAGAGCCCCTCAGAGCCTCCCAGAGCCCCCAGAGATTCACCAAGTCCCCATGGCTCCTCAGAGCCCCCAGAAGCCCAGAGCTCCCCAGGCCCCAGGGCCCCAGAGCCCCCAGAGCCCCCCGGTCCCCCTGACCTGCGGACGCGGCGCCGGGCCCGCCGCCGGTGGTAGTCGCCCTTGGCGAAGTCCTCCAGGTTGGCCGGGTGGATGGCCCAGAAATGGCCTTTGCCGTTGTCGCTGCGGCCGGCCTTGACGAAGCACTCGTTAAGGGACAGGTTGTGGCGGACGCTGTTGCGCCAGCTCTTCTCCTGGGTGCAGAGGGGTCAGTCAGGGTTGGAAGGGTCAGCCAAGCCCACAGGGGTCACTCGGGCCCTGAGGGCTCAGTCAGACCCACAGGGGTCACTCAGGCCGAGTCCCCGGCCTCTCCTCAGCCCTGTAGAAGCCGGCCCGGGCTCGGCCAGCGGCCCCGGTGCTCTCCCGGAGGATCGGGGGCAGCCGACACCGGCAGGCTCCGGAACGAGCCCGGAGGCACCGGCCCGGGCAGGGCCGAGCTCTGGGCGCCGCCGATGGAGACACCGACCCGGTCAGCCCCGATGGAGGCACCGGCCTGGGCAGGGCCGAGCTCTGGGCACCCCCGATGGATCTCCCGAGGATCGGGCCCAGCGGAGCCGGCTCAGCTCCCCAGCCCAGTCCCCACAGCTCACCCCAAACCCTGGAAACCGGGCAAAATCCCAGAAAACGCTCCCGGCCCCACAACGCTCACCTTGTTCTTGAAGTAGGGGTAGTTGTCCATGATCCACTGGTAGATGTCGGACAGCAGCAGCTTCTTCTCGGGGGACGAGAGGATGGCGGTGGAGATGAGGGCGATGTAGGACTGGGCCGGTTTGTCCGCGGGCTCCGGCGGGGCGCGGGGGGCGCCCGGGGGGCTCGGCCCGGGGGGCTCCGGGCTGGGGGCGGCCCCGGTGCCCCGGCCCGACAGGAGGTACTCGATGGTGAAGGAGGCTCCGGGCGGGCGCCGGGGCGCGGCTGCCGCGTCCCCAGCCGTGTCCCCCGTGTCCCCCATGGTGCAGGTGCTGCCGGCGAGTGCCGGCGCTCATGGCCCGGTAATTAGTGCAGATTACGGGGTTTGCTAATTGTGTTTTCACAAACGCGCTGCCCCCAAAGCGGGCTGTTTATCTGGCAAAGCCCCGGCTTTAACGGGATTTGGGCCCTTAAGCCTCATAAATAAAATGATTAATCCGCTGGAGGTGGAGGAATTCAAAGTGGCACCGAGGAGGTGCCCGTGGGCACGGGGCCGGGGTTGCTCGGGGGTCCGGCTGCCCCCCAAAACCCGGGGGAGAAGGTGGAGAGGGTGGGGGTTGAACCAGAACCCTCCAGGCTCCATTTGGGGAGATCCTGGGATGTTCAGGGAAATCCTGGGATTGCCCCAGCACCCTCCTGCCATGCATGAAAAGCCCCGGGTCTCATTTTGGGGTGAGCTGGGAGTGATGCTGGGGATCCTCGGAGAGCTCAGGAGATCCTGGGAAGCTCCTAGTGACCCCAGGAAGGTTGGGGAAGCCCTGTGGGAAGATTTTCCCTGTAAAGATCCTGTGGATGTTGGGTGAGATCCTTGGGATGCCCTGGGAGAAGATCCTGGAGAATCCTGAAGGGAGATCCCAGAGACCCTGGGGTGAGAAATCCCAACAAGTCGACACAGAATTAAATGTAAATCTTTCATTTTATTTAACAAACACTATAATTTGAAGAATGTGTACTGAGGGAAAGAAAAATAATTTTCTTTTTTTTTGTTTGTTTTGTTTTTTTTTTCTTTTCTCTTTACAAAACAAAGAAGAAAAAAAAAACCAGGATATAAGAAAAAAAAAAAAACAACCAACATATGTACAGGAAGAGCTGGCCAACTCCAACAGAAAGCACTAAAACAAGCATGGTGTTTCCAAACAGTTGTTTGGCCTGGAAAATTTAAAAGCAATTAAATTAGAATAAAAAATATTAGGAAAACAACTGGACTCTAAAGCTACTGTGCAGCCAGGGCCGCGAGCACAGAACTTTGTACAGTAAAATTAATCTGGGAGCTCTACCCGGGTTTTTGTCAGTTGTTTTCATCCCCCTTTTCCCACCCCCACCCCCGTTTCAACCTGAAAACATATTGCTTACAGCCAGGGAAGAGAAGGAAAGCAAAGCCTGGGGCCAAGGGTGCAGGGTCCCTGTGGGAGAGGGAGCAGGAGCTGCCCCGGCTCCCCCTGCCAGGCCTGGGCAAAGGAAAGGGGGGTTTTATCCCCAGCCCTTCCCCATCCTGCAGCCAAACCCCAGCCAGGCAGGAGGGCAGAATCCCCCTCCCACAGGGGCTCAGGGACCCCCACCCCTCTGGGAGATGGGGGTTTGGGAGAGGAGCCCCCTCCTCACTGTGGAGAGGGATCTTTGCTTTTGGGCAATGAGGATTTAGGGCAGCTCTGGCTGGACCTCGGGGGCTTTTCCCTCCAGGTGGGATTGGGCACGTGTGGAATTCTCTGGAGTGAGGGGGAAGTGCTGGGAAAGGCACCAAGACCCCCCCTCTCTGTGCCCCCCTGGCTGCTGGGGTGAGGGATGGAGGCTTTGGGGTACCCAGAGCTGGGGGAGGATAAAGGGAGGGTTTGGGGTACCCCGAGGGGAGGATGGAGGGAGGATAAAGGGTTTGGGGTACCCCGAGGGGAGGATGGAGGGAGGATAAAGGGTTTGGGGTACCCCGAGGGGAGGATAAAGGAAGGATAAAGGGTTTGGGGTACCCCGAGGGGAGGATGGAGGGAGGATAAAGGGTTTGGGGTACCCCGAGGGGAGGATGGAGGGAGGATAAAGGGTTTGGGGTACCCCGAGGGGAGGATAAAGGAAGGATAAAGGGTTTGGGGTCTGGCAGTGCCCAGCAGCACCAAGCCCCTCGGGGGTCTCAGGCCAGCACAGGGACACGGCCCCTGCTCCTCACCCAGCCCAGGGGCAGCCCCAGCTCCCTGCGGGCTCTCCCGAGCTCCAGGGGGAAAAGCCAGCGAGGTCCGGAGCAAAGCAGAGCCGGGAGGAGCCCGCGGGAACAGCAGAGCTGGCGCAGAGGCCGGGACAGAAACTCTCCAAGACAAAGTCAAAAAGGTGACGCTTCGCAAACTCAAAAGCAACAACGTTTTGCCACCAAAGAGCACAGGAGGAGCTTTGGCTCCGGGGCCAAAGGCTGGGACAGAGAAGTGGAGGGGCCGGAGCGGCGGCAGCGCCCGGGCCCCGCCCTCGCACCGCCCGCGACGGGCTCGGGACTCAAAGAAACCTGAATTGGAGTTACCGAGGTAGTTGGCTAAAAACTGAGATTCCCCCACCCGGCATCTTCTGGAAGGACCCCCCTGCCCTGCTCCTGCTCGTGGTGCCAGGTGTGCCCAGGTGCGGGGGTGGCCTGCAGGTCACAGCCACTGTCCCCATCCCCAGGCCTGGGGGTGTCCCTGCAGGTCAGTGGGGGTGTCCCTGCAGGTCACTGTCCCCATCCCCAGACCTGGGGGTGTCCTGCAGGTCACTGTCCCCATCCCCGGGCCTGGGGGTGTCCTGCAGGTCACTGTCCCCATCCCCGGGCCTGGGGGTGTCCCTGCAGGTCAGTGGGGGTGTCCCTGCAGGTCACTGTCCCCAGGTCTGGGGCTGGGGGTGTCCCTGCAGGTCACTGTCCCCATCCCCAGGCCTGGTGCTGTCCCTGCAGGTCACGGCCGCCGCCTCCAGAACCAACCTCAACGAAAAGGGAACGCGCAGCCCTTGTCAGTCTTCAAAAACACCAAAGTTATTGCACTTCAAAAATACAACAGATCTGTGGTTCGAGCCCCCCCCCTCCCACCCCCCCGCCCCCCCCATGGCTTCTGCTCAACTAAAACGAGTCACTACTGCACAAACCTCTACACTTCCCTTGGGATTAGGTTAAAATTCCAAACGTGTCTCTTTACATGAGGTGCAGAGCTGCTGGAGCTCCGAGCTAGACCAGTGCCACTGCCAAGCGGGCATCTCCCCCCTGGCACCCCATGCCCCCAGTCCCACCCCTACAAACCCCCCTCCATCCTCTCTGGGTCATCCAACCCCCCCAGAGCCCTCCCCGCTCCCCCCCTCCCGCCCCGCCCCGGACTCACACGTCCAGCAAAACCTTTAGATTAATTAAGGAATGGTTAATTAACAAGAGGATCAAACTGCACACGGCTTTGGAGATGCAGGGTGGGTGTCCTGGAGGTGTGCAGGGAGCTCCCACGATCCCGGGATCCAGGTGAGGGAGGATCCTGCCTGGCTTAAGACACTTTCTTTACTTCAGGCTCCAGTTCAGGGTCAGGCTCTGAGTGGGGTCGTTTTCCAACCAAGAAGCAGCTCAATGGTTTTTGTTTTTTTGTTTTGTGTCTTTTTTTTTTTTTTTTTTTTTTTTCTTTTTTCTCTCGTTTTAATGAGTAATTTGGAATAGGAAAGTCACAGGAGATGAGGGAGGGAGGGAGATGAGGTGGGAGAGGACGTTCTCCCCCTCCTCCAGTTTAATAAGCACCAGAGTATTCAAGTCTGTCCGTTGGGAATTCCGAGCCGTGGCTGCAGTCAGCAGGCAGAGACTAAACCTTTCTCGTAAGAGCAGCGTCGTTTGGGCTGGGGTCCCTCATCATCATCCTCCTCCTCCTCATCCTCCTCCTCGTCCTCCTCCGAGGATGAGCTGTCCAGTGTTAAATCCACAACATCTGCTGGGGCTTTGCCGTTCTCGCCGGTGCCGTTGGCAGTGGCCAGGAGCCCGTTCACCTCCGAGGAACCTGGAGGAGGAGGAGGAGCTGAAACCACCCCTGCCCAGCTCAGGGAAGGGTCCAGCACCCCTGGCTGGTCAGCCTGGACAAGGGAAGGCTCCAGGGAGAGCTCAGAGCCTAAAGGGGCTGCAGGAGAGCTGGAGAGGGACTGGGGACAAGGCATGGAGGGACAGGACACAGGGAATGGCTTCCACAGCCAGAGGGAATATTGGAGAGAAATTCCTCCTTGTGAGGGTGCTGAGGCCCTGGCACAGGGTGCACAGAGCAGCTGTGGCTGCCTCTGGATCCCTGGAAATGTCCAAGGCCAGGCTGGACAGGGCTTGGAGCAACCTGGGACCGTGGAAGGTGTCCTTGCCATGGCAGGGGTGGCACTGGATGATCCTGCAGGTCCCTTCCAACCCAAGCCATGCTGGAATTGTGTGATTTCCCCCAGGGTTTCCAGCCTTGCTCACCTAGAACCAGGATGGGACACTGGGGGCTGCAGCTCCGCTCCTTCTCGGCTCGGATGGGGCACCAGGAGCCATCCACCAGGTACTCAATCTCATCTGCATCTTCACATTCTGTCAGGATCTTGGACAGGAGCCTGCAGAGGGGACAGCAGGAGCTGTCACAGCCCTGGCAATCAGCAGGGTGTGTGCAGTGACCCTGGAGCCAAAGGAACCTGCTGCTGAGAGCCCTTGGAGCCACGGACTTTATTCCCCATAAAACCGGTGCAGGTTCTGACTGTGCAAATCCATCCCAGCCCTTCCTGTCCATGCACCCAAATCATCAACTACCAGCTTAATTAGCTGCAATTAAACACAGCTTTGCCTCTTCACCCAGTTTCCCAGGCACTGCTTCCAGGCAGGCCCTGCTGCCCCATCCCATGGGACATTCCCAGCAAGGCTTTAGCAAAAGGTGAGAGATCCTTTGGCATTGGGAACTCAGCAATCCAAGCAGCAGCACTTCCCTTCCTTCCCAGTTTTATTTCCCAAATCTCCACAACATTCCTGCATCAGGAACACCATGAAAATCCGCCTGGAATGAGGCCCTGATTGCAGAGAAACTGGGCACTTGCTTCATCCCCTGTGTTTGGAAATCCCTCCTGGACTTGAGCACTTTCCTTCAGGAGGAAGGAGAACTCTTAGTGGAAAGACTTCCAAGGTCAGGAGAACTTTGTGGCACCCCAGTGGGAGAGTTTCAGCTTTCCCCAGCTCCTGTAGGAATTGTTCCCACAGCCAATCCCATCACCAGCACAGCAACCACCAGGCTGCAGCTCCCAAAAGGCTGACAAGGCCCTGAGGATGCCAGACCTGACCAACCACCCTGCTCAGGAGCCTCGGGCTCTTTTCTGCCTCCCAGCACCCACTGAGTGCCAGCTTCCCTCCCTCACTTCCAGGGAATCTGGGAAGGATTTCACCCAACAGAACTGGCATCAAACCAGCCCTGAGCAGGAACAAAAGTCTGCTGAGCCCTCCCCAGGTACATCCTGCTGCTCCTCGTGCAGGACACGGGCATGGCTGACCCGTGTGGGTCCCACAATCCCACCCCTCACAGTTTCCCCTTCATCTCCCCCTGCCAGAGATCTCCAAGAACTGGATTTTCCTGTCAGGGCTGGCCAGGGGACAAAGCAAACAGGTTATCAGTGCTGAGGCTGCTCCAGGCTGCCTGCAAAGCTACAGCTCCTGGATCTGCCCAGGGCCCACAAGGCAGCGACGCTGCAGGAGCCCTCGGTGAGGCTGGGACAGACTGGTCTGCTCACTTCCCTGTGCCAGGGCAGCTCAGCCACCCCAAACATCACTTTAAACTCTCCTGCTCTTGAGGGAACCTGCACTGGAGGCCAATCACACAGCCATGAGGGTGGAGACCATTTCCCAGCATGCAAGAACCACGTGTGTTGTTCCACCAGCCCTGGTCAGTGGTCCCAGTCCACAGAAGGCTCCCAGCATTTGGGGGCACAAAGCTGCTCCCAGACTCACCCCAAAAATGCTGTACCACAAGCCTGTTACCCCCCAGCACATTCCCACTTGCTCTAACACACCAGAACACTGAAACCAGAATATGATGCACCAGCAGAATAAACTTTGAACAGTTTCAAAGTGAACTTCAACCAAGAGCTGAATGCTGCACCCAGTGGGGAAGGGGAAAGGGCAGAGAGGTGCAAAGCTCACCCATCGATGATGAGCTGGTCGTAGGGGGCAGGTTTGTCACACACAGGGCACATCCATGTGGGCTTTTTCTCATTCATCTGTAGGTAGAAGACGGCATCAAAGCACTGCAGGTGTGCACAGGTCTCGGCCCGGCACGGCACCGACAGGCGCATCTTCACCAGCTGTGGGGCAGAGAGCAGAGCATCAGCCACGACACCTGGGAGGAACCCCAGCTCCCCTCAGGAGGAAAAAAACATTTAATCTGGGAGTTTGCAAAGCTGGTCTGAGAGTATGGTTTGGGTTCTTGACAAAACCAGGCTAAAACAGAGCTGGAGCTCCTTGGTTCTGGATTAAACTGGGAGAGCTGGAGAGGGACTGGGGACACAGGATGGAGGGACAGGACACAGGGAGTGGTTTCCCACACCCTAGAGGGAATACTGGGAAGGAATTCCTGGCTGTGAGGGTGGGCAGGCCCTGGCACAGGGTGCCCAGAGCAGCTGTGGCTGCCCCTGGATCCCTGGCAGTGCCCAAGGCCAGGCTGGAGCAGCCTGGGACAGTGGGAGGTGTCCCTCTCTGTGTCACTGGATGGTTTTAAGCTCCCTTCCAAGGCAAACCCCAAGTCCAGGAGGAGCCTGCAGGGTCTCACCGGACAGATGAGGGACACTCGGACCCCGGTGGTGGCGATTTCGCTGTCAGGGTCCAGGCGTAGCTTCTCTTTCACTGCAGGGAGAGCAGAGGACACAGCATTTAACCAAACTCAGCCTCAGCAGGACTGTGCAGCACAGGGGGAGCAGCTCACCCAGCCCTGGGCTGTGTGTGTGGAGCACTTTCCCTGCCAGGCAGGGAATGAACACATGGACCTGGGGTTAATCCCTCCTGAGCAGCAGGATTTGGGGAAATGTGGCACTTCCCTGGCACTTCCAGCTCAGAGCAAGTCCCCCCACAAGTGAGCAAACAGAGAGGGAAAACACATCCCATCCTTCTGCCATCAGGTTATCAAGCCTCCTCCCAGCACTGCTGGGCTGCCACTCCTTGCCCTCTCCACTGGCACCTCCCTTATTCCAGAACGTTCCACAGGAACCACAACCAGGCCCAGAGGTAGCCAGGCAGACAGCTCAGAGCGAGGCAGCCATGCAAGACCAGGCACAGCAGCCATCCAGCACAGATCTGGCAAGAATCAGATGTCAGCAAAGGAGGAATCCTGCCCCTGCTGCTGCAGCCTGAAAGCAAAACCCAGAGGAGCAGCAGGGAAATCAAAGCAAGCAGCAGATGGGCAGGTCCCACACCAAGGTGCAAAAATCAACAAAACCAGCTTTGAACTGCTCCCCAAGTCCTGAGGAGGAGCTGCTGCTCCCACTGCTGTCTGCAACTGCCTCTGACACTTCCATCACCGTTTTTCTTTGGAGCAAGTCAACCATTTCTTTTGACCTTTTCAGATCATAACAAGATGTCTCCAGACAATGAGGCTACATGCAGCTCTGCAACACCCAGCTTTAATTAGAGAGTGACTTCTCAGATGTGAAATTCCCAGGAGATTACAAGATTTGGGCTTGTTTTCCTCACATTAGGAGCCTTTTCATCCAAGCTTAATTTTTTATGAAGTTCTTTGTAAGAGCTCTCTCTGTGCATCAATTACTGGGAGACCTGGGAAGGAGAATTTTCTAGGATCTCCAGATCAGGATTTTGGATCCAAAGCCATAATCTGTTCTCAGACACTGCTCCTGTATTAAGTTCTGCAGAATTTTATGCAAAGCAAGATGAGTCAGCAGTGAGATGAGGCTGAAGCCAAAGGGCGGCTTCAGTGACAGGGAATTATTTGCAAAGCAGACCAGAGCTAGAAAAGCAAAGTTTAGGATCTCCTCAGGTTGGTCAGTTCTGGATATCCAAACAACTTCCAAGCACGAAAACACGAAGGAGCTGAAGTAAGAGATTGCTCTTATTTGGTTTTATTTAAATTCACCAAATACAGCTGATCCCTGCCCAAAATCCAGGTGTCTGCAGGCTGGACACACCTGGAGCCATCACCTTCCCTGTGAACTGCCATCCACCTCCAAGGCTGGCAGGCTGAGGAAGCTCAGCCTGGAGAAGAGAAGGTTGAGTGGAGACCTCCCAGAACATTCCAGTCCCTGGAGGGGCTCCAGGGATGCTGGAAAGGGGCTCTGCATTAGGAACTGTAGTGACAGCACAAGGGGGAATGGCTTGAAGAGGGGAAACTGGGGTTAAGATGTGCAGGAGAAATTCCTCCCTGTGGGCAGGCCCTGGCACAGGCGCCCAGAGCAGCTGGGGCTGCCCATGGATCCCTGGCAGTGCCCAAGGCCAGGCTGGGCACTGGGCACAGTGGGAGTGTCCCTGCCATGGCAGGGGTGGCACTGGATGAGCTTTAAGGTCCTTCCAACCCAAACTATGCTGGGATTCCCTGACATTTCCTATCCTTGGGAGGAGTTTTCCAGGATCTGGGCAGTTTTAAAGACCATCAGGATCACAGGGTCAGCTCTCCCACGCAGAATGAAACAGTGAGAAGGTTTTGTCCAGCAACATGAGAAACTGGGAATCTTCCACACTCATGAGCTCCAAGTCAGAGTCCACCTTGGAAAAGTACCTTCCCCTCATTTCCAGTAATTTTTACATGAGCCTCATACCAGGAGGATTTACCTGAGTGGTTTGGGATAAGCATCTCTGGGGACCATCTCTTCTCTGAAGCTCTCAAGGCATATCAAAGTGCTGCTGGTGACATCCCAGTGCCACCCCAAGGAGTGCCAGGGCCTGGGGCAGCAGGACATTGTCACCAGGATCCCTCGCTCCAGCAATGTCCTTTGGGAATCCCGAGGTCAGTGCTGCTCAGACTGACTCAGCTGAAGGCATGAAGCCCTTCCAGCGACACCGACAGCGGCACAAATCCTACAGCCACCTACAGGGAGAGCCACCAGAACCACGGCTTTGGGGTGACCTCCCACGGCTCACACACAGCTCAGCAAGTCTGTTCAGATAAAAAGCGGGGTTTACACAGCTGGAGGGGAGCACAGGTGTGCAAGGTGGTGGTTGCTCCCCAGCAGGCTGCAGACGGGCCCCTCCCGAGCCACTCACCCAGCGCTTTGCAGAGCTCCGGGTGCTTGATGCCGATGGTTTTCAACCTCTGCAGCAGCTCTGCTGAGGTCATCTGCCGCACCAGGTACAGCCCCACCGAGTAGCTCTGGGGAGAGAGGGAGGAGAGGATGAGGAGGCCGCTCTGCAGGGCTGCCTGGGCGGCTCTGGGCGCTCCCTGGCCTCTGACCTTGCCGTAGTTGCCCCAGGTGACCGTGATGCGGTTGGTGGCCGCTGACAGGTACATGAGGTGGGTGAGGTTGATGGGCCTGCAGGGCCTCTTGGGTTCCACCCCGGGTTTGTTTGAGGGGTAGTAGCCCTAGAGCAGGAAGATTAAATACAGGTATTTATTATTTTACTCAAGGTACATCTGTTCATCAGCTCCATTAAGGTGCACTCAGCCCCAGCTCTCAGGGATGGGGGGAAGGAACCGAGTACAGCTGGAGCACAATTAAACAGGATTGAGCCTTTATACAGAACAGCTCGTTAACAACATGGCTAATCCATAAAAAATTAGCTTTAAACTAAGCAGTGCACTTCTACAACATGGCAAAGCCATTTCCTTCCACATTCCCCAGATTTCCCCCAGATTTCCCTCCCCAGTCCCCAGTCCTCACCGGCACGGAGCAGTAGCTGTGGTTCACCTTGACGGCGATGTTGGGAGGGTACTGGTCCTCCTGGGGGGAACTGGTGTCTGTGTAGCAGATTCTGCGCAGAAACAACACATCCCATAATATCCTACCACTCTGCACAGCTCCCACAGACCCATCCCAATCCTTGCTCCCTCAGCAGAGCCCTCCAGGTGGGACTTTGCTGTTTCTGCTCGAGGTTCCAAAGTGGAATTTAAGAGGCCCAAGAACAAAAAGTTCACTGGAAATTCTCTCTGGAGCCATGAAATCCTTGTTGGAACGTTTTAGAACACTCCCTCCTCCCTCGCTCTGCCCCTGATGTTCAATGAGCCCAGCCCAGACCTACCTGAGCACCACCTGAACCGATTTCACGCCGGGCTGCAACTCCCTGATAAATGAAAGAACAGAAAACTTCAAATTAATTGTGTAAAAAAATCCCTACCCTCAAAAGAATCACCCAAAACCAGCTGCCAGACTCAAGAACTTCAGTTGTTCCTAATTTTTAAAAATAGAACTTCAAAAAATTACCTCCCAGAACTTTATTTAAATTGTACAATTCCCCTTGCAAATATCAGTGGTTCTGTAATTATTATTTTTTTTCCTGATGCACCAACTCACAGCTTTTCTCTGGGTTTTTAAAACTGCTCAGGTGCCTTCTGGTGATTTGTGAGAATTTATAAAAACTGGGTTTTAAGGTCAGGTTTACCTGACAGTGTTCAAGACTCCCTGTGTTTAATTATTCAGCTGAAGCTGCTCATGCAAACCAAGGGACTGAATATTAAGGCCCCACTGTGAATATTGCAGCCTCCATCAGGGCTGTTCCTGACAGGATTTTAACTGCAATCAGGAAAGAAATGGAAGGCACAACAAGGATGTTTTACCAGGAGGCAAAATAACCAAGATATTGTTCCTCCAGCTCTTTAATTTTATGACAAAGATAAATAGCCAAAGGTTTTATGTTGAATTTTTGGAGGAATTCTGCATGAAGGGAGCAGGTCAGCCAAGAGGAAACCTCCGTGCCTGCACTGCCACATCTGAGGGGAGCCTTTGTCTGACTCAAAAGTTGCATCTGACAGAGGTCAGGGTAAATCCTGATCCCAGATGTTTCCTCCCCACCAAGGAAGTTCCTTTCAGATGCAAAGAGCTGCACACTCTGCCTTTTGAACCTGGCCCCAGGAAAGGCTGCACACACTCACACCAGCAGCTCAGCAGAGAATTTAGGTCATCCATGATTTCATCCCCATTTTCCTGCCCAAATGCACCATTCCAAAGGGAGATTAGAGCAGCACAAATGCAATTTAAGGACCTGGATGGGGGAATTTGCAGCTCCCACTGCCCCCAAAGCTTTTGCTGTACATGAGGAGCAGCCTGGTGTCCTCACCCAAATCCTGTTCCCTTGCAGAGAACAAAAATTCCACAGGCAGGGAGCACTGAGGAATGATGGAATGGTGCAGCTGCATTTTCTGGAACTGCTAATAGCCAGTGAGGAGTACCTGGAATTTCTGATCAGCTCCACTTGTCTTGGTGTTAATGCAAAAATGCACGGACTTTCCTGAAGCTTCTCATTATTCTGTGGGACTGAGGAGGGAAGAAAAGAGTGTCCATCAAACTGAGACCTGCAGCTCTGAGCACGAGGTGATTGCTATGCTCTGTTTATCTCCAAGTCTTGTTTTCTCCCACACCCCAGAACTGCAGTTTTCATCTGTTTTGGTAATTCTGCTTTGATTAGACTTTGCTCATTTATTGCTCACTGTTCAGTGCAACCAGCACAGGCTTTGGATTTGATTTTTCTGTTCTTAAAATTATTTTTCCTCCCCTCAAATAATTCAAGAGCCATCAGCTCAGCACATCAGTGGTGTCACAGCGTGACCACATCCTCAAGAAGCCCAAGAGGAGACCTGAGCCTGACACAAAAGCCCAAAACCAACCAGCCAGAGCAGGCGGGTTCTGGAAAAGAAAGAAAACAACCCCAGCAACAAAAACGATTAGCTCAGATAATAAAAAAGCAACACAAAAAGCAGCTGGAAGTGACAAAACACGACTTCAAACCCCCTGACCTTGAGGGTGGGACAGCAGCTCACCCTCAGAGGGGCTGGAGAGAGCCCAGCATTAACTGGGGCCTTTTGCACACTGAGAATTTGAACACCAAGGGCATTTAATGTGGGGAAGATGAAGTTTGAGACCTGGGAAACTTTTGTTGCAACCTGTGCTTCAACCAAAACACGTTTTATTTTCAGTTTTGTGTCTCTAAGCAAAGTTCAGACCCTGAGCTGCTGAAAGTCACGAGAGGAACACAAAGAGGAAGTGCTAAAACAGCTTTTAAAAAATCATTTAGCAGGAATTGGGTGTTTTGTTTTGTCTCACTTCCATTGCATGGTTACTCAAAGCCACCAGGAGTTCAGAAGGAGGAAAATGCACTTTTGTATGAAAAAGAGGAGATGAAGGAAGGATAAAACCTCAGCAGCTCTTGGAAGACCTGGTGACAACTTGAGTCACTGCAGGTGCTTCCCCTCTGGTCCCTTTTCTGCTTTAAAAATGCAAATGGAACCTACAAAAATATATTTCAGAAGTAAGAATTAAGATATCTTTGTGGAACTTTCTGTTTAATTCCAGTTTCCGCCCAAATATCTCCTGACAAAAACAACCAGCAGAAAGTAAAACATCTCATGAGGTATTTTTAGCAAAGTGATGACTGACAAGGACAACAACAAAAAGTAATTTTAATGTTTCTGATTAAGAAACTGCCAATAAACTGAGCCCTGCTGATTGTTCAGCCACACAAAGACAAAGCAAACCTGATTAGGAAAAGTGAGAAGCTGCTCACGGTTTGTTTTGCATTTTTGTCAGCTCAGTCTTCATACAAAAACCGAACTGCTGCTGGAATCGAAACCCAGAATGGGAGGTGCAGCCTGCTCAGGTGGGAGAGCTGAAGCTCCCTGGCTGCACAGAGCCTCAGGCAGCAGCAGGGAAATCAGGGAGAGCCCTGCAGGGCCTGCCTGGCCCAGGGGAGCTGCCCGTGCAGGGCCAAGGCTGCGTTTAATGAGCCCTGGGCTCTGAGCAGGGCAGGGGACATCCAGTGACTCCCTGGCACAAACCTGGTGATCAGGGAACATCCAGTGGCACCCTGGAACAAACCTGGTGATCTGGGGACATTCAGTGGCTCCCTGGAACCAAACCTGGTGATCAGGGGACATCCAGTGGCACCTTGGAACAAACCTGGCAATCTGGGGACATTCAGTGGCTCCCTGGAACCAAACCTGGTAATCCCAGAGAGTGCATCCTCTGCCTCTGGGTGCTTCCACCTCCTGGAAATTTGTTTTCCTTCAGAATCCCATATTGGAATTGCTGACTAACACACATTTAACACTGAGCAAACCATTCCCCACACAATTATCGTGTTTGAGCTTGACTCTGTCACCACTCAGCTGTTTTGTCACAGCATTAACGCCTTCAAATGAAGAAGAAATTATATAAAATCTGACTAATTAGACCTTTATCTTTTTGTTTCTGCACAATCAAATCTTCATCTATTTTTCCCCCAAGCCACAACAGATATATTTTCAGCAAAGCCAGAGCAGCTCAAGTTGTAGAATCATTGGTAGAGAATTCTGACATTACCACACAAATTTATGAGAATTCTGACATTAGCACATGAATTTATGAGACACTCAGCAGAACTCAACTTCTCTGGACACGCTGAATTTGCCACCAGAACATTCTATTTAACATCAGTTAACAACATTCTTTGTTTCTCCAAATTAAATAATGAAAAATCAGTCTCCACACCCCAGGGAAAAAGCTCTTCCAGTTTTACTGGTTACCCCTCAAAACACACAGCACCATACACAAATAACTGTGACAAGCACACAAAATAAAGGCCAAAAATACAGTTGGAGGTGTTGCCACCCTCTTTTATGCACAGGATGCTTCAGGTCAGGGATTTCTAGTGCTGAAAATCAGCATTAGTGTGGAGTTTGGCTCCACAGTCCACAGGAACCAAACAAGGTGGGATTCCAAAGTGAGCACATTCCAGGTCTGGGGAAAATCCCAGGATTTGGATTTGAAGGACCTGAAGGATCATCCCCATCCCACCCCACGGGCAGGGACACCTTCCACTGTCCCAGGGTGCTCCAGCCTGGCCTCGGACACTGCCAGGGCAGCCACAGCTTCTCCTGCCCACCCTCACAGGGAGGAATTGCTCCCCAATATCCCATCTAAATCCCTCCTCTTTTAGTTTGAAACCATTCCCCCTTTCCCAGCATTCTCCCTCTCTGTAAAAGCTGCTCTCCCTCCTTTATCAACCTTTAAGCACTGGCAAGCCCAGGGATCAACATTTCTCTGTAAATTCTGAGTATGAGGGGAGAGAGAGGGGGGAAGAGAGGGGCGAAAGAGAAGAGAGAGAAAGGGGGAAAAAGAAAGGAGGGAAAGTGGGGGGGAAGAAAGGAGGGAGGAAGAGAGAAAGAGAAGGGGGAAAGAGAAGAGAGAAAGGGGGGGGAAAAGAGAAGAGAGAAAGGGGGGGGGAAAGAGAAGAGAGAAAAGGGGGGAAAAGGGAAGAGAGAAAAGGGGGGGAAAGGGAAGAGAGAAAAGGGGGGAAAAGGGAAGAGAGAAAAGGGGGGAAAAGGGAAGAGAGAAAAGGGGGGAAAAGGGAGAGAGAAAGGGGGCAAAGAGAGAGAGAAAGGGGGCAAAGAGAGAGAGAAGGAAGGAGAGAGGGGTCTGACCACCCCATCCATCAGCCTCTCCTGCCACAAAACTTTAGAAACTCCTTAAAAACACAACTTAGTTATCAACTCACGTTCATCAACTTTATTCAACTTATACGTTATTTATCAACTTTATTCAACTTCTACCTTACTTATCACCTTTATTCAACTTACACCTTATTTACCAACACCCCCCCGCCAGACTCACCTAACTCCGTGGGCTTCAACAGCTCGTCCAGCGTGGTATAAAAGGGCAGCTTGACCAAGCGAACCTCGGGCTTGGCCACTTTGGGGGGCAACCTGCCCAGTCCGTTCAGGTATTTGCCGTAGAGGGCAGGGTAGTCGATGCCGGCGGCCGGCAGGCTGCGGGCCACGGCGCCGCCGCGCTCGTACGCGGAGTGCAGCGGCAGCGCCTCGGCGCGGGGCGGCGCCGGCGGCGGCGGAGCCACCTCCGAGCCCTTCTTGTTGTAGCGAGTCTCGTAGAGCTCCTTGATCTTCTTGAACACCTCGGGGCTGCAGTCAAACTGGACCAGCTGCAAAGCTCGGGTCACTAGTTCGTGTTTTAGTCCGCTTTTACTCCTGCCAACAAAACCCAGCAACATCTGAAGATCTGAGACTCGGAAACTCATCACCATGTTCTGGGGGATAAAAAATTAAAAGATGTTCTCATAGTTATAAAAGGCAAAGGTTTAGTTGTCACTTTATAACTACAAGGCAAGATATTTAAAATTTCCCCTCAAAGAAAGACCCCGAACCTGTCCAAACCCGCTGCTGTCACCTGGTTTTGGTTCCCATTTCTTGGTTGAACGCAGAGATCGCCCGCTGAAGGACAGAACCGCCAGCACGGGCACCAAATGACTCCAAAATCACTTGGATAGGTGCCAAGCATCCTCAGGACAGCTCAGCTGGAAGCAGGAGCGACCCCAAAGGTCTAAAGCAAGAGGCCTCACTTGTGGAAGAGCTCATGGACTCCTGCAGCAGCCCGAGCCTCCAGAATTCCCAGAGAAATGCGGAAAACTTCATCCCAAACGGTGCCAGGGCAAGGCACAGGGAGGAAATCAAAACGACATGAACTGGGGCCACCAATCCTGGATGTCTGGATGGGAAAACCCCTCCAGGATCCTCCCTACATCCACAGGACCTTTACAAACCCCACACACTGAAGAGTGTGGAAGGACAGTGAGATTACTGCAGGGAGCAGTGTGCTCCCAGGAGAACGATGCCAAGCACTTCCCCGAGATCCCAGCCAGGAGCTGCCTTGCAATTATCAAATTCAGCGTCTGATAAGCAGCAAAACCCAGCTCAGGCTTCCAAAATTCCCTCTCTGAGGCCTGTGACTGTCAGCAAAGGCCACAAGGCAAGTTCCCATCAGAACCCAGGAATTCTTCCTGAGCCCACAGCTCCAGGCTGGCATTTCAGATCTCCAAACAGCCTTAAAATGGCAAAGAAGCAGCAAATAAAGTCCTGGGGCTGGAAAATTCAAGCTGCCCTGGAAATAAACACCACACGTATTCACTCCGCATCCTTCCTGTTTGTGGGGGAATTCAAGAAGAAACCCCACAAAAACAATCCAGCAGCAAAGATCCAGCAGATCTTCCCCAACCTCTACCCAACTCTCGAATTAATAATTTAAAAGAAAGCATAAAAGATAATCTAACAGTCTTATTTCCTGGAATAAACCAGCTACAGATTTTTTTAAAATTTTTTAATTAAGAAATCTACAACTGTTTCCAGAAACATTTCACAGCCACTTTTGGATGTGTGG
Organism: Ammospiza nelsoni; assembly: GCF_027579445.1. Taxonomy (NCBI): domain Eukaryota; kingdom Metazoa; phylum Chordata; class Aves; order Passeriformes; family Passerellidae; genus Ammospiza; species Ammospiza nelsoni. The sequence goes on from NC_080659.1 coordinate 5,847,283, forward strand.
GAATTAGACGAGAGAGAAAAATGCCATTTGATTTTCTCCTTTTCCCTTACATATGTCATTCAATCTGAAACCCCAAAAGCTGTTATGTCACTGTCTGCAGTTAGAACTTTGGGAGTCGTGATGAGTCCCAAAATATCCCTGATGAGGGGAAAAAAAGACTGATGACTAAAGAGGAGAGCAAAGATGTTTAATTGCCAGAAAGTCAGAATTTCAGAGCCCTGGATTCATGGTGCTGCTCCAGCACACACCACCTGTGAAATCCTGGAGAAATCTACTTTGTGCCTCACTTTTGTTCAACTCAAAAATAGAATCAGGATCATTAGGGGTGGAAAAGACCTCCAAGATCATCAAGTCTGATGAAATCCCACCAGGATCATTAAAGTGTGCTAGGAAATCGAGAGAACCTTGCTGTCCCCAAGGGATTCGGGGATAAAAGGTGCATTTGGAAAGATAAATTCATCAAGACACAGCAGCAGGAGGTGCCAGGGCATCCCAGGAGCTCAGGAGACAGGAGCTCCCTGTGGGAATTGCTCCTGGAGCCTCACCCAGGACCCTCGGCCTGGAAAGCGGAGCTGGAGCCCAGAATTTCCATTTTGAAGGAATTAAAGACGATGAGATTCAAGCAGCAAAACAACAACAAACCCCAGACAAAGCAAACCGAGGGCTCGAGGTTCCCCGTGCGAGCAGGGAGAGCACATGGAGAGCGGAGATTCCCGACACCGCTGCTGGTCCTCCTCTCAGAACCCTCCGGGCACGGCCCCGGGCCCCACACCGGGCACGGCTCTGACCCCACCGGGCACGGCCCCGGTCCCCCAGAGCCTCTGCGGCCACCGCGGTGCCCGGGGAGCGCTCCGGGAGCGCACGGGGAGGGCAGAGCCCCCCAGACCCCGCTCCCGCCGGGATGGCTGCGGCCGCGCAGCCCCATCCCCGCCGAGGGGCTGCTCGGGAGCGCTGTCCGGGAACACTCCAGGGAACCCTTCCAGGGAGCGCTCCCCGGCCGCCGCCGTTGCTCCGTAACCGCCCTCAGCACCGGCTGCCCCCGGCCGCTGCCCCGGCTCCCTCGGAACCGGGATCCCGAGGGGACCGGGAAAGCTCCCGGTGCTTCCCGCGGCACGAACGGCCTCGGAAACACAACTCCCAGCGTGGATTCGCTTCGCCCATCCCAGAGGAGCCCTGCGGCCGCCTCCACTACCGGCAGCGCCGGTCCCAGCGGTTCCCCGAGCCCCGGACGGCTCCGCACCGAGCGCTCAGCCCCGGGCGGGCAGCGGGACCGGCCCGGGGGGCGCGGGGGCAGCACCAGCGCTCCTCGATCCCGCAGTGAGCGGGGCAGGCCCGCGGCGGGGGCAGCCCCGAGGAGAGCGGGCAGCACCACGGCCCGGTTCGGCCCCGGGAGGTCCGGCGGGGGCTGCGGCCCTGAGGCCGGGGCGGGGCAGTCTCTGAGGTAAAAAGGCGAGGGGGAGGCCCCGGAGCGCCGCCCCCGCGGTTCGCAGCGCCGCCCCCCGCCTTCCCTCCGCGCCGGGAGCCGCCCGGTGCCGGCCGGGCCCCGCGGGCGGGGCGGCGGCGCCGCTTCCCTCACCTTCGCCTCCACCAGCTCCGCCGCCATCTTGGGCCTCCAGCGTCCACCGCGCCGGCCGCCGCCGCCGCCGGGTCACGTGACGCCCTCGCGCCGGCGGGAGGGCGGGGCCGCGCCGCCAGCGCCGCCCAATCGGCGCGCGCGCTCCTCGCTCTCCGGCCACGCCCACCGGACCACGCCCTGCCAGGCCACGCCTCCCCCGGGAGTCTTAAAGGGGCCACGCTCCGCTAAACCGGGGGAGCGACGGCGGGAGCGGTGGGGGGCCCCATCCCGGGGATGGGATGGAGGCGGCTCCGCGGGCACTGCGGGAGGGGGTGGGCGGGCAGGCAATGGGGGCTGCCCCCTAGATGGCGGCAGGTGGGTGCCCCAGGGCAGGGCAGGGCCCGGTGGGCTCGGCCCGAGGCTCCGCGGCCGTCCCCGGTGAGCAGGGAAGGGAATGGGGAAGGGTCCCGGTACCCCGGTTCCCGGGTAAGGGAGGGCGGAGCAGGGGGATCTCCTGGCCAAAATTTGCTCCATGGCAGCGATGTCCCAGAGACCCCTGAGCCTTCCTTCTCCCTTCCCCAGTGAGTGTTTGTGCCCCTTTCTGCAACTTAACCCATCGCTAATTAACAATACCTTCCATGTTATAATAATAGTAAATATTTTCAATAATAATAATATTAGTAGTAGTAATAACAACAATAACAATAATAATTATATATATGTATATTGTACTTTCTTTCTTTCTTTCTCCCGATAGGCAGCTCCAGTCTCTGCTCTGGGACAGGGACAGGACCTCAGGAAGGGCTGGAGCTGTGTCAGGGGTTTGGGATGGTGCTCAGGGAAAGGTTCTGCCTCTGAGGGTGGTGGCACTGCCCAGGCTCCCCAGGGAATGGGCACATTCCCACCCTGCCAGAGCTCCAGGAGCCTTTGGGACACGCTCTGGGACAGGGTGGGGTTGTTGGGGTGTCTGTGCAGGGCCAGGAGTTGGACTGGATGATTTCAAGGTAACTCCAGTGTTTGGGGCAAATTGCTGCACTAGGTGAGGTTTTCCAGCACTTTCCTCTCCGTGCCATCGATCCCACATACTAATTAAAGAAAAAGGCAATTAGCACTTTCTCAGGAAGAGCAGGATGTTAATCAGGTTTCCCAGTTTTCCCTTCTAGGCTGGCAAAAGCCAGGGTCGGTGCTAAAACCCCACCAGATTGCTATGGAAACCCCAAAGGCCGAGAATTCATCCTGTCACGGTGGCAGAGCTGGGCCCAGAGCCATCCTGGGTGTCCCTCCATGGCCGTCCTGCCTGTCCCTGCCTCACACGGGCAGCCTGGGGCTGTGCTGGGGCTTTGGGAGCTGCCAGAGACAGAACTGGGATTGTCCAGCCCGGAGAGGAGCGGCTTTGGGGTGAGCTCATTGTGGCCTCCAGGACCTGGAGGGACCCAACAAGAAACACAGAGAGAGACGAGGGACAGAGGGACAGCTCAGAGGGAATGGCTCCCACTGCCAGGGGGCAGGGCTGGATGGGATTTTGGGATGGAATTCCTGGCTGGGAGGGTGGGAAAGGGCTGGGATGGAATTCCCAGAGCAGCTGTGGCTGCCCCTGGATCCCTGGCAGTGCCCAAGGCCAGGCTGGAGGCCCCTGGGATGGTGGAACATCCCTGCCACGGCACTGGCTGTTCCTCCGTGTCCCTTCCGACCCAAACCATTCACTCCGTGATTCCTGCCGGCTCTAAGGCGGATGAGGGCGCACAGGGACGGTTTGCAGCCCGGGCGCTGAGCTCGGTGCCAGCCCGGTGTCCCCGGGCCCGGCGGGAGCTCCGGCCGGTGCTGCCCCCGCGCTCCTCCCCGCCCGCAGGGGGCGCTGCAGCACCGGCCCGGCCGGAGCATGCGCACTGCGGGCACCCTGCGGGACCGGGGCGGGGCGGGCCGGACCCTCCGGTGCCCAGAGCCGCTGCGTGCCACCGGGCTCGGCCGTACCGCCTTCTGCTAGTGCCGAGCCCCCGTGCCCGGCTCTGAGGGCGGCCTCACCGACCCCGGTGCCCCGGGCAGGTTCTTCGCCCCTCCCGCTAACGGCGTGACTTTCAACCCGCTGCAGCCGGGGCGGGGCGGGGCTGTCGCTGCCGGTCGCTGTTCCCCCGGTGTCGCCTCGCTGCGGTCCCGGTGCAGCCGCGGGAACACCCACGTGGTGCCGGCGAGGCGGAACAGCCTCCCGACCATAGAGTCCGCGGGATAGAGCGGCGCGGCAGCGCACGCGCTCTGCGCAGGCCCCGCCCCTCGGCGCCGCCGCCCTATAAGAGGGCTCCGGCTGACGTCAGCGCTCTCTTCCGCCCGCTCTGCGCTCGCCAGCGAGACAGGGCCGAGCCGCCGCCATTGCCGTGACCCCCCCGCCCCGCAGCATCCGCCGCCATCCGCCACCATGGTGAGCCCCCGCCGCCCCCCGCCGCTCCCGGCGGGATCAGCGGCCGCCGCACTTCCCGTATCGCCGGGGATGGCGGTTCCGCGGCCGCCGCGGGTCACACGGTGGCGGCTGCGGCCTGTGCTGCCGGGCTGGGCCGCGGCTGCGGGGCGAGGGTGGGGCGGCGAGAGGGGGCCGGTCTGGAAGGCCGTGACATCCCCGGAGCCGGCAGGAGCCGCCGGTGTCGGTGCCGGGGCTGCCGTTGGCCCGCGGGTCTCGGGAGCGGCCGCACTGATGTGGCAGCGCGGTGGCGGCGCCGGAGACGCGGCGCTGCGGTGCCGGTCATGCCTTATGTAACGCTGCGGTCTGGGCTGTCACCGGCACCCGCACCGGCCCGGGCTCGGCTTTGGGGGCGATTTGTGCCCCGTACCCGCTGACACCGCGGCTTGAGGGACACGGGGCAGGGAGGGGTTGGTGCCGCAGCCCCGCTGCGGTGCCCTTGCTGCGGGTTGTGTTGTCAGCCAGGCAGAGGTGGTGTCACCGTGATTATGGCAGGTATTTATGGGCGATTCGGCTTCCTTGGAATCGCCAAAGCTGGTTTTGTACGCGCTGAGTCCCCCTTCTCCCCTCCCTCAAGGTGAACTTCACAGTAGACCAGATACGGGCCATCATGGACAAAAAGGCCAACATCAGGAACATGTCCGTGATCGCCCACGTGGACCACGGCAAGTCCACGCTGACGGATTCCCTGGTGTGCAAGGCCGGGATCATCGCCTCGGCTCGGGCCGGCGAGACCCGATTCACCGACACCCGCAAGGACGAGCAGGAGCGGTGCATCACCATCAAATCCACGTGAGTGCCCTCCCTCGGGCTCCTGCTGCTCCCTGGGCTGGGCTCCTCCAGGAAGTGGAAGAAAATTTGGTCTAGTCCAGAAGCTCATCTCTGCTCATGAGGGTCTTGAATGGTGGAGCAAACTTGTGCTCAATCACTGAGCAGTTCTTTGCTGGGGAAGCAGGAGCTTCATCCTCCCACTTGAGCACCAGGATTGTTGGATGAACCGTGGATGTGGTGTGGAGACCTTGGGAGCATCTCTGGGGATGTTCCTGGTGGCTGTGCTGCCACAGGGAGTGTGAGGACTCTGGGGCTGAAAAAGGGTTTAGATTAGTAAGAAAACCTTAAATAAATGAATTGGGAATGGAACCCTTTATGGGTGCTGGAGGACTGCAGGGAGTTGGAGGAGGTTGGGATTCTGGAGGATGTTGTGGTTGAGGAAGGACAGGTTGTAGTCTGTGCTCCTGTTATCTCACACCCTGACCTCCCTGGAATACACTTGAGGAAATCCTGGAGCCCAGCATTCGGGTTGGAAAAGATCTCCAAGGTCACCAACTCCATCCTTGTCAACCAGAGCAGAGCACTAGGTGCCACCTCCAGTGGTGGCAGCAGTTTGTGTGGGGCAAAACACTTCTAAACTTCAGAGAAGAACAACACAGATCATCATTTTAATGGTTTCTCTTTCTTTCAGAGCCATTTCTCTGTTCTATGAGCTCTCTGAGAACGACTTGGCCTTCATCAAGCAGAGCAAGGATGGTTCTGGTTTCTTGATCAACCTCATTGACTCCCCTGGGCACGTGGACTTCTCCTCAGAGGTCACTGCAGCTCTGCGAGTCACTGACGGTGCCCTGGTCGTCGTGGACTGTGTCTCTGGTGAGGTTTCGTGCAGCTGGAGAGGATTTTGGGGGATTTGGAGCTGGGGGTAGCTCACTGCTAACTGCGGCTGTGTTTGGCAGGCGTGTGCGTGCAGACAGAGACCGTGCTGCGTCAGGCCATCGCCGAGAGGATCAAGCCCGTGCTGATGATGAACAAGATGGACAGAGCGCTGCTGGAGCTGCAGCTGGAGCCAGAGGAGCTGTACCAGACCTTCCAGCGCATCGTGGAGAACGTCAACGTCATCATCTCCACCTACGGAGAGGGAGAGAGCGGCCCCATGGGCAACATCATGGTGAGGGAGCCTCTGGGCATGGGATGGAGCCACTGTGGGGAGAGGGAGCAGCTCCCTCAGGGAGAATTCCCTGTCCCAGGTGGAGGACGGGATTGTGAGATTGTGAGGGTGCCTGAGCTCCCAGGCTTGGGATGGCTTGGGGCTCCTGCTGGCTCCCCTCCCAAATTTCCTGTTCAAAGCCTGAGCAAATAAAGGTTGGGATTGGTGCCCAGAGCAGCTGTGGCTGCCCAGTCCCTAAAGAGTCCAAGGCCAGGCTGGACGGGGCTTGGAGCACCCTGGGGTTGTGGAAGGTGTCCCTGCTCATGGCAGGGGTGGAATGGGATGGTCCTAATGGTGCCTTCCCACCTTAATGTTCCTGGGAAGGGAGCAGGGCTGTGGGTGTCAGGTTCTGAGGACAAGCTGGAGGTGTCCAAGCCTTCCTGCTCCTCCTGGGAAGGATGGGAATCCTACCTGCACATGAACCTGAGCACACACCTGCTGGGAGTGGAGGAAAACCAACCCGATTCTATGGTGCAAAGCTAAACTGGTGCCTGTCCCAGCCCTCAGAGTGGTCACTGGCACAGAACTATCCAGAATCTCAGTGTCCTGGAGGCCCATTTTGTACTGGGGTGTTTTGGGATGGGCTGAGGCTGCCCCCCTGACCCAGCTCTGCTGTTCCCCCTCAGATTGACCCGGTGCTCGGGACCGTGGGCTTTGGCTCAGGCCTGCACGGCTGGGCCTTCACCCTGAAGCAGTTTGCTGAGATGTACGTGGCAAAGTTTGCTGCCAAGGGAGATGCCCAGCTCAGCCCGGCCGAGCGTGCCAAGAAAGTCGAGGACATGATGAAGAAGCTGTGGGGAGACAGGTGAGGAGGGGATGGTGGTGATTGAATTCCAGATCAGCTCTGCATGGCTGCAGCCTGGCCCTGCAGAGGGTGGGTAAAGGGGGCAGGGTGTGGTTGTGCCTGGTTTAACAGGAGTTAATTACATTTGGGTGAGTGCTGGAAGGCTGAAGGAGAGGGAAGGCAGGAAATGGCTCTTCCTCAGCAGCCCTGGGCTGTGCCCTGAGCAGGCAGGACAAGCTGTGTGTCTGGAGCTGACCTGAGCGTGGACATTTGTCTGATTTCCTTCTCTCCACAGATACTTTGACCCTGCTACTGGCAAATTCAGCAAATCTGCCACCAGCCCTGATGGAAAGAAACTGCCCAGGACCTTCTGCCAGCTCATCCTTGACCCCATCTTCAAGGTGAGTTCCTCAGGTTCCTCCTTGGCCGGCACCTCCCACTCTGCGCTTCTATTCCGTGCGTGATGATGGAAAATTTCTTCACTTTGACCTGACGTGTTTGATTGAAGAAATTCAGCTGTCTGACACACCTGGGGGCACATGGGCTGTGTCCGCTGGGGGGAGGCTGGGTGCTGAGGAGGAGCAGGAGTTCTCTGCAGGTGCAGCTACTCCAAACTGGGTCAGTGCTCCAATGGCTGCTCTTGTCGCAGGTTTTCGATGCAATCATGAACTTCAAGAAGGAAGAGGCTGCTAAACTGATTGAGAAACTGGACATCAAGCTGGACAGTGAGGACAAGGACAAGGAGGGCAAACCCCTGCTGAAGGTGAGGCTGGTTTGAGTTCTCTGGGGAGCAGCTGAGCAGTTGTGCTGCTCCAGCTGTGTCAACATCAACCTACTTGGGAGGTGGGGAAGGAGGAGGAGGTGAACCCTGTTGGGAACCCTCTGACTGGGTCCTGCTGCTCTGCCCAGGCCGTGATGAGGCGGTGGCTGCCAGCTGGAGATGCCCTGCTGCAGATGATCACCATCCACCTGCCTTCCCCCGTCACAGCCCAGAAGTATCGCTGCGAGCTGCTCTACGAGGGCCCCCCTGACGATGAGGCTGCCATAGGTAGGAGGAGCTGCTGCTTTGCTGCCAGGCCTCAGCTCCAGCACGCCTGTAACCAGCTTGTTCTCCATGTGCACAGCTCAGGAGTGTCTGGGATTGAGTCTGTATCTTTTCTAGCATGGATCAAACAGTTTAGTGGCTCACAGCTCGGTTCTGGAGCACTGAGCTGACTGAGTAATCTCAGAGTAGCCAGAGGGTCCATCTGAGCCTGGATTTGTTGAAGACATTCCTTGGTGATGTGATCTTCCATGGAATCTCAGAATAGATTGGTTTGGAAGAGATCTTGGAGGTCAGCCCCATCTCCTGCCATGGCAGGGACACCTCCCACATTCCCAGGCTGCTCCAAGCCCCATCCAGCTTGGCCTTGGGCACTTCCAGGGATCCAGGAGCAGCCACAGCTGCTCTGGGCACCCTGTGCCTCCCAGGGAACAATGCCTTCCCAATGTCCCATCTATTCCTGCCCTCTGGTAGTGGGAAGCCATTCTCCATTTCCTCTTGTCCAGACAAAAACCCTTGGGCTGTGACAGTGGGTGCAAGTCTTGAGTTGGGGTTTGGGCTGGGTACCAGATCCATCAATACCTCTGCGCTAACCTGGTCTCTCTCCCCTGCCAGGCATTAAGAACTGTGACCCCAAAGGCCCCCTGATGATGTACATCTCCAAAATGGTGCCAACCTCTGACAAGGGACGTTTCTACGCTTTCGGCCGTGTCTTCTCTGGTCTCGTCTCTACTGGCTTGAAAGTCAGAATCATGGGACCAAACTACACCCCTGGCAAGAAGGAGGATCTGTACCTGAAGCCAATTCAAAGGTGTGTCCTGGCTGCGGTGTTGAGGGGTCCTTGTGCTGTCTCAGGTCTCTTCTCATGTCTGAGGCCTGTCAAGGTGCTTGGTTATGGGCTCACTGGGATCTCCTCCCCATCCCAACCTCACTAACCCACCTTTCCCTTCAGGACCATTCTCATGATGGGCCGCTACGTGGAGCCCATCGAGGACGTGCCTTGTGGAAACATCGTGGGGCTGGTTGGTGTGGACCAGTTCCTGGTGAAGACTGGAACCATCACCACCTTCGAGCACGCCCACAACATGAGGGTGATGAAGTTCAGCGTCAGCCCCGTGGTGCGCGTGGCCGTGGAGGCCAAGAACCCGGCCGACCTGCCCAAGCTGGTGGAGGGGCTGAAGCGCCTGGCCAAGTCTGACCCCATGGTGCAGGTGAGTGCATGGTGCAGGGACGGATCTAAGGATGCTGCCTCCACTCCTGGGGAAGTATTGAGTTGGGTGTTGGTCCCTGGCTTGGTGCTGTGATACCAGCAGATCGGTGGGGAGAACATCTAGAGGTAGCTCTGTGGGTCAAACACAGACAGGCAGAGGGTGTTGCTGGTGTTTGTGGCTGTGGCTCATTCTGAAGCTTCACCCGCTGTTCCCAGTGCATCATTGAGGAGTCTGGGGAGCACATCATCGCTGGCGCTGGGGAGCTGCACCTGGAGATCTGCCTGAAGGACCTGGAGGAGGACCACGCCTGCATCCCCATTAAGGTAGAGAGGCTGAGTGCTGGCTGAGCTCAGGGTTGGGGGTTTGTCCAGCTGTGGTTCCTCACACCCCCCTGTCCCGCAGAAATCGGATCCCGTGGTGTCGTACCGCGAGACAGTCAGCGAGGAGTCCAACGTGATGTGCCTTTCCAAGTCCCCCAACAAACACAACCGGCTGTACATGAAGGCGCGGCCCTTCCCCGACGGGCTGGCCGAGGACATCGACAAGGGCGAGGTGTCGGCGCGCCAGGAGCTGAAGCAGCGGGCGCGGTACCTGGCCGAGAAGTACGAGTGGGACGTCACCGAGGCCAGGAAGATCTGGTGCTTCGGGCCCGACGGCACCGGCCCCAACATCCTCACCGACATCACCAAGGGAGTGCAGTACCTCAACGAGATCAAGGACAGCGTGGTGGCCGGCTTCCAGTGGGCCACCAAGGAGGTGAGGCATGGTGTCTTGGTGGCATCCAGGGTTCAACACATCCTTATTTTTGTAATGCTTCTCATGGAGCAAAATGTAATATCTGGACAGGCCAGTGAATAACACAGTTGGCTTCAGGAGGAAAGATGCTCTGAGGGTCTTGGCCTTATCTAGCAATTATTTTCAGGATTAGACAGGACTGCAGGGTAAATTGACAAACTGGGAGCAGCAACAGGAGAATTCATTTTCCTGTTTACCATTCAGTTTCAGTCTGAGGGAGATTCCGAGCCAGCAACTTCTATGACATTACTGAGACCAAAAAACACCCCATTTCCCTTGGCCAAATACTTGGGTTTCAGCACCATAAATGTGTGACAGCTCTTGTGGCTTGAACCTCAGCTGATCACAAGGATGCTGCAGTGATGGCACAGGTTTGGGAGCTGGTGCCCCTTAAGTTGGGAAAGACCTCCCAGAGTCCAACCTTTGTAGGTTTGAAGGTTTATCCCTCAGCAGGGAGATGGAGCGGCACCTGGGTGGGCTTGCTGCTCAAGGAGCCGCTTCCACGGCGCTCCTGTGAGCCAGGGCAGCAGCACCCATGTGGCAGTGCCCAGGTTGGTGACGTGTGCCCCCGTCGTGCCCTGGCAGGGGGTGCTGTGTGAGGAGAACATGCGCGCCGTGCGTTTCGACGTGCACGACGTGACCCTGCACGCCGACGCCATCCACCGCGGCGGCGGCCAGATCATCCCCACGGCGCGGCGCTGCCTCTACGCCTGCGTGCTGACCGCCCAGCCCCGCCTCATGGAGCCCATCTACCTGGTGGAGATCCAGGTGAGCAGCCCTGGTGGGGTAGTCACCAGTATCACAGGTGGGACCCGCCTCAGCTTGGCTGGCCCTTGGTGCTGAACCTAATAGTGGTACTGTGGTGTTTGACCCCAGAGACACCTTTGGCTGGCTGGGTGTGTGGTGTTTCACCCCACAGACACTTTGGGCTGGCTGGGTGTGTGGTGTTTCACCCCACAGACACTTTGGGCTGGCTGGGTGTGTGGTGTTTCACCCCACAGACACTTTGGGCTGGTGGGTGTGTGGTGTTTCACCCCACAGACAGTTTTGGCTGGCTGGGTGCTGCAGCTGGGCCCATGGGGACAAGTCCAGGCCTGCAGGAGCTCTGGTGGTGGTGGGATGGAGCTCCCTCCTGTGGAGGGGCTGCTCCTCAGGTTTCCCTCTGTGGAGAAGCTTTAAGGCAATGGTGAAGGAAAGGAGTCGGTTCTGATGGAGGGTTTGGATCCAGAGCTTTATTCTGGCCTCTGAATGCAGCACCAGCTCCAGCAGAACTCCCTGAGCCCCTGGTTGCTGTTCCTTTGAACCCCAAGGGTCAGGGAGCCACCGACCAGGGACAGGAGGGGAGGGACAAAGGGACAAAGGACACCTGGATGGCCCAATGCCCCCCAGGGGTAGAGGGCATCCTTTGAATCTGCCCAATCCCTTCTGGAATTCCAGGACTGACAGACAGTGCTGGGCAGGGGTCAGGGAGGGGAAAGGAGAGGGGACTGACACACCTGGGAGGGAATTTTCAGGGGAGGGACCCAGGTTCTGAGGTAAACCCTGAAATCACAACACAGCCCAGCCCCTGCCAGCCCTGAGGGAAGGGGGAACAGCAGCTGGGTGCAGTCCTGACCCTGGTCTCTCCTGCAGTGCCCGGAGCAGGTGGTGGGAGGCATCTATGGAGTGCTGAACAGGAAACGTGGCCACGTGTTTGAGGAGACCCAGGTGGCCGGGACCCCCATGTTCGTGGTCAAGGCGTACCTGCCTGTCAATGAGTCCTTCGGTGAGTGCTGGGGCCATCCTGGGAGGGACAGCCCTGGGCAGGGCCTCAGGAGATCCTTGGGTTGAGCTGTTCACCCAGCACTGAGCCGTGTGCCCAGGTGCCACATCCACACAGACGGGGACTCCAGCACTGCCCTGGGCAGCCGTGCCAGGCTTGACCATCCTTCTGGGGGAAAACTTAACCTAGAAATCTCCAACCCTCCCTTGGTACAGCTTGGGGCTGTTCCCTCTCATCCTGTCACTTGTTGCCTGGGAGAAGAGACCAAGGGTGCAGAACATTTTAGGTTGGAAGGGACATTTCAGTGTCTTCAGTGCCACCCCTGCCATGGGCAGGGACACCTTCCACTGTCCCTGGCCTTGGACATTTCCAGGGATCCAGGGGCAGCCACACCTGCTCTGGGAATTCATCCCAGCCCTTCCCAGCCAGCAATCCCTTCCCAATATCCCATCTATCCCTGCCCACTGGCAGTGGGAATCCATTCCCTGTGTCCTGTCCTTCCATATGCTTGTCCAAAGTCCCTCTCCAGTTTTAGGCGTTGGAATGGTCTCTAAGTTCTTCCTGGAGCGTTTTTTCCATTCCCACCTCCCATTGGTTGGGATCTCAGGAGGCTTTTGAGAGCTGCTCAGGGTTCCTCCATGGAAAGGAGGAAAGATCTATCCATGGACGCAACATTGAACTACAACCACTCCTGTCCCACCTCACGTTTTGTCTTGTCCCTCACAGGTTTCACAGCAGATCTGAGGTCCAACACGGGTGGCCAGGCCTTCCCCCAGTGTGTCTTTGACCACTGGCAGATCCTGCCCGGGGACCCCTTCGACAGTGCCACCCGGCCAGCCCAGGTGGTGGCCGAGACCCGCAAGCGCAAAGGGCTCAAGGAAGGAATCCCTGCCCTCGACAACTTCCTGGACAAACTCTAATGACACTCATGGAACTCTGGGAGAGCAGGAAAAATTTAATTAATTAGCGTTATCACCCATGCCGCCAGGGGCTAGGCGCCTGTGACCACCATCTTGTTAATTAAATGGGTTTCATAGCGATTTTGAGAACTTCAAATGAGGAAAACAAACAAAAAGAAAAAAAAAAGCCTTATAGGTTTCTGTGTTGCACATGACTCATCTTTGCCATTGTAACTAAAACATTTCCACTAGATCTGCCCAATTCTGTATTTATTTGACTCAAAAAAAAAAAAAAAATACTGCTGCAGAATGGCCTAGAAGGGAGTGGGGGCGTGCTTAAAGAGGACAAGGAAAATGGGGGGAAAGAGAGAGGGGGTGAGGATGCCTTATCTGCAGCGTGACTGTCCGTCGTGCCCATCGCCGCCTGTATTAGTGCCACTGGAATTAATAAAATTGGATAAATGGTGACGAAAAGTGAATTTTTGGGGCGTTTTAAGGGTGAGGGTGGCGCCCTCTGGTGGGAGTGAAGGGGTGGTGCCACTTTGGCTCCGCCCACTCGGCCGCGAGCCGCGGGGCGGGGCCTCCGACGGGAGTGGGCGAGGCTTGGATGAATGGGGTGCTGCGATGTGGGCGTGGCTTCATGCGGAGGTGGGCGTGGTCGGTGTGGGAGGGGGCGTGGCCTGCTGTGCTGGAATGTGGCGGTGGCGGCGCGGGCGGCGGCGGCCCAGGTTGGGAACGGGGGCCGGTGCTGATGAGGGGTCCGGGAGAGGCCGGGAGGGGCCGTGCGGGCGGGAGAGGGGTGATGGACGGAGGCTGCGTGGCGTGGGGAGCGAGGGATGGCGCGGGGAGCGGTGCGTGGGGGTGGTGAGGCCTGTGGGGTGGCGTGGGGAAGGAAAGGAGGAACGGGGGGGCTGTGGGTGTGGGGGCTGTGGGGCTGGGAGGGGCTGCGGGTCGGGAGAGGGGTGGAGAGGGATTGGGGGGCCTGTGGGATAGGGAGGGGCTGTGTGGGAGCGGATTGGGAGGGGCTGGAAAAGGAGGGGTAGGGATTGGGATGGGGAGGGACTGGGGGATGTGGGTGCGAGAGGGGCTCTGGGGAATTGGGGTGGGGAGGGGCTGTGGGGCTGGAAAAGGAGGGGCGGGGATTGGGATGGGGGGGATGTGGAGAAGGGAAGGGACGGGGAGGGACTGGGGGGCTGTGGGTGCGAGAGGGGCTCTGGGGAATTGGGTGGGGAGGGGCTGTGGGGCTGCAAAGGGATGTGCAGGGATCGGGAGCTGAGTGGGTCTGGGGGCTGTGGGGCAGGGAGGGTCAGCGGAGGGGAAATGGGCCAGGAAAGGGATGAGGATTGGGTGGACAGCGGGTGTGGGGCCTGTGGAGCAGGGAGAGGCCGTGGCCCCCTTCCCTTCTCTATCCCCGGGCTTTTTGGGGTGTGGTGAGACCAGGGAATGAGCCCGTGGTTCTGCCGCCCGGCCCGGGGCTGTGCATCCCCCGGGATCCCTGTGCTGGGTGTCGGTGTGAGCTCCGGGACTCAGCCCCCTGTTCCCGGTGCTGGTCCGTGACTATCAGTGTGATCTCCGGGACTCAGCCCCCCGTTCCCGGTGCTCGTCCTTGGCTATCAGTGTGATCTCCGGGACTCAGCCCCCCCGTTCCCGGTGCTCGTCCTTGGCTATCAGTGTGATCTCCGGGACTCAGCCCCCCCGTTCCCGGTGCCACAGGTGCTGATCCCCGGCTGCTCCCGCTCCTGACACCCAGCGCTGGCAGCGGCGGGGCGGCTCCCGCTCCGAGGGCCCCGCAGCCATGTCCACCTTCCGCCAGGAGAGCGTGGAGGATTTCTATGAGATGGGAGAGGAGCTGGGCAGGTGAGGCTCATCCCGCTGCCTTCTCGGGGGTCTCCATGGCTGCAGCCCTGCCGGGGGCTCCGCTGGATCCGCCTGCTGGGTCCCCGCGCTGTCCCTGTGCCCCTCTGCAGGCAGCAGGGCCGGGGCTGTGCACAGTCAGGCATCTCTGGCGGATGGAGGTTTTTTTAAAAGCGTTAATTAACGTTGTTCCCGGCGGAGCTCCGGTCCGGGGCTGGCGGCTTCCGGCTCTCCTCGCCTGGCCCCGCGCCTGTGGGAGGGATCCAGGGTGACTCAGAGCCCAGATGGGATTTAATCAGCCGGGATGCAGAGGCGGCGCTGGGGGAGCCGCCTGCCTCGGGATCCTCCAGCGCTGCCTCGGCCGCGCCAGCCCCGCGGGCGCTGGGGCAGCAAAAGCGTTCTGGGTCACTTAAGTGGGTTTTTATCAAAGCAGAGGAACTTGCAGGAGTTGCTGCAGGTTCTTTTGCCTCTCTGTGGCTGGGGTTGTTTGTGAGCCATGGGGAGGGATGTGGTGGCCGTGGCTGGACCCACTCTGTCCCCCAGGGCTGTGCAGGTGCCTGGCCACGATCCTGGGCTGTATAAAGGTATAAAGGAGTTTCCCTGGCCATGATTCAGGGATGGATAAAGGAGTCTCCCTGGCCATAATCCAGAGATGTATAAAGGTATAAAGGAGTTTCCCTGGCCATGATTCAGGGATGGATAAAGGTGTAAAAGAGTCTCAGGTCCATGTGCAGTCTCTCTGATTTCAGGTATTTCCCCTCCACCTGCCTTCTCCGTCAGGGCTTTGGGGTCTCCCAAGACCCCAAAGCCTGGGGTTTGCTCCAGGAGTGGGTGGGCATCCCCAGATCCCAGCTCATGGCACTCCTGGGATGAAACCCTCATCCTGCAGTGCCCATCGTGCAGTGCCCATCGTGCAGTGCCCCTCCTGCAGCGCCCAGGCAGGACGTGCTGAGCTCCCTCTCCCCGCAGCGGGCAGTTCGCCATCGTCAGGAAGTGCCGGGAGAGGAAGACGGGGCTGGAGTACGCGGCCAAGTTCATCAAGAAGCGGCGGCTGTCGTCCAGCCGCAGGGGCGTGAGCCGCGAGGAGATCGAGCGTGAGGTGGACATCCTGCGCGAGATCCAGCACCCCAACATCATCACCCTGCACGACATCTTCGAGAACAAGACCGACGTGGTGCTCATCCTGGAGCTGGTGTCCGGCGGGGAGCTCTTCGACTTCCTGGCCGAGAAGGAGTCGCTGACGGAGGAGGAGGCCACGCAGTTCCTCAAGCAGATCCTGGACGGGGTGCACTACCTGCACTCCAAGCGCATCGCCCACTTCGACCTCAAGGTGAGCTCTGGGAGCTGCAGACACCACGCTGGGAGCAGGGATGGGCCCCAGGTGGGCTCTGGGAGCTGCAGACACCACCCTGGGAGCAGGGATGGGCCCCAGGTGGGCTCTGGGAGCTGCAGACACCACGCTGGGAGCAGGGATGGGCCCCAGGTGGGCTCTGGGAGCTGCAGACACCACTCTGGGAGCAGGGATGGGCCCCCAGGTGGGCTCTGGGAGCTGCAGACACCCTGTGTTCAGCTCTGGGAGCAGGGATGGGCCCCCAGGTGGGGTCTGGAAATCAGTGAGGGTCAGTGCACTCCTGCAGAGCAGTGGGGCTGGTGCTTGGGATCTCATCCTCTCCTTTGGTGCTTGGGATCTCTCCCCATTTGAGGCACATCCTCTCTGGTGCTTGGGATCTCTCCCAGCTTGAGGCAGTCATCCTTCCACTCTAGTGTTTGGGATCTCTCCTAATTTGAGGCACTCATCCTCTCCTCTGGAATGAGGAGCCCAGGGCAGCTTCCCAGGCTGCTGTGTAGGGACAGCCCCAGCTCCTCTCCCCCCACAGCCAGAGAACATCATGCTGCTGGACAAGAACGTGCCAAACCCTCGCATCAAACTCATCGACTTTGGGATTGCCCACAAGATTGAGGCTGGCAACGAGTTCAAGAATATCTTTGGGACCCCAGAGTTTGTAGGTGAGCATTCCTGGGGGCTTCTCGGGGTACTGAAAGCTTTGGATTAACCCTGGAGAGACACCCAGCACTCTGGTGCTGCTGCCAGGATGTGTCCATGGGGCCAGGCTTCCTTCCCCCACAATAAATCCATTTTCTCCCCTTTCCTCCTAAAGCCCCAGAAATTGTGAACTACGAGCCCCTGGGGCTGGAGGCCGACATGTGGTGAGTGATTCCCCTCCTGAACCCCTTCCATGGCTCCAGCAGCCAAACCCCTCATGCCAAAAGCTCTGTGGGACTTCATCCTCCTCTGTGGGACTTCATCCTCCTCCCCCTCTCTCTTCCAGGAGCATCGGGGTCATCACCTACATCCTGTGAGTATGAGGCAGCTCTGGAGGGGACAGGGCTGCAGGACGAGCCCCCCACCTCGGGCTGGAGCCTTTTTGGGGTGTCCCAACCCACTCTCTCCTCAGGCTGAGCGGAGCCTCCCCGTTCCTGGGGGAGACAAAGCAGGAGACGCTGACCAACATCTCTGCTGTCAACTACGACTTCGATGAGGAATATTTCAGCAACACCAGCGAGCTGGCCAAGGACTTCATCCGCCGCCTGCTGGTCAAGGACCCCAAGTGAGGGACAGGGAGCAGAGCTGGGGGTGTCTCTGGGAGAGGGGACAGTCCCCCCAGTGAGGGACAGGGAGCAGAGCTGGGGGTGTCTCTGGGAGAGGGGACAGTCCCCCCTGCCCACCCTGCTGTGCACAGGCAGCTCCCTCTCCCCTGCCTGCACCAGGGTGGGGTGAATTCTGGGATCACCCCGAGGGTGCAGGAGCTCCACTGGGGTTTGGGGGGGGTTTGAGCTGGGCTCCGGGTTTGGGAAGGAGCAGTGGGGACAGGAGGTTCCCACATCATCCTCTGCCTGTTTCCCTTGGGAGGCAGTTTGAGGGGTTGGGGGCTGGATGCAGCCCCTGCCTGGAGGGCCCTGAGTGCAGCAAGGCTCAATCACAGGATCCAAGCTGCTTTTGCAGGGCTGTAACAGGGAGAGAGGAGCAGAGCCTCTGCCCTGATCCCAGCCGTGCTGTGTTTACAGGAAGCGAATGACCATCGCCCAGAGCCTAGAGCACCCTTGGATTAAGGTGAGAAGTCCAAGAATCAGCATTTTTGGGTGCCTGACCCCCCGAGGCCAGGGCTCTGCTGCTCCCCCAGCCCTGTGGGGACCAGTTTGGTGTCACTGCCTGTGACGCTGCTGCAGCCACCGCTGTCCCTGCCACAGGTGATCAAGAGGAGGAACGTGCGCAACGAGGACAGCGGCAAGAAGCCCGAGCGGCGCCGGCTGAAGACCACGCGCCTCAAGGAGTACACCATCAAATCCCACTCCAGCATGCCCCCCAACAACACCTACATCAACTTCGAGCGCTTCTCCAAGGTCATGGAGGAGGTGGCTGCGGCCGAGGAGAGCCTCCGAGAGCTGGGGAGGAACAAGAAGTCCTTCCAGGAGGACATCGAGGCGCTGCTGTCCATCTACGAGGAGAAGGAGTCGTGGTACAAAGAGGAGAACGAGAGCATCAGCCAGGACCTGCGGCAGATCCGGCAGGAGCTGCACAAGACGGAGGCGCTGAAGAAGCAGGCGCAGGAGGAGACCAAGAGCGTGGTGCAGGCGGCCAACGGGCTCAAGCGGCGCTACCGCAAGCTGGAGAACCACTACGAGGCCCTGGCCAAGCAGGTGGCCTCGGAGATGAAGTTTGTGCAGGAGCTGGTGTGGTCCATCGAGAGGGAGAAGCTGCAGAGCAGCGAGGGCGACGGCAGCATCCGCTAACCCTGCTCATCCCCGGGGGCTGCGCTGCTCCCCACTCCCTCTGCTCCTCCCTGGGGGCTGGGGCTGCTCCTGGTGCCCCTGCTCATCCCCGGTGCTCCTGCTCACCTCCTGGGGCTGGGGCTGCTCCTGGTGCCCCTGCTCATCCCCGGGGGCTGCGCTGCTTCCCGCTCCCCCTGCTCCTTCCTGGGGGCTGGGGCTGCTCCTGGTGCCCCTGCTCACCCCTGGTGCCCCTGCTCATCCCCGGGGGCTGCGCTGCTCCCCACTCCCCCTGCTCCTCCCTGGGGGCTGGGGCTGCTCCTGGTGCCCCTGCTCACCTCCTGGGGCTGGGGCTGCTCCTGGTGCCCCTGCTCACCCCTGGTGCCCCTGCTCATCCCTGGGGGCTCTGCTGCTCCCCGCTCCCCCTGCTCCTTCCTTGGGGCTGGGGCTGCTCCCCAGTGCCCCTGCTCACCCCCGGTGCCCCTGCTCACCTCCTGGGGCTGGGGCTGCTCCTGGTGCCCCTGCTCACCCCCGGTGCCCCTGCTCACCCCCGGGCAGTGCCCCAGCTCGGTGTTAAGGGGGGGTTTGTGCCTCCCTGGAGCCCCCCCTCAGGGTGCTGGGGCTGTGCCACGTGCAGCTCCTCTCTGGCTCCTGTTCCTGCACTCCCCAGGACGTTTGTCCCCCCCTGTCACCCGGGTCCCCGAGCTGCCCCAGTGCCCCATGGGGGGGTTGGTGTGCAGAGCTCCCCTCTGCACTGCAGCAGCAGCCATGCACGGGCTGGGACCAAGGACTGATCCCTGCGTGGCCTCACGCTCCGCAGCCCCCCTGCACCCCACATTCCCCCCAGGCTGCTGCACCCCTTGTCCCCCTGTCCCAGCCCTGGCTCCCCCTTTTCCCACAATAAAGGTTTCTGTGTAGTGGGGTGGCTGCCTCAGCTCCTGCCATGGTGGGACAGGGCTTGGGAGGGAGATAAGGATGTGCCCTGTGGTGACAACTCCCCCACTGTGCTCCTATCCCAGAGGGAATTCCTTAATTTGGGGAGAAAAATGCTTTTTATTCCTTGTGAAACCCAGTGCTGGTGGGTGAGCTCGCTGTGGGCATGGAGGGAGGTCTGGGGGTGCTTTGTGGGGTGTTCCCAGGCTGGGGGAGCCCCCAGCTCCTCGTGCCTCAGATCCCTCACTCCTGGGGACAGGGGGAGCCAGGTCCCAAACCATTCTCACGTTCCAGAGAACACCAGGGCAGGGAGCACGGTTCCCATTTACCAGGGCAGGGAGCACAGTTCCCATTTACCAGGGCAGGGAGCACATTTCCCCATTTACCAGAGCAGGGAGCACGGTTCCCATTTACCAGGGCAGGGAGCACATTTCCCCATTTACCAGAGCAGGGAGCACATTTCCCATTTACCAGGGCAGGGAGCACGGTTCCCATTTACCAGGGCAGGGAGCACATTTCCCATTTACCAGAGCAGGGAGCACATTTCCCCATTTACCAGGGCAGGGAGCACGGTTCCCATTTACCAGGGCAGGGAGCACGGTTCCCATTTACCAGGGCAGGGAGCACGGTTCCCATTTACCAGGGCAGGGAGCACATTTCCCCATTTACCAGGGCAGGGAGCACATTTCCCCATTTACCAGAGCAGGGAGCACATTTCCCCATTTACCAGAGCAGGGAGCACATTTCCCCATTTACCAGAGCAGGGAGCACATTTCCCCATTTACCAGAGCAGGGAGCACATTTCCCCGTTTACCACCGCAGGGAGCACATTTCCCATTTACCAGAGCAGGGAGCACATTTCCCCGTTTACCACCGCAGGGAGCACGGTTCCCATTTACCAAGGCAGGGAGCACATTTCCCCATTTACCAAGGCAGGGAGCACGTTTTCCCTGGGAGCACCACGGGCTTCCCGACTGCCTGCGGCCCCTGGAGCCCAGCTCCAGCAGAATTTGATCTGGGGAATCACCAGCCAAATGCCAAATGCCAGTGCATGGCAGGCGTCCCCCTGGCTGGCCAGGGTGGCTTCACCTCCAGCTCAGCTCCGGGCCCAGGGGATTTGCTCCATTTAGGGTTTGTCACTGTTTTGTGTCCCCTGTGGCTCCCTGGGGACCAGGGGGGCTGTGCCCCCTGTCCCTGTCCCTGCTGACGTCCCAGCAGGTGCAGGTTTCACCCCCGTGCACGGCACACGTGGACCTGTGATCATTTAATCTGCCTGGTGTTCCCTGCCAAGGCTCTTGGCTGCCAGGGGAGGTGACCGGGCTGTCCCAGTGTCCAGCAGGGCCACCAGCCCTGGCCACGTGAGTGAGGGGACACCTGGGGGCTCAGGGTGCCCACCCGGGCCCTGTTTGTGGGGCTGGTGCAGCCCCAGCTCTGCAGGGGCAGTGGGTGAAAGGATGTATGGAAATCCCATAGCCCCGGCTGTTCCCGGGCTGGGCAAAGGGCACATAGTGAGAAACATTTCCTGCGTTCTCCTCCTGCCCAGGCTTTGGGTTTCACACTCCCAAAAGGCTCCTGGAAGTCACCGGTCGTTCACCCCAGCCCCGGAGCAGCAGGGGGATCTCACTCACGTGGGTGCACAGAATGACACCAGAATAGCTCTAAAAAAGGAGAATTTGGGGTGTGATTCATGATGGCACAAATCTCCTCATCCTGAGGCCCGCAGGAACGGGCTGTGCTGCCCCTGGCGGTTCCAGCACTGTGACATTCCCAGGACGTTCTGCTCCAGCCCCTCTCAGCAGCTGGAGCTGCCACCCCCCCGTGACGTTTTCCCTCTGTGGACAGACACCAAAATTCCTTTTTTAGGCTCCCATTTCTGCTTCCCAGAGTTTGGCAGGAGATGGGAGCGAGGGCTTTTCCCTTATACGTCTTCACAAACCCCAAACGCTTCTGTGCCCTTAAACCAACGGGTGCAGGCAGAGGGAAAGCCCCGGCTGCATCCCCTGGGCTCTGCTGAGCTCTGGGCAGGGCTCCCCAGGGTGACAGCTCACAGCAGTGTCCCTGCCTGGGGACAGTGCCATCACTGTGGCGTGGTGTCCCCACATCCCTTTCTGGCCGTGCCATCCCTGCCTGGGACAACGGGGAAACCATCGGGGTGGGACGAGCACGAGGAGATGGATCTGGCTCCCCTCGGGCTGCTGAAAGCCCCCCTTGGTGGGTTTTTGGGTTATTAACTAAAATTAATTAATTAAAAGCAGCTGCTTTTTAATTCAGGCCCCAAAATGTTGTATGGCAGGCCCCACACAGGTTCAGGGATGGCACTGCCCTCTCTGAGGCTGAAATCTGGATGTTGTTTTACCTTTAATGCCTGAAATGGCTCCAAGGGAAGCACAGTTCTCATTTCTCTTCAGGGATGGCACTGCCCTCTCTCAGGCTGAAATCTGGATGCTGTTTTACCTTTAATGCCTGAAATGGCTCCAAGGGAAGCACAGTTCTCACTTCTCATTCCCTCAGAAATCCCCCCGTTCACCTCATGGTTTAAATTCACAAACTGAGCCATTCCCACCTGGCTGGGCCATGTGAGCACCCAAACCCAAGCAGTGACACGTGCAAGGAGCTTTGAGGATTTCCACACACCCAGGAAAAAGGGGCTGCTGTTGTGTTCCGGGTGAGCTTCACACCCATTTTATTGCAACAAAGCTGAGTGATGAATTAAACCAGGGCCTCAAAAGGAGACTGAAGTGGATTTTTACTGAGTTGGTGATGTTACAAACAAGCCTTGCACGAAGCCTTTCTGTCTGCAGCAGCTCTCTTTGTTTTCCCAGCACAGCTCTACTTGCTCTGCTATAAAAATGCCGTTTCCAGCTTCTCTGTAAGCCAGCAGAATATAAAATAATTAAAAAATAAACCCCACCCAGGCCATCCTGTCCATGTGGCGGGAATAAGTTATCCTCAGTTTTCAATTATATACAGAAGGGACTTGCCAAAGGGCAGTGGGAGAGGAGTTCACCCAAATTCCCACTCCCACTTCCCAGTATTATTTACATCGCTGTACACGGATCTTCGGGGTCCTCCCAACCCTGCAAAGGTGAAGGGAAGAAGGGTGAGCCCCAAACTGTGAAATTCCCTGAACAATCCCTCATCCTCCACCCTCTGCAGTTTAGTTACCTATGAGCAATTTAGGAGCTTGTTGTGAATGTCTTCAAACACTTGGTTGTAGAGTTCATCCCTGGACTTCAGGCCATCTAAATAAACTGGGAGACAAAGGGGGAGTCAGGCTGGGCTTTCCAGCAGGATAAGATTTTGGGAGATTAGTTTTTAAATATTTCATATTTTATTGACCCAAAGGACGACTTGGAAAAACAGACCCATCCAGAAAATACAATGGCCTATGAAATCCTTATCCATTATAAATCCCTTCTTTTGCTTTTGGACTTTTTTGTCCCCTCTGAGTCTTTAAGGGTACAAAACAAAGGAGAGAAGTTCTTAGCTCTAAAACTGCCAGCATTTATCCAAAGTAGGCCAGGATTACAACTTGGCAGTAAAAATATCCCCCTGCATCATCCCAGTGGAAGTCTCCTGAAATGAAATCACCCACTTCCTTCAATCCCAGTGCCAGGAGCGAAGGATTTGTGTTTGGGGAACACTCACCCACATCCACCCCCGAGTCCTCCATCTCCTTCCTGTGTTTGAGGTACATGGGCCACACGTGGCCGTCGAAGAGCCCCGGGGGGTCGGGCACGGTGTAATTCCGTGTACTGCAATTAATAACATGGAGAAGGAATTAATTCATTCAGGGAGGGGCCTGGGTGCAGCTGGGAAAATAAATTCTCATGGAAAGGGTTGTGAGGGATCAGCACAGGCTGCCCAGGCAGTGCTGGAGTGCCCATGGCTGTGTGTGGGCACCTGGGGACGTGGTCAGTGGTGAGGGGTTCACGGCTGGGCTCCACCTCAGGTCCTCTCCAAGCCCAGCCCATCATTCCAGGCTGACCACATCAAACTCCCTTCCTCCCCTTCTGGTCCAATTTCCACTCAAATCCAGCTCATGGCACCAACACATCCCAGAACCGTGAATGTCCGTCCCTGGCAGTGCCCAGGGCCAGCCTGGGGTGGTGGGAGGTGTCCCTGCCATAGCAGGGCCTCCATGAGATGACCTTTAAGGTCCTTCCAACCCCAACACTCCATGATTTCATAGGATCACCTTTAAGGTCCTTCCAACCCCTCCATGATTCCATGAGATGACCTCTAAGGACCTTCAAGGTCCTTCCAACCCCAACCCCTCCATGAGATGACCTCTAAGGACCTTCAAGGTCCTTCCAACCCCTCCATGATCCCATGAGATGACCTCTAAGGACCTTCAAGGTCCTTCCAACCCCAACCCCTCCATGAGATGACCTCTAAGGACCTTCAAGGTCCTTCCAACCCCTCCATGATTCAATGAGATGACCTCTAAGGACCTTCAAGGTCCTTCCAACCCCTCCATGATTCCATGAGATGACCTTTAAGGACCTTCAAGGTCCTTCCAACCCCAGCCCCTGCACGCCTCCATGACCCAGAGCAGTGTGAAGGACAGGAGGGCAGGGCTGGATGCCACCCTGGGATGTTCTCACCTCCTCCTCCTCTTGCACTCGTCGTAGGGCACTGCCAGGTAGTAGCGAAGGTCAAACAGCTCGATCAGAGGTCTGGGGAGGGGACAGAACGTGGAGATGTCACTTTTAACGACAGCAAAAAGCATGAAATCAGCCCAGACACCACAGAAATCTCTCTGCCTCTATGGGGTTTGTGTCTGTTGAAGACAAGCCAAGGGTTTGTTAACTCAAAACCATGGAAAGCTCCTTTCTGAAGGGCAGAATGGCCCAAGCAGGGACTTTTCCCACCCAAACACCCCCACTGGTCCTGAGGGGGATCAGAGGGGATCCTGTGGAGGATCAGGCTGGGAACCCTGGCTCTTCCTACACCATTCCAAAATCAGTTTGCAGCAAAATCTGGGACAGGGCAACTCCTCAGCTCACGTTCATAGAAGTGCCCAAGGCCAGGCTGGACGGGCTTTAAGGTCCCTTCCAAACCCTTCTGGGATTCCGTGGTTCTCCACAAACACCCAGGAGCTGTCTCTGCCCCACTTGCTCCTCTCACTGAGCTCAGTGCAGTCAGTGTTAAACAAGCACAGCAGAGAGCTGTTCCCAAATTCCAGCAGATTCCAGGCAGGGAATGGATTATTGCCTTCCTCTCACCAAGGTGGGGGGATGAGGGGAAACCTGCAAAATTCCTGCTCTGAAACTCCCCTGGAGTTCAAGGCTCTGCCCTAAATCAGAACTTAAATTCACCTCACTTCTACACTTAGGAGTTAATTTTACATTTTTCAGCAGGAAACTCTCCGGGATGAGAATTCAGAACAAGGCAGGAAGGGGAAATTAGTAAAAAGGAGTTTTAGCTCTGGCACGAGGGATTTAAGGATCTCCCCTGGCAAACCACGAAGAGTTCTCCAAACCTTACTTGTAATTATAGAGCAGGAAGCCTTCAATGACCAATATATGGATATCTTGGGAGGCTGGCTCTCTGGAGCCAGGTGTGACATTCACCCCGTGCGAGCGGGCAAACTTCACTGGGTTCTCAATCCAGGCCCGCACTGTGCTCACCAGGGCCTCCATGTCCAGGGAATCCAACACTGCTCAGGAGAAAGGGGTGGGTGGGAAAAAGGGACACCATCAAACACCATCACACACCACGGGCTCCAAAGAATTAAAACAGATTGAGCTCGGTAAAGTTACAATTACAGAAATTTACTGTTAAAGCTTTTAATAACAAAAAAAAAAAAAAAAAAAAAGAAAAAAAAAAAGAAGAAATACTTAGGAAAAGAATATACATTACTGCATCCTATAGGGAACACTGCTCTTACCATCCCACTGCTTAAAGCCGTCTTCCCCGACTTCTATTTGATCTTGTGGCTGAAATATAGTGAGCAATAAAACATTGCTGCAACCTCAGCGGGACCAGTTCCCTCCGATGCCATCGGCACCTGGCACCACTGCCACACAACCACCCCTGGCACTGCCAGCCACAGCCCCAGCTGGGCCTGCAGGGACAGCCACAGCCCCAGCCTGCCCCAACCCCAACTGGGAAGCTCCCTTGGCTCACTCAAACCACTCTGGGTAAAGATTTTTATGTTAATCGGTGCACTGCTACAGGGTGTTGTTTGCAAATAATACAGGAGTTTTAAAGTGCTGATACGGTTAAATAAGCGTTAGAATGTGTGGTTTTTTGAAGAGTAGGTATTTGAACTCTAATAAAAATGCAGGAGGGTATGGCAGTACTTTGGTTGCTCAGTTACTGCTTTCCTCGTGTTGGCATTCACTCAAAAGAGAAGTTACAGATTTTTGTGGAAAATCATACAGAATGCCTCCCCCAAGGGCTCCTAAGTGATCAAATCTGTGCAGCACACACTGAGCACACCATGCTGGGGCAATTCATGTTTTGGGGATGACCCACAAGTGCTCCAAGTCCATCCCTGCATCCCTTGGACTTCCACGGGTGGTGGGGTCCAGGGATATCCTCATTCCCATGAAATGTGCAGGGTTTAGGAACGCTCTGCACTCCCAGGCAGAAGGCAGTGAAAGTCTTCTGCATTAATCTCTGCAATATTTTAATTGGGTTCTGGTACAGAACTATAAAAGCTCCCCCATAAACCCCCTTTCTGTATTTAAACCAGTATAGAGGTGCTTAAATCTTGAAGCATAATTTAGCACTCTCATTCTTAATTTAATAAAATAACGTGGGAAATCCCAATATGGAGAAAATCATTCATGCAGAGCACAGTAAATAACCTCTGCCTGAATTCAGTACTAAATTTAAATCTGTTGTTAACACTTAAAGGCTCCTGTGGCATTTATAAAGGTCAGGAACTCCCCACCTGCCCAGTCATTTAAAAATCAAATATATATATAAAACCCCCCACAAAACCAGAAAGCTTGTGACTCCTAAGCTGTCAAAATTTACTTGCCCTGCATGTACAACCAACGCTGCAAGGAAGAGGAGACTCACCTTGAAGAAATCATCCTGATGGACCACGCAGCAGTTGGGCAGCGCCTTGACGAGCCTGTTGGTCAAGGTGGTTTTGCCACCATTGGTGACCCTGCAGGGAGCGGGGCGAGACAGAGGTGGAAGAATGGCATTAGAACCGGTCTGGGAGCCCCCGGGACCCGCGGCGGGGCGGACACCGCTGAAGGAGCCGAGCCCTGAGGGATCCGAACCCCGCCCGGCGGCGGGAGCCCCTGAGGGGACCCAGGAATTGACCGTGAGGCATCCGAACCCCGCCCGGCAGCCCCTGAGGGGACCCGGGCACGGAGCCTGAGGGAGCCCCTGAGGGGACCCGGGAATTGACCCTGAGGGATCCGAACGCCGCCCGGCAGCCCCTGAGGGGACCCGGGCACGGAGCCTGAGGGAGCCCCTGAGGGGACCCCGGCATTGACCCTCAGGGTCCCCATCCCCTCTCGCGCCCCCCGTTCGAATTTCCCGCCCCTCCCGCGCCGCTCGCCGATTGGCTGCGATCCCAGCCCCGCCTTTTCCCCGGCTGCCGATTGGCTGTGGCCGCCCCTCCCGGTCCCGCCCCTTTCCAGCGCCCCGCGCGCGCGCGCGCTCGGCCGCGTGTAACGGCCCCGCCGGTTCCCGCGCGCGCGCAACGGAGGCGCCGAGGGGAGCGCGCGCGCGCGGCCCGCCATGGCCGGTCCCTCACAGCCCGGGTTCCCGAGGGGCCGCCATGGCTGGTCCCTCAGAGTTACGGGGCCGCCGTGGCTGGTCCCTCACAGTCCGCACACCTGAGGGGCCGCCAAAGCCGGTCCTTCACAATCCAGGCTCCTGAGGGAGCGGTGCCGCCATGGCCGGTCCCTCACAGCCCGGGCTCCAGAGGCAACGGGGCCCCCATGGCCGGTCCCTCACAGCCGCAGCCCCGCTGCTCAAGATGGAGCGGCCTCGCTGCCCTCACACGCCCCATAAACCGTTTAACATAAAAGCCCTAAATAACTTAACTATTCCTCCCTTTTTTTTAAACCTGAGGCGGTACAAATCCCTCGGTCGCATGTTATTAATATATTATTCTAATAACCCGTATTACCCTTCACTGTTCCATTTCCGGAACTCTCCCGCCGCACTCTCACCCCGTCCCAGCACGAGCACACCTTAAATCCTACTTTTTAAAATTAAAATCAATGCCCTTTATACACCACCCCATTTTATTAGAAACGGGATTTTCCCCCTCTTCGTCTGTCAGAGAAAATTTAAAAATAATTTTCTTGGTCTATCTGGCCTCTAAATTTACTTGAGTGTTTTTGCCATCTCAGCATCCCTCTTGTTAAAACTATAAAAGGATATATAAAACTGGATGAAAGTATCTCAAAAAATATATAAACGTATAAAATTTGTATATAAAAATATGTATATAACACAAATAAGTATATAAAATGTATATAGATAAGTCTGTATGAAAGGATGTGCTGCTCTCCGTTGAAGCAGCATCCATCCTTTAAATTCTATAAAATATATAAAAGGATATATCAAATAAAAGGACGTCTAAAAGTACATATTAAGATATAAATTAAAGAATATATAAAAGTGGATGTCTTTAAAGTATGCCTTAAATAGACCCTGCTGTATTTAAGCACCACGAATTAACACTCATCAAAGTTGTATTAGCTCTCAAATCCTATATCCCGAATATCCTCAAATATCTCAAATCCTATATCCCAAATGAATAACCCCCAAAAATTAAACCAGGAAAACCATAAAATAAGCCAGATTTTAGCAGAGACTTACCCTCCGATGCCTATAATATATTTCATTTCGCCGAGCCGCCTCTTGAGCCGCAATGTGGCGAGGGAGGGGGGGGGGGGGTAAAAAATAAAATCGGGAAGGCTAAAAGAACTTAAAGCGGAACAAAACCCGCGCTGTCCCTGCTCCTTCTTATTCCCCTGGCTCTGCTCTGCCTCCCCGAGCTTTTCATTGAGGAAAAGGCGCTTTTGGGGCGGATTTATAGGGCCGTGTCCCCGCCCCGGAGGAGCCCTGTGACCGTCATGAGCCGCGATGTCACGCTCGGGGCAGGGCCGGCCAAGCCTCAATGTCACTTTTTGGGGGGGGTTCAACACTCAATGTCACATTTTGGGGGATTTAACCCCTCAGTGTCACATTTATGGGGATTTAACCCCTCGGTGTCACTTTTTGAGGGGGTTTAATCCCCCAGTGTCACATTTTGGAAGCATTCAACCCCTCAGTGTCACATTTGCGGGGGGGGGGGGGGGTTCAACCCCTCAAGGTCACTTTTTTGTGGGGGTTCAACCCCTCAATGTCACATTTAGGGGGATTTAACCCCTCAATGTTGCATTTTGGGGGGGCTCAACCCCTCAGTGTCACATATTGTGGGGTCGAACCCCTCAATGTCACACTTTAGGGGGTTTAACCCTTCAATATTACATTTTGGGGGGTTTAACCCCTCAATGTCACATTTTGGAGGGTTTCAACCCCTCGGTGTCACATTTTAGGGGGATTTAACCACCAAATGTCACATTTTGGGGGGGTTCAACCTGACAATGTCATATTTTAAAGGGTTTTAACTCCCAAATGTCACATTTTGGGGGGGTCCAGCCCACCCCCAGTGCCACATTTTAGGGGCTTTTCCACCCACCCTTCAGTGTCCCATTTTTGGGGTGTTCAAGCCCACACTGCCCCAATTTAGGAGGATTTCAGCCAACATTTCAAGCCACACTTTGTGCTGTTCCAACCCTCTAACTCCACTTTTTTATTTTTGGGGATAAAGAGAGTCTTCAACCCCTTCAAAAATCACATTTTTGTTGGAATGCCACCCCGCAAAGTCCCATTTTGGGGGAATTTCAGCCCACCCTGCAATGTCCCCTTTTTGGGGGGCTCGTGCCACCCCCATGTCACACTCTGGCCCTGCACCTGTCCCTCTCCCTCGCTGGCCCCGTCGCCGTGGTGGCCAAAAATAACTTTTTGGCCAGCTCTTCCTTTTCCTAAATTAGTCATGGGGCAGGTGGAAATGTCACCCTGCCGCCATCCCGGGAGCCCCAGAGGAAATCATTAAATTGGGATTTTTCCCTTGCTCTCTCCCCTCCTTTATTCCCCAGTTCCTCTCCTTTATTCCCCAATTCCCCAAAAATCTGATTATCTCAAACTCACCCAGGGAAGGAATTTTTCTCCAAACTCCTGGAATAAAAGGAGGAAATACATTGAAATTTTTTTACATTTTTTTTCCTTTTCAGTCCAGCTGTTCAGAGAAAGGAATGTGGAGTGAATCTTCCTGGAATGTCTCTTTACAAGGAATTTTTGGAGCAGTTTATTTTTTGTAAATAGACACAAATTCCTAAACTATTATCTCTCCAGAGAGCCTCCTCCTCCTCCCCAGTTAACTCACATAAAATAAAGCTTTTTAAGGTAAGTTAACTCTGCACCTTGTGGAACCTGTATTTTAATTTGAATTATTCCAGATATTTCTTATTAGGGGTTCTTGGAGCAATGTCAGGCTTTCCAACAGTATTTTTGAAGTTTACAATGTGCATTTTTAAATAATATCTTGCCTTGTTCTTCCTTGTTATAAAACCACAGTGTGGCAGAATTAAAAGGTCACTGTTAAAAATATTAAAGGTTCCTACAGTGAGCTGTAAAGGGATGGTAAAAAAATCAGTGACACCAAATTTGGGTATTTGGGGTCCTGTTTGACATTTTATCTTGGGGTCTTCAGCTTTTACAGTGTAAAATCCAAATATCCTGGATTCCAAGGGAAGTTTCTGAAGGAAAAAAAAATTATATATATATAATTTTCCTCAAATTATTTTGACACCATTAACTTTTAGTCAGACCTGCTCCTGAGCTGTGTTTAAATTTAAATTTTCTCTTTCAGGCATGAAGAAGGTTTGTGGCCTCAAACCTCCTTTATCTCAGCCCAGCTGTGTCCGTTGAGCTGAAATAAAAATAAAAAATGTTATTTTTCTCTTCAAAGCTGTTTCTGCTCCTCAGCCACCAGGCCAAGGCCAAGTGCTAAAATCAGCTGCTCGTGAATAAACATGAACTGCAAATTAGGGAAATTTTAACTGTCAGAGGTCACGATTCTGGAGGTTTTACAGGGAAGATATTGAAGGCAAGAAATGAAATCAGGTTTAAGATAGTGAATTTAGGGTGAATTTATGGATGGGAAAACAGCACATGAGCTTTTCCAGTCTTAATTCCAGTGTTCCCATTGTTCTTATTGTGAGGGGAAATATTAATAAATAATAATATTAATAAATAATAATTATATAACAATGCTATTATATAAATATATTACATAATATTATATATAATATCAGATAATATATAACGTTATATATTGTATATTATAGTATACAATATATATTATGTATCATATTATATATTATGTATTATATATTATATATTACATTATAGTATATAGTATATAGTATATAGTATATAGTATATAGTATATAGTATATAGTATATAGTATATAACATATAACATATAACATATAACATATAACATATAATATATAATATATAATATATAATATATAATATATTATATATTATATATTATATATTATATATAATATATTATATATTATATATTATATATTATATATTATATATTATATATTATATATTATATATTATATTTTATATAATATATATTATATATTATATATTATATTTTATATAATATATATTATATATTATATTATGATATGGTAATATATTTAATATATTATAATATAATATATAAATATTATAATACCATTATTTAATAATAAAAATTAATCGATAATTTTGTTGTTCCTTGCACTTTCAACATCAATTCCATGGTAAAATTATAATTCCAGAGAAATCTGGAGCTTGGATTCCTGAGTTTGAACAAACCCAGGGAAGTTGAATTTCCAGCCTTGCTTGGCCATTGCAGGGTGTCCCCACATCATCCCCTCAGCTGCCAAAGGTACAAAAATGATAAATTATCCTCAAATTAGCTCCTACTCAAATTTTTTATTGCTTTTCTCACCCATCCCTGAATCGGGAAGTTGTCTGGGTCAAGAAACCCAACTCCAGGGATGATTTTACTGCATTTGACCTCATGAGAAGGGAAAAGGAAACCAAGAGGCTCCAAAATTGTGTCAAAGTTCCGAGGGGACACCGGACACTCTGCTCCAGTTCCCTTCCCTCTGCAGACCTGCTGATCCAAATAGTTTTGGGAGATTCCCTCCCAGTGGGTGAAATCTGTGCTTTTGAAATTTGTGTTTTTGAAATTTGTGTTTTTGAAATTTGGTCCCAGCTGGGTTTGCCTGCAGGGCTGTGGCTGGGGAATACAGGTGAGGATTTTATCCTTGGGACAAAATAAAGAGATTTTGGCCAAAGTTGTATCAGAGGAAACAATGAATTTTTAGTGTATGAAAAGAAACAGTGAGGTTTTAGTATATCTAAAGAGAACATGGATTTTTAGTTCTGGAAGCAGAAAACAATCGGGGTGGGAGCAGCAGGACTGGATTGTTTGGGATCAGGGAATCAGAGCAGTGTCCCACTATCTCCACAAGGAATTTCAACATTTCTGTTTCTCCTGGGAATGGGAGGATTGAAGGACACGGCTGTGGCTGCTCTTGGGGGTTTTTGGAGATCAAACCCCATTCCTGTTAGTGTAAAACTCATTTCTTTTCATTTAAAAGCTCGTTTAAAATCTCCCTTTCCTCACTGTAAAAGCTCTTTTCTCCTCGGTGTAAAAGCTCCTTTTCCTCAGTATAAAGGCTCATTTCTCCTCATTTAAAAGCTCCCTTCTTCTCAGTGTAAGGCTCATTTCTCCTAAATTAAAAGCTCATTTCTCCTCACTGATAAAACTCACTCCTCAGTGTAAAATTCCTTTTCCTCAGTACAAAATCTCATTTTCTAAGTTTTTTTTTTTCCCCATCCCCTCGGTGCTCCCCTTTCCCCAGTTTGTTTTCAGGGGTGATTTTTCTCTCTGCCCTGTTCCTGCTCACACCCCAGCCACGCTGGGAGCTGCAATTCACCCTCATAGCTGGAATTCCCAAATTCCTGCCCGGCCTGGGAGCTGCTGCTGTATTTGGAGATGCCATTCCAGCTGTCTCCTTCCTTCCTCCCCAGCAAAACCCACCCCAGCGCTGCCCAGCTGCAGCAAACTTCACCCAAACCATAAAAAAAAAAATAAAATAAAAATATGGGTTATGCAAATGGCAATGCTCAGAAAGGCTTTTTTTAGCCCCCCTTGCTGGCGAGCTGCTCGTGGGTCACCTGAAAGTTCCTTTTTCTGGGGTTTGTTTGTGGCACAGATACGTTATCTGCCCGACACTTTGCTCATACAAATGCCATTCAGCAGCGGCTCTGAATCAAAGACAGACAATGTTCCCTGTCCCGGCGTTATTTTTAGAATACTAACGTTTACTGAAAGCTCACATTAATGTTCTTTGTTCAAACCTGGCTAAATTTAGCAGGAAGGAGTTTGATAATCCTGGAGCCACGGGGGAATGGTTCCCCCGGCGTTGCTGAGTTCCTGGGCGCCCTTTCTGCTGCGGGACGTGACTCATTTCTTCTGCAGCTTTAATTCACAATTCCAACCCTCCTCTGATCGTGAGACGTTGTTGATGGGATGAGCAAGGTTACACCAAGGTTCCTCCTGCGCGGAGGGGACGTCTGAGGCAAGAGATGGGAATTATTTTCACTTGGGATTGGTGAAGAGGCAAGAGATGGGAATTATTTTCACTTGGGATTGGTGAAGAGGCAAGAGATGGGAATTATTTTCACTTGGGGACTGGGATCAGCCTGGAATAACGGGGTGTCAGAGCCGAATTAAAATTCCGAGTTTTTGGTGGTTTTTGTTGTTGCTGGTTTTTTTTTTTTTTTTTTAATTTTTTTTTTTTTAATTTTATTTTTAATTCCACACAGAGCCCAATTTAAATTCCAAGTTTTTGATTTTTTTTTTTTTTTTAATTCCACCCAGGGACAAATTCCTTCCCAAAATCCCACCTCTCCCTGTGTCCTGTCCCTCCATCCCAAATCCCAAATCCCAAATCCCAAATCCCTCTCCTGGAGCCCCCTTCAGGCCCTGGAAAGCCCCAAATCGGTCACCCCAAACTCCCATGTGCTTGTTGATGCCATAAATTGAATATTTGAGCTGCAAAATTGCAACCCCAAAAGGCTTTTCTATAGAAATGAAACAAAAAAAGCAGAGGATGAACAGAAAAAAAAATTGAATTGATCCTGATGGGATTTTGGTTTTTATGGAAAAAATGAAATCAGAGAAAAAAATCTGCTTCATACAAATTTCCAGCACAAGTGTAGCCCTAATTTAAAATTAATTTCAATTAATATGCATTTCCTGAAAGAATTCACAGCATGACTAGAGCAATGCTTGTTAGAGGATTAGATTTGTGTATATTCCTATTTCCAGTTCATTAATTATGTTAATGATTTGTCTAAACCCACTCAAATTAGGCATCTCACTGTAAATAGTTGGATGTTGAATATTAAATAATATTAAATATAATAATATTAATATTACAAATAAAAAAGGGGTTCGTGAGGTTTGGTATTTTTCCATTTAAGTGGCTTTGGGTTGATTTTTGTGTGTTTGGGTTTATAATTCTCAATTTACAGTCATGGTATTAATTGGATTATAAAAATAAATATAAAAATAATGTGAGCTTAAACAACTTGAGACGAGCAGGGTCCTGTGCAGGTTGAGAGAAACCCAAGGAAAGGAATTTTTTCCATGGCTCTTTTTGGGAAAGAATCCTCCAGAACAGGAGTTATTTTAGGAAAATAATTGGAATTTTGCAGTGTCAGAATTTCCTTTGAATGCCTTTCTTCAAGGGAACAACATCCAAACAACAAATTTCCCTCATATTTTCCACATGAAGCCAAATCCTAAATAAAATCTACTTGACAGAATCTTGTGGCTGAAGGATTAGTCTCATTTTAATAGAATACCCACAGAATTTATGGAATAATACAAAGCAAAACTCAGGGTACAGATGAAGAGTCTGCTAGCACAAACCACCTAAATTACAACCACTGCAGAAAATGACATTTCACACGTTTGTACAGGTGGGGTTGGGCTGGAAAGGAACAAAAAAAAAAATAAAATTAAACCCCTGGGATTGTGGTTTATTGTCCTTTACCAAAACCTGCTGAGTTTCTGGCTGCCAGGAAGGAAGGAAAGACGGAAATAGAAAAGAGGAAAATGTGCTTTTTGTGGGGTTTTTTGTCCCTTTTTCCTGCCACAGCCCTTCCTTGACTCCTGTTTTTTGAAACCCTCTAAAAAAGAGGATTTTTCACCTTTAAAACCTTTTTCTGCACCTCTGTGGGGAGTAAAGATGGAAAAATAACCATGAGGGAATCTCTAAATATCCATTTACATTTGCACAGCACTGGAGAGGAAGGATTGGGGTGAATTCCTGCCCTGGAATCCAGCTTTGGTTCCTGTGCCTTCCTGGTGAACCACGACAAAAACTCATGGCCAGCCCCAATTCTGGGTGTAAAAAGCAGAAAATTTGGAGTTTCTGGGGCTGAGGATAAATCCTCCAGGAGAGGGGAAGGGAAATCCTGCCCTGCACAGGAAGAAATTGGATTTTTCAGGCTGACGTGGAGCGAATTGAGGTCCTGCCATGAAACACACTTCGAGTAAAACCACCAGGATTTGGTGAATTTGGGCATAAAAGAACTTTTCCTGCAGCTAAAACGCGACTTCCCATGGGAGAAAAACCTCAGGAAAAGTCAGATCAGACCAGAAAGTGCTCGATGCAATCCAGGGAACTGAGAAATGAAGATCTGGGTCCTGCAGGGCTGATTTCTGAGGCAGGAACAGGGGGCACCGAGCAGTCCAGCAGTATTGCTAAAGGGATGAGTTCATTTCATTTTCTCCTTTAAACATATTTATATATTTATAGACTGGTCAAAGTCCCACTGGAAATGCATTTCCACCAGCAGCAGTGCAGATTTCTCCCCATCCAGCTGAGATTTGTCACTCCACCTTTGGGACAGGGACATTTTCTTTTTTTGCTGTTTTTGTCCAAAAATTTGTAATTTTTTTTTTTGCTTTGCAATCAACTGGTTGAAATAAGT